>NC_135955.1:100207850-100807850 GCF_053455715.1 Rhinoraja longicauda | reverse complement strand
GTCTCAAACACAACCACAGACAGACAGCTACCAGTACTCGGAAATTGTTGAGACAGATAATTATCAGTACACAGAATATCTGGATAAATCAACGTTATCAGATGGAACAGGAGACCATAAGAATGTGGATGAAGATACAAGGGTATGTAATGCTTGTGATAGTATATCTGTAGAAGTTGGAACATTATGTTACAGTTGGGGAGGCCGCACCGGGAGTATTGTGTTAGGTTTTGGTCTTCCTGCTATGAAAAAATGCTATTAAGCTGGAAAGTATACAGAGAAGATTTACAAGAATGGTATCAGGAATGCAGGGCATAAGCTATAGGGAGATGTTGATAGGCTAGGACTATGATAGTATAATATAACATAATGTGATGATAAATGTTCCTGTCAAACAATTAAGTTTAAAGTGAGTTTCAAGGGACTGAACAAAGAGGTTTCCATTTAGTTTCAGGGAAGCGTGGGAGCCAACTAGTTTCAGAGGTGCACAAAGAAAGTGGGTTTGATGAGTTTTGGGACTGGGGAACAAAGGGTGCCAATGAGTTTCAAGAAAGTGCAGTGACTGTAGACATAAGAAACTGCAGATGCTGGTTTACAAAAATAGACACAGTGCTCTCTCTAAATCACTGCTTCTCCATTTCCTTCTTAAATAGATGGTTTTTGAGCACAAAATTTGGGTCAATCTTTCTAATTTTGTCGATTCTTGCTCCAGCAGTGAGTGTTACTGTTCTTTTTCCGAATCCTAATCCATTGTTAATATTGAAAGTAAAAAATAATCTTTTGTACGCTAATTTATCTACGACCATTTTATTTTTTCTTTCAAGGACTCGATGAATACATCCCTGGCCGACAGTTTGCGTGCTACTGCAGAAGCTGCCATGTCGCAGACAGGTTTCACATATGATGAAAGTAGTGGGTTATATTATGATTACAGTACTGGCTTCTATTATGATTCGGTAACTTGATTTGCTTTCCCTTATCCATTATTGATTTCACTTTCATTTAAACAAATTAGTATTTAAATAACTGCATTATTAATGTGTTTTAATAGACCACATTAAAAAAAATTGAAGACTTTGGTCAGTACAAGGCAATGGATACTTTGAACAATATGGACATTTTTGGGTACACTGTTTTATTTTAAAGAAGATGCGTAGATTAGAAGTTTCAGTTTTGTTTGGGTTCTTATCAATATGCCATTCACTGCAACTTGGAATGTGGGAAGTATCAGGAGATCTATTTGAAAATTTGAGACGGGTTAATAAAAGCAACAGTGAATTGGGGAAAATAGAAGCTTTATGTGAAGGAGATTGGTAGGTTTTTGATAGAGCTTTAGTAAGGGATTTATTGTAAATGGCTTGGGAAATTCAATTGATCATAACAAAATGCAATTAGATTACACATAGAACAAAATATTAAAAACAGGAAACAGGGTTGAAATAAAATGGATTGTTCGGCATGGTACTGACAGACATAATGAATTCAGCAGTCCACTGAATTTGTGTGAACAAGGGTTCTGACTGTAAATATCACCTATACACGTTCTCCAGAGATGCTGACTGACCCACTGACTTACCCCGGCACTTTGTGTTTTTGCTAGAGTCTGCTGAATTTTCCTGGTTTTGATCTGAAAAAGCATACATTTACTTTGGAACAATCGTGTGAACATATAATTTCACGAGTGAAAACATTTTTTTCTCGCTCAATCAAAATCCTTCAATTTTGAACAGCTCTTAATGTAGCAGATTACAGTAAATTCATAAACTATTAGTAATTAATTCCAAATATACTTGCTATTTACCGTATAAAATAATGGTGGAAATTATTCATGACACTGTTGGGCTTCTTAAAGGTTTTTATTTCACTAGTTGAGAAGTTGAGCAATATAGATCATGAAGGTGCTGGGAATAATAGGCATTTTTCCTCTGGTCTATTTTAAGTAACCTGGTAAAGGCTTGTAATTGGGATCAAGACCCTGGGTTAGAGAGGGAAAGTTGATCAGAACTTCACAATACAGCAAGAACTATTGGAATACTTGCATCTTATTTTCAATAATGACAGAAGCAGGTACAGATTTAAAATCTTGCTTGCACTGTGAGAACATTTCCAAATTGGTGATATTTCCAAATATGGAAAAGTACTCGGTCATGAATCAACACGTATGTGATTTTATGTAAAATATTAAGTGAATATTCATGTTATCACACCTTGTTCGAACTAGGGAGAGCCAGTAATTAGCCTACTGTAAGAAAATCTAATTTGATCTGTATGTATAATCAGAGTTTGCACACTCATTGATATGCCCATGAAACGTATCTTATCCTGCTTGATTATTTTGCTCCCGTCTCGTACCATAGTTTTACATTTTGGATCTCAAAAATCTATATCTGCTCTGTTTTACCATAATCAGTGAATAACCAGTTATGTTAAAATATTAAAATTTTAACCTATGCTACAGTTTCTTAGTTTTCTAATATAGCCTAGTATTTATATTCAAAAACTATGTATTGTGGATTAATTTAAGAGTTTATAATTCTATATTTGTTTTTATTGGAAAGACAAACCAACTCTACTATGACCCAAACACTGGGATTTACTATTATTATGATGCTGGGAGCGGCCTCTACCAGTTTCATTCTCGAGTGGATCTACATTCATACCACACGGCACAAAAGGAGAAAAAGGTGAAGAAAAAACGTAAAGTAATAGAAAAGCTGGAGTCAAAAAGAGAAAAGGTATGTTGCACTCAGTTATCTTTACTGCAATGGAAATAGTGTAATTCAACCTGTCGTGCCAACACTAGGTCTTGTTCGAAAGAGGAGAGAGTAAAGTTTCAAGATGTTGTGCTTTAAGAATTCTGACCCTCCTGGCAGTCTCTGTTTTCAGTTTACTTGTCCATCTGCCTTCTCTGTTTATTTAATCTTGAGTTAATGCTCTGAGGGCCACAAGAATGTTGATTGATTCTCAGTCACTGAGTTGATGACATTACTTGCAATTTCTCATTAGCAAAATGCGATATTGCACTACTTTTGTAGACTATGCTGAGGAGCATATAACCACATGTCCACCTGTGCAATAAAGTTACCATGTCTCAACAAAGACTGCCAGGTGGATCAGTACCAGCATCTATGCTCTTCACGCTGTCCCCAACTCCCGGTGCAGACTCGAGCTGGATGTACAAGGATAATGGAACTGTACGTCACGAGGAAGCAGTTTTCAATGAGTAATGTGAGGCCTCGGGGAAACATATACTGATAAGACATCACCCTATGAGGATGGAGCTTTGACGGGAGAAAAAAAACTAGAGAAGAAATTTTGCCTCATGTCGAAGTTGGAATTTGGAGGTTTAGTGAAAATCTTTTGTTGCGTGCTTACCAATGAATACCTTTGCTGTTTAGAGATTCATTGGGAGACATTTCTATCCACTTTGTAGATGATTCAAAATATCTTTTAAATAATATGCCAGAACATCAAGAGCTGTTAAGTTCTAAAGAACCTCTTTAACAGTCAGTGATACCGACAGCATTGGTTAGCAGTTTTCTTTTATAGTTGATCCTCCTCCTTCGTGTGTAGCAGTAACTATTTTGACGATTCATGTGTATGTGCCTATATTCCACCATCTTTAAAAATAATTCTGAATTGTCTAAGGTAGTTCTTGTCTCCGATTATTTTTCAACGCCATTAATATATTTTTCTTTCAATCTCATATATTGTCTTACGGATCGACGACAACCTTCATGGATTGTCCATATTTTCCACTTGTAGCTCCCGTCTTTCACCTGAATAGAACGCATATTCCATTTTCTCCCCCCCCCCAATACATTTAATTAAAGCAGCCGAAATAAAACATTTTGCTTCAGGCTTTTCCATTGACCATGTAGATGTCAGATGACGGTTCACAATAATGCTTTTTAAAGACCAGATGTAGGGCAGATTGCAGAAGTGTTGCATGTGCAAACGTAACAACGACCACGTGCAATCAATTTGAGGAAAGTTGCATTTTGTGTAATGTATCATTTGACTTATGGCTAGGAGGAACATGTACAAAAACAAAATCAGTTATTGCATCAATCCTGAGCTGTCACTTTCACAAGGAGTAAAAAGAAGTGATCTATCTATGTGTACGTCATATTAGATCAATTATATTAAAACAGATGTGAATGCCAATATCCATTCATTTCGTTCACTCTTAATGGTACATGCACTTCATTTTATCCAATTTTTCTGACTTGCATGTGAATGGTAATATCCATTCACTTTGATCACTCTTTATAGTGCATACACATAATTTAATTCAATTTCCTGGTTTGTGTGAGATGAAGACTTTGTAGAAATGAACAGATGCACAATCTGCTTTTTTGGCCATCCCAGCCTGGTCAGGCACTGACAGATATTACATTGTCTTGTAGGTTAACTGGCCCAGCACCCATCTTGTCACTATTCTGTGACAAAGAACATTAAACTTAATGCTCCTTAAGGCCTTTGTTTTAAAAAAAATAAATGTCCAACTATTCATTAGATTCTGTTCCTCCTGTCCCCAGGTGCTGCAAATGACAGAATCAATGGCTAACTTGAAGATATCTTCTTTGGGATGGTCAGAATCAGCAACAGGTAGATTAATGACCAACAAACGGGTTTCTGCTACAAACATCAGTCCTACAAATGCTGGGAATGATCTATTAATTATACATGATTTCTTAATTAGTACAGGTGACAGGGGTTATGGGGAAAGGCAGAGGAATGGGATTAGCAGGGAGAGATAGATCAGCCATGGTTGAATGGCGGAGTAGACGATGGCCTAATTCTGCACCTATCACTTCTGACCTTATGACAAACATAACCTGAAAGACATCAAACTCAATGTTACACCACGTTTTGTGAAATTGTGATACGTATTTGAGGCACGTACTACTTTGACACTTTCTTCCCTTGATTATTCCTTTTCGGCAGTCCGTCATTTGATTCAATATTGAGATTTTGTTTTAAATCAAACATTATATACTTGTGAATACCTTTTGTGGCAAAGATACAATCTGTTAAAGGCTTTTCCAGATTAAAATTTGAAGTGAAGTGATTTAAAAAAAACCTCTATAAACTAATTGGAGTTCATTGGATCGTTAATTGATAATTTCCGGCCATGTGATCAGGTGTATTAAATGCATTTCAACTTATGATATTTTCGGTTTGCGATGGGTTTCTCTGAACGTAACCCCATCGTAAGTTGAGGAGCACCTGTATTCAGATCTCACTGTATGGAGGAGGAGAATCTAACTGAATGGTACCTTGCACAATGAAGCTTCAATTCCAGGCAATTTGAGAGAATTATGTACAGCATGATTTACATGGAAGATAATAGCAAAGAAAAAAACATCCTGAGCTCAAAACGCTGCAAGTTGATTAGGATTTGCTCGTTGCTTACATAATTCTAGTTATTTCTGGTTTCCATCATCTGTAATAATTTGTTTTTGTTTGATATTGTCTCATAATTTGTAAATGTATGTTGACTAGATCCCAATTCTGTCATTTGCATATCAACTTCCATTATTGAGCCCTGTTGTGTGGTTTGTCATTCTACTCTTGTATAAAATTGGGTATTGTTAAATTGCTGAAAATCTAAAATCTAAAAAGGAAATCTATTTTTGTCAGTTAGTTCCTTCAATTGACATACAGTAGGGGTGGAGGTTTTGAATCTGTATGTTTCAGAAGATAGACACAAAATGCTGGAGTAACTCAGCGGTCTAGGCAACATCTCTGGATAGAAGGAATGGGTGACGTTTTGGGTTGTGACCCTTCAGACTGAATCAGGGGAGAGGGAGATACAGAGATAAGGAAATGTAAGATGTGAAAACGAGACAAAGGGGATAGAGATCAAGGAAAATGTAGAATAAATCATTGTTAGCTAGGAGAAGTTAGCAACAAAGCAAACAGTTAAAATGTAAACGAGGACAGTCAGACTAATTGGAGAACTGGGAAGGGGGGAAGGTTGGAGAGAGAAGGAAGGCAAGGGTTACTTGAAGTTAGAGAAGTCAATAATCATACTGCTGGGGTGTAAGCTGCTCAAGCGAAATATGAGGTATTGTTCCTCGAATTTGTGCTGGGCCTCACTCACTGACAATGACGGAGGCCCAGGACAGAAAGATCAGTGTGGGAATGGGAGGGGGGTTAAAGTGTTTAGCAACCGGGAGATCAGTAGGTTTAGGCAGACTGAGCGGAGGTGTTCAGCAAAATGATCGCCGAGCCTATTCGTTTACTCCAGTGATGCTGCCTGACCCTGCTGAGTTACTCCAGATTTTTGTGTCTATCTTCGAGGTTGTGTATCTGTAAATCACTTTTTTACAGTTTATTACAATTAAATACTGTGATAGAGTTAGCTGAACACCTATTTTTCCTTGCATGTCGAAAACAAGTCTTATGGTTGTTACAAGTTAGATCAGATCTGATCTTATTAAATAATGGGGCAGGCTTGAGAGCTCACAAGCATGCTGCTCCAAATTCATGTACAAGTCATCAAGTATGCGAATATGGTCAGATATTGACTACATTTGTTGAAGTTGCTTTAGCAATCCCTTCTAAGGTCACATCCAAAGTTTTACATTTAATTAAGGCACATAAGTGATTTATGTTTGTAAGCAGTTGATTTATTAACAAAAGCATATTTTAAATTTAGTTGGATTTTGGCTTCTGGAATTTGCTCTGAATAAGTTCAGTTATATTAATGCCAGTTTCAGCATCACTTTGTTCATAGAGTACTAGTTGATACACGATGATTGCCAGGACACTTATTTTGCATATCACAAATACTTTCCCATTCTGAAATTTTTCATTATATATAATGTAGAACAGACCAGGAACTGGCCCTTCAGCTCCCAAAGGCCGTGCTGACTTAAACTAATGATGCCAATTTAAATTAATGACCATTAGCAGATACTTTGTTTATATCCCTCTATCCTATATGCCTCCTAAACATTCCTGTCGTAACTGCTTCCAATGCTTCCCCTGGCAGTGTGTTCCAGGCACCTGACACTTTTTGTGTAAAGTTTTTTAAAAATTGCCTCACAAATCTCCTTTTTAATCTTTTCCCCTTTCTCCTTAAATTTCTGCCCTCTAGTCATTGCTCCCAAGAGTCCTGCCATTTACTGTACCCTTCTTGTTTACGTTTTGGCTCCCTTAGTGCAACACATCACCCTTGTCCGTGTTGAACTCCATCTGCCATTTCTCTGCCCACCTGATCTGTGGCCTGTTATATCTAAGGATCAGCGATATTTAAAAGATTTGAGGTTCTGTTTTGTCATTGACAAATGTCATAAAGCTCTTCCAAGACTGGTCCTTTAATATTTTTGTATTATTTCCTCTAAGGATGTTGAATCAGAAATATCAAAAGCTTCAAGTGATTGTAAATTCTGGGACCAGGAAGAGAGCGAATTATCATCAGCGGAAAAACGAAGGAAAACAAAAGTGGTGGATGTTGATACGAGTTCATCCAATGGACTCAATCAAAAGCTAGACTTGAGTGTCCATGGTGAAAGGGGTGTCGAAATGAAACTGGAAGAAGAGGACGAGGCTGGGTTTGCTAGTGAACCAGAGGAAGGAGAGATTACAGATTCAGAGCAAAGTAGTTTTGTAGACGAAGAGACGGAAGAATCAGATGAAAGTGAAGACAATGAGAATATGAAAGAAGGTAAACGATGTTAAGCAATACTATTTAAATTTAGACAAAATCAGGACAGAAATATTAGTTGCAAAAATAAAATGATAAAATATTCTACATCCATCAAAAAATCAGGCTTGGGATAGACCCAGTAAGGGATCGATAAAGAGTGCGATATCAGAATGACATTTAAGCAAAGTAACACTTTAATGTTTACCAAGATAAACCTGGCTGTTAGCAAATCAGAAAGTGAGATTGCAAAAGAAGGGGAAATTTAAGTAAACTAATAAAACTCTGGAACGGGACCCTTTTCTGGATAAACTGAACTGAAGGGAAGTGAAAGCAGACGTGCTCTGTCACACTTGGTAATTCTAAATAAAGGTGTAGTGGCAGAAGACTGGTGGACACTGGCAAAGCATTGTTTAAGAAAGGCAAAATTAGTACGTCCAATAAGCATAATTACACCGATTGCTGGAAAACTTTCAAGAGATCATAATCATGTCAGCTTAACATGAGTGATGGGAAAAATAATTGCATCTCAATGAAATGAGATATTAGGAAGATGTCTAAATACATCAAAGAGCATGGACAAATCCAAATTGGCTAATTGCCACACTATCAGTCCACTCCTAATCATCACTAAAGTGATTCTGTAGGAACAGAAAACTCCAGACTTCATCACAGTCTTGGTCCAAAGTGGTAAATTCCAGAGTAAATGAAAATTTTAAAGATGGAAATCTGAAATAAAAAGAATGCTGTACATACTTAGAAGATTAGGCAGAATCTGTGGAAAGAAAGAGTTAACATTTCAGTCTTGAGTATTTCTAGAAGGTAGACGTAAGGTGAGAGAGATTGCAAATGAGGCAGTATTTAACTGAGTATGGTATCAAGGTACCCTGATAAAATTGAAGGTAGACTCAAAATGCTGGAGTAACTCAGCGGGTCAGGCAACATCTCTGGTGAGAAGGAATGGGTGACGTTTCGGGTCGAGACCCTCCTTCAGACTTGAATAATCATTTACATCAAAATCAACTTCAAAATTGAACTCAGTGAGCATCAAAACGAAAATACCCCAGTGGTTGGAGTCATACATCTCACAAAGGAAGATGATTCTGGATATCAGAGATCAATAACCCCAGCCTTAGGTCAGCATTGTGGAGTTATTCCAGAGAGAATCCGAGGCTCGGTCATCCTCCGTTGCTTCCACAATTACCTTTCCCCCGCCATAAGGTCAAATACAGATATTTGCTGGTGATCACACAATGTTCAATTCCATTAACAACTTTCAACAGATGAAGCAGCCTATCCCTGGCGTGGTTGATAAGTGGCAAGTATCAAAATTATAAAATTATAAAAGGACTGGACAAGCTAGATGCAGAAAAAATGCTCCCGTTGTTGGGGGAGTCCAGAACCAGGGGCCACAGTCTAAGAATAAAGGGGGAGGCCATTTAAAATTGAGATGTGAAAAAACTTTTTCACCCAGAGAGTTGTGAATTTCTGGAATTCTCTGCCACAGAAAGCTGGAGGCCAATTCACTGGATGATTTTAAAAGAGAGTTAGATAGAGCTCTAGGGCTAGCGGAATCAAGGGATATGTGGAGAAGTCAGGCACGGTTTACTGATTGTGGATGATCAGCCATGATCACAATGAATGGCGGTGCTGGCTCGAAGGGCCAAATGGCCTCCTCCTGCACCTATTTTCTATGTTTCTATGTATCATTTGATCCATGGAACTGCCAAGCACTGACCATTTGTCACAAGAGAGAATGCAGTCAACCACTCTTGGCATTCAATGGCATTGCCATTTGAAGGTATCACAAAGTGCTGGAGTAACTCAGCGGGTCAGGCAGCATCTCTGGAGAGAAGGAATGGGTGACGTTTCGGGTCGAGGCCAGTTTTCCTACACATGGCATTACCATTGCTACATCACAGTATCAAGAGAGCCACCATTAACCATCAAAGTACCACCATAACCAGAAGCTCCCTTGGACCAGACACATAGACACCATGGCTACAAAAGCGGGTCAGAAACTAGATGTCCTGCAGCATTTGACTCTCAAGGCCTTTCCAAAATATAAGCCAGAACCATGATAGAATACTCTCTATTTGTCTGGATGAGGGTAGCTGCAACCTCTTTCAAGAAGCCTGCATCAAGCCTGGCATGGGTGATAAATGTAGGACCAAGTAGCCTGCTTGAATGGTCGTGCTATCAACCACCTTAAATGTTCATTCCTACCATAAGGACAATGGTTAAGGTGTATATTTTCACCAAATGCACTGCAGATACTTACCTGGGAAACAACTATATCACTACCAAATAATGACTTCTATCATGATAAAGGAGAACGGCAGCAATTCATGGGAAGATCATCATCTGCAGGTTCCCCTCCAAATTGTGCACCCTCCTGAAGTACAAATGCTTTGCCAGTCGTTCATTGTCACCTAGGTTCCGGCATTTTACATTTTCCATCCCACTTCCACTCTGGCCAATCTGTCTGTGACCTGCTGCACTGTCATTGTGGAGCCCATCTGAAGCTTGAGATGGGCAAGAATTATTGAACTCATAGACTTCAGGCAACTGAAGAAGGGTCTTGACCCGAAAAGTCACCTATTCCTTTTATCCAGAGATGCTGTCTGACCCGCTAAGTAACTCCAGCTTTTTTTGTTTATCTCCAATTATGAGGTGATTTGGAGCAAACAAGCAGTATCTGCTCTATTGAGGTTTTAGCCAAAAGCACTCTTAATGATTTAAACCCAAAAATATGTATTGCACTTTCTTGTGAGTATATCCAAGTGTATTAAAATGTCTAATCAGTATTATTTTTCACCACATAGGTCAATTATGGCCTCCATGTATCCGGGTGATGGTAGTCCGATCACCAGTCCTGGAACCTGGTACACTCTTCATCATCACTGCAGTAAAGACCGCTACTATTGGGAGGTATAGGACAATACAGATTTTGTTAACCTGCAATAATCAACAGAACATTGGTTAATTTAGAATAAAGATTTTAGCTAGAACGGAATAGAGAGATTCTGGAGAGGTTTTGTGGGATGAATTATGTTCATAAGTTGTAGGAGCAGAATTAGGCCGTGCAGGCCATCAAGTCTACTCCAATCATGGCTGATCTATCTTTCCCTCTCAACCCCATTCTCCTGCCTTCTCCCCATAACCCCTGACACTCTCATGAGTTTACCGTTGTGATTAAAGTAGAAAGTCATACCCCTCTTTGTATTGATGACCATTATTCACTGATATTATCAGAATCATAGATCATGTCCATCATTCAAGTCCACGGCTCCTAATGCAATCAAATTAGTACCTTATTTATGATCTGAGGTGCATAAAGTTGGTCTTTTATGATTATGTTTTAAAGAATGAAACTTGCCGTAGTCAAAAACAACACTACAATACAAGTGCATGGGGTTTTCAAAAGTCTTTTAACAGTGCCCACATCGTGATTGGTTCCATTACCTTATTCCAATATCTGAATTCACTGAATAAAAAAAAAAGAAACTGATTAATAAGCATGGTACAAAAAAAGGTACTTTGTTCAGCTAAGTATCAGAAGATATAATTTCCCTGTCCTAATTTTATGTTTCACCAGTATTACATAATATTATTATTCATTTATTATTCCTCAAATTTGAAAAAAAATACTTGCCATGTAAAAAAATATATGAATAATGCAGTTTATTGGAATAGAGATATTTTTTTTTGTTGTTGGTTTTAAAATGGAGAGTTACTAAAGAACTTCCAAATGATTGTTGGTTAAAGTGCTCTTTCTATAATTTCTCAATGTCATTTTTTTCCAATAAACAGTTCTCTACTTTTGCCAATGCATGAATGTTCACCATGATTGTGATAAGCATGGGACTTCTTAGAGAGGCAGTGATTCGCTTAGATATTTTTGTCACTTTCATGTTAAGTAAAATAATGCCCAAGGTTTATTGCTGAAATTCAGAAAATGGATAAATAACGTTGCATATGAGATTAACTTCTAGAAGCATAAAGTATATATTATGCGATTGTGCTTTACTTTGTTTCAATGTGCTTTACTTTAAGTATATAATATCTTTTTATTCAACAGAGAGAAAGATATGGGCCATGCAATCAGAATAGCTGAACTTGGAGTTAGTAAGGTTCGTAGTGTAATCATATTAAACTGGACATTGCAGAAAACATAATGGAATTTACATGACTCTCATTAGTGATGAATTACTTTTGAGTGATTTTGTTTAATTTTGTTCTAAAATTAATTACTTTGTTTTCCATAGTAAAATCTAACATGGGTATACCACCGATTTTCGGGCAACCGATGGTCTGGTCCCTCCTTTAATCCGGACAAAATTATAATATAGAAACGATTCTTTGCAGTTGTAGTATATGTGGGAGCTGCTGGTCTTCCCCATGTCTTTATGTTTCCGTGTGACGGCGCTAAGGCTGAGGACCAAGGAAGAGGATCTATCCGTTGTGAATCCTTTTTTTCAAGTTTGAAATATTTTTTGATTGGGAGCGTGTATGACCCTCAGGGCTGTGAGTTGCCTGATTCGAGATCAAGTAAAAGGGTCTGGCTCAGGGACAGATGGAGAGCACAGCATCACAGGCCCTGAATGGCAGCTACGCTCGGTTTGCTGTGCGCTTTGACTTTAGGTTGTGTGCCACTGACTGCTCTCACATCCCCTGTTTTCTCCCTGCTTGTTCATAAGATCATAAGTGATAGGAATATAATTAGGCCATTCAACCCATCAAATCTACTCCGCCATTCAATCATGGCTGATCTATCTTTCCCTTGTGGCGGTGCCCGGGGGCTAGGCCACTCCCTGGGTCATTCCCCTCGGCACTGAGTGGACAGGGGGAATTAGGCCACTCCCTGGGTCATTCCCCTGGGAACAGACTGGTCTGGGGCTACAGGGTTGGCTGGAAGGGGCTTGAGTTTACTCGTGCGGGTGACTGAAGTGAGTGAATGTTCAGATACTGCATTAAAGTTATTGTTAACTCTTACCTGGCGTCTGGCCTTATTCCTGTCGCGTCCAGACCCACTACACCCTCTCAACCCTATTCTCCTGCCTTCTCCCCGTAACCTCTAACACCCGTACTAATCAAGAATCTAGCTGCACTAAAAATATCCATTGACGGCCTCCACAGCAAAGAATTCCACAGATTCACCACACTCTGACGAAATAAATTCCTCCTCATCTCCTTCCTAAAAGAACATCCTTTAATTCTGAGGCTTTGACCTCTAGTCCTAGACTTCCCCACTAGTGGAAACATCCTCTCCACATCCATTCTATCCAAGCCTTTCACTATTCTGTACTTTTCAATGAGGTCCCCCCTCATTCTTCTAAACTCCAGCGAATACAGGCCCAGTGCCGTCAACCGCTCAACATATATTAACCTACTCATTCCTGGGATCATTCTTGTTCTCTGGATAACTCAACATGTCGAGCGGTGACAACAACTCGCATTATTATTATTATGAATTATTATTATGTGACCTCTGGTTCAGCAAAACGTTTCAAAGCTCTTGAACGAAGGGTGCCGGAAAATTGGTGGTGCACCTGTAATAATGAAACCACTGGTTGAGGACATTAGTGCCAGTTTCTTGTACTCTGATTAGCATCAATTTATTGAAGATGTATCGATAATTTCAGTCACAGATTATAATTTTTAAAAAATTCTAAAAGATAAGTGCATTTTTATTTCCTGGTCTCAGTTTTTCCCACCTTACCTGAGAAACATAAGGGGCTGCAATTGCTGGAATCTGAAGAAAAAAACACTAAATTGCTGGAGGAACTCGGTGGGTTGGTTGGTATCTATGGAGGTAAAGGGATGATCAAAGTTTTGGGTCGGTCCTGATGAGGGTCTTGACCTGGAATGTCGACCATTCTACTGCCTCCACAGATGTTTCCACCATACTCCAATGCTTTTCTGTATGAGGGACCCTCGGGTGTGTTTTGACTTTCCCAGTGCACTCTTGGTGTTCCCATTGTTCTAGTCGATGTAAATTTGAACATTACCCTTTGCCAACTTGTACCAATCACCGCAATGTTGACTGACCAACGCTGCTTCTCCATTAGGCAATGGCTTGATTGTTGAGATTCTCATTCTTATTTAAGATTCCTCCGTGGTCTTGCCCCTCACTGTCTAGCGAGCTCCAGATGTACTTTTCGAGTTTAACCTCTTAAGCATCGGCTGCTTCCGTTGCCCCCTCAGGCAGGCAGTGAAGAAAGCCAATGGAATGTTGGCCTTCATAATAAGAGGAGTTGAGTATAGGAGCAAAGAGGTCCTTCTGCAGTTGTACAGGGCCCTAGTGAGACCGCACCTGGAGTACTGTGTACAGTTTTGGTCTCCAAATTTGAGGAAGGATATTCTTGGTATTAAGGGCGTGCAGCGTAGGTTTACTAGGTTAATTCCCGGAATGGCGGGACTGTCATATGTTGAAAGACTGGAGCGACTAGGCTTGTATACACTGGAATTTAGAAGGATGAGAGGAGATCTTATCGAAACGTATAAGATTATTAAGGGGTTGGACACGTTAGAGGCAGGAAACATGTTCCCAATGTTGGGGGAGTCCAGAACAAGGGGCCACAGTTTAAGAATAAGGGGTAGGCCATTTAGAACTGAGATGAGGAAAAAAAAATTCAGTCAGAGAGTTGTGAATCTGTGGAATTCTCTACCTCAGAAGGCAGTGGAGGCCAATTCTCTGAATGCATTCAAGAGAGAGCTAGATAGAGCTCTTAAGGATAGCGGAGTCAGGGGGTATGGGGAGAAGGCAGGAACGGGGTACTGATTGAGAATGATCAGCCATGATCACATTGAATGGCCTCCTCCTGCACCTATTGTCTATTGTCTATTTCCATCCATCCCTTCGTTGCCAGAGATTGAAGCTGAGATATTCTCTGTCTAACTCGTGCAGCTCTCTACTTTCCTTGCCCTTTCCAATAATCATCTGGGGGATCTGCTCTGATATCTTTTATGTAAACAAATGTAAACAATTATTTGCCAGCACACCTGTGAAACAGCATGAAACGTTTTACTGTGTTAATGATGTTATATAAATACAATAAAACCTAGCAAATGTCGGAAATGCTCAGGTCAGGCAACATCTGTGGTGAAAGAAGTGATTTCCATTTCAGGTCAATAATTTTTCCATTAGAATTGGTCCAATGGAAGTCAGGCTCAGTCTGATAAATTTCATTAGCTTTCTCTCCACAGATGCTACCTGCCATTTCTCATGCAATTTATATTTTAGATTTGGTGTGATTTTCTTTTCTTCTCTTTAAACTTGTTGGTATTGTTGTTCTTGTCCTATGAACTGTGACTTTTAGAAATCCACTTGTCAGTTTTTGTTTGGAATCCTTCTTGGGGAATTTCCTTGAGTTTCATCTCGCCTTCAGTTTAGTTTATAGTTTTTCTTTTCAAAAAGATTTTCACTGTACCTCAGCTTGACAATAAACTAAAGTAAATTTGATATTCTTCTCAGTAATATGGGGAGCACACAATCCCATGCCTTTACAATGTGGTTGCTCAATGCAATTTTTAAATATCATTCATTGTTACTTTATTGTTTTTCACGTCCTGATTTTCATTTTGTTTAGTTCCACGCTGAAGTATATTTCGATCAAGATCTGCAGGAGTACATGCTGTTGGACAAGGGGAGCCAGAATGGGACTGTTGTGAATGGGAACAGGATCCTTGCAGTAAGAATGTTATTTTAATCAGATAATAACATGTTTTATTAACAAACACCTTAGCACTGGAAGCAGAAATATGATCTCTTATGATGATGCTTTTTAGTCTCTGAAAATAATTCAGTGTTTTAATGTTCGCATGAGGTCAGAAGAGGTCAGCTTATGAAGACCAAACTTCATTTGTGAATATAAAATTGAGTGCTATTCATATTGTGGCACAATGGCACAGCGGTAAAGTTGCGGTGTTACAGCGCCAGAGACCCGGTTCAGTCCTGACTACGGGTGCTGTCAGTATGGAGTTTGTACGTTCTCCCTGTGATCTCGTGGGTTTTCTCCGGGTGCTCCGGTTTTCTCCCACATTCCAAAGACGTGCAGGTTTGTAGGTTAATTGGCTTCTGTAAAATTGTCCCTACTGTGTAGGATAGAACTAGTGTCGGGGTGATTGGTGGTCGGCGCGGATTCAGGAGGCCAAAGGGCCTGTTTCCATGCTGTATCTCAAAAATAAACTAAATTCATACTTGATTGCTGCTGTATCAGTTTTCAGAATCATGTGTAGGATTGTCACAAAATGCACCTGTCCTCTCCATGAAAGAAGACTCTCCTTTGAGAGTCTATTCCAGATGTCAACTTCTCTATATTGACGAGACCAAAAGCAGGCTCGGCTATCGTTTCGCTCAACACCTTCGCTCAGTCCGCCATAACCAACCTGATCTCTCAGTGGCTCAGCACTTCAACTCCCCCTCCCACTCCCAGTCTGACCTTTCTGTCATGGGCCTCCTCCATTGTCATAGTGAGGCCCAGCGCAAATTGGAGGAACAGCATCTCATATTTCACATGGGTAGCTTACACCCCAGTGGTATGAACATTGACTTCTCCAACTTCAGATAGTTCCTCTGTTCCTCTATTTCCCCTCCCCTTCCAAGTTCTCCCACTGTCTTCCTGTCTCCTACTACATCCTATATTTGTCCCGCCCCCTCCGCTGACATCAGTCTGAAGAAGGGTCTCGACCCGAAACGTCACCCATTTCTTCTCTCCTGAGATGCTGCCTGACCCGCTGAGTTACTCCAGCATTTTGTGTCTACCCTCACTTTTGATCAGATCTGTGCATTAGGTTAGAAAAGATGCGTGTTGTTACTTCAAAAACAATTCTCAAAAACCCTCCTCCACAGAAGTTAGCAAATGAGTTTCATGTTGGCAGATAAATGAATTTTGTCATGAGATCTGGCTATAATTGTAATTGTAATTAATGTGTTAGCCAATTTGTAAAAACATACAAAGAATTTGATTTGCCATACAGTCATACCAAAAAAGCAACAAGACACACAACTACATAAAAAATAACAAACACCCACCACAGCACTATGATGGAAGGCAATAACTTATGATCTTCCTCCTTTTCTCCCACGGTAAGGGTAGTCAAAACATCCGCAGTCGGGGTGATCGAAGCTCCCACGTCGGGGCGATCGAAGCTCCTGTGAACAGGGTGGTCGATGCTCCTGCAGTTGGAACTCCCGAAGTCGAGCCCCAGCAAAGGGACCGCCAGCTCCACGATATTAGGCCCCAGTGCAGACAGAGATACGATATCGAAAAAGTCGCATCTCCGTCGAGAAAAGAGATTTTTTTAAAGTGTACCCACCCTCCCCCCCACGCCCACCTAATACAGAACTAAAGACACACTAAAACATACATTTAACAACAGACTAAAAACAACAAAAGAAGAAAAGGACGAGATAGACTGTTGGCGAGACTGCCATCGTACGGCATCACCCAGATATTGCAGGGTATTTTAAATTGCAGATAATTATACAGTCGGTAGAGCTACTGCCTTACAGCACCTATAGACCCGGGTTGATCCTGACTCCCTGTGCTTGTCTGTAAGGAGTTTGTACTTTCTCCCCGTGACCTGCATGGGTTTTCTCCGAGATTTTCTGTTTCCTCCCGCACTCCAAAGACGTGCAGATTTGTAGGTTAATTGGCTTGGTGTAAATGTAAAATTGTCCTTAATATGTGTAGGATAGTGTTAATGTACGGGGATCGCTGGTCGGTGCGGACTCGGTGGGCCGAAGGGCCTGTTTCTGCACTGTATCTCTAAACTAAACTAAAATTAAAAAACAGCCCAGTTGACTGAAACAATGATGTACAGAATTATTCATGTAATTAAAATTCAGAATCTGATGTATCTTCATTAATTCACTCTGTTGCTTCCCTAAGAAACCTCACATTATAGAAAATTCCACTCATATAATACAAATAGTGTTTCCCAATTTACCACTGTTATATCCAATCCTTGCGTTATAGCAGAACTGTTCCTGCAGTACCTTTTTAATCAAATAATGTGTAGTATTTAATTGACCTTTTATCAAATTGTTACATTGTAAAAATAATTGTTCGCAGAAACAATGCAATTATATAACCATATAACCATATAACAATTACAGCACGGAAACAGGCCCGTTCGGCCCAACCAGTCCACGCTGACCACTTTCTCTGACCTAGTCTCATCTACCTGCTCTCAGACCATAACCCTCCAATCCCCTCCCATCCATATACCTATCCAATTTACTCTTAAATAATAAAATCGAGCCTGCCTCCACCACTTCCACCGGAAGCTCATTCCACACAGCCACCACCCTCTGAGTAAAGAAATTACCCCTCATGTTACCCCTAAACTTTTGTCCCTCAATTCTGAAGTTATGTCCCCTTGTTGGAATCTTCCCCACTCTCAAGGGGAAAAGCCTACCCACGTCAACTCTGTCCGTCCCTCTTAAAATTTTAAAAACCTCTATCAAGTCCCCCCTCAACCTTCTACGCTCCAAAGAATAAAGACCCAACCTGTTCAACCTTTCTCTGTAGCTTAAGTGCTGAAACCCAGGCAACATTCTAGTAAATCTCCTCTGTACCCTCTCCATTTTGTCGACATCCTTCCTATAATTTGGCGACCAGAACTGCACACCATACTCCAGATTCGGCCTCACCAATGCCCTGTACAATTTTAACATTACATCCCAACTTCTATATTCGATGCTCTGATTTATAAAGGCAAGCATACCAAACGCCTTCTTCACCACCCTATCCACATGAGATTCCACCTTCAGGGAACAATGCACAGTTATTCCCAGATCCCTCTGTTCCACTGCATTCCTCAATTCCCTACCATTTACCCTGTACGTCCTATTTTGATTTGTCCTACCAAAATGCAGCACCTCACACTTATCAGCATTAAACTCCATCTGCCATCTTTCAGCCCACCCTTCCAAAAGGCCCAAATCTCTCTGTAGACTTTGAAACTCTACTTCATTATTAACTACACCACCTATCTTAGTATCATCTGCATATTTACTAATCCAATTTGCCACACCATCATCCAGATCATTAATGTAAATTACAAACAACAATGGACCCAACACAGATCCTTGGGGTACTCCACTAGACACTGGCCTCCAACCTGACATACAGTTGTCAACCATTACCCTCTGGTATCTCCCATTCAGCCATTGTTGAATCCATCTTGCAACCTCACTATTAATACCCAACGATTTAACCTTCTTAATCAACCTACCATGTGGAACCTTGTCAAATGCCTTACTGAAGTCCATATAGACAACATCCACAGCCTTGCCCTTATCAATTTCCCTGGTAACCTCTTCAAAAAATTCAAGAAGATTAGTCAAACATGACCTTCCAGGCACAAATCCATGTTGACTGTTTCTAATCAGGCCTTGTTTATCCATATAATTATATATATTGTCCCTAAGTATCTTTTCCATTAATTTTCCCACCACAGACGTCAAACTAACAGGTCTATAATTGCTAGGTTTACTTTTAGAACCTTTTTTAAACAAAGGCACAACATGCGCAATGCGCCAATCTTCCGGCACCATCCCCGTTTCTAATGACGTTTGAAATATTTCCGTCATAGCCCCTGCTATTTCTGCACTAACTTCCCTCAATGTCCTAGGGAATATCCTATCAGGACCTGGAGACTTATCCACTTTTATATTTTTCAATATATTTAGATGCATTAGTTTTGGAACTAAAATCGTGCTGTAATTATAAATGCACAAAAATCAATGCAATTTAATTATAATCTGCTTGTTAGTTCTCTTCTTAAAGTGTGTATTCTTATTTCAGGTAAAAGATAAATGTGACCCCTATAAGCTGGAACATGGGGATGAAGTGAAATTTGGGGAAACAGTATTGTCTTTCCACATCCATCCTGGAACGGACACATGCAATGGCTGTGAACCGGGCCAGGTTATAGCTCACCTGCGTCTCAACAAAAAAGAAGAATCTGCAGGTAACTGAATGTAATAAACCAGTTTTGCTGCTTTGTGTATGTCCACTCTTGTACCATTTAGATGCATTAGTTTTGGAACTAAAATCGTGCTGTTATCCACATCTGTGATTAACTTGTAGTATAAGAAGATAACTGCAGATGCTGGTACAAATCGAAGGTATTTATTCACAAAATGCTGGAGTAACTCAGCAGGTCAGGCAGCATCTCGGGAGAGAAGGAATGGGTGACGTTTCGGGTCGAGACCCTTCTTCAGACTGACGTCAGGGGGGCGGGACAAAGGAAGGATATAGGTGGAGACAGGAAGATAGAGGGAATTCTGGGAAGGAGGAGGGGACGGGAGGGACAGAGGAACTATCTAAAATTGGAGAAGTCGATGTTCATACCACTGGGCTGCAAAGTGCCCAGGCGAAATATGAGGTGCTGTTCCTCCAATTTCCGGTGAGCCTCACTATGGCACTGGAGGAGGTCCATGACAAAAAGGTCAGACTGGGAATGGGAGGGGGAGTTGAAGTGCTCGGCCACCGGGAGATCAGTTTGGTTAATGCGGCTGGACGATCCGGCAGTGCCAACCACAGACTGGACGGCACCTCCAAACTCCTGGTGGAGACGGTCAAAGATGCAAAGCTGCACGACGCCTTCAGTGACCCTGCAGGCGGAGCCCAGCCACGGTTCACCTGGTCAGGACCGAACGGTTCAGCCCAGTCCCGGATAGACTTCCTCTTCACATCGAGGGCCGTCACGGTCAGACACACCGACCTCGCGCCGGTGTTCTTCTCTGACCACTGCCTCCTTCAGGCCACCTGTCACCTACAGGAGGACCGGAAGGCGGGCAGAGGGACGTGGAAGTTAAACGTGGAGCTGTTGACCCCGGAGAACGTTGAGGAGCTAAAGAGGGACTACGCATGTTGGAGAACGGTGAGGCCCCTCTTTGACTCCCCGACACTCTGGTGGGAGGCGACAAAGGAGAACATCAAGAAGTTCTTCGTCTCCAAAGGTGTCCAGAGAGCAAGACAGGGTAAGAGGGAACTGTGTCAACTCCAGACAGATTTGCAGCAGCTACTCCTTCTGCAGAGGAGAGGGGTGGATGTGAGGGAGGAACTGAGAGAGTTGAAGGACCGGCAAGCTCGGCTCTTTACCTCTGAATCCTCCAAGATCATCTTCCGGTCCAGGGTCCGCCATGTTGAGCAGGATGAGACGTGCTCACGTTACTTCTTCCATAAGGTTCACAGGGGGAGCTCTGTGATCAACAACCTTAGGGAGGAGGACGGCTCGGTAACATCCTCGCAGACAGACATGCTCAAGATCTGCAGATCCTTTTATAAGGATCTGTACGATGTAAAGACCACAGACAGCACCGCCTCCCAGAACTTCCTGTCCTCCATTACGGAAGTCTTGGACGACAGCAAGCGGGAGAGTCTGGACAAACCACTGACCCTGGAGGAGCTGACTGGCTCCATCCGTTCCTTTGACTCGAGTAAAACTCCCGGAGGCGATGGCTTACCGGCAGAGTTGTACTCGGCTCTGTGGGACTGGGTGGGCCCGGACCTGCTGGAAGTGTATAACGATATACTTCTAGCCGGCAGCATGTCAGACTCAATGAGGAAGGGCAGCATCACCCTGATCTACAAGCAGAAGGGGGAGATGAATGACTTAAGGAATTGGAGACCCATCACATTGTTGAATGTAGACTACAAGATCCTGTCTAAGGCCATCGCCAACCGGGTCAAGTCTGCTCTGGGACAGGTGATCCACCCGGACCAAACCTGTGCTGTACCTGGGAGGAAAATCTCAGACAGCCTGGTGCTGCTGAGAGATACCATTGCCTATGTGCAGGACAGACGGGTGGATGCCTGCCTGGTCAGCTTGGACCAGGAGAAGGCCTTCGACAGGATATCGCACACATACATGAGGGACGTGCTCTCCAAAATGGGCTTTGGGGAGGGAATCAGGAAGTGGATACAACTGCTCTACTCCGATATCTGTAGTGCAGTCCAAATTAATGGCTGGGAATCAGACAGCTTCCCCGTCAGGTCTGGAGTCAGGCAGGGTTGCCCTCTTTCCCCTGTCTTGTTCGTCTGTTGCATTGAACCCTTTGCCGAATCCATCAGGAAGGATGCGAGCATAAGAGGAGTGACATTGCCAGGCAGTGGGGGCACTCAGGTCAAGGCCTCCCTGTACATGGACGATGTCGCCGTCTTCTGCTCGGATCCAGGGTCGGTCCGCAGACTGATCAGCGTTTGCGACCAGTTTGAGTTGGCCACGGGGGCCAGGGTAAACCGCAGGAAGAGCGAGGCTATGCTCTTTGGCAACTGGCCCGACCGATCTTCCATCCCCTTCACCATCAAGCCTGACTTCCTGAAGGTGCTGGGGATCTGGTTCGGGAAGGCTGAGGCATGTAACAAAAATTGGCTGGAGCGGATAGCCAGGGTGGGGAAGAAGCTGGAGCTGTGGAAGCAGCGCTCCCTCTCCATCACGGGGAAAAACCTGGTCATCAGGTGTGAGGTGCTCTCGGGGCTGCTGTACTTGGCGCAAGTGTGGCCCGTCCCTCCCTCCCACGCCACGGGGATCACCCGGGCCGTTTTCCGCTTCATCTGGGGGTCGGCGATGGACCGGGTGCGACGAGCCACAATGCACAAGTCGGCAGACAACGGGGGTAAAAGCGTGCCCAACGTCGCCCTCATTCTGATGGCCACCTTCGTGTGTGGCTGCATCAGGCGGAGCATAGAGCCAAGGCACGTGGGCACCAAATGCCACTACCTGCTGAGGTTCTACCTGTCCCCGGTGTTGCGAAGGATGGGCCTGGTGCAGATGCCACGCAATGTGCCAGTCAGCTGGACATTGCCGAACCATCTGTCGTTTGTGGACAGGTTCTTCCGGACCAACACCTTTGACCACAAGTCCATCGGGCAGTGGTCAGCACGGAACGTCCTGCAGGCACTGCAGGGGAATGACACCATGGATCCTGTGGCGTGGTTCCCAGAACAGACAGCCCAGCTTGTCTGGCAAAATGCCTCATCGCCAGTACTCACCAACAAGCACCAAGACCTGGCTTATCTGGCGGTGAGGGGAGCCCTCCCAGTCAGATCCTTCCTGCACCGCCGGAACCTCACTACCAGCACACGCTGCCCTCGGGACGGCTGCTACGGAGAGGAGACGGTGGCCCACCTCTTCAAAGAGTGTGGATTTGCCAGGAGAGTCTGAAGAGGTCTGCAGGGGTCCCTGTCACGATTCATTCCGAGCAGCTCCGTCACAGAGGACTCTGTGCTCTACGGACTGTTCCCAGGGACGCATTCCGAGACTGACATCGAGTGCTGCTGGAAGGTCATCAACTCGGTGAAAGACGCTCTTTGGTCTGCCCGATCCTTGTTGATCTCCCAGCGGAGCGAGCTGTCCGTCAAGGAATGTTGCCGACTGGCCCACTGCAGACTGCAGGAGTACGTGCTGAGGGACGCTCTGAAGCTCGTTGCAGCCAACACCAAGGCCCTGTGGGGGAGGACCACAGTCTAGGGTCCTTCCGCTGCTGGACATGGGGGGGGGGCAGGGTGTGGTGGAGAGAGACGCCCCTCCAAATAAGGGATACTGGGTAAATGTATGTAAATGTAAGTAAATGTCTAAGTAAATGCCTGTATTGAATGTGTAACCTCCGGAAATGTCGGATGGGTTTGTTTAAAAAAGATGTTTTGTAAATGATATTTATTACTTGAATAAAGTATTTTTTGATATAAAAATAATGCGGACCGAACGCAGGTGTTCAGCGAAGCGATCGCCAAGCCTGCGCTTGGTTTCGCCGATGTAAATAAGTTAACATCTAGAGCAGCGGATGCAATAGATGAGGTTGGAGGAGGTGCAGGTGAACCTTTGTCTCACCTGGAAAGACTGTTTGGATCCTTGGATGGAGTTGAGGGGGGAGGTAAAGGGACAGGTGTTGCATCTCGTGCGTTTGCAGGGGAAAGTGCCTGGGGTTGGGGTGGTTTGGGTAGGAAGGGACGAGTGGACCAGGGAGTTACGGAGGGAACAGTCTCTGCGGAACGCAGAGAGGGGAGGGGATGGGAAGATATGGCCAGTGGTGGGGTCCCGTTGTAGGTGACGGAAATGTTGGTGGATGATTTGTTGGATCTGCTGGCTGGTGGGGTGGAAGGTGAGAACGAGGGGGATTCTGTCCTTGTTGCGAGTGGGGGGGAGGGGGAGCAAGAGCGGAGCTGCGGGATGTAGAAGAGACCCTAGTGAGAGCCTTTTCTTCCGGAAACGGGGCTTCCCCTCCTCCATTATAGATGAGGCTCTCACTAGGGTCTCTTCTACATCCCGCAGCTCCGCTGTTGCTCCCTCTATCTTCCTGTCTCCACCTATATCCTTCCTCTGTCCCGCCCCCCTGACATCAGTCTGAAGAAGGGTCTCGACCCGAAACGTCACCCATTCCTTCTCTCCCGAGGTGCTGCCTGACCTGCTGAGTTACTCCAGCATTTTGTGAATAAATATCTGTGATTAACTTGTCAACTGAACTGGCAACATAGTTTTGTTTATTATTGGCACATGTGCTGAGGTACAGTGAAAAGCTTTTTGTTGCACACTATCCAGGCAAAGGATAATACATGATTACCAGCAAGTCATCTGGTGTACAGATAAAGGGGTAACCTTTAGTGCAAGATAAAGTCCGATTAAAGATGGTTCAAAGGTCTCCAATGAGTCAGGACCACACTCTAGCTAGCGAGAGGATGGTTCAGTTGCTTGATAACAGCTGGGAAGAATTTACATTGAAGTTGAACAGATATGAGGGCTCAGAAAATTCCAGGCAAATTTATCTTGATTATAGAACAGTAAAAAAGGAAATTAGCCACTCTTCTTGCCAGCTTCTGCCACACGACAACCAATTCTAGCTCTAAAATCTTTTGTTGAGTTCCCAGCTACGAGTAACATAGCCAAATTTTAGTCTTGCAACTAAAAGCTGGGATTGCTGTTGTTTACTATAATGGGAAAAATGTTAGCTTTCTAACCCATTCAACAGAGAATAGTCAAGTAACATAGAAACATTGAAAATAGGTGCAGGAGGAGGCCATTTGGCCCTTTGAGCCAGCACCGCCATTCATTGTGATCATGGCTGACCATCCGCAATCAGTAACCTGTGCCTGCCTTCTCCCCACATCCCTTGATTCCGCTAGCCCCTAGAGCTCTGTCTAACTCTTTTAAAAATTCATCCAGTGAATTAGCCTCCACTGCCTTCTGTGGCAGAGAATTCCACAAATTTACAATTCTCTGGGTGAAAAAGTTTCTTCTCACCTTAGTTTTAAATGGCCTCCCCTTTATTCTTTGTCTGTGGCCCCTGGTTCTGGACTCCCCCAACATTGGGAAGGAAAATAACTGCAGATGCTGGTACCAATCGAAGGTATAAATCACAAAATGCTGGAGTAACTCAGCAGGTCTAGGAGAGAGGGAATGGGTGTCTGAAGAAGGGTCTCGACCCGAAACGTTACCCATTCCCTCTCTCCTAGATGCTGCCTGACCTGCTGAGTTACTCCAGCATTTTGTGATTTATACCCAACATTGGGAACATTTTTCCCACATCAAGCTTGTTCAGTCCTTTTATATTTTTATTCGTCTGTTAGATCCCCTCTCACCCTTCTAAACTCCAGTGAATACAAGCCCAGTCTTTCCAAACTGTCCTGACAGTCCCGCCATCCCAGGGATTAACCTCGTGAACCTACACTGCACTGCCTCAATAGCAAGAACGTCCTTCCTCAAATTAGGAGACCAAAACTGCACACAATACTCCAGATGTGGTCTCACCTGGGGCCATATGCAACTGCAGAAGGATCTCTTTGCTCCTATACTCAAATCCTCTTGTTGTGAAGGCCAACATGCCATTAGGTTTCTTCACTGCCTGCTGTACCTGCACGCTGTACTTTTGTGACTGGTGTACAAGGATACCCAGGTCTCGTTGCACTTCGACGTTACCTAATCTGACACCAGAGATACTAATCTGCCTCTTTGTTTTTGCCACCAAAGTGGATAACCTCATTTATCTACATTGTACTGCATCTGCCATGCATCTGCCCACTCACTCAACCTGTCCAACTCACCCTGCAACTTCCTAACATCCTCTTCCCAATTCACACTGCCACGCAGCTTTGTGTCATCTGCAAACTTGCTAGCTTTACTTCTAATTCCATCATCCAAATCATTAATATATATTGTAAATAGTTGCGGCCCCAGCACTGAGCTTTGCGGCACTCCACTCGCCACTGCCTTCCCTTGTCAGCCAGTTGCATCTTACTCCCCTTAGAATCTTTCTTCCTCTTTGGAATGAAATGATCCTGCATCACCAAACTCAGATCCTGGGGGGACAGGGCATTCTCCATCGCTGCTCCCACCCTATGGAACTCACTACTCCAAACCGTTAGAGACTCCTCCACACTCACCACATTCAAAACATCGCTGAAGTCTCACCTGTTCAGTACTGCCTTCAACCACTGAAGGTCACCTCACCTTCTGTCTCCTTTCTCTGTTCGTTTATTTATTTACTTATTTATGTATTTATTCATTTCCCTATGTTCTCTAAATCTCTGTAAAGCGTCTTTGAGTATATGAAAAGCGCTATATAAATAAAATACATTATTATTATTATCTTGTGAATTATGTTTTAGTTGTAGTTTAGTTTATTATTGTCACATGTGACAGTGTCACTATTGTCACTGTTAGAGAAATTTGAGGTGTTGCATTTTGGGAAGTCTAACATGGGCAGGACCCTCACAGTGAATGGTAGGGTTCTGGGGAGTGCTGTAGAGCAGAGGGATTTAGGAGTGCAGGTGCATGGTTCCTTGAAGATGGAATCGCAATAGGGTGGTCAAAAAGGCGTTTGGCCTTCATCAGTCAGAGTATTGAGTATAGAAGATAGACACAAAAAACTGGAGTAATTCAGCAGGACAGGCAGCATCTCTGAAGAGAAGGAAAGGGTGATATTTCGAAACGTCACCCTTCCCTTCTCTCCAGAGATGCTGCTTGTCCCACTGAGTTACTCCAGCTTTTTGTGTCTGTCTTCGGTTTAAACCAGCATCTGCAGTTCCTTCTTAAATATTGAGTATAGAAGTTGGGAGGTCATGTTTCAGTTGTGTAAGATGTTGGTGAGGCCGGATTAAGAGTATTGTGTTCAGTTCTGAGCCCCATATTATATAAAAGATGTCAAGCTGGAAAGGGTACAGAGAAGATTTATAAGGATGTCGCCAGGGCTGGTGGGTCTTAGCTATGGGGAGAGGTTGAGTAGGCTGTAACTCTATTCCTTGGAGTGCAGGAGGGTATGGGGTGATCTTATTGAGGTGTATAAAATCATGAGAGGAATAGATCAGGTAAATGCACAGAGTCTCTTGCCCTGAGTAGGTAAACCGAGGAACAGAGGACATAGATTTAAGGTGAAGGAGAAAAGATTTAATAGGAATCCAAGGGGTAACTTTTTCACACAAAGGGTGGTGGGTGTATGGAACATGCTGCCAGAGGAGGTAGTTGAGGCAGGGACTATCCCAACATTTAAGAAAGAGTTGGACAGGTACAGGGATCTGGATCAAACGCACCCAGGTGGGACATGTTGCCGGTGTGGGAAAGTTGGGCCGAAGGGCCTGTTTCCAAATTGTATCATTCTATGACTATGACCAAGATACAGTGAAAAGTTTAATTTATTGATGGGGATTTGAATGACGTGTGGAATAGTATTTAACTATTTAAATTAATTAACGTACTGAACATGATTAATTAATTAATATGAAGTTAATGTTATGTGTAATTTAAAGCCTTTAAATGTTGAACTCTCGTATGTCTACTGACTCTGGCAGTTCTGGTACAATAACTTTCCTTTAAGCTTGCAGTGAAAAACTAAGTCAAATTATTTTTTAAATTGCTGAGCTTTATTTTATTTAGTGGATCCAGTGCTGAGCAAGCAGGAGAAAGATAAGTTACGGCGTCACGAGTTAAAACAGATTCAGGTCAAGTATGGATTGCAGGTGTGTTTTTAGTCAACTTACTTCTGTAAATTTAGTTGTTAAAAAATTGCTTGCTTTGCACCATCTTACCATATCCCCCCCCTCCACTTTGCTGCAAAGTGTAGTGTTCCAAGATTATTATTTAAGGGATCCCCAATGCTAAACTGAACACAGTACTATAGATGAGATCTATGAAAGTTAAAGTTGCTTTTATCCCTTCGGCCCCTTGACATAGGCCAACATTTTACTTAGCAGATATTACCCGTCGCTAGCTTTTAATGACCTAGGCACGTTTTGCTCTTGCACAGTTGCTGTTCTGTTTAAACATTCCAATATTCTTGGGTTAGTGGTGGATCACTTCAAAATTCTTCACGTTGAGATCCAGCAGCCAGTTTTCCCCACCGCCAAAACAGGAATCTCCATTCACATTTACAATATTTCTGGATCCTATCAAACTACCTCCAACTTTGTTGTTCCCTTTACTTCCCCTTTCCTCTTCCGGTTTTGTCCTTACACTCTAGACCATCCTCTAACTGCCATCAATGTATGCCTACCTTTTTTCATTCTGTCCCCATTTGCCCTCCATTGTTTTTTTATGATAATGCTTCACCAGTTCTGTTACCTCCTCTACCAAGAATTGTGCATAGTCTGAATACTGCCATTGTTGTGGACGTTTTGTGGGAGACTGGCTGTTGTCTTAAAATAATAGTATGAAGTCTATAAACATTGAGACTTGAAAATACACTGTACAGGTTATCTTAATTTAATGTAAGATGTAGTTAAGCTAGAGGGTGCAGAAAAGATTCAGAGAGTTGTCTGGTCATAAGAGCTTGAGGAGTGAAAAGGGAATCAGATAGGCTAGGTCTTTTTTCCCCAGGATGAAATGAGGCGATATGATAGAGGTATATAAAAGTGTGAGAACCATAGACTATATCCAGGGTCTGTTTTCCACAGTAGGAGTGTCTAAAACTAGAGGGCATGGTTTAAAGTGAGAGCAAGTAGGTTTAAACAGAACGTGAAGGATAATATTTTCAGAGTAGATGGAACCTGAAATGGTTCTTGCTAATGAGGGCGTGCAGCGTAGGTTTACAAGGTTAATTCCCGGAATGGCGGGACTGTCATATGTTGAAAGACTGGAGCGACTAGGCTTGTATACACTGGAATTTAGAAGGATGAGAGATCTTATCGAAACGTATAAGATTATTAAGGGGTTGGACACGTTAGAGGCAGGGAACATGTTCCCAATGTTGGGGGAGTCCAGAACAAGGGGCCACAGTTTAAGAATAAGGGGTAGGCAATTTAGAACTGAGATGAGGAAAAACTTTTTTCAGTCAGAGAGTTGTGAATCTGTGGAATTCTCTGCCTCAGAAGGCAGTGGAGGCCAATTCTCTGAATGCATTCAAGAGAGAGCTCGATAGAGCTCTTAAGGATAGCGGAGTCAGGGGGTATGGGGAGAAGGCAGGAACGGGGTACTGATTGAGAACGATCAGCCATGATCACATTGAATGGCAGTGCTGGCTCGAAGGGCCTCCTCCTGCACCTATTGTCTATTGAGCTGCCAGATGTGCTGGAAGAGGCATCTGGCCAGGTACGTCAATGAGCATGCATGGAGATATGGAACTAATGCCGGCAAATGGGATTAGTACAGAATTACGTGGCCATGGAGGGTCGAAGACCCGTAACTATGGTGTGCAACTCTATGACTATAAAATATTTAAATAATCTACAATGCAGTTTTTATGTAACTGCATTGTAGATTATTGCATTTCTTTCTGAACTGTTATATTTGTGTACTCTTTATTTATGCTGTATAAAATGTATTTGCCTCCTATTGTTTAGAACAGTGCGTATGAAATAGGTGAGGTACTGAAGAACAAGACGTACAAGGATCGAGCAGCAAAACGTAGACAGAAGGTTGGAAGTGATGGTGTTTTCAAAAGAGATGATGCCCCTGCTTCAATCCATGTGTAAGTCCAGAATTATAAATCTACAATAAAAGGTGAAAATTGCTCAATGCATATATTTGTGACAGCATCAGCAATATCATTGTTATTCCTACCATTTTCTTATAATCCAATAGAAATAATGTCACTGTTTACATACTATTTGCTCCGGTGGCTTTATTGTCATTATTCATTAGCTATTCTGTAGACACAAGGAACTGCATTAGTCAGGCATTATCTCTGGAGAAAAGGAACAGGTGATGTTTTGGACATGATGTTCACCAGGTTAATTCCCAGGATGGCAGGACTGACATATGATTAAAGAATGGATCAACAGTGCTCATATTCACTGGAATTTAGAAATATGAGAGGGGATCTTATAGAAACATATATAAAATTCCCAAGGGATTGGATGGGCTAGATGCAGGAAACATGTTCCTGATGTTGGGGGAGTCCAGAACCAGAGGTCACAATTTAAGAATAAGTAGGCCATTTAGGACTGTGATGAGAAAAAACCTTTTCAGCCAGTTGTGAAATTCTTTGCCATAGAAGGCAGTGGAGGCCAATTCACTGGATGTTTGCAAGAGAGTTAGATTTAGTTCTTAGGGCTAACGGAATCAAGGGACAGGAACAGGGTACTGATTTTGGAAGATCAGCCATGATCATATTGAAGGGCCTACTCCTGCACCTAGTTTCTATGAGCTTTATACATTAATGATCAGGGTCTTTGACATTTTCTATCATGCCAGCTATGAATACAGGCCGTGGAAGACCACTTATTGGCATTTCTACATGTAATGTACATTTGCATTGTGTGCTTAAACTTAATTACATATCTAGATGTTCAGATTTTATACTGAAACTGCTTGCTAGTCAAAGAAAACTAATTTACAGGTTTAATGACTTAAAACATTTTATTTTAGGGAAATCTGTGATGATAACAAAGGACGGAAGATGTTGGAAAAAATGGGCTGGAAGAAAGGCGAGGGGCTTGGAAAAGGAAGCGGTGGAATTAAAGAGCCGGTAAATTTATCCTGTTTTACTAGATAGAAAACTGAAAGGCCATTTGTATATCAAGAAAATATACTTTGAAAGTAAAGAGATTCAATAGTGATTCTAACATTCACTTGGAACCCTTCACTGATTGCTATTGAATTTGGCCATAGCATCATTCAGTGTGGAAACAGGATCTCTCCAACTCACCATGCAACCTAAACTAATCCAACCTTCCTGCTTATGGCCCATATACCTCTAACCCTACCCTATCCATGTACCTGTCTAACTGTTTATTAAACATTGTGATAGTAATGGCTTTGTTGCTATACCAAAACATTTATCTTATTTTATAACCACAAGATCATTCTCATGTGTCATGAGAGATATCAACACCTTGGTGACTGGAAAGCAAGATTGTTTTAAGATATGACCATCTGTATGACCGTTTGCATTTCTTTTAGAAATATTCTAAATCATTTAGTATTTATGGAATTGTTAGAACATTTCAGGATTCATTTATTTTTTGAATGCAAAAAAAGTAAGAATTTTGAAACATTTGTTTGATTTTTGTAGTGAAATCACAACAATCTAATACAGTAAGTACTGCATGCCATTTGTTTGTTGCATCTCAAACTGCAATTTTTTTTTTCTTTCAGATTCAAGTTCAACTTCACCAGTCACAATCTGGCTTGGGAGCTAATGTGCCACTTTCAATTGAAGATGTACAAATGTTCAGATCAAACAAACACAAGAACTGGGCCAAAGCTCGGGCAAGATTTTCAGAAACCTTCCAGCAGACTGCAAGTCAAAAGGAAGCGGATGCAAAAACAGTCTATGTCAAAGCTGAATGTGAAAGCAGCGAGCCAGAAGATTCTACAATTTGACTTTCCTAACAGTTAATATTCATTTTTGATTTTTTTTTTGTAAAATAAAATGCAAATATGATGACCCCGTTTTTAAACTGTGATTTTAGTCAATATCTGTTTCCTGTAAGTCAACTGTTCAGCTGTTTGTCCAAAATTGGAATGGAATTTAGGATTATTTTATAACTTCATCCAAAAGGGAAGATTTTCTTGTATTGAGGCAGAAATAATTGTACAGGATTCTACACAGGTTTTCTTCTATGAAGCAACAACTCTATTCTGCAGCACATCAGTGACATCATTCATCAATAAAGGTTCTAGTGTACATTGAACATGTTTCTCAACCCCAAATTTATCCAAGGATAGCCTGAAGATTAGTTAAGATAATATTTGGGGGGGGGGGGGATCCTAAAGACCTCCTCTATCAATATAAAATTGTACAAGTACATCTAGGACAGGTTTAAACAATACAGTAGCAACTTGACCTAAACCAGCAATTTAGTCAGAACTTAGTAACGGACTCTTTAGCCCAACTTGTTCATACCAGGTTTTATGACTGAGCTCTACTGCCTTGCCTGCGTTAAACCCATATATTTCTCTAAACCTTTCCTGTGTCTTCCAAAAGTTGCCATCGTACCTGCCTCGACAGCTTCCTCACCGTAAACCTTCTGGTTTTAGACTCCTCTACCCGGGGGAAAACACTCTGGCTATTTACTTGCGCCCTTCTTGATTTTGTACCTGTAAAAGGTTACTCCTCAGCTCCAGGGGAGAAAAAAAAGTCCCAGCCCATCCAGCCAATCTATTTGTGTGTGCACTGAGCCCAAATTAATGCTAACCTTCCATAAATGGAAGGGGACCATCCTTCCATATCTCTGTCCTCCTTCCACCCCCCCCCCCCCCCCCCCAACCAAACTAGATACCATTATTTTGCTGTGTCTGCTGAAACCAGCAGGCAAGCTGTACTTGAAACCAAAGGGCTGCAGAACAAACTCATCCCCCATTGTTTGTTGCAGTACGTAAATTGACTTTGAGTTACAATTTTAATACACAATTTCTTCACATACTTTTATTTTACAGCTGTATTTAATACACTAAAATTCTTGCCCATTACAACATAAAAGGTTAGTGCATGAATCATGCTTCTGCGCAGTACCAGTGGGGAAAGCGGTGGTTGTCACAAAAGTCCTCACTTCTGGAAATTGTACACTGAAGGTAATGCGAGTTTACTCTTCAAGTTATTGCAGCTAATGCAGTGCTGTAACAGAAAGAAATGCCGATAATATGGTTCTTCACAAGTTTCCGCATCCTGCACGAGTCCATTGTCCACTGTTGCAGTCAGCCGTTTGATTATGGTGGTCCATCAAAATTAATTCCAGGAGTGCTGGTATATTCGGTAACGTTACCACACCTAGCACACACAGGCTCTTTTGAACACGTGGTTTAGCTGCACATGAAGAGAACATTGACAAAAATACATTTACGACATTTTCAGTATTAGTTGGGTGCCATCCAGAAGGGCATGGAATTGTGGGACCTCGGTATACCATGTTGTTGTTGTTGCTGCTGCTGCCGATGATGATGGTGGTGAGGAGGGGGGCGGTGGATTGAGTGCTGAAAGTAGGGATGATACATATTGCGTGATGCATTTCCAGAAGTTCTGTATCTCCCACCTCGTTTATGACGGTCGTCTTCCTCGTCTGAAGAATCCTCACCATACTGTGCCAATGCACATAGGCTATCGCTAGCCTTGTTTCGCTTATGGTTTGGAGAGATATGACCTACATTTTAAGAGAAAAGAATCCCCAAACACACCGAGAAAGCCAAGAGGTATTCAATGTCAAAAAGATTTTAGTTTGTGGGAAAGAGAACAAACATATTGTTAATGTTTAAAAATATTTACAGGCAATGCAACGAGATATCAACAGTATAGTGCAAAAATGAAGATGCCAGATAAAGCCATGTCAAGTTGACAGCAGCAGGTGATGTCCCATCAGAAACATGTAAGAGAACACAAGACACAAGAAAGGAAAATTAACTTCAGATCAACTGCTACATGTAAATTATGTTCACGCTATACCAATTACAAACTTCACAGTACCAGGTGCTTGTATCAAAACTCTAAAAAAACGATGCTTTAGGGACATACAGCATAGAAACACCCTTTCAGCCCACCATGACCATCAGGTACCCATCAATATTAATCTCATTTCCTACCACTCAACCCCACACGTTAATTTATGTTATGTTGGAAGGAGGCCCGAGCAGGGAAGACGGTAGAACAGCAATGGCAGGTATTCCTGGGAATAATGCAGAGGATGCAGGATCAATTTATCGCAAAGAGGCGGAAAGACTCTAAGGCGAGTAAGAGACACCTGTGGCTGAAAAGGGAAGTCAAGAACAGCATAAAAATTAAGGAGAGGAAGTATAACATAGCAAAGAAGAGTGGGAAGACAGAGGATTGGGACTCTTTTAAAGAGCAACAAAAGTTAACTAAAAAGGCAATACGGGGAGAAAAGATGAGGTACGAGGGTAAACTAGCCAATAATATAAAGGAGGATAGCAAAAGTTTTTTTAGGTACGTGAAGAGGAAAAAAATAGTCAAGGCAAATGTGGGTCCCTTGAAGACAGAAGCAGGGGAATTTATTATGGGGAACAAAGAAATGGCAGATGAGTTAAACCGTTACTTTGGATCTGTCTTTACTGAGGAAGATACACACAATCTTCCAAATGTTCTAGGGGCCGGAGAACCTAGGGTGATGGAGGAACTGAAGGAAATCCACATTAGGCAGGAAATGGTTTTGGGTAGACTGATGGGACTGAAGGCTGATAAATCCCCAGGGCCTGATGGTCTGCATCCCAGGGTACTTAAGGAGGTGGCTCTAGAAATAGTGGAAGCATTGGAGATCATTTTTCAATGTTCTATAGATTCAGGATCAGTTCCTGTGGATTGGAGGATAGCAAATGTTATCCCACTTTTTAAGAAAGGAGGGAGAGAGAAAACGGGTAATTATAGACCAGTTAGTCTGACATCAGTGGTGGGGAAGATGCTGGAGTCAATTACAAAAGACGAAATTGCTGAGCATTTGGATAGCAGTAACAGGATCATTCCGAGTCAGCATGGATTTACGAAGGGGAAATCATGCTTGACAAATCTACTGGAATTTTTTGAGGATGTAACTAGGAAAATTGGCAGGGGAGAGTCAGTGGATGTGGTGTACCTCGACTTTCAGAAAGCCTTCGACAAGGTCCCACATAGGAGATTAGTGGGCAAAATTAGAGCACATGGTATTGGGGGTAGGGTACTGACATGGATAGAAAATTGGTTGACAGACAGAAAGCAAAGAGTGGGGATAAATGGGTCTCTTTCGGAATGGCAGGCTGTGACCAGTGGGGTACCGCAAGGTTCGGTGCTGGGACCCCAGCTATTTACGATATACATTAATGACTTAGATGAAGGGATTAAAAGTACCATTAGCAAATTTGCAGATGATACTAAGCTGGGGGGTAGTGTGAATTGTGAGGAAGATGCAATAAGGCTGCAGGGTGACTTGGACAGGTTGTGTGAGTGGGCGGATACATGGCAGATGCAGTTTAATGTAGATAAGTGTGAGGTTATTCACTTTGGAAGTAAGAATAGAAAGGCAGATTATTATCTGAATGGTGTCAAGTTAGGAAGAGGGGATGTTCAACGAGATCTGGGTGTCCTAGTGCATCAGTCACTGAAAGGAAGCATGCAGGTACAGCAGGCAGTGAAGAAAGCCAATGGAATGTTGGCCTTCATAACAAGAGGAGTTGAGTATAGGAGCAAAGAGGTCCTTCTACAGTTGTACCGGGCCCTGTTGAGACCGCACCTGGAGTACTGTGTGCAGTTTTGGTCTCCAAATTTGAGGAAGGATATTCTTGCTATTGAGGGCGTGCAGCGTAGGTTCACTAGGTTAATTCCCGGAATGGCGGGACTGTCGTATGTTGAAAGGCTGGAGCAATTAGGCTTGTATACACTGGAATTTAGAAGGACGAGGGGGGATCTTATTGAAACATATAAGATAATTAGGGGATTGGACACATTAGAGGCAGGAAACATGTTCCCAATGTTGGGGGAGTCCAGAACAAGGGGCCACAGTTTAAGAATAAGGGGTAGGCCATTTAGAACGGAGATGAGGAAGAACTTTTTCAGTCAGAGAGTGGTGAAGGTGTGGAATTCTCTGCCTCAGAAGGCAGTGGAGGCCAGTTCGTTGGATGCTTTCAAGAGAGCTGGATAGAACTCTTAAGGATAGTGGAGTGAGGGGGTATGGGGAGAAGGCAGGAACGGGGTACTGATTGAGAGTGATCAGCCATGATCACATTGAATGGCGGTGCTGGCTCGAAGGGCTGAATGGCCTACTTCTGCACCTATTGTCTATTGTTTTACAAATACAATCAATTTTCCTTTTAGCAATGTTGCCATGTTCAGTGATGAAGCAACTAATTATGTGACCATTAATTCAACCAAAAGAATCACACCTGATTGTGTATCAAGGATTAACCAAGTAGACATCTCTTACTTATGGCATCTCCAGATGCAATGACAGCATTATGGATTTTTTGTTCGTTACCATGTTATATTTACATCGCCTGATAAATACTGTACTCGCATAATATTCTTTTATAGCAGCTAAATAGCTCAGACAATTAATTTTAGTGTAAATAAAAAAGGCACAGATTTTTAAATTATCAGAACACTACATGACAAATTATTCCCTCAAATGTTAGCAACAATACTTTCTTACTTGCTGGAGATATATTGGAACTTATTATTTTTAATGCAATACTATTTGGATTCTTGCTACCACAAATTGAATTTATTCCACAAGGAGAGTGAATTTCTGTAAATGTGTGAGGGATCTCCATTACCTCAGCACACTAGCGTATGGCACCAAACTGTTAATATTAGCCAAGGCCAGACAATGGTTAATATTTTTAAGCAAGTGTAGTATATCATAGGGAACTATTTTCCCTCCTGATTTCATTCTTCAGTATGCTCCTCGATCCCTATACGATTCCAGGGTCCCAGCTGCCTATACCTGACTCATGCCTCCTTTTTCCTAACCAGAGCCCCAATTTCTCTCATCAGCAAGGGTTCCTTATTCCTATCTGCCTTGCCCTTCACTTTAACAGGAACATGCATACCTTGAATTTAAAAGAGTTAGATAGAGCTCTAGGGGCTAGTGGAATCAAGGGATATGGAGAGAAGTCAGGCACAGGTTACTGATTGTGGATGATCAGCCATGATCACAATGAATGGCGGCGGTGCTGGCTCGAAGGGCCAAATAGCCTCCTCCTGCACCTAGTTTCTATGTTTGAACTCTATCATATTTTTAAAAGCATCCCACTTTCCCAATATCCCTTTGCTTGCAAACAAACGACTCAAATCAACATTTGCAAATTCCTGACTAATACCATCAAAGTTAGCCTTGCTCACTTTAGAACTCTAACTTGTGGACCCACCCTATCCTAATGCATAACTATTTAAAACATAAATGGAACTGTGGTCACTAGTCCCAAAGTGCTTGCCCACTGACTTTTCAGTCAACCTGTCCTGCCAAATTTCTAAATTGTAGGTTAACCTTTGCCCTCTCCCCAGCCGGGTCCCCAACATATCACTTGAGGAAACTTTCCTGAACTCCAAATTCCACCCCATCTGAGCCCTTGGCACTATGGCAGTCCCAGTCTATATTGAGGACAGTAAAGTCTCCTACTATGACAACCCCATTAGTATTGCCACTGCCTACAATCTTCCAGCATATTGTTCTTCTAATTCCCCTTGAGTAATGGGGGGGGGGGGAAAGAGTAGTCAGAGTGCAATGCCAACAAAGTTATAATCTTTTTATTTAAGTACATCCAATAACAATTTTAAGTCAGCCAAATTCACTTACATTACAGCAAGTAGAATATCTCAATTAGATTCTGAATTAAGCTCTCCCAAGTTTTGAAATAAGAATTCATCAAATAGAAGTGATAATTTTCTAAGATATTTTAACTCAACATACTATCAGAATCTACATATTTAAATTGAGTCACAAAGCTTAAAGGCTAAACTCAAATCTCAGTTCTAATCATGGTTTAAAAGCTAATTCAATTTCGTGTTGTCTAATTTTCTCCAAAAAATCCAATCTTCATAGAAATATTATGGATGCAAATCAATATATTGTTAAGTGATCTGCTCCTTTCCAAGATGTGCACCATGATAGTTATAATAACCGATTTACCTGGTCTCTAATTTCCAATCACGTTTCAACTTCCTGAAATGAACAATTAACCAACACCGCCCTAAGCTTTTATTTGCCAAGGAAATTCGTGACACAATAGGACTCATATAATCCATCTCTTCCACGGGACCTGTCCTTTTATGTTCACGTGGCTTTGGAAGCAACATCAGTGACCAAGGAATGGAACTCATCCTCAACTGGAACCGATGGTTATACAAGAGTTGATATGTTACGCAGATCTAAAAGCTAAACAAGAGGTAACTGAATCATTTAATGTGAGCCCAAGGAGCCCATTTGAAGGATCAGAATCCCAGCTCTACTTCTTACTGTTGGAAGACTTCCAGATAAATGAGGACAGAGGTCTGAGAGTTAATGAAGAAAGGACGTACAGGTATGTAGGTTAATTGGCTGGGTAAATGTAAAAATTGTCCCTAGTGGGTGTAGGATAGTGTTAATGTGCGGGGATCGCTGGGCGGCACGGACTTGGTGGGCCGAAAAGGCCTGTTTCCGGCTGTATATATATATGATATGATATGATATGATATGAAACACTCAAAAAAAATTCCTACATCAATGCTGAGTACTTTGTACTGATAGTATAAGAAAATAACTGCAGATGCTGGTACAAATTGAAGGTCTTTATTTCACAAAATGCTGGAGTAACTCAGCAGGTCAGGCAGCATCTCAGGAGAGAAGGAATGGGTGACGTTTCAGGTCGAGACCCTTCTTCAGACTAATGTCAGTGGGGCAGGACAAAGGAAGGATATAGGTGGAGACAGGAAGATAGAGGGAGAACTGGGAAGGGGGAGGGGAAGAGAGGGACAGAGGAAATATCTAAAGTTGGAGAAGTCAATGTTCATACTGCTGGGCTGCAAGCTGCCCAAGCGAAATATGAGGTGCTGTTCCTCCAATTTCCGGTGGGCCTCACTATGGCACTGGAGGAGGCCCATGACAGAAAGGTCAGACTGGGAGTGGGAGGGGGAGTTGAAGTGCTCAGCCACCACCGGGAGATCAGGTTGGTTAAGGCGGACTGAGCGAAGGTGTTGAGCGAAATGATCGCCGAGCCTGCGTTTGGTTTCGCCGATGTAAAGAAGTTGACATCTACCTTCCTTTCCTCCAACATATAGGAAAACATTGTAGTAAAATCAGTACCAGTTTTACTTCTGTATTTTTTCCAATTCGCATATTTTAAGAATCTGATGCACCATATATAGTTACTAATGCACTGGGAGAACAATGAGCAAGTTCATCTTACCTTTATAGTTATTTCAAATGATAGAAGTTTAAAAACTAAGACCACAGTCATAGTCAGCAAGTACATGCAGCAATTAGCAAAGCAGAAGAGTGGAAACTATAGGCCGGTTAGCCTGACTTCAGTGGTTGGTAAGACTTTAGAGTTCATTATAAAGGATGAAGTACTAAGAAGTTCATGATCAAATAGGTTGACATCAGCATGGTTTGGCAAAGGGAAGATCTTGCCTGAAGAATCTGTTGAAATTCTTTGAGGAAGTAAATAGCAGGGCAAAGCAGAGTGAGTGGATATTGTTTATCTAGATTTTCAGAAAGCCTTTGATAAGGTGTCCCACATGAGGCTGCTAAAGAAGACGAGAGCTGATGATATCAAAGGGCAGATGCTAGCATGGATAGCAGGTTGGCTGGATGGCAGAAGGCAAAGAATGGCAATAAAGGGGGCTTTTTCTGGTTGGCTGCCAGTGACTAGTGGACAGGAGTCGGTGCTGGGGCCGCTACTCTTCACGGTGTATATCAATGATATGAATGAGGGGATCGAAGGCTTTGTGGCCAAGTTTGCAGACGATATGCAGATAGGTGAAGGGGCAGATAGTGCAGAGAAAGCAGGGACTGCAGAAGGACTTGGACAGGTTGGGAGAGTGGGCAAAGAAGTGGCAGATGGAATACAGTGTAGCAAAGAGAGGAGTCATGCATTTTGGTGGTTAGAATAAAGTCGCAAACTATCTTCCAAATGGGAAGATAATTCAGAAATCGAAGTTTCAAAGGGCCTTGGGAGTGCTGGTGCAGGATTTTCAAAAAGTTAATTTGCAAGTCGAATTGGTAGTAAGAAAGACAAACTCAATGCAAGCATTTATTTTGAGTGGACTAAAATATAAAAACAGGGATGAAATGTTGAGGCTTTGTAAGGCACTAGTCAGACCTCCTTTGGAGTATTGAGAGCAATTTTGGGCACCATATCTGAGGAAGGATGTGTTGGCGCTGGAGAGGGTCCAGAGGTTTACGAGAATGATTTGCGGAATGAGTGGGTAACATATGATGAGCGTTTGATGGCACTGGTCCTCTCCTCGCTAGAGTTTAGAAGGATGAATAGTGAAAGGCCTGGATAGAGTGGATGTGGAGATGTTTCCACCAGTGGGAGAGTCTAGGACCAGAGGACTAGGTTAATTCCCGGAATGGCGGGACTGTCATATGTTGAAAGACTGGAGCGACTAGGCTTGTATACACTGGAATTTTTAGAAGGATGAGAGGGGATCTTATCGAAACATAAGATTATTAAGGTGTTTTTAGATTTTTTTAGATTTAGAGACACAGCGCAGAAACAGGCCCTTCGGCCCACTGGGTCCGCGCCGCCCAGCGATCCCAGCACATTAACACTATCCTACACCCACTAGGAACAATTTTTACATTTGCCCAGCCAATTAACCTACAAACCTGCACGTCTTTGGAGTGTGGGAGGAAACCGAAGACCTCGGAGAAAACCCACGCTGTTCACGGGGAGAACGTACAAACTCCGTACAGACAGCACCCGTAGTCAGGATCGAACCTGAGTCTCCGGCGCTGCATTCGCTGTTAGGCAGCAACTCTACCACTGCGCCACCGTGCCGCCCTTAGAGGCAGGAAACATGTTCCCAATGTTGGGGGAGTCCAGAACCAGGGGCCACAGTTTAAGAATAAGGGGTAGGCCATTTAGAATGGAGATGAGGAAAAACTTTTTCAGTCAGAGTTGTAAATCTGTGGAATTCCCTGCCTCAGAAGGCAGTGGAGGCCAATTCTCTGAATGCATTCAAGAGAGAGCTGGATAGAGCTCTTAAGGATAGCGGAGTCAGGGGGTATGGGGAGAAGGCAGGAATGGGGTACTGATTGAGAATGATCAGCCATGATCACATTGAATCGTGGTGCTGGTTCGAAGGACCGAATGGCCTACTCCTGCATCTATTTACTATTGACATAGTCTCAGAATAAAAGGACATTCCTTTAGGAAGATGAGGAGGAATTTATTCAGTCAGTGGAATTCATTGCCACAGAAGGCTGTGGAGGCCATCAATGGATATTTTTAAGGCATAGATAGATTCTTGATTAGTGCAGGTGTCAGGGATTATGGAGAGAAGGCAAGGGAATGGAGTTGAAGCTATGATTGAGTGGCGGAGTAGACTTGATGGGCCAAATGGCGGAGTAGACTTGATGGGCCAAATGGCCTAATTCTGCTCCTATCACCTATGAACATGAACATTCGCAGGTGCAGCAGTTCTTAGCAAGGACTGCAAAGTAGAGGTGGCTGCAACATCATTATACGAAGAATGTGGAGAGAAAGAGTTGGCATATAAAGACAAAATCCAGTTGACTTCCCATGTATTGTGCAGTAACGATCGAGCAATCTAAATGCAAATGGAGCTGACAATAGGATGAGGTTTGCTTAATCAAATAGCCTGCTAATGATTAGTAAGCAGGTTAACATGTGGAGGTTATGCAGATATCCAAGGTACTGTACCTTACTTGAAGTTAATCTTTTCAAAAGAAAAGGGGCGGGAATGAAAACTATTCCAGTTTTGTTGGGTCAACCCAGTTTTGTTGGGTCAACCTAGTATTCGGAACATAAATCCTGCGTAACTTTGAAAAGATAAATTGTCAGATTTGGAAGAATAGGTTGCATTGGGCCTCACCTTGCATGTTTAAAGGATGTAACATATGCATTGAGGTCTTTGGCATTTCCGACCGATCTCCATGGTTGGACAGCAGGGGCATCAGCTGCCTGCAAAGTAGAAAGAACAATCTGACTCTCGTATTTTGGTCACAACAGGCAAAAGCACAAGTGAACCCGAAGATATATTAAACCTTTAAGTGCACAATGGAGGCTAAGTAGCCAATACCCAAACTTGAATTTTGAAGCAATTCTCTAAATTTTTTAAAATATGCATCAGAATCCATTTCAATCCAGATCCACCACAGATTTTCCAGCATCCTTAGTTCCAGAGCATTTCTGAATTGCAGGACCAGCAGAAGTCATGTCCTCCGAGAGGAGTCCAACTATACCGGAACAGTCCGCCTAGACAGCCGTGGAGCCGAGATATCGGCACGCAAAGTCAGCCTCAGTAGATGGCTATGGGAAGGCATCTGGCGGCTCCCACCGTGCCGGAATTCCAGAGCCTCGGCTGCAGGGATCAAATTCGACTCGCCAATCGGCCGTTTAACTCGGCCATGGGAACGGATCTGCCGGCTCTGACTGGGACAGAGTTCCAGAGCCACAGGGGTAAATTCGACACGCCGATCGGCACGGAGGTCCCAATGAGGTTGAGATCGGCCGCCTCACCCAGCCTAGACGCCACATTTTTGAGGGAATTTCCGGGGGGGAAATGAGGAATTGAAAAAAATTCTGTCTGGATTAAAGGAAAATCACCAGTTGCCGGAAAATTGAAGATGGACCTGTATTATCAAATCAATCCATGAAACATTCCATGTTTACGTTCTTACGGTTCTAAATATTGCATTGAATTTTATTTCATATTTTTATTACCCAACCATTCACACAATCAAGGAACTACAGTAATAATTTAGTGATAGTGCAGCAGTTTTTAGGTATTGTTTGTTTATTTGCATGACATACCATTTCAATGGATCTTTTAAGGGATAGCCAATTTTGTCAGAATAGTTGTAATTCAACAGAAAATAGCAGAAATGGAACTAAAGAACTTAAGATGTAAAACTTGAAAACAATATGACACGAGATTCAACATCAGAATGTTTCATGGCATAGAAAATATGAAAAAAACATGTTTACAATGTTCATTAAAACAAATAATTTCTGCCTATAGCCCAAATTTGATTTATGAAAATTCAGAACAGCTTGTGTTCTGAACTATCCCAAGAATTACCAATAATCTTCCTAGTAGAAAATATAACCTACAATTATTGATGACCGTGCCTTGATGAATGACACTATAGCTTTTATATTACTTACTGATATTTTTCTCAAGAAAATATATTAAAGTTAATTCTTAATATCTTCTTTTGTTTGCATTCTGGGATATGTTAAATACGATGGACAACAAATTTGTCGGTGCTCTTTATGTAGCATTTATTTCAAGAGGACTAGAATACAAAAACAGGGATGTAATCCTGAGGCTCTATAAGGTGTTGGTCAGACCACACTTGGAATATTGTGAGCAATTTGGGGCCCATGTCTGAGGATGTGCTGGCGCTGGAGAGGGTCCAGAGGAGGAGTGGGTTAACACATGATGAGATTTAGACGGCACTACCCTGTACTCGCTGAAGGATGAGGGGAGAACCTCATTGAAACTTGCCGAATAGTGAATGGCATGGATAGAGTGGATGTGGAGAAGATGTTTCCACTGGTGGGAGTCTAGAACCAGAGGTCGTAGCCTCAGAATAAAAGAACGTTCCTTTAGGAAGGAGATGAAGAGAAATATCTTTAGTCAGAGGATGGTGAATCTGTGGAATTCACTGCCACAGAAGGACTGGCATGATGGATCGCTGAACCAACAGCTTTTGTCGGCGCCCTTTACGTGGCGACCCTTTGTATACCTTGGGTAGGCTAAACAAAGAATATCACTGTGACTCATCGCATGTGACAATAAAGTATCATTCATTTTCTGCCCTTTTTCTGTCAACATTAGCCTGGCCACATTTAGTATGACACCACATCGATCTTTACACCTCTGGGACCTAACAAGATGAAAATAAGCAGGTTTTTCCAATGTCCTGTGCCTTCAAGCTGCACCAGAGGGACAAAGTACATACAATTTTATGACTTTAGACAACATCTTACAATTAACAAAGTACAGAATTACCTTTCTCTTCCTCTTCCGAAGAGAATGGAATCAGCAGCTATCTTCAACCCAGATCCCATATCCTGACTGCTCCTAGTACCTAGATTAGTCAAGTGAAATGGTCCGTGCTATGAGTAGAAAAAAGGCCACAGAAATCAACAGGCGTGATTGAATACAGAGCAGAAAACAAATTCGATTACGCACACCTATATTAAATTAGTTTTTCTTACACAAACAAGTTTCCTTTTTAAAAAGGTCAGAGCTAGTTGGGAATTAGCAAGGACTATAATTTTAATTGGACACTTCACCAAACTGAATGAACAAGCAAAACAGCTAACAGCATACTTTTAACAGTTTGACAAGTTTTCATTTTTTTAATTAGTTAAAACACCTCAATGGTTGTAAATCCTTTTTCTTCTCTGCCAAGCCAAGTAAGACTTGACATCGAGTTATTCACTTAGAAGGTGGTTTGTATGTGGAACGGGCTGCCAGAGGAGGTAGTTGAGGCAGGAAAACAATAAAAACATTTTAAAGACACTTGGATAGGTACAAAGATAGGAAAGGTTTGGAGGGATTTGGGCCAAACATGGGCTAATGGGACTAGCTTAGATAGGGCATTAGTTCAAAGTCATAGGAGTGGAATTAGGCCATTCCGACCATCGAGTCTACTCAGCCATTCAATCATGGCTGATCGCTTTTGGTCAGTCTGGTCGAGATGGGTTGAAGGGACTGTTTTCGTGCTGTATGACTATGAATGTCAAATGATTAGATTGCAAATTAGTATTGATTGAAAACTAACCAACCCGCACCCTTACTATTGGGGGAAGGACCAAGGAGAGATGGACACGGATGCACATACTTAGTTTCTCTGCCATTCTCCCCCAACCCTTCCTTTCTCTCTTCTCTATCCTTACCCCAAACTTGACCCCACTATTTGGCAAACAAATAAAACTGAAGATGCTGGAATCTGAAACCAAAACAGAATTGCTGGAAAAACTCAGCCAGTCAAGCAGCATCTGTTGAAAGAGAAACCAGTCAATGTTTTGGTTAGTGAGCCTTCTTCCTTCCTCAGTTCCTCTAGCATTTGTCTCACTATCTGGTAGCCTGCTGTTCCTCCACCATTCTACCCAAAGGCCCACGGCAATTCTTCTGCACTTCATTCTCTCTGTGTACATCCATTCCTAATGTAGACATAAAGAGCTGGAGTAACTCAGCGGGTCAGTCAGCATCTATGGAGGAAAGGAATAGGTAACGCTTTGGGTTGGAACCCTTCTTCAGAGTCTGCAGAAGTGTTCTGATCCAAAGCATCACCTATTCCTTTCCTCCAGTGATGTTGCCTGACCCGCTGAGTTACTCCAGCACTTTGCGTCTATCTTCGATATAAACCAGCATCTGCAGTTCCTTCTATCCATTCCTAATGTGTCAAGAGTAAAGGACTATTGCTCTCATCAAAAGATGTGGATGAGCAGGGGTTCTGGTTTCCAAATTTGCCTTGTAAGTTGGTCAAACCTTGTGATCTGAGAATCAGGCTTGCCCATATGGTGGCCAGTTTACAAAGTGACCCATCTTTCATGGGCAGAAAACACTGTAAAATGATGCCATGGAATGTTCAAGAGTTGCCTTTTCCTAAAACTGGTCCCTAAAAGAAGGTGGGAGCAACAAAAAGATTGGCTTTTAGTGTTTTCTAACATGCACTAGGTTCACCTCAAGGATGATTTTTAAATGTAATAGTATCATTAAGGTGTCCGTGTATGCAGTAACAGCAGTGTGCTTTAGCAATTAAGTGCTGGCGCTCAGTAAAACAAATTGCTGCATAATTTTAATCTGGGAGGTCATACCAGTGAGTGCAGCATTGTTGTTAGGCTACTTCACTTTCTCATTCCTCCACAAATTACACACCCACAAACAAAATCAGCATGTTAGAAATTGTTTATATTCAGAAATAATTCTTAGTTTTTAATAATCAATCAACGTGTAGAGATTTTATCCATTTTATGCATTGAACATGTGAACATGCAGCTGCAGTCTACTTCTGAAATTTGGTACTGTTAAAGTCTATGGTTCTAGGGTTTAAACAAGTCAAATCTATAATGAGCTTGTTTAATTCTGAAAATCTTGGAAGATGTTAATAGTTTCGGAATAGCTCTTAATCTATATTGGATCGGTACTGAAATCAATTTCCAAAACATCTTTCTCACACTGAAATAGAGGCCTGACCAACCATGTTCCATTAAATTGGCAACCAAAATAAATGAAATTATTTTATTTAAAAAGACCATGAGGTCTTTGATCACTATTAATTGATTAGTACCATACATCTTTTGTTTTAAACTCACTGATTAATGAAGGAAGATATTCAAATACTTGCTAGAATATTTTTTTACATTATTTCTATTAACTTAAGATCTTAGCAAAGATTTGCTATTATCTTAGCAAAATCAGATGGCACATACTAAAAATGTACAATGTGCACCAAATATCTGCTTGCCATTTCAACAGGATGTGCCATGGATTCATTCTTCGGCCTCAATTATCTACAATTGATATGAATAACCCGGAGAAGGGTGCAGAATGCAAGGTATGCAAGTTTCCTATGTCACAAAAATGGGTGGGAGAACGTCTTGTGATTTAGGATTGTGTTACAGGACAGGATAGATTGACTGAGTGGGCAAACAGTTGACAAATGCAGTTTAATGCACACGTCACTAACAGTCAGATTTAACAGTCGATATTATATAAATGGAGAAAGATTGCCAATGAGTGATATGAAAAGGAGTCAGATATTCTTGTGCACTGATTCTTTGCATAAAGTGTGCAAAATTTTAGAAGGCGGGTGCAGCCAATGGTTAAGAAGGCAAGAAGCCCCTTATTGCAAGATGGTTGGAGTTTGAAAAGAAGGAATATTTTACAAATATAGAGTATTGGTGAGACAACAACTGGAGTACTGTGCATAGTTTTGGTCAACTTACTGGTGATGCCACACCTGAAATACTGTGCATAGTTTTAGTCAACTTACTGGTGATGCCACACCTGAAATACTGTGCATAGTTTTTGTCAACTTACTGGTGATGCCACACCTGAAATATTGTTGCATAGTTTTGGTCAACTTACTCGTGATGCCACACCTGGAATACTGTGCATAGTTTTGGTCGCCTTATTTAAGTCAGGATACATTGACATTGAAGGCAATCCAAAAGAGATTCACTTGGGTAATTCCTGGGATGAGAGGATTACCTTATTTCTGTATTCTTTGGAGTTTAGAGGAATGGGGGTGACTTTATTGAAACAGGCAAGATCCTTAAGGATCCTGAAAGGGTAAACGTCGAGTTATTTCCGTTGAGAACCTCAAACAAGATGACATCGTTGCAAAATTAAGAATGACAATTTAATACTGAGGCACGTAGGAATTTCTTAAGAGGATGGTGAATCTTTAGAATTCTCTCTCCTGGAGGTTGTTGGAGCTAGATCGTTGGGAATATTGAAAGTAATACATACATTTTTGAAAGATCAGAGAACTCAGGGTAAGATGGAACGGCACAGAAGAAATGAGGTCTCGAACGGCATAGAAGAAATGAGGATGGAACTGCACAGAAGACATGAGGTCTGACCAACCACGGTCATATTAAAAGGGGAGCAGTCTTATGGGCCTGCTCCTACTCTAATTTTCTGAAGTTCACATGTATCATTTTTATTTTAAAAGTATGCAGATAACTGTTTTATTAGCTTTGGACATTTTTTCAAGATCTTAAAATAGTTCCTTCAACCATATGAAACAATTTTTTTCTTAGAATCTCTGGATTTAAAAAATGGAGGTTTGTTCTTACCACCTCCAACTGAAGGTTTATCCAGTTGTATCATAAAGCCAATCAGAATCTCCCTCTTCTGAACATCTCTAAAATCCGAATGCAATTAATTATTTGGTGTATTACACTGAGTGGCTTTTTCTCTCAGACAGGCACACTATGAATGGTACCTACCCTGTATCCAAGGAGTCCTTCTGGTGCATTTGCAGCTCTCTCTTCTGTGAAGCGTCTCTTCTGTGGCCCAGGTGGTGGCATTGGGTTATTGTTACCCGAGACCTGGAACTGATATTCTGAGCTGGACATGGAGAGCGGCATGTGGGCGGAGTTTACAGAGTGAACCTATAAACGACCAACACTTGGTTGGAGTAGTTTTACAAAACGAGGAAACGCTCAAGCCATCATTACAAAAGCTGAAAATGCCAGGGTTTGTTTTCACTAGAGTTATTCCCCCCAAATGATAAGGAACATTAACAATTCATGCAAATCCAAATGCATTACTAACAGCCATGCTCCAAGCTATAAACTCAGAGCTCAGGCATTCATTAGAAGTAATTACATCTTCACACTTGGTTAAATAATATTTTACTACAAAAAAAAATATCAATCTGAATGTCATTGAATATTATTTTCAATGCCCAAATCTGAGATAAAAACAAAAATGGCAGTCTAATTTATCATTGTTTTTTTTCCGCAACACATTAGCACACACAAAACCTTATTTCAAAGCTCATTGACTGACATTTTACAAGTTTGTTTTATTTATGTTGTCACCTGTTGCAAATTTGCTCCAGTTTGTTGCAAAGGCTGTTGTGTAAAACAAGGTCCTGGTATCGGTTGTGGCATTTGAAAGTTGTTCTGTGATTCTTGATTCACCATCCCTGACACCACTTGGTTCTGATTCATCTCTGTAGGCATTCCAGTAGCATAAGATGTTGGAAGAGGCTGCCTAAATTGCTGTGTAGTAAACTGTGCATTTGTGTTTGCAAACGTGTATGGGACAGTTGTCTGTGGCTGAATGGGATATGGCTGTGACGTCATCACTGGAGGTAAAACAGAAATAGGGTTCTGGGCAGGACCAATGCCTGGAGACGGTGTCACCATGGAATAAACTGCAAAACATTGAAGATTTAAAAAGTAAGGTTCATGTTCAATAGTGCCACACATGATCAAAAATTATATTTGCTTTTTCTAATTAACTGGTGAGGTTACAAACCTAACATGTCAGACATTGCCGATTGGAAAGGAATTCACATAATGTTCAGCAATAGCACTGTCAGATTCAACCTTTCCTCTTATGGTGCAATCTACTCATTCTGATGTATCTAAATCCTTTTTATAGTAAGGATCAGAACTGGATACATTATTACAAATATGACCTAACCAATTTTACCAACTAGTTCAATTCTGTCCTTATTCTACAGTGAGATCATGGTTGGTCTCCCGCACCTTCCTATAATATAATGCGATTCCATTAACGTCAAAGAAATTTGTCTATTCTCAGCAATGAATAGGCATCCTCAATCCTCTGCAAACATGAATTCCAAAGATTCACAATCCCGAGTGAAGATATATGATGCTGAAGTGGGTGGTATCATAGCGTGGATGGGTTATCAACAATTACAGCAGGAGCTTGATCAGCTAGGCAAGTGGGCTGAACAACGGCTAATGGAGTTTAATGCAGATAAGGGCAAAGTGTTGCCTTTTAGGAAGACAAACCAGGGCAGGACCTTCTCAGATTTAAGAGTACAATTACATGGTAGTTCTTTGAAAGTTATGTCACAGATAGATAGGGTGGTCAAGATTTTCAGTACATTGTGTTTTATCAGTAAGATTCATGAGTATAAAAGTTGGGATGTTATGTTACATTGTATGAGACATTGGTGAGGCCGCATTGTGTTCAGTTTTGGTCCCGTTATAGGAAGGATGTCGTTAAGCTGGAAAGAGAAGATTGTGGGGATGTTGCCAGGACATGAGGACCTGAGCTGTAGGGAAAGATTGAGCAGGATTGGACTTTATGCCTTGGAGCACAGGAGGCTGAGGGATAGACAATAGACAATAGACACTAGGTGCAGGAGTAGGCCATTCAGCCCTTCGAGCCAGCACCGCCATTCAATTCGATCATGGCTGATCACTCTCAATCAGTACCCCGTTCCTGCCTTCTCCCCATACCCCCTCACTCCGCTATCCTTAAGAGCTCTATCCAGCTCTCTCTTGAAAGCATCCAACGAACTGGCCTCCACTGCCTTCTGAGGCAGAGAATTCCACACCTTCACCACTCTCTGACTGAAAAAGTTCTTCCTCATCTCCGTTCTAAATGGCCTACCCCTTATTCTTAAACTGTGGCCCCTTGTTCTGGACTCCCCCAACATTGGGAACATGTTTCCTGCCTCTAATGTGTCCAATCCCCTAATTATCTTATATGTCCGGGAGCAGAGCAAGGACGCCCGTTGGCTGAGCAGTAAAGTAAGTGCTAATCGCAGTTGAACAGGCAGTTTAAAAAGAGCGCCAAAAGGAAGCTAGTAGTCAATTTGAAAAGTCCGGGAGCAGAGCAAGGACGCCCGTTGGCTGAGCAGTAAAGTAAGTGCTAATCGCAGTTGAACAGGCAGTTTAAAAAGAGCGCCAAAAGGAAGCTAGTAGTCAATTTGAAAAGTCCGGGAGCAGAGCAAGGACGCCCGTTGGCTGAGCAGTAAAGTAAGTGCTAGTTTAAGTGAGAAGTCAGGTAAATTGGACAATCAGGCAATTTAATTGGTGATATAAGCAATACTTGCAAAAGGGTGCAGCCCTGTTCAGGTGCAGCCCAGTGAGAAAAGTGCGAGTCTTTGGCTGCGAGTCTTCGGCGAGGAGGTTGAGGTGAGGAGGATACGATTGTTTTAAGCCAGAGCTGGTTATAGGCACAAGGTGATGGCGGAAAAGTTGGTGCGGTGTGTTTCCTGCAGGATGTGGGAAGACAGGGACGTCGCTGGAGCTTCTGGGAGCTACACCTGCAAGAACTGTGCCAAGGTGCAGCTCCTGAAGGGACGTGTGGTGGAGTTGGAGAGGCAGTTGGATGACCTCAGGGCCATCCGAGAATGCGAGAGTTTCCTCGACAGGACCTATTGTGAGGCTGTCACGCCAAGGGTCCAGGTCGAGCGAAGGTGGGAGACTGTTTCAGGGGGGAGTGGACGTGGACGTGGACTACAGGAGACCCCAGTGGCTGTGCCTATTGCAAATAGGTATACCCTCTTGGGAACTGTCGGGGCAGAAGACGTTTCCAGTCCGAGTGGCGGACCTGTTGGCAAGGATACTCGACAGGGGAGACCGAAGTCTGGAAGAGCCGTAGTGGTCGGTGACTCCATAGTCCGAGGGACGGACAGAAGATTCTGTGGCAGCAGGAGGGACTTGAGGATGGTCTGTTGCCTCCCTGGTGCCAGGGTTCAACACATCACAGACCGGCTTCAGAAAATCCTAGTGAGGGAAGGCGATCAACCTGAAGTCGTTGTGCACGTGGGCACGAATGACGTCGGGCGGAAGAGGAAGGAGGTGCTACAGCGGGAGTTTAGAGAGTTGGGAAAAGCACTGAGAAGTAGGACGTCGAAGGTAGTTATCTCTGGACTGCTACCGGTACCTCGTGCTGGTGAGGCCAGGAACAGAGAGATAGAGGGTATGAATTTATGGCTGAGGGGCTGGTGCAGAGAGCAGGGATTTAGATTTCTGGACCACTGGGATCTCTTCTGGGCTAGGGGTGACTTGTACAAAAGGGATGGGTTGCATCTTAACAGCAGGGGAACAAACATTCTGGCAGGCAGGTTTGCTAGTGTGACACCTGTGGCTTTAAACTAAGTAGTGGGGGGGAGGGGTTAACAAATTGTGAATATGAAGATGAGGTAAAAGGGAATACAGGAGATATTGCAAAAGACTCTCGGAAGAATGGGAACAGAAGTTCTAGAGCGGAAAAGAAATTAAGGGCAGGGCCAATTGTGAACGATGTGAGAGGGGAGGTAAATACAGAAGTTAAAGTGTTGTACTTAAATGCGCGTAGTATAAAAAATAAAGTGGATGAGCTTGAGGCTCAGTTAGTCATGGGCAAGTATGATGTTGTAGGGATCACTGAGACATGGCTACAAGAGGACCAGGGCTGGGAACTGAATATTCAGGGGTACACAACGTATAGAAAAGACAGACAGGTGGGCAGAGGGGGTGGGGTTGCTCTGATGGTAAGGAATGATATTCATTCCCTTGCAAGGGGTGACATAGAATCAGGAGATGTTGAATCAGTATGGATAGAAATGAGAAATTGTAAGGGTAAAAAGACCCTAATGGGAGTTATCTATAGGCCCCCAAACAGTAGCCTCGACATAGGGTGCAAGTTGAATCAGGAGATAAAATTGGCGTGTCAAAAATGTAATGCTACGGTGGTTATGGGAGATTTCAACATGCAGGTAGACTGGGAAAATCAGGTTGGAAATGGACCCCAGGAAAGAGAGTTTGTAGAGTGCCTTCGAGATGGATTCTTAGAACAGCTTGTACTGGAGCCTACCAGGGAGAAGGCAATTCTGGATTTAGTGTTGTGTAATGATCCTGATCTGATAAGGGGACTAGAGGTAAAAGAGCCATTAGGAGGCAGTGATCACAACATGATAAGTTTTACTCTGCAAATGGAAAGGCAGAAGGGAAAATCGGAAGTGTCGGTATTACAGTATAGCAAAGGGGATTACAGAGGCATGAGGCGGGAGCTGGCCAAAATTGATTGGAAGGAGGCCCTAGCAGGGAAGACGGTAGAACAGCAATGGCAGGTATTCCTGGGAATAATGCAGAGGTTGCAGGATCAATTTATTCCAAAGAGGTGGAAAGACTCTAAGGGGAGTAAGAGACACCTGTGGCTGACAAGGGAAGTCAGGGACAGCATAAAAATTAAGGAGAGGAAGTATAACATAGCAAAGAAGAGTGGGAAGACAGAGGATTGGGACTCTTTTAAAGAGCAACAAAAGTTAACTAAAAAGGCAATACGGGGAGAAAAGATGAGGTACGAGGGTAAACTAGCCAATAATATAAAGGAGGATAGCAAAAGTTTTTTTAGGTACGTGAAGAGGAAAAAAATAGTCAAGGCAAATGTGGGTCCCTTGAAGACAGAAGCAGGGGAATTTATTATGGGGAACAAAGAAATGGCAGATGAGTTAAACCGTTACTTTGGATCTGTCTTCACTGAGGAAGATACACACAATCTCCCAAATGTTCTAGGGGCCGGAGAACCTAGGGTGATGGAGGAACTGAAGGAAATCCACATTAGGCAGGAAATGGTTTTGGGTAGACTGATGGGACTGAAGGCTGATAAATCCCCAGGGCCTGATGGTCTGCATCCCAGAATACTTAAGGAGGTGGCTCTAGAAATAGTGGAAGCATTGGAGATCATTTTTCAATGTTCTATAGATTCAGGATCAGTTCCTGTGGATTGGAGGATAGCAAATGTTATCCCACTTTTTAAGAAAGGAGGGAGAGAGAAAACGGGTAATTATAGACCAGTTAGTCTGACATCAGTGGTGGGGAAGATGCTGGAGTCAATTATAAAAGACGAAATTGCTGAGCATTTGGATAGCAGTAACGGGATCATTCCGAGTCAGCATGGATTTACGAAGGGGAAATCATGCTTGACAAATCTACTGGAATTTTTTGAGGATGTAACTAGGAGAATTGACAAGGGAGAGTCAGTGGATGTGGTGTACCTCGACTTTCAGAAAGCCTTCGACAAGGTCCCACATAGGAGATTAGTGGGCAAAATTAGGGCACATGGTATTGGGGGTAGGGTACTGACATGGATAGAAAATTGGTTGACAGACAGAAAGCAAAGAGTGGGGATAAATGGGTCCCTTTCGGAATGGCAGGCAGTGACCAGTGGGGTACCGCAAGGTTCGGTGCTGGGACCCCAGCTATTTACGATATACATTAATGACTTAGACGAAGGGATTAAAAGTACCATTAGCAAATTTGCAGATGATACTAAGTTGGGGGGTAGTGTGAATTGTGAGGAAGATGCAATAAGGCTGCAGGGTGACTTGGACAGGTTGTGTGAGTGGGCGGATACATGGCAGATGCAGTTTAATGTAGATAAGTGTGAGGTTATTCACTTTGGAAGTAAGAATAGAAAGGCAGATTATTATCTGAATGGTGTCAAGTTAGGAGGAGGGGGAGTTCAACGAGATCTGGGTGTCCTAGTGCATCAGTCAATGAAAGGAAGCATGCAGGTTCAGCAGGCAGTGAAGAAAGCCAATGGAATGTTGGCCTTCGTAACAAGAGGAGTTGAGTATAGGAGCAAAGAGGTCCTTCTACAGTTGTACCGGGCCCTGGTGAGACCGCACCTGGAGTACTGTGTGCAGTTTTGGTCTCCAAATTTGAGGAAGGATGTTCTTGCTATGGAGGGCGTGCAGCGTAGGTTCACTAGGTTAATTCCCGGAATGGCGGGACTGTCGTATGTTGAAAGGCTGGAGCGATTGGGCTTGTATACACTGGAATTTAGAAGGATGAGGGGGGATCTTATTGAAACATATAAGATAATTAGGGGATTGGACACATTAGAGGCAGATAACATGTTCCCAATGTTGGGGGAGTCCAGAACAAGGGGCCACAGTTTGAGAATAAGGGGTAGGCCATTTAGAACGGAGATGAGGAAGAACTTTTTCAGTCAGAGGGTGGTGAAGGTGTGGAATTCTCTGCCTCAGAAGGCAGTGGAGGCCAGTTCGTTGGATGCTTTCAAGAGAGAGCTGGATAGAGCTCTTAAGGATAGCGGAGTGAGGGGGTATGGGGAGAAGGCAGGAACGGGGTACTGATTGAGAGTGATCAGCCATGATCGCATTGAATGGCGGTGCTGGCTCGAAGGGCTGAATGGCCTACTCCTGCACTTATTGTCTATTGTCTATTGTCTATAAGATCCCTCCTCATCCTTCTAAATTCCAGTGTATACAAGCCCAATCGCTCCAGCCTTTCAACATACGAGTCCCGCCATTCCGGGAATTAACCTAGTGAACCTACGCTGCACGCCCTCCATAGCAAGAATATCCTTCCTCAAATTTGGAGACCAAAACTGCACACAGTGCTCCAGGTGCGGTCTCACCAGGGCCCGGTACAACTGTAGAGGACCTCTTTGCTCCTATACTCAACTCCTCTTGTTATGAAGGCCAACATTCCATTGGCTTTCTTCACTGCCTGCTGTACCTGCATGCTTCCTTTCATTGACTGATGCACTAGGACACCCAGATCTCGTTGAACTCCCCCTCCTCCTAACTTGACACCATTCAGATAATAATCTGCCTTTCTATTCTTACTTCCAAAGTGAATAACCTCACACTTATCTACATTAAACTGCATCTGCCATGTATCCGCCCACTCACACAACCTGTCCAAGTCACCCTGCAGCCTTATTGCATCTTCCTCACAATTCACACTACCCCCTAGCTTAGTATCATCTGCAAATTTGCTAATGGTACTTTTAATCCCTTCGTCTAAGTCATTAATGTATATCGTAAATAGCTGGGGTCCCAGCACCGAACCTTGCGGTACCCCACTGGTCACCGCCTCCCATTCCGAAAGGGATCCATTTATCCCCACTCTTTGCTTTCTGTCTGTCAACCAATTTTCTATCCATGTCAGTACCCTACCCCCAATACCATGTGCCCTAATTTTGCCCACTAATCTCCTATGTGGGACCTTGTCGAAGGCTTTCTGAAAGTCGAGGTACACCACATCCACTGATTCTCCCCTGTCAATTTTCCTAGTTACATCCTCAAAAAATTCCAGTTGATTTGTCAAGCATGATTTCCCCTTCGTAAATCCATGCTGACTCGGAATAATCCTGTTACTGCTATCCAAATGCTCAGCAATTTCGTCTTTTATAATTGACTCCAGCATCTTCCCCACCACTGATGTCAGACTAACTGGTCTATAATTACCCGTTTTCTCTCTCCCTCCTTTCTTAAAAAGTGGGATAACATTTGCTATCCTCCAATCCACAGGAACTGATCCTGAATCTATAGAACATTGAAAAATGATCTCCAATGCTTCCACTATTTCTAGAGCCACCTCCTTAAGTACCCTGGGATGCAGACCATCAGGCCCTGGGGATTTATCAGCCTTCAGTCCCATCAGTCTACCCAAAACCATTTCCTGCCTAATGTGGATTTCCTTCAGTTCCTCCATCACCCTAGGTTCTCCGGCCCCTAGAACATTTGGGAGATTGTGTGTATCTTCCTCAGTGAAGACAGATAATCTTATTGAGGTGTATAAAATCATGAGGGAAATGGATAAGGTGAATGCAGAGTCTTTTACCCAGAGGAGGGGAATCAAGAGCCAGAGGAACATAGGTTTAAGGAGAGAGGGGAACCTGAGGGACAACGTTTTCACACTGAAGGTGGTGGGTATCTGGAACGAACTGGGGAGATAGTTGAGGCTGATACTATAACAATATTTAAAAGACATTTTAACAGATACATGGACAGGAAAGGTTTAGAGGGATATGGGCCAAAAGTAAGCAAGTGGGATAAGAGTGGATGGGGTATCTTGTTCGATGTGGACAAATTGGGCTGATGGGCCTGTTACTGTGCTGTTTGACTCTATTTCGACCTCACTGACCATTTACACTAAAATGAGGAAGACTACACTTACTCTCCAGGCATGGAAAGCAGCTCTTGTACATTTTACCAGGGTCCTTTGTTGAAATTTATAGAATTGGAAAAATCTTCTCTCCTCCATTCTAGATTTTATAAAATAGATTCATTCAATATTACCTAGCACTACAGGACAGTTCTTCCTTGTCCCAGGAATGAAACTTGGAATCTTGACACTGACTTACATGATGCTTATTGCCTAAACATTTAACTCTCTTACTTGGTAATATAAGTAATAGACATGACATTATTATTTCAATCCTTCAAAGTTCACACCACAAAGTATACCTGATGGTGGACCCAGTCCTGTTGTAATCTGGCTTTGGTATCTGGTATACTCTGCATATACCTTAAAAAAAAGATAGCATTCACCTTGTATTAGTTTGTAAATGAATATCAAAACATGCACATCATTCTTTGACATTATGCATCCATGGCTTAGGTCCGAACACAACCAGCGTGAATATACCTTTACTGCATTATATTAACATCTTGTAACATTTTCTGTCTATAAAGAATGGCTTCATTAGTTCTTCCAATTTTAAGTGCCGTCATATCAGTCACCTTGTGGCGTGGCGTCATATCAGTCACCTTGTGGCGCGGATCGTAAAACAGTATGCTTTTCCCACACACTCCCCAAAGAGTCTGAACATGTAATCGTCGTTAATAGACGATTGTGTTTCTATTAGCTATCGTCATGAGATGAGAAAACATTTCTTCACACAGAGAGTGGTGAGTCTGTGGAATTCTCTGCCACAGAAGGTAGTTGAGGCCAGTTCATTGGCTATATTTAAGAGGTAGTTAGATGTGGCCCTTTTTGCTACAGGGATCAGGGGGTATGGAGAGAAGGCAGGTACAGGCTACTGAGCTGGATGATCAGCCATGATCATATTGAATGGCGGTGCAGGCTCGAAGGGCCGAATGGCCTACTCCTGCACCTATTTTCTATGTTTCTATGTTTCTATGTCATTCTGTATAACTTACATACTGGAGAAAGCAATTAACATCGCTGTGCAAATAAGCAGCAATGTGGAGGGAAAGATTTAAGATTTCAAGTTGATGACCTTCAATCGAAACTCTGACTGAGAACTGAGGTGAGAAGAAACTTTTTCACCCAGAGTTGTGAGCTTGTGGAATTCTCTGCCACAGAAGGCAGTGGAGGCCAATTCACTGGATGACTTTAAAAGAGAATTAGATAGAGCTCTCGGGGCTAGTGGAATCAAGGGATATGGGGAGAAGGCAGACACGAGTTACTGATTGTAGATGATCAGCCATGATCACAATGAATGGCGGTGCTGGCTCGAAGGGCCAAATGGCCTCCTCCTGCACCTATTTTCTATATTTCCATGTTTCTAAAACAAATGCATTTTATGATGCAGACGGGGAGGAGTGAGAGTAACAGGGTGGAAACCCCAAGCTTACCCAGATGACAACAGCTTCCAGCTAAGAAAGGTTGAAGAAAGATAATTGATCACAGCTGATCTGTCAGAATGTACATGGAAGGGGATGCACGTGAGCAGTAGAGAGATAAAGAACATTGTTGGAACTGGAGATTGTGGAACATTCAAGTGAATGGAAATCTGAATTAATAATAAATATAGTCATAGAGTGATACTGCATGGAAATAGGCCCTTCGGCCCAACTTGCCCACACCGGACATGTCCCAGCTACACTAGTCCCACCTGCCTACTTTTGGCCCATATCCCTCCAAACCTATCCTGTCCATGTACCCGTCTAAATGTTTCTTAAACGTTGGGACAGTACCAGCCTCAACTACCTCCTCTGGCAGCATGCTCCATACACCCACCACCCTTTGTGTGAAAAAGTAACCCCTCAGATTCCTATTAAATCTTTTCCCCTTCATCTTAAATCTGTGTCCTCTGGTCCTCGATTCACCTTCTCTAGGCAAGAGACTGCATATCTACCCGATCTATTCCTCTCATGATCTTACACACCTCTATAAGATCACCCCTCATCCTCCTGCGCTCCAAGGAATAGAGTCCAACTCAACCTCTCCCTATAGCTCAGATCCTCTAGTCCTGGCAACATCCTCGCTGCTATCTTCAGTAGCCCAAGCAACATTTTAGAGAGACTGTATTAATGTTACAGGTTAATAATGTCGCAGAGAACTGGGCAGTTTTGGAGGAAAAGCAAAAGGTTATCGAAATTGTTGAATTCCATGTGGAATCCTAAGGTTTGTACTGTGTTAACAAAGATGAAGTGCTGCTCCTCCAGCTTGTTAGACCTTTTTGGAGCAGTGTAGAAAACCACAAACAGAATGGTCAAAGTGGGATGGAGGATTAAACTGACTGGCAACTGGAATTCAGGGTCACTCCTGCAGATTAAACAGAGAGAGGCATGTTGCCAATCTTCTTTTGGTTTATTCAATGTGGAGACTACATCATATACAATAAACACACTAATTTTGATGGCTAAAAGGTTGCATGGGAAAATGCCATGAGAAAGGAAGTGGTTGAATGAGACGGAAGAGTGAGCCACAGAGGGAACAGGTCCCTTTGGAATGCAGAAAGAGAAGGGAAGGGAAGATTCCGATGGTGGAATCTTACTAAGGTGGCAGAAATTGACTATGATCCATTGAGATCCATGGAGGTTGATGGAGTGAATATCAAAGAAATGGTGAATCCGACCCACGTGCTAGCTGAAAGGGGGCATGGCAGACGAAACAAACAGACATGATTAAAAGTTCCATCAACAGTGGAGAGCAAGTTACAGAGAAAAATAAGATTTCAAAAGATTTGTTGTGGGAAATCTTACCAGAACTGAAAATGACTGAGAAGAGAATGAAGACCTCCAACCCTCCTTTCAGAAAATTCATGTAGTCCAAATATCTGTGGAACTTTGAGCGCTTGTGTAATGGATATTGGTCACAAACCTGATTAAATCCTTCCAAGATTACTTTTTAATCTAAATTACGATTCACAAAGCGTTCAACCATTTCTCCTCTATTTCCCACGCTTTTGAGTATAAGAGTCGGCAAGACATGCTGAAGCTCCAAGACTTTGGTGAGGCCACATTTGAAGCATTGGATGCAGCTCTGCTTGCCCTATTACAGGATGGATGTGGAGACTTTGGAGAGGATGCAGAAGAGGTTTACCAGAATGCTGCCTGGATGAGGTCAGAGAAACCTGGATTGAGTGGAGTTGTGATAAAAGCATGTAAAGTTACGAGAGGCATAGATAGGCTAGAGTCAAAATGTTTTGTCCCAGGGTGAAAATGTCAAAAGCTAGAGGGCATAGCTATAACGTGAGAGGGGGAAAAGTTTAAAACGGGTACAGGGCAGTTTTTTTTCACACAGAGGATGGTGGGTGACTAAAACGTGCAGCCAGGGAATGCAGGGAATGAAAGGATATGGGTCATGTGCAGACAAATGAGATTAGTTTATCTTTCTATCATGATTGGCATTGACATTGCGGGCCAAAGGACCTATTGCCGTGCTGTTCTGTTCTAATGTTGTGCATTATCGCTTCTCCCAATTCTCTTATGTTTAACTTCCATCTACCAGTTCCACAATCAGGGGATCATTTTCTATCATTTCCATCACCAGACAGATCTTCCAGACCACTTGTCAACATTTCAAGGACGCCACTCCCTCCATGACTCACTGCTTTACTATTTCATCTCTGCCAACCATTTCACATCTCATGGCACTTCCTCATTCAATCTTAGGGAAAATGTTTTTTCTCTTTCCAGCATCAGTCCACATCTCACAGTTCCAGTTGTTTTTCCCCCCCACTCTCTCCCCAATGCCATTCATAAACCTCTGGCTACACAAACCCATACAAATCAGCTGTTGATGTTAAAGCCCTTGCTCGCAACAGACTCTGATTGGTCTCCAGTGTTTACTGTTTTTATTTCAGATATCCAGCATCTACAACCTTTTACTTTTTAATATTATTTATTACTTACTTTTATTGTGTTCAGTTCTGGGCACCATGTTACAGGAAAGATATTGTCAAGCTTGAAAGGATTCAGAGGAGATTTACGAGGATGTTGTCAGGACTAGAGGGTCTGAGCTATAGGGAGAGGTGGAGTAGGCTGGGTCTCTATTCCTTCATCAAACCTCTGTGAGCAATGCTGGCACCTGATATATATGAACAATATATATGTAAATGTGGGAGATACCGTTAGTTGGTTTATAGACGATATGAAAGTGGTGTTGTGGATAGTGAGGAATGTTTTTAAGACTACCGCAGGTGGAATTTAGGCATGACAAATGCAAGGTGATGCTTTTTGAAAAATGAAATAGGAATAAAACATACACAGGAGGGTGCCAAGGACATTAATGAACAGTGGGACATTAGAGTTCAAGTCATAGTCATAGTGCAGGAGTCAATACGTTTCATGCCCTGTTGAGGAATCTCATGTTTAAATTTATATGCCGATTGAATGGTTCTCAGAATTCCATCATTGTGCTGCTGGTAAATCCTGGTTTCAGTGCCGTGAGATACCTGTCACCTATGTGGAAACATTGGTATTGTTGCCTTTTCTAATTTAATTTAATTTTATATGTATATACTGTGTACTGTATGTGTATTCTAATGGACCATGAGTCTGCTTAATAAAATTTTAATAATAATAATAATATAGCATGGAAACAGGGTCTTCGGCCCAACCTGTCCATGCCGACAAAGATGCCCGTCTATGCTAGTCAAAGTTCACCCTCAACAACCTCTTTGACTCTCACTTTCTCCAAGCCACGGGCACTTGCAGGGGCCCCAGGATAGTTAGACTGCAATAGAGAATTATATGCCATTCTGGTTTCCAGATTATAGGAAGGATGTCGGTGCTTTGGAGAGTGCGCTGAGGAGATTCACCGGGATGTGCTTGGACTGGAGGACTTTAATTATATGCTGGGTTTCCTTGGAATGACGTGACCTGTGTTGACCTGACAGAAGTAGATGAAGTTATAAGAGGCAAAAATAGGCTAGATCGTTGAATTTTATTTTCAACGATAGGTGTATCAAAAAAAGAGATCAAAGATTTAAGGTAAGTGGAAGGAATTTTGAAGTGGATTTGTGCGGTACGTTTTTTTTCCAGATGGTTGCTATCTGGAACACTCTGCCAGGGAAGGTGATGCGTTTAAGATACAATTGGACAGGCACTTAAATTATCAAGACTTTTGGACTAACCTTTTGACATGCTAATATTCAAGGAGGTGGGTTTTCAATAATGTCGTGATAGAGAAGGAATCATAAATGCATTTAAGGTTATTAATAATACACGTTTTAAAAATTATAGCTGAAGAATTGGCACTTAAGACTGTTTATTCAGGTGTGAGTGAATGAGTAAAAGAGATTAATGGTACCAAAGAAACAGAGCGGGAATAAAAGTAGAATTTCAAATTAGACTTTTTTGGGATGGGGATTGTGGAAAAAAAGCAAGCAATGGAGTTTCATCTGAATATAGTACTATAAGACTTTTGCAATATTTAGAGTTGTTAACAGAATACCGAACTTACTTTCCAAATTATCCACAATGGTTTTACAACATATTTCATATATGATCAAATGCAATTTATGATTATGTAGTATGTAATTTAAAATCCAAAATCTATCTTAAATTATCTCACGTACTTTCTTTCAGAATAAATTGCTTCAAGTTTCTACACAGCTTGCCCACTTCCCTTAATTTTACCATGGCTACAGTCTGTTATGGCTAGCTCACTGCACATTTCAGACAAGTGAGAGATCCACTTCCATCAGGTTTCTCATCAGCACCATAAAGCTGGTCGAGTCCTGAAACAGGAGTTGCACCACCTTGGAAAATATTAACCTCTGTTCCATTTTTCACTTAACCCTGGAAGCAATTGCACACAAAGAAATAGCTGCACAAATAACTTCTGCTGATAACTTCAAGGTTTACTGCCTTTAACAATTAATAAATAATACTACATTATAGAGCTGACACAGCCGCATCTAATCCTGCTCCAATCTATTATATCATACAAACAGATCCTTAACTAATTGATTGCTATTTAAAGAGCAAATTCTGATTTGGTATCCCTCTTGCATAGCCTATGCTTATGAAGACTCAAGTTTTCTACAACAATTTATTACCAAAGAAATCAACATAGAATTCAATCTATTCTTCAAGAAAGGGCAATTATTGCAGGGGGACATGAATATTACTTATTTTGGGGAAATGCTGCAAGCAACACATAATTCCAGATATGCCGTAGCAGTAAAGAAACACCCTCTGGCTTCTCCTAACTATCACGTGTATTTCATGAAAGTAAGGAGAACCTAAGGACATATATGAGTGATGAGAAGGTAGAGGTTAGGATTAGTAAGTCTCAAAGGAAGGACAGGGAGGGAAGTGAAGGAATATAGTGTTGTAATAGGCTGTTATCTGTTTATTTCAATGCAAGGAGTTTTGAGGAGAAAGCAGATGAATTGCAGCATGGATCAGTGCTTGGGACTATGACGTTGTGGCCATTGCAGAAATGCGGTTGAGATGTGTAGACAGATTACCGAAAGATGCCAAAGCAACAGAGTTGTCTTGGAAAGGAAAGAAACAGCATATAATCCTCCAACATTTTCGCCACCTCCAAAGGGATCCCACTACCTGCCACGTCTTCCCATCTCCACCCCTTTCTGCTTTCCGCAGATACCGTTCCCTCCAAAACTCCCTGGTCAACTCGTCCCTTCCCATCCAAACCACCCCCTCCCCAGGTACTTTCTCTTGAAACCGCAGGAGATGCAACACCTGTCCCCTTACTTCCCCCATCGTCTCCATCTAAGGACCCAAACAGTATTTCCAGGTGAGGCAGAGATTCACTTGCACCTCCTCCAACCTCATCTACTGTACCTGCTGTTCCAGGTGTCAACTTCTCTACATTGGCGAGACCAAGTGCAGGCTCGGCGATCGTTTCACTGAACACCTCCGCTCAGTCCGCCTTAACCTACCTGATCTCCTGGTGGCTCAGCACTTCAACTCCCCCCCCCCCCCCCCCCCCCCCATTCTCAATCTGACCTTTCTGCCCTGGGCCTCCTCCATTGTCAGAGTGAGGCCCAGCACAAATTGGAGGAACAGCACCTCATAGTTCGCTTGGGTAGTTTACACCCCAGCGGTATGAACATTGACTTCTCTAACGACAGATAGCCCTTGCTTTTTCTCTCCATCCCCATCCCAGTTCTCCCACTAGTCTTACTGTCTCTGACTACATTCGATCTTTGTCCCGCCTCCTTCCCCGACATCAGTCTGAAGAAGGGTCTCGACCCGAAACGTTACCCATTCCTTCTCACCAGAGATGCTGCCTGTCCCGCTGAGTTACACCAGCATTTTGTGTCTAGCAGAGTTGTCTTAGTGGGTGACTTTAAATACCCTGTTATTGACTGGGATATGTTCAGTGCCAAAGGCTTAGAAGTTGCAGAATTTCAGTGGTGTATCCAATAGGGTTTCTTGAAACAGTATGCGGATACTCCAACCTGAGGAAGGAACATACTGAATCTTGTTGGAAAATGAGCCTAGCCAGGTGACAGGAATGCACATGGAAATTCAAAACAAAAGCACTTCACATGGAGGGAGTAGCCCTGGAATCTTCAACATTATCTGCAAACCACATAAAGACTGTTAGGCAAAATACAAAGGAAGTTTGTTGCTGATTATCTATCCATCAGCTAGCCACCACTTGAAAATATCACCAATACGGGGAAGGGTGAAGAAAGTACTGACAGATGACTTTTAACAACTGTTATCGAGAATTCCTCGGTAGCATACTACATACAAATTGGTAGAAATCTAAAAGGGTGTCAGTTACCAGATGGATCCTGCTGCAGGAGACAAGGGAAGCAACACATAGAAAATCTATTTGGACAAACCTGCACCAATCTTCCCATAGTAGGTCTCTCTCTCCCTCTCTCCATGGCTGTATTGGATAGAGTAACCACTTCACTATCCATGTGGAAACATTCACTTCTTCACACTGAAGGCATCCTGTTATGTGACACTTCCATCATGTTAACAAGCACCTTCATCCTCAGAGCCAAAATCCCAGCACTCCCTCAATAGAATCTTTTCACCATATCTTCGCCAGACTGCTGCAAAGCATATCAATGGCATTTCACCAACTTCCAAGGTCAATTGGAGACTTAAAATTCCCTCACAGAACATCCAAAAACATCTTTTGAAGTGTAAGCACTCTGTAATGAGCAATAAATGTGAGTCTTCTAGCAACTCCTATCCATGAATGAATAAAAAATGTTGCCACTTTGATTTCAAAGCATTATCCAACTTGATGTACGGCATGGGAAAATGTTACAAACAGTACGGAGCAATTACAAAAAACAAATACATATAATAATTCTATTAGCTATTACAATTCCATAAAGCTGATGGTCAAGACAAAAGACTGCTTTTAAATTGATTAATTCTCAGGCATGAGCTGGGAAGTAGGATGTACTCCATTTTTGGCTGGAAAAAATGGGCCAACTCTGCTTCTTAAGTACTAATTTACCACGATGCAAAAGCATAGTCCTTTTGAAACTGGAGTAGTAACAGACCTTGTCGAATGATGCAGACACACAAGTTCAAATCAAACCACAAGTGTACACCGATTTCATAAATTACACATGGAAACAAAAAATTAAGGGTGACTTTAAACTACTGGATGAGCGAAAATGCCACAAGAAACTACTGCAGAAGGAAATTCACTATCAGCTGCCCAAGGGATGGTAAATAAATCTTCAGTGTAAAATAGCATCTGCACTTCCTTCCTACACAAATAAATACTATCCATGCCAATAATAGCCAAATCCCACAAATGAACATTAAAAAGCATTTACTGACCAGTCTCGGTTGCAAGGGGGACTATGGAGGCATGAGAGAGGAGCTGGCCAGAGTTGATTGGACAGATACCCTAGCAGGGAAGATGGTGGAACAACAATGGCAGGTATTTATAAGTATCTCTTATAAGTACCTGGGTGTTTACCTTAACAATAAACTTGAGTGGACCGAAAATATCAATGCACTGTACAAAAGGGCCAGAGCAGACTTTACCTGCTGAGGAGACTCAGGTCCTTTGGAGTGCAGGGGGCACTCCTAAGGACCTTCTACAACACTGTGGTGGCATCGGCCATTTTCTATGGAGTGGTCTGCTGGAGCAGCAGCATCTCAGCAGCGGAGGGAAAGAGACTTGACAAGCTGATCAGGAAGGCCAGCTCTGTCCTGGGTTGCCCCCTCGACTCAGTGCAGGCGGTGGGAGAGAGGAGGATGATGGCAAAGATAACATGGCAAAAATCTTTATTTTTATTTATAATGAATGTCTCTTGCTATCCACTTTGCTGCTGTAACACTGCAAATTTCCCCGGTGTGGGACAAGTAAAGTAATATATTATTATTATTATTTCTGGGAATAATACAGAAGGTGCAGGATCAGTTCAATCCAAAGAGGAAGAAAGATTCTAAGGGGAGTAAGAGGCAACCGTGGCTGACAAGGGAAGTCAAGGACAGTATAAAAATAAAGGAGAAGTATAACATGGCAAAGATGAGCAGGAAGCCAGAGGATTTGGACTCTTTAAAGAGCAACAGAAGATAACTAAAAAGGCAATGCGGGGAGAAAAGATGAGGTACGAAGGTAAGCTAGCCAAGAATATAAAGGAGGATAGGTAAGTGAAGAAGAAAAGAATAGTTAAGACAAATGTGGGTCCCTTGAAGCCAGAAGCAGGTGAATTTATTATGGGGAACAAGGAAATGGCAGATGAGTTGAACAGGTATTTGGATCTGTCTTCACTAAGGAAGACACCAACAATCTCCCAGATGTACTCGTGGACAGAGGTCCTAGGGTGACGGAGGAACTGAAGGAAATTCACATTCGGCAGGAAATGGTGTTGGGTAGACTAATGGGACTGAAGGCTGATAAATCCCTAGGGCCTGATGGTCTGCATCCCAGGGTACTTAAGGAAGTGGCTCTAGAGATCGTGGACGCATTGGTGATCATTTTCCAATGTTCTATAGATTTAGGATCAGTTCCTGTGGATTGGAGGGCAGCTAATGTCATCCCACTTTTTAAGAAAGGAGAGAGAGAGAGAGAGAGAGAGAGAGAGAGAGAGAGAGAGAGAGAGAAAACAGGAAATTATAGACCAGTTAGCCTGACATCAGTGGTGAGGAAGATGCTGGAGTTAATTATAAAAGAAGAAATTGCGGAACATTTGGATAGCAGTAACAGGATCGTTCCAATAGAATAGACAATAGGTGCAGGAGTAGGCCATTCAGCCCTTCGAGCCAGCACCGCCATTCAATGCGAACATGGCTGATCACTCTCAATCAGTACCCCGTTCCTGCCTTCTCCCCATACCCCCTCACTCCGCTATCCTTAAGAGCTCTATCCAGCTCTCTCTTGAAAGCATCCAACGAACTGGCCTCCACTGCCTTCTGAGGCAGAGAATTCCACATTCAGCATGGATTTACAAAGGGGAAATCATGCTTGACTGATCTTCTGGAATTTTTTGAGGATGTAACTAGGAAAATGTACAAGGGAGAGCCAGTGGATGTGGTGTACCTGGACTTTCAGAAAGCCTTCGACAAGGTCCCACATAGCAGATTAGTGGGCAATATTAGAGCACATGGTATTGGGGGTAGGGTGCGGAGATGGATAGAAAAGTGGCTGGCAGACAGGAAACAAAGAGTAGGGATTAACGGGTCCCTTTCAGAATGGCAGGCAGTGACTAGTGGGGTATCTCAAGGCTCGGTGCTGGGACCGCAACCATTTACAATATACATTAATGACTTAGATGAAGGGATTAACATTAGCAAATTTGCAGATGACACAAAGCTGCGTGGCAGTGTGAACTGTGAGGATGCTATGAGGATGCAGGGTGACTTGGACAGGTTGTGTGAGTGGGCAGATGCATGGCAGATGCAGTTTAACGTGGATAAATGTGAGGTTATCCATTTTGATGGTAAGAACAGGAAGGCAGATTATTATCTGAATGGTGTTCATCAGTCACTTAAAGTTAACATGCAGGTACAGCAGGCAGTGAAGAAAGCTAATGGCATGTTGGCCTTTATGACAAGAGGAGTTGAGTATAGGAGCAAAGAGGTCCTTCTGCAGTTGTACAGGGCCTAGTGAGACTGCACCTGGAGTACTGTGTGCAGTTTTGGTCTCCAAATTTGAGGACGGACATTATCACTATTGAGGGGGTGCATTGTAGGTTCACTAGGTTAATTCCCGGAATGGCGGGACTGTCGTATGTTGAAAGACTGGAGCGACTAGGCTTGTATATGCTGGAATTTAGAAGGATGCGAGGGGATCTTATTGAAACATATAAGATTATCAAGGGATTGGACATGTTAGAGGCAGGAAACATGTTCCCAATGTTGGGGGAGTCCAGAACCAGGGGCCACAGTTAAAGAATAAGGGGTAGGCCATTTAAAACGGAGATGAGGAAAACCTTTTTCAGTCAGAGAGTTGTAAATCTGTGGAATTCTCTGCCTCTGAAGGCAGTGGAGGCAAATTCTCTGGATGCTTTCAAGAGAGAGCTAGATAGAGCTCTAAAAGATAGCGGAGCAAAAGGATATGGGGAGAAGGCAGGAACGGGGTACTGATTGTGAATGATCAGCCATGATCACGTTGAATGGCGGCGCTGGCTCGAAGGGCCGAATGGCCTCCTCTTGCACCTATTGTCTATTAAGAGGGTTCGTGATAAAGGTGCATAAAATTATGAGGGATGCACAGGGTAGACAGTAGGAAACTAAGGTTGACTGTTTTTCCCTTTAACAGAAGTAGATAAAACTAGAGGACTTAGATTTAAGGTAAGGGGGAAGAGATTTTAGTTTAGTCTGGTTTATTATTGTCATGTGAACTGAGGTACAGTGAAAAGCTTTTGTTTGAGTGCTATCTAGTCAAAGAAAAGACTATATATGTTTATAATCAAGCTATCCACAGTGCACAGATAACGGATAAAGCGTACAACATTTAGTGCAAGATGATGTCCGAGGTCAGGACAGTACTCTAGCTGATGAGAGGCCAGACCGTTTAGTTGTCTGATAATAGCTGGGAAGAAACTGTCCCTGAAACTGGAGGTATACATTTTCAAATATCTGTACCTCTTGCCTGATGGGAGAGGGGAGAAGAGGGAGTGTGCTGGGATGAGACCGGTCCTTGATTATGCTGGTGATCTTGTCGACTAGCATGAAATGTAGATGGAAATGGACGGGAGGTTGGTTTGCGTGATGGTCTGGACTACATCTTGCAGAGCTGTTCCCATCCCATGGATGGAGATTGAGCGTGGATTGGAGGGGAAATTTTTTCACTCAGAGAATAGTAAATACATACTAATTCTGTCTATAAAAAGGTTTCCATAAATCAAATCGGATATAACGCAAGTGATAATTATGCAATACCATTTGCATTTTGTGGGACAAAATGTTCTAATGCGATTTCGATCACACAATTTTAAAAAACTTAAAAGTTACTTTGGAACTTGAGAAATATCTGTTTTGGAAAAAGGTCTGGGAAAACAAGTTTCCATGTAACCTTCCCCCTGTAATCAGGCGCCACAGAAATTGACAAGCAATCACTTCTTTCGACACTGCAAGAATCAAATTAACATACACCCTTTGGTATTTTTAGTTTGTAGCAATAAAATTCTACTAATTGCTATTAAAAAGACCTTTGCTCTTGAAAATCCTGTGGGGAAAAGAACATTGTTATTGAGGTTTAAAGGGGATCTGGATGGTAAATCTTTCAAAGTAGTTGGATCTGGAATGATCTGCTAAAGAATGTGGTGGAAATAGAAACAGCAACAACATTTAAGAAGCATCTCTGTGTAATCCTCTGCCTCAGAAGACAGTGGAGGCCAATTCTCTGAATGCATTCAAGAGAGAGCTAGATAGAGCTCTTAAGGATAGCTGTCAGGGGGTATGGGGAGAAGGCAGGAACGGGGTACTGATTGAGAATGATCAGCCATGATCACATTGAATGGCGGTGCTGGCTCGAAGGGCCGAATGGCCTCCTCCTGCACCTATTGTTTATTGTCTATCTCGACAGGCACTTGAATGAGTAGAGCATAGAGGGACAGGAAATTAATGAAAGCAGGCGACATTAATATTGGCAAGATACTTGGCGTAGACACAGTGGGCCTAAAAGTCTGTTTCGAAGCGATACAAGTCTATGACACTGAAATTCCTGCAACACCTGGGCAAACACCATCGCGTTCATTTGGCAAACGATGAGCTTGTTTTTCTTTTAGCAGGGAGAGAAGAGGGATTTAAGACTGGTGACATCAGCATGTGGAACAGGGTTCACCGGAGGTGGAGATTGAAATCCATTGGGAGTTTGACAGGCTCACCACAGTTTCATCATTGTTGTCGTTACGATCTGTTAGAAAGCCAGTTAGGAAGTCAGATGATCCTCAACTATACATCTGACTGTAGATTCTTATCCACTGTGCATTATGATAGATTTCCTGCATACATAGCTGACTAAAGGATCCAATAGGAATCCACTCACCGTCTGAAGCAAGTTTTCACACAGTATTTTTGCCGATGCCAAACCTTCTGGTTTAGGATGACTGTAGAAACAAAAAGGTTATAGCCTTCTACGTAAAGAAAAACATAACAGACACTGAATATTCATTTTGCTTAAGCCTTGTTTGAATTTCTAGTGTAGCAACAGTCACACGTTTTAGATTGTTTTTGCTGGAACACCTGAGATCGAGGGGAGACAAGTATATTAAATCATGAGAGGCTTAGAGAAACAGCCGGAACCTTTCTCCTAGAATGGAAATATCAAACGCTAAAGATCATAGCTTTAAGGTGAGAGGGACAAAGTTTAAAGATTTGCAGGGCATGTTTTTTTTACACAGAGGGTGGTGGATGCCTGGAACACGCTGTCGGAGTGGTGGTGGAGGCAGATACGAGTGGCATTTAAGAGGCTTTAGGAAAGGCACATGGAGTTACAGGGAAAGGAGGGATATGGATTATGTGTAGGCAGATACGAGTTTGTTTTGGCATCATTTCGACAGGTACTGTAGGCTGAACGGCTGTTCCTGTGCTGTACTTTCCCATGTTCACCTCTGTGCTGTACATTTCCATGCTCACCTCAGCTAGTACATCAAGTAATGTTAATTTGTGAATTATTAATTTTAGAACAAATTCAGCTTCCGAATGGCTGCTGGCAAAAGCCAATTCCTTAGGATGTCACTTTACAAAGATTCTCATTGTGAAATTTGATAGATGATTGCAGCAACTAATCTTACATGCTAGATCTTACAAAGAACTGAAAGATTAATAACTAGTGTACCATTTACATAATGTTAAGCTGGCCAGGTTGAGAGAGGAAACCATGCTTACATATGGAGAACAACTGGCGTGGTATTTTATAGACCTATATAGGCCAACAAAATACAACCACTTTTCAATCCAAGAGGCGGCATGATGTTACAATAAAGTGGTAGATCGGGGAGTTGCAGATTGAAAACCTATTTTTAGTAAAAAGAAACATGATCCGCTACGATCTACTCCAATGTGTATGCAGCAGGTGAGGAGGAGAGATCGCATGGGGAGAAGACGGAAAAATGAGTCAAATTGCCAAATGCAGCATAATAATCACCCCCTCATTATATGCACACGCTGAACACGTAAACACCATCTCTGATGTGATCAATTTACTACCAACTTGACGATCACCGACCGACCAGATTCACAAATCTTAATAAAATCTCTTCATCCAATGGAAACTTCTGATCCCTCACTATGTAGCATTGTCGTAAATAACAAAGTTTATGCAGTGTGACCGATGAAACCATACAACATTCCATACATAATGAAACTGAAACTAGTTCAAATCAATAGTGTTTAACACACTTATGTTGGACACACAGGTCTGAAAAATATGAGATGGAACAGAACATTCCAATTCTGTGGGTTTGCACTGCTCACCCACCAAAAATAATAATGGGACATCTGTAAAATCCCTCAACTACTTACTACAATTTTCGGTTACTTTTGCCAATTTGCACAAAAAATGGCACTGGCATTATTAAAAATACATTCATTTGCAATTTTTTATTCAATTCATGGAATATATTATTGATGGCAAGGCCAGCATTTATTGCTCATCCCTAATGACCTTTTCTTAAGATTAGTATGTCAACCATTTGAACCTCGATAGTCCATGTGGTGAAAGCACCCCACTACTTGGAATGTAGTCGGGAATTCCAAGGATTTTGACTCTCCGATGACAAAGGAAAGGCAACGTGCTGCTCTGTCAAGATGCTGTGTGATTTACTAGGGAACTATCATTCGGTGGAAATGATGCTGGAGCCTGCTGCTTGTCCTTCTGGGTAGTAATGACAAGAGGTTTGCCAAGTTGCTGCTGAAGAAAACGTAAGCGAGTTGCTATTGTGCATCTTGTAGCCAGTGCACGCTGCAGTTAGGATGCACCAGTGATAGTGGAAGCAAACTTTTACAGTGACAATGGGAAGCCAAGTTGAATAACTTGCCCTGCACAGTGTCTCGACCCGAAACATCACCAATTCCTTCTCTCCAGAGATGCTGCCTGTCCCACCGAGTTACACCAATTTTTTGTGTCTACCTTCTGCATAGTGACAAGCTCCACGAGTGTTACTCTATAACAGTTCAATGTTAAAGTAGCAGTAGAACTGAGCTGCAGTACAATAAATGCACTCTCCTACAAGTCTGTTAGTAGTAATTTTGCTTTTAGTTTAAGAAGTTAAACTTACGTGATATAAATATACATTGGTTCAAATGCCTCTCGTCCAGACGTTGGTTCAATGAACCCTGACCCTTTGCCCCGCAGGTGAACTTTGGCTCCTGTTTCATTTTGAATATGTTGCAGAAATGACCCCCCTGGTCCCTCCACTTTTTCTTTCGCATTGAAATTTGGAGGCGCATGCTCTAAACCTACAAAGATTTTGTCTTGAACAAAATGCATCTGTAACAACAACAACAACAACAAAAAAAGCATTTCAGTGTTGAGATTCTTGGTATACACAATAAGGTGACCATAAATACACTAAGCCCCTCCGATTACTTTCTAAAATTGTTTTCTCTGTTGTGAAGTACCAAGTTGAATCATGAAAATAACATTCACATTTTGTATAAAAAGTCCCAGCAAAAAAACTTTTATATTGTTTGAAGTGAGGCCAGAAAAAATGCAACACAAAACTGGCCTCCAGCAAGCTACGCTAGTCGTGGATTATCCAGATGAATATAATGGAAAGGGAAATATTTTAAATCACTCTCGCTGGCCTTACAGTCACTTAATTTTAGCAATTCCATGTTATTGGAATTAATTTGTTCTCGTAAAAGGTAGTGTAAGAGGTTAAAAAAAAAGCAATAAACTGGTGTACAAGATCTTGACCAATCCATATCCCAGCTTGAGCAATGAATGATTTCTAACCTCAATACAATCTATGTATATTTGTTAATTTATTCAGTTTCCACATCTGGCAAAGACAACATTTATTATCATCCCATTATTCCTATCTGCTCACCCAGTTCTGTTATTTGGTCTCATACTCCATCCTCCTGGAGTCTTACAGAAGAGGAACAAGCCCTTCGATCCATTATACATTAATGACTTGGATGTAGGGATTAAAAGTACCATTAGCAAATTTGCAGATGATACAAAGCTGGGTGGCAGTGTGAACTGTGAGGAAGATGCTATGAGGTTGCAGGGTGACTTGGACAGGTTGTGTGAGTGGGCGGATGCATGGCAGATGCAGTTTAATGTGGATAAGTGTGAGGTTATCCACTTTGGTGGTAAGAATAGGAAGGCAGAGTATTATCTGAATGGTGTCAAGTTAGGAAAAGGGGACTTAAAACGAGATCTGGGTGTACTAGTGCATCAGTCATTGCCATTGCTGTTCCACCGACTTCCCTGCTAGGGTCTCCTTCCAGTCAAATCTGGCCACCTCCTGCCTCATGCCTCTGTAATCCCCTTTGCTATACAGTAATACTAACACTTCCGATTTTCCCTTCTCCCTCTCAATTTGTAGATTAAAACTTATCATATTATGATCACTGCCTCCTAATGGCTCTTTTACCTTGAGTTCCCTTATCAAATCTGGTTCATTACACAACACTAAATCCAGAATTGCCTTCTCCCTAGTAGGCTCCAGTACAAGCTGTTCTAAGAACCCATCTCGGGGGCACTCCACAAACTCTCTTTCCTGGGGTCCAGTACCAACCTAATTTTCCCAGTCTACCTGCATGTTGAAATCTCCCATTACCACCGTAGCATTACATTTGCTACATGCCAATTTTAACTCTTGATTCAACTTGCACCCTGTGTCCAGGCTACTGTTTGGGGGCCTATAGATAACTCCCATTAGGGTCTTTTTACCGTTACAATTCCTCAGTTCTATCCATCTGATTCTACATCTCCTGATTCTATGTCACCCCTTGCAAGGGACTGAATATCACTCCTTACCAACAGAGCGATCCCACCCCCTCTGCCCACCTGTCTGTCTTTTCGATAGGTCGTATACCCCTGAATATTCAGTTCCCAGCCCTGGTCCTCTTGTAGCCAAGTCTCTGTAATTCCCACAACATCATACTTGCCAATGTCTAACTGAGCCTCAAGCTGAATTCAAACCTTTACTAAACTTACAACAAACCGCATTAACAAGTGGGAGCCTTAATATTGAATGGCAGTGTATATATTTTGTACATCAACCTTGAAGTGGTTTAAAAAGCCTATAGTTTTAAAAGCCACAGGCTGCTTTTTTAAAAAGGTCTGACCCTAATAACAAGGGGAAGGCATCAGAGTGTAAATTTTGTGTAATTATGAACCTCAAAGTATTCTGAAAATTGATTGCCACCTGCCTATTTTTTTTAATTTCCACTAATTTTAAGTAACTCTGACAGAATTGTAGTGCAATATGCTGTCACACTCACAATAATAAATTGTGAACAAATATACACTCCAACCACAATACCCGATTTATGCCAAATCATACATACCCCTGGCTGTAACTGAGGCAAAGTGCTAAATGGAGAGTTATGTGCAGTCATTGGACTGCTTCTTGCAGTGGAGGTCACCACAGGTGGAAGTGGCTGCTTAATGGCTTCTTTTGCTAGTGCTTCACCAATAATCTCTTTGATCCTGGTCACGGCCCCTGAGATGGAAAATAAAAGCTGTAGTTTAAGCACATCATTTTTTTAAAGAATGGTACACCGAGTAACTATGGTGACACATTTCTATGAATGCTCACAAAAATCTTCCCTACAAATCCAAATAGGTGCTGTCAAATAACAGATAGAGGATCTGCTGGACAGATGACACTATCACAGTAGTTGATCAGCAGGTTTGCATTACTGAAAAGCCTGCTTTTAAGATGCAACCTGGTGACAAAGTCAATAGTTTTTAGTTTTTATTTCAATATGAACATGGCGCTCATCATCTTCAAAAGCAGCAGTATTCCTACTGTATATGAAATCCTTTGACATCTGAAAAATGAAAGATGTTACTTTTCCTAGTAGAAATTGATGTGAAAAGTCTATTATTATCGATCACCATCACAGTGGTGCCGCTAGTAGAGCTACTGTCTCACAGCTGCAGCGACCTGGGTTCAATCTTGACCTCCGGTGCTGACTTTGTGGAATTCGCATGTTCTCGCTGTGACTGTGTGGGCTTCCTCCCGGCTGCTCAGGTTTCGTCCCACGTTTCAAAATCATGCACATTGGTTTCTTGTTGATGATGGAAATATGGGGTGAATAAAAAGTGGGATTCGTGTAAACGGGTACCTGATGGTTAGCAGTGATTCCGTGAGCCAAAGGTGCAGTTTCCATGCCATTTGATCCAATACCCGATCCCCCAAAGTTTGTGATGTGAATTCAATTTTTTTTAAATGACAGTTCACGCCACACATTTATGTCCAACATTTCACACAATTTAAAAGCTGAGCCGGTCTTTTCAGGTTTTCCTACTGACCGTTTCAGCCAAGACGGATTTTGTTCTCCTCCCGTTTATGGCTAGCTAAGTTTATGCAGGGCTGAAGGTTATTTTGTGGGGTGATATTAACCCAACAGTTGTCATGAATAAGGGTAAAATATCAACCACGGATGCTGCCCCCGAGTCCACCAGCCTCGGCAAAATGAATTTGGGACGGTACAGTGGAGCAATAGTAGAGTTGCTGCCTTAAAACACCAGAGATCTGGGTTCCATCCTGATTATGGGTGCTGTGTGTATGGAGTTTGTACGTTCTCCCCGTGACCGTGTGGGTTTTCCCCCAGTGCTCTGGTTTCCTCCCACATGCCAAAGACAAACTGGTTTGTAGGTTAATTGGCTTCGGTAACGATTGTAAATTGTCCCTAACGTGTAGGATAGTACTTGTGTACAGGGATTGCTGGTCGGCACGGACTATTCCCACATTGTATCTCTAAACTAAACTAATTAAACTCGGCCTAAATGATCTTGAACATCCTGCTGCCATTCAAAGTCAGTCCCTTGTAAAAATAATGACCGTTTGGGGGTTGCTGGCTCCATGGAACTATAGTCCCACAAAGAACTGAACATTCACAAGAAAGAAAAAACTATAGATCATAATAACCTAAGTTATGGTAATTAAAATCTATCCATTTATTATAAAAATAGATCTGTTACTTATGCCCTGTAACTTTGATAATCAGATAGTAACCATTGTCCAAGTAACACAAAAATAACTGAATTTTAATCAGTGAAAAGTAGACACGTAGCAATTTCAACAAGTCTTACTGTCCACACTCTTCTGCGTCTGTGCCTGTATGCAAAGGTAGAGGGGTCGGTCCCTAAAGAAAGATAAATTATTGACTTATAGTGCTTTAGTTTAAGTATTGCTAAAGTATTACAACAGTTAAGTTCCATTTATAAAAGAAACAAGTATAATTCTAGTTATCTCTGAATTATCTACAAATACCTCAGCTAGTCAACGAAGGATTAGCTTCAGTAAAGTTTCACAACCCCAAGTCATCACAAAGTGTATTGTCGCTAATTATGTACTTTAGAAGCACGCTGTTGTAATGTAGGAAACACAGGAAAGGCCTGTAAAAATGACCAATGACCAAATTATCTTGTTTTAAAGATGTTGTTTCAATGGATAAATATTTGCCAGGGCAACATCCAGGCTGAGGTAACAATCAGTAAATTTCACAAACATGCTTCCAAATAATAACATTTTGGAACAAATATTTTACATTTACATAGCACCTATCACAACTTCAAGAATGTTCCAAAAGCCAATCATCTACTTCTGAAATTGGAATATAGAATATAACAGCCGATCTACATAACACAATAATCACCAAGTTATCTATTTTTGTGATGTTGATTGCAAGTGCAATTGCAAAGTTGAACAGGCTTTGTTGCTCTCCTTCGAAATTCTATGGGATCATTAATGGCACCAAAGAGGGCTGATGGGCCTTTAACATTTGACCTCCATCAGTGCTTCACTGGAAGTTCTCCCTAGATTTCAAAAGTGAGTCTTCAATAGGACTTCAACTCACAACTGGAGTTAAGGATGCTACCATAAAACAGTCCTGATATCTTAGGCGTACAAATGTAAATATGACAACAGTATTGTTCACTTCTTCATTTACGATTTACAAAATATGTTTCTGGATCACATTTGCATGAATTGCAATAAAGAGCTCAAATGAAATCCATCTTTAAACTTTATTTTACTGCTGATTTTAATATTTCCTTTCACATTGTGCATCATACCAAATATGGAGGTCTTAATGACCCTTGTAACACAGGTATGTAATTTTATAAAATAATTCGTCGACCCGTGTTATGGTTGTAAGGAAACTGAAATTCGCCCTTACAGAATTCACCCAAAACCTTGAGATATGCAATAAAATTCACTCTCAGAAAATTCATGGGGGGCAGAAGGAAATAAACAAAATGTATTATTTTAAAATTCACATTTCTTGACACGTGCAGGGATAACAAATTGTTCATTGCGGAAAAATCACACAGTGAACCATTTTCCAGAAACGCGACATCCCTTCCCCCATACCGTAATGTGGGGGTCACCTGAACTCAATTAGTCAGAGGGTATCCAAATGAGAAATAAAACGTACCAGATGTAACACACCTTACAAAGGAAAGATACGAGGAGGTACACAAAATAATAAGCAAACTTAAAAAGCCTAATGCTTGTTGTGGACTTCAATAATATCATGGCTGATCTGAACTTAGCCTGAAGTTCATTTTCTTACCCATTCTCCATTTCCTTTTCCTCCCTTACAGAACAAAAAATGTGACTGATCTGTCTTGAAGACATTCAATGATTCAGCCTCCACAATTCTGTGGATTAGAAAACTCCAAAGATTCACTAACACACAGAAATCCCCTCATTTCCCTTTTAAATAAATGACACCATAATCTGAAACTCTATCTTTTGGTCCTGTGTTTGCCCACATGTGGAAGCAGCCCTCATCATCAATCATGTCAGGTCCTGTCAGTACCTTGTTGAAACAAAGAACTGCAGATGCTGGCTTGCAAAAGAGGACAAAATGCTGGACTAACTCGGTAAGTCAGGCAGCATCCTCAGAGAACATGGATAGGTGACGATTCAGGTCAGTAGCCTGCTTCTGTCTGAGGAAGAGCCCCAACCCAAAATGTCAACTACCCATGTTCTCCAGACCCGCTAAGTTACTCCAGCACTTTGTCTTCTCCCGTAGGTATCATGTTTCACTTTTCCAAACTGTCGTGTGCACAGGTCCAACTTGATCAAACTTTCCTCCTGTCAAATTCTTCATCCCAGGAACCAATCTAGTGAACCCTCCCTGAATTGTTCTCTTTAAATATGCAATTATATGTAGTACTCCAAGTGTGGTCTCACCAAAACCCAGTAAAGTTGTAACCAGACTGGTCTTCTTTATTCATCTGCAATATAGATCAACATGCAATTTGCCTTCATAATTACTATCCTAGTTATCCTACTATCCTACTATCTAGTTTCCACATTTTCAACAGGAGGAAACTAGATCCCTCCACACTGCAGCATTCTATGGAATCGCTCCAGTTAAGTAATATTTTGCTTTTCTCTTCTTTGTGCACCCCTAATAAACCATCAGCCAAATTTCTGCACACTGACAAGTAAACTGGTGTTAATCTAGCAAACACACCAATGTAGCAAAGTTATTACAGATTCAAGTGTATCTGAAAAGATTTTGCAAAAGCTATCATCATACTGGAGGCGATCAATAAATATATCTTGTCGTAAGATATTTAGGGACAGGATACAAAATCTATTTCAGAAATTAAACATTGTATGCAAAAATAGCATGGTAGTATTCTGGAAAGTCAAATCAGCTGAACGAATATCTTTTGTCATTCAAAACCAGGATGTAATACTGGACTATCTTTGCTCCCTTATTAAGAGATTTCAGGACGTATTAAGAAACTTCACGAAGCATGAAGTACATGCCTCAATCAGCATCAATGGTGCCGTAGTGGAAAAGGTTGAGCTTCAAGTACCTCGGCGTAAACACTACCAACAATCTGTCACGGACTAGCCAACTTGAAGCGACAGCCAAGAAGGCATGCCACGATTCTACCTCCTCAGGAGGCTGAGGAAATTTGGCATGTCTCCAATGACACTTACAAATATCTACAGATGCACAATCGAGACCATACTGTCGGATTGCATTTCAGTTTGGTTTGGGAACAGCTGCGCCCAAGAATGCAAGAAATTGCAGAGAGTTGATGATGTAGCCAAGTCCATCATACAGACCAATGACTCCATCTACAGTTCATGCTGCCTCAGGAAAGCAGCCAACATAATCAAAGACCTTTAAGACCCAGGAACAGGTCTTCGCCTCTGTTATCACGCTTCTAAACAGTCCTTCCACAAGCCAGGATACAGTATGATTTTCCTCTACTTCATTGCGCACATTGGACCTTTTCTCTAGTACGATTGCACTATAATACTGAGAACTATATTTTGCATTCTGTATCTTCACTCTATCTATTGTACTTGAGTTTGGTTTGTCTCTCTGCCCAGTATTATCTGTACACTTTCTCCCATGACGCCCCCTACAACTTCCATCCAATATATTTCATAAAAAATGAAATTAAACAAACATGTAACTTCAAACTTCTCTTCACCAAAGATTTATTTTAAAAACGCCCAAGCATTTTTATTTAAGAATATATTTGACAATGAATCACTCCATTAAGACATTAAGGTCTAATTAGTTTAAAATAAGGCACACTGATCATAACTAGGATGATATAATTTGTCCTGGAGTACTAGACTCACACACTTCTGAAATAAAATGCAAAATGTAAAACAATGCTTACCCTTGTAGTGCCATTTGTTTTTCATCTGCATTCATGAATCGTCCCCTGGTAGAAACAGCAGCGCCACTAATTTTGTTTATCTGTAGAGCAAAGGGAATATAAGGAGAATCCAATGTTATCAATTCACTTTGTAAGATTCTAAACTGGTAGTGTAGGCCAACTGGCTCCAAGGTCATAACTGTCCTTTTCTCAAACAGAAAAATATTGAAAAGTAAAAATGAACACTACTATTAAAAATGAATCATTTTCAGATTAAGTTTCTAACAAGTTCTGAATCAAACTGAATATGATGGAATTATCAGCGAACATCTTCACTTTTAACGTGATGAGAGTAGTTGGGTGGTTGAGCCTTTGACAATGTCTTGAGGAACTCTGAGGACTTGAAGGAATAATCTCCAACAAACACAACCATCTACTGTTTTTGTAAGACATGACTTCAAGCTCAGCCTATTCATTCCATTTTTATCTGAGATACTTGATATCTAGTGTGGTCACTCCCAAAACAATTTTATATATTTATGCCCTTTGGTCTGTGTTTGGACAAAAGCTGTACCATGGATTGAACACACATCGACCCAAATACACACAGGTTTAGTTCATCAAGTTGTCATGTACATGCATCCATATTTTCTCACAGACGAACCCGACTAAACATATATTCATAACTTTCAGCAGAAACGGTTCACAGGTTAAATCAAGATGCTCATTACTTACTTCATCTTGAGTGTGGCCTCTTGTAAGCAAATTTCTACATACAATAGGAACATCATTAATTTCAATTTCAGCAACCACCATATCATCTTTGTTCTTTTGATGTGATGACGACTTTGAAGACTTTGACTAGAAAAAAAAGTCATCAAAATTAGCGAATTGTGCAATTCTGAAACAAGTATTATCTATTTTAATAAACTAAATTAATTAATTTCTTCATGGTTAGTCACCAAGTTACAAAAAAACATTAAGACATAGAGAACTGCATATTAATATCCTTAGTAAGGATAAGGAGACCAATACTGCACACGGTACTTCAGATATGGTCTCATCAATGCTTCATATTACAGAACCAAATCTCCCTACTTTTATACCCATTGCCTCTAGCAATAAAAAACATTGATCCATTAATTTTCTTAATTCCTTACGGTGTATGCATACTAACCTTTATGCACTAGGGCACACAGATCCCTCTGCACCTCGAAGCACTGCAATATCTCAACATTTGTACAACAACTTTACCTTCATTTTTTCCTGCTAAACTAAAATGAACAATTTCTTTTTTCCACATTCCAATAAGTTGCCAGATCTCTGCCTACTCACTTTATCTATATTCCTTGTCGCATTCCTATATTTTCTTTACAACTTAAGTTTCTTACCAATTTGAGTTACCAGGAAAGTTAGCTACCAGGCCACTGATCCCTTCATTTATGAGAATTGGAAGTAATGATCCCTATAACACACAATTTGGAAAAAAAAGTGCAGGAGGAGACCATTCGGCCCTTCGAGCCAGCACCGCCATTCAAAACGTTCAAGGCTGATCATCTAAAATCAGTACCCCATTCCCTCTTTTTCCCCATATCTGATTCCTTAGCTCCAAGAGCCAAATCTAACTCTCTCTTGAAAACATCCAGTGAATTGGCATTCTGTGGCAGAGAATTCCGCAGATTCACAACTTTCTGGGCCAAAAGGTTTCCCACATCTCAGTAAGAAATGGCCTAATTCTTATTCTTAAACTGTGACCCCTGGTTCTGGACATCGGGAACATTTTTCCTGCATCTAGCCTGTCCAATTTTATGTTTCTATAAGATCCCCTCTCATCCTTCTAAATTCCAGTGAATACAAGCCCAGTCGACCCATTCTTTCATCATGTCACATTTAACCAGAAAAAAAAACTTTTAGCCCCACTCTGTTACTAAACAGTCAATCTTTTATCCCAACTAATAGGTTAACTTCTAAACACAAAAGCTTTTATTTTCTGCAATAATCTTTGATGTGACATCTTATTGATTTTCCCTGGAAATGAGGGGTACATCCATTAGTTCCCCATTATCCATATAACCATATAAACCATACAACAACTATAGCACGGAAACAGGCCCGTTCGGCCCTACCAGTCCACGCCGACCACTCTCTCTGACCTAGTCTCATCTACCTGCTCTCAGACCATAACCCTCTAATCCCCTCTTATCCATATACCTATCCAATTTACTCTTAAATAATAAAATCGAGCCTGCCTCCACCACTTCCACCGGAAGCCCATTCCATACAGCCACCACCCTCTGAGTAAAGAAGTTACCCCTGATGTTACCCCTAAACTTTTGTCCCTCAATTCTGAAGCTGTCCCCTTGTTGGAATCTTCCCCACTCTCAAAGGGAAAAGCCTACCCACGTCAACTCTGTCCGTCCCTCTTAAAATTTTAAAAACCTCTATCAAGTCCCCCCTCAACCTTCTACGCTCCAAAGAATAAAGACCCAACCTGTTCAACCTCTCTCTGTAGCTTAAGTGCTGAAACCCTGGCAACATTCTAGTAAATCTCCTCTGTACCCACTCCATTTTGTCGACATCCTTCCTATAATTTGGCGACCAGAACTGCACACCTTACTCCAGATTCGGCCTCACCAATGCCCTGTACAATTTTAACATTACATCCCAACTTCTATATTCGATGCTCTGATTTATAAAGGCAAGCATACCAAACGCCTTCTTCACCACCCTATCCACATGAGATTCCACCTTCAGGGAACAATGCACAGTTATTCCCAGATCCCTCTGTTCCACTGCATTCCTCAATTCCCTTACATTTACCCTGTACGTCCTATTTTGATTTGTCCTACCAAAATGCAGCACCTCACACTTATTAAACTCCATCTGCCATCTTTCAGCCCACCCTTCCAAAAGGCCCAAGTCTCTCTGTAGACTTTGAAACTCTACTTCATTATTAACTACACCACCTATCTTAGTATCATCTGCATATTTACTAATCCAATTTGCAACACCATCATCCAGATCATTAATGTAAATGACAAACAACAGTGGACCCAACACAGATCCTTGGGGTACTCCACTAGACACTGGCCTCCAACCTGACATACAATTGTCAACCATTACCCTCTGGTATCTCCCATTCAGCCATTGTTGAATCCATCTTGCAACCTCACTATTAATACCCAACGATTTAACCTTCTTAATCAACCTTCCATGTGGAACCTTGTCAAATGCCTTACTGAAGTCCATATAGACAACATCCACAGCTTTGCCCTTATCAATTTCCCTGGTAACCTCTTCAAAAAATTCAAGAAGATTAGTCAAACATGACCTTCCAGGCACAAATCCATGTTGACTGTTTCTAATCAGGCCTTGTTTATCCAAATAATTATATATATTGTCCCTAAGTATCTTTTCCATTAATTTTCCCACCACAGACGTCATACTAACAGGTCTATAATGGCTAGGTTTACTTTTAGAACCTTTTTTAAACAAAGGCACAACATGCGCAATGCGCTAATCTTCCGGCACCATCCCCGTTTCTAATGACGTTTGAAATATTTCCGTCATAGCCCCTGCTATTTCTGCACTAACTTCCCTCAATGTCCTAGGGAATATCCTATCAGGACCTGGAGACTTATCCACTTTTATATTTTTCAAAAGTGTCCGTACCTCCTCTTCTTTAATCCTCATTACTTCCACATTACTTCTTCAAGGAACTCTAATAAACTGAACAAACAGGATTTCACCAAACCATGTTGGCTTTATCCTGTTACCTTGCATTTTCCCAAGTGTCCTGCTCCACCTCTATTATCCCCATGACATTTACACTAACTAGCTGAAATGTTCTGCTTTGCCCTTCCTCCTTTTTCAAAAAAGAGTTGCATTTTCTATTTTTCAGTCCAACGAACTTCTCTAAAATTAGCACATTTTGAAAAGTCAAAAACAAAGCATCAACTATCTCACCACCCCCACTTCTTTTAAATACCTGGGATGAAGTTCATCATGGCTGAGGGACTCGTCAGGCCACATCCCAATAATTTATCCAGTACCATTTCTTTGGAGATTGTATCTTTCCTCCTTCCCTATTACAGCACTTTCTGGTTGTAACTTGCATTATATTGTCTAGTGAGGACCAAAACAAAATTCTCCTGCTAGCAGAGATAGATAGATTCTTGATTAGAACAGAGGTTATGGGGAGAAGGCAGGAGAATGGGGTTAGGAGGGAGACATGGATCAGCCATGATAAAATGGTGGAGTAGACTTGATGGGCCAAACGTCCTAATTCTACTCCGATCACTTATGACCTTATGATCTTTACCTTTAAGCGCTTTCTTTAGGACCATTGTACACCTAACTTTTACATTTTACATTTATGGTTAACTTTGTCTCTTATTCTCTTTTTATCACTCCTTAATAACTCTTTGGATGTCATTTGCTATTTTTAAATATTTCATCCGATCTTTTGACGTTTTATCATGGTTATGCTATTTACAATATTGTTTACTTTGTCATCCTGGCTGTCTTTAAGACACTCATCTTATTATTTTCCATGTCAACCATTTCACTGGTCTTTCTCCTCATAGGCGCATTCAATTGTTGTCTAGGTTCATACAACCTCATTTCTTTTCAATTTTAGAACTACTTTTTGCAGTAACTGATCTATTTATTTTTTGGAATTGAGGCTCATCAGCTAGGTTAGCATTTATTGTCCATCATTAAATGTCATTAATAAAATGGGAGGGAGCAATCCTCTCGAACAACTATAGAAACATGGAATTGCAGATAATGGTTTGTACCAAAAATAAAACACAAAGTGCTAGAGTAACTCTTAGGGGGTGGTCTGACAGCATGTCTGGAAACATGCATAGGTGATGATTCGGATCTGGACCCTTCTTCAGACCCTAGATAGATGCCAAGCTGCTCCTCCACGGTTACAACAGTGGCGAGAGGCACAGTTAGTTCTGGAGTGCATTAAATCAGTAAGTGAAATATTGTGTGGTCCCACATCCTTTCTGCACTCAGTTCTTTCACGATGTCACATGAGAAGTGAACTGAATTAATTAAAGACTGAATTCTGTAATAGTGGGCCCAGATGGGCCATCTATTCCGGCCTTCCAACTGAACATATCTGCATATGCATCAGTCCTGCCCTGACAACAAGAATGGGGATGCTCTGTATGTCTCCTCCTCACTTGTGGAATTTCAAGATAAAACAGTAACAATGAGGATATCAGGGTCAATGAAAATAGCTCAAATAAAACTGATTACCAACTCACTTAGATTATTTCAATAATTCTAATTCTAAAGTTCTCAAGGGTAAAGGGAAAGTACACAGTTGATGGAAAGACCCATAACAGTATGTACAGATGGATTTTGGGGGTCTAAGTCCATAAGTCTCTGAAAGTGGCAACACATGTAGTTAAGAGCGGTAGAGAAGACAAATGCCTGCCATCATGGGTTGGAGCATTGAGTATAAGAGTGAAGAAGACATGACGACAAAAGGTCTTTGGTTAGTTCTGGTCGCCCCATTAGAGGAAAGATCTGGTGACTTTAGAGAGGATGCAGAAAAGTTTACCAGAATGCTGCCTGGATTATAGGCTATTAGCTATAAGGCGAGGTTGGACAATTTTATTGTTTTTCTGGAGCATTGGAGGTTGATTGAGGTATATAAAATCATGAAAGGCAGAGATAGGGTGGACAGTCAAAACTTTATTCCCAGAGTGGAAAAGTCTAAGACTGTAATTTTAAAGTGAAAGGGGCAAGTTATTTGTTTACACAGAGGATGGTGTGAGTGGAGTGTGCTTCTGGGGGTGGTGGTGGAGGCAGATACAATCGTAGTGTTTAAGAGGTCCAATCCTCTTTTTATTGAGATATTCCTCAGTGGCCAAGATGCAAAACGTACCAATTATTTGTTCTGCTGGTAATTGTGGGATATTGTGGTTATTATGGTAGTAATCGTGGCTTATTGTGGCAAAGAAGGCATATGGTATACTTGCTTTCATAGGTCAGGGCAGTGTGTATAAGAGTCAGATAATCATGGTGCAGCTTTGTAGGACAGGTTAGGCTGCATTTTGAGTATTGAGTACAGTCTGATCACCCCATTACAGGAAGGATGTGGGGGCTTTCGAGAGCATGCAGAGGAGGTTGACCAGGATGGTGGCTGGATCAAGGAATATTAGCAACAGGGAGAGGATGGACAGACTTGGATTGTTTCCCCATGAACATCGAGGGCTGCGGGGAGACCTGATAGAAGTATATAAAATTATGAGAGGCATAGATAGGATAGAACCCTTTTCCTAGGATGGAAAAATCAGATACGAGCAAGTATAGCTTTAAGGTGAGAGGGGCAAAGTTTAAAGGATATGTGCAGGGCAACCTTTTTTTTACATAGAGGGTTGTAAGTGCCTGGAACATGTTGCTGGGGCTAGTGTTTGAGGCAGATATGATAGTGGCATTTAAGACACTTTTTGGTAGGCATATGGATATGCAGGGAATGGAGGGTTATGGATTATATGCACGTAAAAGATGGTCTTGGCATCACATTCGACACCGACATTGGGTGCCAATGGACCTGTTCTTGTGATGTATTGTTCGTATTCTTGTGATGTATTGCTCTATGTTCTATGATTTTATCGATGCACTAGAAGAAATAGATGTAAATGTGTTATGTTAATCAAGTTGAAAATTAAATACAAATAAGTGAACAGGTAGGTGCAAAGAAGAAACTTGCTTGCTTTTTTTGTAAGGTAATACGTAAACAGAATATGAAGTTTACAATGGTACATTATGTTCCTCATAAATGCCGTGAAAACCATTGTTCAGATGCTAAAATATAGCCAAGCTAACTTCAGGAAACAGAATGTTATAATTTCATACTGCCAGATACAGAATGTAACTGTGCACTTAATTTAAAAACCTTACTTACTCTGTTACTCGGAGTCTGCGGCAACTTCAGTTTCCCTTTTGCCATCAACATGGCATTAATCCTTGCGGCTGCTGCTGAAGCTGCATCCAATGCGTCTGATGAAGACTGAGAAGAATGGCTGCCTGTTACAGAGCCTGGGAGTCCTCCATCTTGTAGCATAGTGACGGAAAAATTGTTCATCTGGGAGTCTATTGACATAGGAACGGATTCTGGGCAATCCCATTTACTACGGCGCCTGGGACAACAAAATTGATTATTAATATTGTGAATATCACCTTTCCAACTCACATTATGATATTCCCCCACCTTTGGCAGACTATCCAATCTAAAACAATAGGATGATCTAAATCCAAACTTTAAAATACTGGAAGATAATCTGGGGATTAAAGAGGGAGTGAAAATGCCAACTGTTTGAAAATAATCCAACTTATTAATGTAAATATGTTACAGAATGGTTTGTGCAAAAAGAATCATCACTAAACTTACTAGATTTTATCCTGTTGTTTGTATTCATATTCCATTACTCATGAACAACAGCATAAAGTTAAGACGTGTAAGCAACCCACTGAAGCCCAGGTTCAGTTTAACACACTCCATTGATTTCATAAGAAGTCGTTAAATTAAGAAAACCTTTGTCATTGTCATTATCAGTGGATACAATTTTTTTTTCAAAGAAGACATGGGTATTTCACTGACAGGAGGTCTGTGACTAGTGGCATTCCACAAAGATCAGTGCTGGCACCTGTTGTTTGAGATATATATATATCCATTCCTCATAGAGGGAGGGCAGGGAAGGGGAGAGGGTGTGACTGAGAGGGTGAGCCCTGGACCCGAAGTCTATCCTGTATTGGTGTAGCCTAGGTCTCGTACTCCACCAGAGCGTAGCCCTTGAGGTAGCCGGTGTGCCGGTCCAGGTTGAGGTGCAGGTTCTTGATCTCACCGTACTCGGCAAACTTGTCGTGGATGTCCTCCTCAGTGGCTTCCTCGTGGACTCCGGTCACAAACAGGATCCACCCCTCCACCGAGCGTTGAGGGCCTGGCTCGTTGCTGTCTTGTTCCACGGAGTCGTAGTCTTCTCGCAGCCTAGTCCGAGCACCTTCCTCGGAGCCAAATCCTTGCCCCATCCTCTTCTTCGCCATCTCCTTCAGTTTGTGGATACTTCGTCGCCCTCGTCGTCCATGGCGAAGTCCTTGCCGCCCGCCTCATGGAGGCCCAGCAGAAGATGGGTGACATTTCGGGTCGAGACCCTACGGAAGGGTCTTGATCCGAAACATCACCCATTCCTTCTCTCCCCAGATGCTGCCTGACTCGCTGAGTTACTCCAACATTTTGTGTCTACCTCCGGTAGGGGTGCCAACTAAAGCACTCCCAAATATGGGACAAGGTGACGTCACCGCCCCACGTGACCTCACCCAGCCAGAGCCACATGCTCCCGCTTCACCAATGGTGGCCGCCCGGGCCAGGAAGAGGGTTGCTACGCAACCTCCGTTAGGAGGCGCCCGGGCCTACACAGTTCCGACTTCCGGAAGGTAGGCACAGATTTTAACCAGCATCTGCAGTTTTTTCCTACCTACACTGTCTGGGCCTACAATGTCCGGGCCTACAGCACCCCCCCATGGGCCTCTGAATGCATTCAAGAGAGAGCTAGAGTTCTTAAGGATAGCGGAGTCAGGGGGTATGGGGAGAAGGCAGGAACGGGGTACTGATTGAGAATGATCAGCCATGATCACATTGAATGGTGGTGCTGGCTCGAAGGGCCGAATGGCCTACTCCTGCACCTATTGTCTATTGTCTAATACGGGACAATGACTGTCCTGTACGGGACAAGCCAATTGAGCCCAAAATACAGGATGTCCCGGCTAATATGGGACAGTTGGCAACACTAACCTCCGGACAGTGTAGGCCTGGGCGCCGCCTAACGGAGGTTGTGCAGCAACCCGCCTCCCGGACCGGGCGGCCAACCATTAGTGGAGCGAGAGCACGTGACTGCTGGCTGGGCGAGGTCACGTGGGGCGCGGGGCAGTGACGTCACCTTGTCCCGTATTTGGGAGTGAGGAAGTTGGCAACCCTAGCCACAAGCCCCGCACTAGCTTAATCCAGCCCTGGGTTCACCACGTGTTAGAAACAAGGAACTGCAGGTGGTTTACAAAAAATGACGCACTGTGCTGGAGTATGGCAACGGATCAGGCAGCATCTCTGGAAAACATGGATAGGTGACATTTTGGGTCAGGACCCTCTTCAGACTTATGTCAGCCTTCTACACTCACTGGATCTTATTTCCAACAGCAAGCAAGACATCAACTGTCTTGACTTCTCCACTCCCCTTATCCATTCCAATCTCAACCCTCTGAACACACAGCCCTGCACTCACTCAGCAATAATCCCAATATTATCTTAAACTCATCAACAAGGGAGATGCCATTGTAGTCTGGCAGGCTGACTACCATGCTGAGGCCATGAGTCAGCTCTCGAACACCTTCTCATACCTACCCCTTAATCATGAACGCAGACGAACACCACGCCATCATTCCCCAGACTATTTCCAATCTCATCACCTCTGGCAATCTCCCCTCCACAGCCTCCAAATTTATCGATCCCAGCCCCACACTGCCCGCTTCTATCTCCTTCCTTAAATCCACAAACAGGACTGCCCTGGAGACCCATTATTCCTGCCCCACAAAATTTATCTCCAAATATGTTGATTCCATCCGATCCCCTCTTGTCCACTCCCTTCCAACGTACATCCAAGATACCTCACACGCCCTTCAATAACTTTCAATTTTTAGGCCCCCATTGCCTCATCTTTACCATGTTTGTCAATTTGAAGAAGAGCCCTGACCCAAAATGTCACTTATCCATGTTCTCCAAAGACGGTGCCTCTGCCATTGAGTTACTCTAGCATTTGTGTATTTTTTTCACCAGCGTGATTCCTGGCCTGCAGACCATTAGCTATCAGAGGAGGCTGGACAAACTTGGATGGTTTTCACTCACACTCGGACGACCAGATATAGAAGTATATGAAATTGTGAAAGGCATAGATAGGGGATATAGTCCCTTAGGTTTAAGGGGAAAAGTTTAAAGCAGGTATGCAAAGCATGGTTTTGTTTACTTCAGAGTTGCTGCAATCTTTGCACCATTCTGCTGTTTTGCATTCGTCATCGTATTTTATCTATCATTATCATGTATACTGTGTACTCCATGAACTTCGTGCAAACAAGGAATTTCAGTCCACACTGGTGTGTATGATAATAAATTAATCTGAATGTAAGTTTTCTTTCACACAAGAAATGGTAGATGCTTGGAACACTCGGCCAGAGAGGTGATAGAAGTAGATATGATAACAACGTTTAAGTGGGATTTAGAGAAATACGTGAACCGGCAGGGAAGAGGGAAATGGACAATGTACAGGCAGATAGGATTGGTTAGGGAAGAACTGCAGATGCTGATTTACATTGAAGATAGACACAAAATGCTGGAGGAACTCAGAAGGGTCTCGACCAAAAACGTCATCCATTCCTTCTCTCCAGAGATGCTGCCTGTCCTGCTGAGTTACTCCAGCATTTGCTGTCTATCTTCGATAGGATTGGTTAGATTGGCATCATGATTGCCATGGACAGAGTGGGCCAAAGGGCCTGTTCTGTGTTCTATTGTAATGATTTTCCAATTAACCCCTGATCTTTAGGCATGTAAAAGTCCAGCAACAATAACACCTTTTCCAACCCATTTTCAGCACAATAGAAACATGGAAAAATAGGTGCAGGAGTAGGCCATTCGGCCCTTCAAGTCAGCACCGCCATTCAATATAATCATGGCTGATCATCTAAAATCAGTACCCCGTTCCTGCTTTTTTCCCATATCCCATGATTCATTTAGCTCTGAGAGCTAAATCTAACTCTCTCTTGAAAACATCCAGTGAATTGGCCTCCACTGCCTTCTGTTGCAGAGAATTCCACAGATTCACAACTCTCTGGGTAAAAAAGCTTTTCCTCATCTCAGTCCTAAATGGCCTACCCCTTATTCTTAAACTGTAACCCCTGGTTCTGGACTCCCATAACATCAGAAACATTTTTCCTGCATCTAGCCTGTCCAATCCTTTAAGAATTTTATATGTTTCTATGAGATCCCCTCTCATCCTTCTAAATTCCAGTGAATACAAGCCCAGTCGACCCATTATTTCATCATATGTCAGTCCTGCCACCTCGGGAATTCACCTGGTGAACCTACGCTGAACTCCCTCAATAGCAAGCATGTCCTTCCTCAAATTAGGAGACAAAAATTGCACACCATACTCCAGGTGCAGTCTCACCAGGGCCCTGTACAACTGCAGTGGGACCTCCTTGCTCTTGAACTCAAATCCTCATGTAATGAAGGCCAACATGCCATTAGCTTTCTTCACTGCCTGCGGGACCTGCATGCTTACTTTCAGTGACTGATGTACAAGCACACACAGGTCTCGTTGCACTTCCCTTTTTCCTAATCTGACACCATTCAGATAATAATCTGCCTTTCTGTTCTTGCCACCAAAGTGGATAACCTCACATTTATCCACATTATACAGCATCTGCCATGCATCTTCCCACTTACCCAACTGGTCCAAGTCAACCTGCAGACTCATAGCATCCACATCACAGCTCACACTGCCACCCAGCTTTGTGTCATACGCAAACTTGGAGATGCCACATGTAATTCCCTCACCTAAATCGTTAATATATATTGTAAATAACTGGGGTCCCAGCACCGAGACTTGCGGCACCCCACTAGTCACTGCCTGCCATTCTGAAAGGGCCCGTTACTTCCTACTCTGTTTCCTGTTTGCCTACCAATTCTCTATCCATGTCAATACCCTACTCCCAATACCATGTGCTCTAATTTTGCACACTAATTTCTTGTGTCGGACCTTGTCAAAGGCTTTTTGAAAGTCCAGATACACATCCACTGGCTCTCCCTTATCCATTCTACTTGTTACTTACTCAAAACATTCCAGAAGATTAGTCAAGCATAATCATAAATCCATACTGACTTTAACCGATCCTATCACTGCTCTCCAAATGAGCTGCATCTTCCCCACAACCGATGTCAGGCTAACGTCTATAATTCCCCATTTTCTCTCTCTTTCTCTCCTTTCTGAAAAAGTGGGATTACATTGGCTACCCTCCAGTCCACAGGAAATGATCCAGAGTCGAGAACATTGGAAAATGATCACCAATGCGTCAACGATTTCTAGGACCATCTCCTAGATGCAGACCATCAGGCCCTGGGGATTTATCTGCCTTCAGTCCCAACAGTTTACCCAACACCATTTCCTGACTAATGTGAATTCCCTACAGTTCCTCGGTCCCTAGTATTTCTGGGAGATTGGTTCTGACTTCACTAAGGAAGACACAAACAAAGTACTTGTTTAACTGTTCTGCCATTTCCTTGTTTTCCATTATAAATTCATTAGTTCGCCTTTGACAATGGCCTTCATTAGAGTATTGAGTACAAAAGTTGGGAGGACAGAACCAGGGGCCACAGTTTAAGAATAAGGGGTAGGCCATTTAGAACGGAGATGAGGTAAAGCTTTTTCAGTCAGCGAGTTGTAAAAAGTGTCAGGGGAACTGAGATCGTGCAGCATCTGTGAAGGGAATGGACAGACAACATTTGAAGAAAGGGTCCCAATCCAAAACATCATCTTTCCATTCCCTCCACAGATGCTGCCTGATCCGCTGAGGAACCCATTCCCTATAAATCCTTGCACTTATCTAAAAGCCTTTTAAATGCCACTATTGTATCTGCCTCCACCCCACCCCAGCATGTTCCAGGCACCCACACTGTGCTCATCTCATCTTAAAACTATGCCTTTTGGACTTTGACATTTCCACCTCTGAAAATGTTTTCCAGTGACTACCCTATATATGCCTCTCATAATTATATATACCTCCGAGGTGTCCCCTCAAGCACCAATGCTTGATAAAAAATATTAGTTTGTCCAATCTCTCCTAAAAGCTAATATTCTCTAGTCCAGTCAACATTTTGGTAAACCTTTTCTGCAGCCTTTCCAAAGCCTCCATATACCTCCTGTAATGGGGCAATCAGAACTGCACACAATACTTCAAATACAGCCTAAACAAAAACCAATGAAGCGGCAACAGAACATTCTGACTATTATACTTAATACCCTGACCGATGAAGGCAAGCATAGCATCTGCCTTCTTAACCACTCTATCTCCATGTGTTGTCACTTTCGGGGACCTATGAACTTGGTCCTCAAGATCACGCCATACATCAATGCTGTTAAGTGTCTTGCCATTAATTGTATACTTTCCCCTTACTTTCGAATTCCCAAACTGCAACATCTCATACGTATTCAGATTAAACTACAGCTATCATTGCTCCGCCCATTTCTGTAGTTGATCTATATCACACTCCATACGTTGAAGTTAGACACAAAATGCTGGAGTAACAGGCAGCGTCTCTGGATAGAAGAAATGGATGACGTTTTGGGTCAAGACCCCAAAATTTCACCCATTCCTTCTATATAGGGATGCTGCCAGTCCTGCTGAGTTACTCCAGTATTTTGTGTCTATCTTCAGTGTAAACCAGCATCTGCGGTTCCTTCCTAAACACTCCATACATTGACAGCCTGCTTCACTGTTCACAACTCCACTAATTTTAGTGTCTGCAAATTTATTCATCAAACCATCTACATTTATGTCCAAGTCGTTTATCTATATCACAAAGGTCCCAGCACAGATCCTTACGGAACTCCAATAGTCACAGACCTCCAGTCAGAATAACATCCTTCCACCAAACCCGCCCTTTTTTGGATGTCAGTTGTGAATCCAAATGATCAAGTCACCATGGATCCCATGCACCTTAATCCTCTGAATCAACCTATCACAAGTAATTCATCAAATGCTTTACCAAAATCCACATGGACAACATCCGCTGCACTTCCCTCAGCGAACACCTGTTACCTCCTCAAAAATCTGTCAGATTCATTACACGTAAAAAAACAGACTACTGCCCACCATATAAATGCGTTGATATCAACACATTTGCACATCTTTATATTCAGAATTCATGCATTAACAACCCAAATCAATGGATGACAGACACAAAATGCTGGAGTAACTCAGCAGGTCAGGCAGCATCTCTGGGGAGAAGGAATGGGTGACGTTTCTGGTTGAGGCGCTTCTTCAGTCTGAAGGATCTCGACCCGAAACGTCACCCATTCCTTCTCTCCAGAGATGCTGCCTGACCCGCTGAGTTACTCCAGCATTTTGTGTCCACCTTCAATTTAAACCAGCATCTGCAGTTTTTTTCCTCCAAATCAATGGATGATTTGCAATGCTCTCCTCAATAATACTGAATACAGAGCTTTATTGTCATTCGGTACCGAGATACCGAACAGAACACAACAAAAAAGAAAAGAACACAAGACACACGACCCCAACACAAACATCCATCACAGTGACTCCAAACACCCCCTCACTGTGATGGAAGGCAACAAAACTTCCACTCTCTTCCCCCACGCCCACGGACACAGACAGCTCGACCCCTACCGAGGCGACCGACCCGCACAGCCCCCGAATAAAGAATAAAACAAAAAGTTTAAAAACACTGAAATGCAACCAAAAATCAATGCATAGTGGAAAATATAATTTACCTGAATGATAAATAACAAGTAATACAAATAATTATATATAGAGAAAAACATCAATTTTTTTAGAATAAAGCAATCTAATGTTAGCATGCGATCAAATTAATATATGAAATAATCTCAAATTGTTAGACTGGAATGACATTTTATAATCCCACATAATCCAATCTTATTTCACCATGTTTACCATAATGTACCTTTGTTGAATTTATTTTGAAGTTTAATTACTAAATTTAGATAAGGTTTTGCATCATGGAATAAGATTTCATAAAAGTTATTTTGTCATACAAATGTTATCAAAAGATTTTAAATTCCAAGCAGCAAATAATTGTTGCCACTTTGAGCAAGATAATTCAAAGGCAAAATTCAACCAGTTTACAAAAAACTAATATTGAAACACTGTGGCTTCAGTTACTATTTTTATTACAGAATAACACACATAGTACATATAATGTTTTTTTGCTCATCCATATTTTTAATTACCAGAATCATAAAAATAATCAGATCGTTCGTTAATCAATTCGTTCCAGAGATCAAAGAGACATTTTCGGTGTTTAAATCTTCTCCTCGTTTAGTTGCAACACAATTCATTTCAAATATTAAGAAATATAGAAGCGCGGGAAATATAGTTCATTCCCGTCACTCCTTTTAAATGTGCCCCACTCCCAGCGTGTCTGCAAACTTTCAAAGTTGAGTTAAAAACAGCGGGGAATCACCCGGGGAAAATGGGTGAGGGGTGTAAAAATAAAGTGGAAGAAATCCCCATTGCGCCTCTACCTACGACCAACGTGCGAAGTTGGCGGTAAGTGAGAGAAATTAACCCTGGGACCGATTTTGATAAGGCTACAAGGTAAAACCGTTCCTGTAGAAACGGAACTGGAGATGCTGGTTTACAATTTTTTTAAAAGATACAAAATGTTGGAGTAACTCAGCGAGTCAGGCAGCGTCTCTGGAGAACATTGCTAGGCGACGTTTCGGGTCGGGACCCTTCTGTTCCTGCGAACCGCGATCACTCCCGCCAGCTGCTCCGCCGCCCTCAAAAGCCGGGCCCGGGATGTTTACTAGACCAAAGTAGACCCGGTTCAGCTCGGCGTCTGTTTGATCCACTCGGCTCGGATGGAGCTCAGATCGACACAGGTCACCAGGCCCCGCTCAGCCTGGAGCCGACCTCGGTCACCAGGCCCGGCTCAGCCTGGAGCCGACCTGGGTCACTCGGCCCCGCTCAGCCTGGAGCCGACCCCGGTCACCAGGCCCGGCTCAGCCTGGAGCCGACCTCGGTCACTCGGCCCCGCTCAGCCTGGAGCCGACCTCGGTCACTCGGCCCCGCTCAGCCTGGAGGGAGCTGACTCCGGTCACCAGGCCCGGCTCAGCCTGGAACCGACCCCGCTCACTCGGCCCCGCTCAGCCTGGAGCTGACTCCGGTCACCAGGCCCGGCTCAGCCTGGAACCGAACCCGCTCACTCGGCCCCGCTCAGCCTGGAGTGAGCTGACTCCGGTCACCAGGCCCGGCATATTGTGCACCACACAGGGCGACACCGGTCGCTCAGCGCGGCCTCGGCCCTAGGCTAGGTGGAAAAAGCGCCATCGACGCACCAACAGTTTAAAACAACTACCGCGGGTGAAGACACAGCGACCGGGGCTCTCGGCCGCCTTCCCCATCCCGCTCGGTTCCCGCCCCGCCGACATGGCGCAGCTCCTTACCCCGCGGACTGCGGCGATCCGGCCGCCATTGTGAAATCGAGCAGGGCCTGCGTCAGCGGCGTGACGACAGCGCGTCCTCCACGCAGCATCCTCCACGCAAGCGTCCTCCCCCGGCGTCGGCCCGGTCCGGACACCTGGAACCGAGCCGCTGTTAGTCCTCCGTGCCGCCGCGCGGCGCTGTGGAAGCGCCCTAGCAACCCGCTGGCAACAGCTGACAACAACCAGATGGCCATTTTCCTTGAACAGCATCTCTTTTGATGCCTCGTTTTCACACCTTACCCTCCCTTATCTCTGTGTCACCCTCTGCCCTGACTCTCAGTCTGAACAAGGGTCGAAGAACCCGAAACGTCACCCATTCCTTCTCTCCAGAGATGCTGCCTGTTACTCCAGCATTCTGTGTCCACCTTCGGTGTAAACCACCATCTGCAGTTCCTCAGCTGGCAACGATGCCTTCTCATCGGCGAGACCAAGCGCTGGCACGGTGATCATTTCGCTGAACACCTCCACTCAGTTCGCCTAGACCTACCTGAACACCTGGTTGCTAAACACTTTAACTGCCCCTCGCCACCATCCCATTTCCACCCCTTTCCACTTTTCACGGAGACAGTTGTCTCTGCAACTCCCTGGTTAATTCATCCATTCCCACCAAAACCACCCCCTCCCCAGGTACTTTCCCCTGCAACCGCAGGAGACGCAGCACCTGCCCCTATACCTCCCCCCTCAGTGACAGTCCTGTCAGGTGAGGCAGAGGTTAATTTGCACTTCTTCCAACCTCATCTACTGTATCCACTCTTTCAGGTGTGGACTCCTATATATCGGTGAGACCAAGCGCAGGCTCGGCGATCGTTTCGCTGAACACCTCCTCTCAGTCCACCTAGGCCTACTTGATCTTCCGGTTGCAAAAGACTTTAACTCCCACTCCCATTTCCACTCCGACCTTTCTGTCCTGGGTCTCCTCTGGGTGTCCTGAGGCCCAGCGCAAATTAGAGGAACAGCACCTCATATTTCGCTTGGGCAGCTTACACCCCAGCGGTATGAATATTGACCTCTGCTTTCCCCCTCTCTCCATCCCTCCCCCTTCCTAATTCTCTGACCAGTCTGACTGTCCCGCTGATTAAATGTTATCTCTGTATGCTTCGTTGTCACCTTCTCCTAGCTAGCAATAATCTATTATACATTTTCCTTGACCTGCATCCCCTTTGATGTCTCATTTTCACACCTTAGACTTCCTTATCTCTGTGTCTCCCACTCCCCTGAAGAAGCGTCTTGACCCAAAACGTCACCCGTTCCTTCTATCCAGAGATGCTGCCTGTCCTGTTGAGTTTCTCCGGCATTTTGTGTCCTCAGTGACGCCGCGCGGGGTGCTGTGGAAGTGACCCAGAAACCAGCTAGCAATGATGGCTTATGCAACACCACCTTCCAGGTGGCATTGAATGTAAGAGAGTCATGAGTGTTGGATCGTCATCCTGTACCGGGACTTGAATAATGAAATTCTTGCTAGGTGTAGATTTACAGGTATATTAAAAGTAACAAATAAGTATGGAATGAATTATCGGTTATTGTAGGTAAACCAGACCATGCTACAGTCATAAAGTCATCGAGTGGACGATCAGCCATGATCACAATGAATGGCGGTGCTGGCTCGAATGGCCACCTCCTGCACATATTCTCTATGTTTCTATAAGTCTTACAGCGTTGAAACAAGCCCTTCAGCCCTACTTGCCCACACTGGCCAACATGTCCTATTTGCACTAGTCCCACTAGCCTGCATTTGGCGCAAATCCCTCTAAACTTATCTTATCCATGTACCTGTCTAGATGATTCTTAAACGTTGCATTAGTACCTGCCTCAATACCGCTTCTAGCAGCTCGTTCTATTTAACTACAACCCTTTGTGTGAAAAAGTTACCCCTCAGGTTCTTATTAAATCTTTCCCCCCCGCACCTTCAACCTCTGGTTCACGATTCCCCTACTCTGAGCAAGAGACTATGTGCGTCTACCCGATCTATTCCTCTCGTGATTTTGTACACCATCTATTAGATCACCCCTCATCCTCAGGCACTCCAAGGAATAGAGTCCTAGCCTATTCAACATCTCTCTATAGCACAGTCCTTCGCATCCTGGCAACATCCTCGTAAATCCTCTTTGCAGCCAAAGAATGTAGTGCAATCATAGTAGTGCAAAGTCCATACTAGTTTGGTGCTTTTGTAGGGTTGTGGTTAGGGCCATGCAGGGTGGTTCAAGGGAAGAGGCTGTTCTTGAATCTGGAGGTAATGGTACTACCTTCTTCCTGATGGTATCAGATAAGTGAGAGTGGTGTGGGTCTTTGATGGTATTATCTGCCTTTTTGAGACAGCATTATCTGTAGATCCCTTCAAACAGTGGGGAGGGCAAAACTGGGCAATGTGTCCACCCACTTTCTGCAGTCTCCCTTCCTTCTTGCAAGTCACAGCCTGCATACAGTTTGGTGAAAGATATAATTGTACTGAATCATGTTTAGGTTTTATAAGTTACAGTATAGGAGCAGATTTGGGCCATTTGACCCATCAAGTCTTCTTCCAGTTTATGAGGATATTGCCTGGAATGGGAAACTGTAGTTGCGAAGAACTTCTGAAGAAGAGTCCCGATTCAAAACATCACCTATCCATGGTCTCCAGAGATGTTGCATGCCCCACTGTGTTACTCCAACACTTTGTGTCTTTTTCTTGCTGCCTTATCCACTGAGGTCCTCCTGAGCATTGTATTTTCAGTGGAAACCAGCATTAGCAAAACTGTGTAACTATTTATTACTTGATGCATTTGTGTGCTAGTGTTTTGTGCATGAAACACGGAAAGCTAACGCACAATTGCAGTGGGCAATAGGGAAGGCTGGTGGAATGTTGGCCTTTACATCAAGAGAGATAGAGAATTTAATCTCTATTATAGAGAATAGAGAACACATCAAATCCAGCATCCCTGACTCACTGGACCCACATCAATCTGCATACAGGGCAAATAGATCCACAGAGGACGTCATCTCTCTGGCTCTTCACACTGTCCTGACTCACCTGGAGAGACAGGGCACGTACGTGAGGATACTATTCCATTGACTATAGCTCTGCCTTCAACACGGTCATCCCCACCAAGCTCATCACCAAACTCCACCAGCTAGGCCTCAGCTCGTCATTATGCGACTGGATCCTGGACTTCCTGCTGGATCGACCGCAGGCAGTGAGAATGGGCCCGCACCTGTCCTCCACTATCACCCTGAGTACCGGCACACCACAGGGCTGTGTTCTGAGCCCCATGCTCTACTCCCTCTTCACACACGACTGTGTTCCTGCATTCGACACCAACACCATTGTCAAGTTTGCAGACGACACTACGGTGATCGGGCTGACTCCTCCCACTTCCTCCAAACCAGAGGCGTAGCTATGGGCACTCGCATGGGCCCTAGCTACGCCTGCCTCTTTGTCGGGTACGTCGAACAATCCCTGTTCCAGACGTACACTGGCCCCATCCCCGAACTCTACCTCCGCTACATCGACGACTGCATTGGTGCTACCTCTTGCACCCATGCAGAACTCACTGACTTTATACACTTCACCTCCAATTTCCATCCTGCCCTTAAATATACCTGGACTATCTCTGACATCTCCCTCCCGTTTCTGGACCTCACCATCTCCATCACAGGAGAAAAATTAGTGACGGACATTTATTACAAGCCCACCGACTCGCACAGCTATCTGGACTACACTTCTTCCCACCCGGTCCCCTGCAAAAAGTCTATCCCCTACTCCCAATTCCTCCGTCTACGCCGCATCTGTGCCCGGGATGAGGTGTTTCAGACTAGGGCTTCCGAGATGTCCTCGTTTTTCAGAAAACGGGGCTTCCCCTCCTCCATTATAGATGAGGCTCTCACTAGGGTCTCTTCTACATCCCGCAGCTCCGCTCTTGCTCCCCATCCCCCCACTCGCAACAAGGACAGGATCCCCCTCGTTCTCACCTTCCACCCCACCAGCCAGCGGATCCAACATATCATCCACCAACATTTCCGTCACCTACAACAGGACCCCACCACTTGCCATATCTTCCCATCCCCTCCCCTCTCTGCATTCCGCAGAGACCGTTCCCTCCGCAACTCCCTGGTCCACTCGTCCCTTCCTACCCAAACCACCCTAACCCCGGGCACTTTCCCTTGCAACCGGACGAGATGCAACACCTGTCCCTTTACCTCCCCCCTCAACTCCATCAAAGGACCCAAACATTCTTTCCAGGTGAGACAGAGGTTCACCTGCACCTCCTCCAACCTCATCTATTGCATCCGCTGCTCTAGATGTCAACTCATCTATATCGGCGAAACCAAGCGCAGGCTCGGCGATCGCTTCGCTGAACACCTGCGCTCGGTCCGCATTAACGCCACTGATCTCCCGGTGGCCCAGCACTTCAACTCCCCCTCCCATTCCCAGTCTGACCTCTCTGTCATGGGCCTCCTCCAGTGCCATAGTGAGGCCCGCCGGAAATTGGAGGAGCAGCACCTCATATTTCGCCTGGGCAGTTTGCGGCCCGGTGGTATGAACGTCGACTTCTCCAACTTCAGATAGCTCCTCTGTCCCTCCCTTCCCCTCCTCCTTCCCAGATCTCCCTCTATCTTCCTGTCTCCACCTATATCCTTCCTTTGTCCCACCCCCGACATCAGTCTGAAGAAGGGTCTCGACCCGAAACGTCACCCATTCCTTCTCTCCCGAGATGCTGCCTGACCTGCTGAGTTACTCCAGCATTTTGTGAATAAATCGATTTGTACCAGCATCTGCAGTTATTTTCTTATACTTATAGGTGGCAGTGTGAACTGTGAGGAAGATGCTATGAGGTTGCAGGGTGACTTGGACAGGTTGTGTGAGTGGGCGGATGCATGGCAGATGCAATTTAATGTGGATAAGTGTGAGGTTATCCACTTTGGTGGTAACAATAGGAAGGCAGATTATTATTTGAATGGTGTCAAGTTAGGAAAAGGGGACGTACAACGTGATCTGGGTGTCTTAGTGCATCAGTCACTGAAAGGAAGCATGCAGGTACAGCAGGCAGTGAAGAAAGCCAATGGAATGTTGGCATTCATAACGAGAGGAGTTGAGTATAGGAGCAAAGAGGTCCTTCTGCAGCTGTACAGGGCCCTAGTGAGACCGCACCTGGAGTACTGTGTGCAGTTTTGGTCTCCAAATTTGAGGAAGGATATTCTTGCTATTGAGGGCGTGCAGCGTAGGTTTACTAGGTTAATTCCCGGAATGGCGGGACTGTCATATGTTGAAAGACTCGAGCGACTAGGTTTGTATACACTGGAATTTAGAAGGATGAGAGGGGATCTTATCGAAACGTATAAGATTATTAAGGGGTTGGACATGTTAGAGGCAGGAAACATGTTCCCAATGTTGGGGGAGTCCAGAACCAGGGGCCACAGTTTAAGAATAAGGGGTAGGCCATTTAGAACAGAGATGAGGAAAAACTTTTTTAGTCAGAGAGTTGTGAATCTGTGGAATTCTCTGCCTCAGAAGGCAGTGGAGGCCAATTCTCTGAATGCATTCAAGAGAGAGCTAGATAGAGCTCTTAAGGATAGCGGAGTCAGGGGGTATGGGGAGAAAGCAGGAACGGGGTACTGATTGAGAATGATCAGCCATGATCACATTGAATGGCGGTGCTGGTTCGAAGGGCCGAATGGCCTACTCCTGCACCTATTGTCTATTGTCTATAACTGTGTAAGGCTTTCTGTGAAAAATTTGTAACCCACTAATTAAGAAAACACATTATTTCATCAGAGGTGGTTCAGATGAGGTTGACCTGCGTGGAGACCTCTCAGTATGGGGAGTCCTGTTTATTGAAGTTTAGAAGAATGAATGAGAGCTGATCTTATTGAAGCATGCAGGTACAGCAGGCAGTGAAGGCTAATGGCATGTTGGCCTTCATGCAAGAGGATTTGATTTTAGGAGCAAGGAGGTTCTCCTGCAGTTGTACAGGGCCCTGGTGAGACAGCACCTGGAGTATTGTGCGCAATTTTGGTCTCCTAATTTGAGGAAGGACATTATTGCTATTGAGGGAGTGCAGCATGGGTTCACCAGATTAATTCCCGGGATGGCGGAACTGACATATGATGAAAGAATGGGTCGAATGGGCTTGTATTCACTGGAATTTAGAAGGATGAGAGGGGATCTTATAGAAACATATAAAATTCTTAAAGGATTGGACAGGCTAGATGCAGGAACAATGTTACCAATGTTGGGGGAATCCAGAACCAGGGGACACAGTTTAAGAATAAGGGGTAGGCCTTTTAGGACTGAGATGAGGAAAAACTTGTTCACCCAGAGAGTTGTGAATCTGTGGAATTCTCTGCCACAGAAGGCAGTGGAGGCTAATTCACTGGATGTTTTCATGAGAGAGTTAGATTTAGCTCCTAGGGATATGGGTAAAAGCAGGAGCGGGGTACTGATTTTAGATGATCATCCATGATCATATTGAATGGCTCGATGGGTCGAATGGCCTACCCCTGCACCTATTTTTCTATGTTTCTATAAGATTATTAAGCAGCTATCCTAAATATAGAACAAGGGAATTGAAAAATGTAATTTAAAAATGAAAAGACAGAAAATGTGTCTCACAGATGGTTGTGAGTCTTTGGAGATCATTGCCACAAAGAGATAGGGGTTAGGGTTGGAAAGTCTTTGGCTGAGGTGGATCAATTTCTAATCAGTAACAAAATCATGGGTAAATGGGATAAGGCAAGAGAGTTGACTAAGGAATCAGCCACAGAGCAGCATGATCCTATCACCTAGAGGCTAAATGGCCTTCTGTCTGACTTGGTGGTTTATGCTCAAGCCATAGTGTGGCACAGCCGGCAAACTGGCCCTTCAGCCCACCTTGTCTTAGTTTCATAGAACATAGAATAGTACAGCACAAGAACAGGCGCTTCAGCCCACAATGTTGTGCGAAACATGAGGCCAAGACCATCTCTTATCCACGTGCACATAATCAATACCCCTCCATTCCCTAACGTTTTCCAACCACTGCAGTGTTTGGTTTTAAACTATACATATACTTCTTCTCACTGCACTCCATTGAAGGACACCATTCCTATCTTCCAGTTTCTCCATTGCCATCTTTGGAGCTTCCAAAACATCTTCCTTTGTGTGGCAGGCCCTTTGACTTTATCTGCATCATTTTTTCTGACTTAATCTATTTCCTCCACCCAACACACTCCACAATCCAGAGCCAGGATTCTCTTTGTAATCATCGTCCAGTTTGCCAGCCATTAGATTTTTTAGAACTAACCTCTACAGTTTCCAACCTGTATGTCTGATGTCCAATCTGATGTCACTTTCATCTACCTTCCCTCGTCAGTGTCCAATGGAGACCACCCCCCTTGGGACACTGTACTTCACTTCTCCATCTCTGCCAATACACACTCACTTTCCCACGTAACTGCAGGAGTTGCAATATCTGCATTGTACCTCTGTCCATCTAACATTTGGTGTATACTAGACCAAGTGGACCCGTTGGGCCCAAACCTCTCCTGCATTGGTGCACCACCCTGTCCTCCCTTCCCTCTCCCTTCTCCCCCACTCCCCCCTTCCCTCCCTCTTCCCTCTCCCCTCCCCCTCCCCTCCTTTTGAACTTTAAAATGTGAATAACTTTTAAAATATAACACCGATTTCAATAAAACTACTTACATTATCACTAAAGTGACAATGGTGAGTAAGGTGGGCCTAAAATTGTTGCGTTCTCGTGTACCGTTTTGGCTGAAGTTCAGTCACAAACAAGATAACAAACGAGAGTTTTAGTATATAGATGTTTCTGTTAACTATTCAGTATTCGTTGCTCATAATGTTGTCTCTTTTTCATCAGGGTAATTAAAAGCAAATTTATCAAAAAGTAAACAGATACTGCTGCTGCTGGAAACCTTACATAAAAACAGAAAATACTGAAAATTCACAGTGCCTGCCAAAACTTTATGTACAACTACTTGTGGATTAAAATTTTCAATGGTTTGCATAAAAGGTCTTTGAAGTAAAATGTTAACCCTATCTCTTCCTCCACAGATGTTGCCTGGCATGATAAGAGTTTGCAGCATTTTCTATTTTTATTCCAGAATTTCCAATGTCTGTAGTTTTGTTTTTACTTTTAAGTTATATGCAGAACAAATGGTTAAAAAACATTTTAAATTGTTCCCACTTCAATAATTTTATTGCAATACAAAACAGAGAAATATCAGGATCAACTAGAGTGTGGTCCTGACCTGCCATCTACATAATTGGAGACCTTTAAGCTATCTTTAATCTGGCTTTATCTTACACTAAATGCTGTACCCTTTATCCATTATCTGTGCACAGTGGATGCTTGATTGTAATCATGTACAGACTTTTCTTTGACTGGATAGCACACAAACAAAAGTGTTTCACTCTACTTCAAAGCACATGACAATAATAATAAACTAAATTAAACTGAACTGAAAAAAGTTGGAGGAAAACATATTGACATGCAAAGCCAAAAGCAGAGGAGTGAGGGAATACAAGGCAGCAAAAGAGTTGTTGATGTAGAGGGTAGGTCTTGAGGAGATGTATGTGGGAGTGGCAGAATCTTTAACTGAAATTGTTAAACTCAATGTTGAGTCTGGAAGTCTATAAGAAGCCTGGTCTAAATTTGTAGTACTATTCCTCAAACTTTGCTGGTATTTTCTCCTGCAAGGATTGATCTAACTCCATTTTGAAAATCGTCTTATTTCACCATCCTGTCAGGCAATACATTCTAGGCGGGAGCGACATGCTGAGTACTTTTTTTCATGTTGCTGTTGTCGGTCACCTTAAGTTTGTGTCCTCTCATTCTTGATGTTCCCACGAATAGAAACATAGAAAATAGGTGTAGGAGGAGGCCATTCGGCCCTTTGAGCCAGCACCACCATTCATTGTGATCATGGCTGATCGTCCACAACCAATAACCCGTGCCTGCCTTCTCCCCATAGCCCCTAGAGCTCTATCTAACTCTCTCTTAAATCCATCCAGTGATTTGACTTCCACTGCCCTCTGTGGCAGAGAATTCCACAAATTCACAACTCTCTGGCTGAAAAAGTTTCTTCTCACCTCAGTTTTAAATGGTCTCCCCTTTATTCTAAGACTGTGGCCCCTGGTTCTGGACTCGCCCAACATTCGGTACATTTTTCCTGCATCTAACTTGTCCAGTCATATCATATCATATCATATCATATCATATCATATATATACAGCCGGAAACAGGCCTTTTCGGCCCACCAAGTCCGTGCCGCCCAGCGATCCCCGTACATTAACACTATCCTACACACACTAGGGACAATTTTTTACATTTACCCAGCCAATTAACCTACATACCTGTACGTCTTTGGAGTGTGGGAGGAAACTGAAGATCTCGGAGAAAACCCACGCAGGTCACGGGGAGAACGTACAAACTCCTTACAGTGCAGCACCCGTAGTCAGGATCGAACCTGAGTCTCCGGCGCTGCATTCGCTGTAAAGCAGCAACTCTACCGCTGCGCTACCGTGCCGCCCTGTCCTTTTATAATTTTATATGTTTCTACAAGATCCCCTCTCATCCTTCTAAACCCCAGTGAATGAAAACAGTGTCCCTCTGTCTACAACGTCTCAGTAATTTGAATCATCCTTCAATGTTCAATCGATAACAACCCAGATTCTCCACTCTTATTATAGGCACAGTAGTGCAGCAGTTGGAGCTGCTGCCTTACAGCATCAGAGAACCGGGTTCAAACCTGACCTTGGATGCTGTCTGTGTGGAGTTTGCACATTCTCCCAATGACCACTTGGGTTTCGTCCAGGTGCTCGGGATTCCTCCCACATCCCTGGTTCTTAGGTTGTGTAAGAAAATAACTGCAGATGCTGGTACAAATCGAAGGTATTTATTCACAAAATGCTGAACCTAAAATTAGTGTGAACGGGTGATCGATGGGCGCTGTGGATTTGGTGGGCTGGAGGGCCTGATTCCATCCTGCATCTTTCAATCAATCATCATGTGATCTTCATCAGCATGTCTCAAAACATTTGGATTTTGAAAGTAGGACAAAGTTTGGTCTTCTATCGAAGTAAGGAACAGTGATATAATAAAGACCCGTAGGGGGAGCTCCTACAGTGTCGATAAACAGTATTGAACGAATAAGAAGAGTGCAGCGATGCTGAAGTTAAACAACAACTTATCCACAAATAGTGCCTCTAATATAATCTTACTTTATGTAATTATATCACAGATGGAGAATATTTGAACTAGGCTACAATGCTGGCTCACAGAAGAGTAATCTCATTGCTCTAATAGCCCCCTCTTTTTCCCTGTACCCCTGCAATTTACTCCCTCTCATACACACCCATGAATTCCCCTTTGATATTTTTTTTTGCCATTAGTCAATTAGTATTTTACGATAGCCAATTAACCCATCGGCTAGCCTTTTGGATGTGGAAGGAAAATGAGTTCCAAAGCAAACATGCAAACTCCACGCAGACAGTGCACCACGGTCAGGATCAAACCTGGGTCCCTGAAGTTGAGAGGCAGCACCACTAACTGTTGCAACACCATATCCTTTCAAAGAACTTTAGAGACTTTCAATCTTTGTAGCAAATAAATATTTTAAAAGGACAAGTTTCGTTGTTTTGAGTAATGAAGTATTTTTTGGTATGCATGAGGAAAGGCTCTTAGGTCCTTGAGTGAGATGAAGGATTCTGGAGACCCTAGGCTCCATAAAGCTTCAACCTCTCTCCAATCTACCCTCACCCAGGACCAGTAAAAATAAACTATTTTCTTGTTTAATACCATAAAAACAATTTCTTAAAATGGTAAAATATTTTGCTCCAGCTTTTTGTCCTGGTGGATTTTGCCTAGGATTTTTTAATCAGTACAGGATGTAACAGCATTTGTTAATCCATTCTGTCAGTCCCACTTATATGTAGTCTTTTTTCAAAACATTCTTGCTGTTGTAATGCAGAGCCAGCTCACTTCGGAATGGCTGTTGCAAGATCTATGCAGCTGCTGTATCAGCATTCGTGTGAATCATGGTCCGCTGAGTCCATGCCAACCAGTGATCACCCTGTACACCGGCACTATCTTATATGCGAGAGACAATTCACTATTTTACTGGAGCCAATTAACCTACAAACCTTTATGACTTTAATCCATTTGTCATTCAGTTACATATTCATAAGTTCATAATTTATAGGAGTAGAATTAGGCCGTTCGGCCTATCAAGTCTACTCCGCCATTCAATCATGGCTGATCTATCTTTGCCTCTAGAACACTAACACAGATGCATCTGTGAAATGAATATTTGATAGACTCAAAATACAGAAACTTATCTGAGGATCAATGAACAATCCGCACCTTTTAATGTTAGCTTAAGGTTTTAAAAAAGATTAATTATATATTTTTAAACGATACCACAAGTGTCAGGGGTTACAGGAAGTAGGAAGGAGAAAGGGTTTTGAGAGGGAAAGACAGATCAGCCATGTTGGAATGCTGGAATAGACTTGCTGCATAGAATGGTCTAATTCTGCTCCTATAACTTATGAACTTATGGACATGAACACATGGAATCAGGCCTTTTGGCTCACTGAGCCCACACTGACCTTCGATCAACTGTTCACACCTGTTCTACATTAACTCACTTTCTCATCCAGTCCCTGCACACTAGGGGCAATTTACAGAAACCAATTAGCCTCCATGTCTTTGGGATGCAGGAGGAAACCAGAGCACCTGGAGGAAACCTACGTGGTCACAGGGAGAATGTGCAAACCTCACACAGACAGCAACCAAGGTCAGGATTGAGACCAGGTCTCTTCCACTCTGAGGCAGTCACTCTACTAGCTGTGCCACTGTGCCTCCTTAAGAGTGTACAACCTTGTGAAACATAACACACACCAGCTGATCCATCCAGGGCCTGTCTCTATTTGTGAGTTCTGACCATTGCCCTTGACTCAACCCTTCCTGAACAGAACACGGCATTTGAAAATGACATTGGAAAAAGTAAACAGTGCTGGTGACAAGTTTGATGCCAATCTAAACTAATCTCATTTACCTGTATGTACTCCATTTCCCTCTGATCCTAATAGCAATTATGAAAACATTCCCATATTCCTAATAATTAATATGCCCACCCCAACAGTCAGTGGGAGTTACAGGAGGATAGATGTGGGGAGAGTTCTGATAGCTGCAAGAATAATAGAGTTGAATAGTGGGAGATTTTAACCTTTCAAATATTGACTGGAACTGCCACAGTACTCAAATTTGGACGGGGTGAAATTAGTAAATTGTGTTCAGGAAAATAATATGTAGTTGGACCTAGAGAAGGGGCAAAACTCAACCTTTTCTTGGGTGGTACTTAGGTGACTGAAGTGTCAGTGGGGGAGCACAACGGGACCAGTGACTGTAATTCTATTATTTTGAAATAGTTCCGATAAAGAATAGCCATGGTCCAAAAGGTGAAGTCCAAAATTGGGCCAAGGCCAATTTTCATAGTATCAGACAGGAGTTTTCAAAAGCTGATTGTGGGAGGCTGTTTGCAGACGAAGTGACATCTGGTAAGTGGGTGGCTTTCAAAAATGATATAGTGGGAGATTAGGGCCAACATGTTCCTGTTTGACTAGAGGCCAAGACTGATAGAAGTAGGATACCCGAGATGAAAAGAGATATTGTGGTTCAGGCAAGAAAAAGAAGAAGGCATGTGTCAGTGACAGACAGCTGGGATGAAAGGGATTTTTTCATAATTTTGACTCATAATTTTAATTCTAACTAGACCAAGTTGGGCCCAAACCACTCCTGCATTGGTGCAGCACCCACCCCTCCCCCCTCCCTCCTCCCCCTCCTCCCCTCCCTCTCCCCCCCCTCTCCCCTCCCCCTTCCCTTCCCCCCCCCACTCCATCCCCCACAACCCCACTTATCCTCCCTCCTCCCCCATCCCCCCCCCTCCCTGGGAGATAGATTTAAACTTTAAAATGTGAATAACTTTAATAATATAACACCAATTTCAATGAAAATTCTTCCATTAGCACCAAAGTGACAGCGGTGATTAAGGCGGGCCTAAAATTGTTGTGCTATCATGTACTGTAATGGCAGTTTCTATACCTTCTCAAAGTCCAACTTCGATAGCCATTACTGCTCGGGGATGGAATGGAGGTATAGCTTACGCACACACCGCACTCTGAGATAACAAAAACGAATCTTCCAAACGCTGTCTCTTGATTAATTGGTCTTTATTAAAGTATCACAAATCAAAAGAGTAACTTTTCGTTCTTATCAACTGTTTCTTCTTCAAACAATACAGTAAAATTCGTGTAGTCGTTACCGTGTGGTCCTTGTGAGTATAGCTGGCGCGAGTGTGACTGGCGCGAGTGTGACAGTCGTGAGTGTGACTGGAGCGAGCGTGGTAAAAAAACTGTATTCTCTCCATCCTCCGAGACTAAACTGACCCACAATCTCTGTCGCTACGCTAAACTCCTCCCATGTGGACACTCCCCATTACATATCAAATCACACCCACAAGCATGCAAAAAAGACAGAAACTAGAAATATTAAACATAGCCACAATACAATGACAGTAACTAAATTAAGCGTGAATGGCTCCTACATGTACCGTTTTGGCTGTAATTCAGGAACAAACAAACAAACAAACGAGAGTTTTAGTATATAGATGAAGTGCCTTTGACCTGAAACTTTAACTCTGTTTCTCTTTCCACAAATGTTGCCTGAACTGTTGAGTGTTTCCTACATTTTCTGTTTACATTTAAGGTTCACAGAGGCCTGGAAACAGGAAAAAACGAATCTTAATGGCAGATTTTACGCGGCTTAAAAAGCCTATCCCCACGTAGGTCCCTAGTCATCTGCAAGTGGGCACACAACAACCGAGGTATGCTAGGATAAAATTTACAGGTTTTGCTTAAATAGTCATGAGTTATCTGTCCTCTTTCAGAAGAGGGAGAACATGTACATCAGCAAGCAACCTATGAATGACTGTAGTGCTGTCCAAGTGTGCTGCTTTATTGCACATGGTGTTGATATTAGATGCTAAGAGAGTGTTTCCCATGGTAGGCAAATCTAAAGCCGGCAACATCGTTTCAGAATAAAAAGGTTGCCATTTAACAAAGCAATGATGATGATTTCTTCTCTCAGACACTCGTGAATCTTTGGAGTTCTCTACCCCAGAGAGTTGTGGAAGCTGAGTCGTTGATCTGACGGAATTTTCAACTGAAGCGGAATCAAATATTATGGGATTTGGTAGGAAATGGGAATTGAGGCCAAGATCTAATCAGCTACTATCTTATTGATTGGCACAGCAGGTTCAAGAGCATATAGCTTATTCCGACTTCTATTTCTTTAGTTATCGTTTTTTTGAGTGTTATTAAAGTTACACTCTTTGGACAATATTACATCGCACTTCTGACAGTGTCTCGTAGATAATGGAAAAGCTTTGGGTGGTAAAATGACAAATTCCTCTGCAGGAGAAGAAGCCTCTTTTTCTTTTGGCTTGTTGACATTGACCTTCCATGAAATAGATATTGTGCTCTTATGGCCAGAGTATTTATGTGGCTGATCCAGTTAGATCTTTTCAAGTTGTACTTTCCTTCCATTGGGAAATTGAAAATTTATCGAACTTGGTTTAGGAGACCACAGTGACCCACTTGATGTGTTAATGGATGGATGAATCGATATCTAGCAGCGTCGCCATTTCTGGCTTAAAATAAGACAATGATAACTCTGCCAGCATATCACTGCAGAAATCTAGCAATTTGATTCTGCTGCACATCACAAGGATGTGGTTGGAACTCTCTTTTGTTGAAGATGATCATTGCCTGGAACTTGTGTTATATGATTATTACCTGTCATCTATCAGCTCATGACAAGATTATCCAGATCTTGCCGCATGCAAGTAAAGGCTGCGTGGTTTTCTGAGAAGTTGCAAATAGATTAATATAATATATATAATAATAATTAATAATATAATATTCATTTATTGTCATTGCAACGAGTACAACAAAATTAAAAAATAGCCAATCCAAAAGGAGGAAACTGATAATGATATCTCTAGGAGAACAATCCTTGGCGGCATGGTAGCGCAGCGGTAGAGTTGCTGCTTTACAGCGAATGCAGCGCCGGAGACTCAGGTTCGATCCTGACTACGAGTGCTGCACTGTAAGGAGTTTGTACGTTCTCCCCGTGACCTGCGTGGGTTTTCTCCGAGATCTTCGGTTTCCTCCCACACTCCAAAGACGTACAGGTATGTAGGTTAATTGGCTGGGTAAATGTAAAAATTGTCCCTAGTGGGTGTAGGATAGTGTTAATGTACGGGGATCGCTGGGCGGCACGGACTTGGAGGGCCGAAAAGGCCTGTTTCCGGCTGGATAGATATGATAATCCAATAGAATTATTTAAAATTCTTCAACCCATGAAGGATGGGGTATAAGGAAAAATATACAATGGCTAGAATATTAATACTCACAAATCACACAATATAAATTCAAGGTCAAGGTCTGTTTACTGTCACATGTACCAATTAAGGTACAGTGAAATTTGAGTTACCACACAGCAATAACTATCATATTGCAAAACATGAATTTACAAATGGTAAAGAAACTTAATATCTCCTGCTGCTGCCATCTAACAATAACAATAGAAAATAGACAATAGGTGTAGGAGTAGGCCATTCAGCCCTTCAAGCCAGCACTGCCATTCAATGATATCATGGCTGATCATTCTCAATCAGTACCCCGTTCCTGCCTTCTCCCGATATCCCCTGACTCTGCTACCCTTAAGAGCTCCATCAAGCTCTCTCTTGAATGCATTCAGAGAATTGGCCTCCACTGCCTTCTGAGGGAAGTACTGCTTGTTCTGAACTGGAGATTACATTTCCCTCACCAAGAATAATTAGCCTCCTAAATCCTCATTAAGTGGCGCGTTATAGTTGGACAAGATGGACAGGAAAAATATCAGAGTTCGGCTCTGGTCCATTTAATAGACTGGTGCCTTCAAATACCACTTTGATGAATGGCTGGCTGACTATTTTACCAGATGAGTAAACACATGCAAATCACACAAATAGCAGATTACCTGAATGCCTCTTAATTGGAATGGGATTATTAGAGACACGGAGGAAATCCAGTATTTCAGGAGCAAGAATAAGGAAATGAACTGCCAAGTCTCCACACAACAGAAGTTTAATTACTTAATGCATATTTTACAGGTGGAGAAATGTTTACAGAGAGAGAGAGAGAGGGTGGATAGTGAATCATAGGGAGGATTGTAATAAGGCAAGAGGTCCAGGGTGGGGATCGGGAGATTAGGTTGGGCAGCTGGTAAGAGAGGTCATAAGGTCTCCCTCACCAGGTGTCATAAAATTAGATCACCTTCCTCACTGTCTACTATACCACTTATTTGGTGTCATCTGTGGATTTACTAACATTCTTAACTACATTGTCTTCACTCCTCACTAGAACTTTTCATCTCCAACTGCCGGCGTGACATTAACCGCCTCAAATTCTCCACTCCCCTGACTCACTCTGACCTCTCCCCTCCTGAACATGCAGCCCTCCACTCACTCTGAAATAACCGCGACTTAGTCATCAAACCTGCTGATAAGGGAGGTGCTGTGGTAGTCTGGCGCGCTGACCTCTACCGGACCGAGGCCAGATGACAACTCTCAGACACCTCCTCCTACTTATCCTTGAACCATGACCCCACCGACGAGCACCAGACCTTAATCACCAACACTATCACTGACTTCACCAATTCCGGCGCTCTGCCCTCTAACGCCTCCATTCGGGTGAGCCCGTAAGTATGGAGCAGGAGCTCCTTAAGGCCGAGGTACTTGCCATCGGCTGGGGGGTTGCGCAGGTAGGATACGACGTAGCCGGCCGTTTCCCGGTCCAGGGCGCCGACCACATAATAGTAACGGGTGGCGTTCACGGTAATGCCCCGCAGTTGGAACTGGGCCTCCGCCTGTTGAAACCAGACGTGAGGCTGGACGGTCCAGAACGTGGGCAATTTTAACGCCACCGCATTGAGCTGGGCCTGGTCGTCTGGTGTGGCAGGCGACACGGCGGGACGGTCCGGCGAGCATCTTGTTTGGCTCCATCATACCTGTAACGGAGCGTCGAGGGTCACCAGTGTGGCGGGTACGTGAGAAAGCCCGGAATGAAGGCGAGGAGCCAGGCAAATTCTGTGGAGGCTTTAATGAGCACAGCACACTACTCTCCGCTTCAGTGAGAGACTGAAGACTGGGCTCGCGCCAAAACCCTTGCTACTTAGCTGTGTAGCTGATTATCCCCGGATTATCTCTGCAGCTGGGAGCCGCCCCCAGACCTGTCCATCACCGTGGTTGAAGGTTCGATATGGGAGTGGCCTGACCCCTGGGAGCCGCCACACTTTCACACTAGCTCGCCATGCAGAACCTTGTCAAAAGCCTTGTTAAAGTCCTTATAGACAACGTCCATTGTCCTTCTCATATCTTACCTAGCATCGGGGGAATGACGAATTCAATGCCACAAAGTGCAGTCAGGCAACAAGCATTAAGAAAGAAAGCTTCATGGATGCAGATGGCAAAATAGATATGTGTTAATCGGCAATAATAATTTAAGCTAACTTGTGTGGAGCATAAACACTGGGACAGCTTGTTGGGCCAAATGATCTGTTTCTGTGATTTACAATTTGATGTGATTCCTAGAAGATCTGATGAATTGGGGAATCGAGAACCAGAGGACACAGGTTTAAGATGAGAGGGGAAAGATTTAACAAGAACCTGAGAGGCAACTTCTTTTACGTGAAGGGTGCTAGGTATATGGAATGAGCTGCTGGAGGAGGCAGTGGAGGCAGGTACTATCACAAGGTTTAAAAAACATTTGGACAGGTACATGGATAGGATAGGTTTAGAGGGACATGGGCCAAAGGCAGGCAGGTGGGACTAGTGTAGGTGGGACATGTCGGTCGGCGTGGGCAAGTTGCGCTGTATGACTCTGTGCATGTGTTCTCCTTTTATTCTGTTTTTCACCATTATTTTCTGAAGGTAATCGGGATGTAATATTGCATGAAAGAGCCCATTCTCTCCACAATCTGGCTGCTAGTTTGCCGGCCAGTTTGTAATCGGAACCAACTCTGTGAACTTAAACAACATTTTCATGTTCATAACGGGCACACAAGGGTTGTTGTGACTTAAATTGTAAATTTAATTAAAGTGCGCGTCTGCATGGAAAGCTGGCAACAAAACTTCAGGCACTGCCTTTCCTACTTCTGATACTTTCCCCAAACAGCCTTTATCTGGCTATTGTACAGAGAAGTACAGATGCAGAATTAATCAAAGATGACAGTATTATGAATTTCAGAATATATAACTCCCAATTGGCCTTTAGATTGGTGGCAAATGCATAGTTATCGGGGTTGAATTTATGAGGCATTATAAATTCTCCCAGTTGAACACAGTTGTGATGCTAAACATACCAAACAAAAATGCATCTGTGATTAGGATTCTGCACACCTTTCCAAGTGGTTCTGTACTCTCTACTTTACCAGAAGACTAATTGCCTTTCTATATGCTGTCGAAATATTCTTGGACAAATAGAGATATTTTAAAAATTGTAGAAACAGTTTTCTTTTTTTTAACAGCTCGATAAAACACACACGGGAAATAAAGTGGGGAACGACAAATACCAAAACAAAGCTTATCTGATTTACCTTTCATCCAAGTAAATCGTGGAACAATTGGCCTGAATCCATTTTCTCTCATGTAATTCTTTAAGGTCCCACTTCCCAACACTAAAAATAGAAAATTTACTCCCATGGCTTTCAAGAAATTTGGCAAAGGTATCATAAGACTATAAAACCATAAGACATAGGAGCAGAATTAGTCCATTCATCTCATCAGGTCTGCTCCATCATTTAATCATGGCTGATCTATTTTTCCCTCTCGACCCCCATTCTCCTGCCTTCTACCTGTAACATTTAGTGCCTTTACTAATCAAGAACCTATCAATCTCTACTTTAAAAATACCTAAGTCTTGGTTTCCACAGCCGTCTGTGGCAATAAATTCCACAGATTCGCCACCTTCTGGCTAAATAAATTCCTCCTCAACTCCATTCTAAACGTACGTTCTTTTATTCTGAGGCTGTGCCCTCTGATCCATGGCACTGCCTTTGCTGGAAACATCCTTTCCATATCCATTCTATCTTGGCCTTTCATTATCCAGTCGGTATCATCTAATGACATAATCCAGGAAGGGTTGAACCTATTTTGTATGCCTGGTTAGTTAATTGTAATCAGGATAATAACATATGAGCCACATTTGATCCCAGAATCCCAACATTGGGGATGGTGAAACAATAGTCAAATATTCCGATCCTGTTAGCGAGCTATCCATTGACCTTGAATGGAAATGAGTGTGTACAAATGTTGGATCACATGTTCACAGTAAAGGTCCCTGTGGTCAGATAACATACCACCACCGACTGCATAGTTTTATCAATGAAAAATGGCAATTTGCCAGAACACACAGCATACAGCCAAACCCCTGCATGATCTATAAATAAGCTGGTTAAGAAAAAAGTTGAGAAAAATGAGATATTCCTAAATTACAATTTTAAACCCTGGCCACTCCCTCTTCTCCCCTCTCCCATCAGGCAAAAGGTATAGAGGTGTAAAAATGCACACCACCAGATTCAGGGACAGTTTCTTCCCAGCTGTTATCAGGCAACTGAATCATCCTACCACAACCAGAGAACAATGCTGAACTACTATCTACCTCTTTGATGCCCCTCGGACTAACCTTGACCGGACTTTGCTGGCTTGACCTTGCACTAAACGTCATTCCCTTATTATGTGTCTATACTCTGTGAATGATTGATTGTAATCATGTATTGTCTTTCTGCTGACTGGTTAGCACACAACAAAAAGCTTTTCACTGTACGTCTTGCACACGTGACAATAAACTAAACTGAACTGAATGCTAATTTCACATTGAATCGTTAAAAAGTGGTAAAGGACTTTTGATGCACAATAATTGAAAATGAGCACTTCTTTCAAATTAATCAGACTTTCACTGAGCTTAAAACAATGCTTTTTTGACAAAGTTTCTTTAAGGATTAACAAAGATTTATTTTCAGTTGAACGCATGTTTTCATTTGATGACCTTCTGTCGATCCTGCTGTATTTTATCTCTTACCTTGGCATGATGGAATGTTATCATGAATCTTGTAATAAAAACCGATCTACTGATGAACTTAACAGAAGCATTGCCTGCATGCATCCTCCCCACCATTTCTTGTGAGGACTCCTTTCCAGCTTCTTCAAATCTATTGCATACATATTACAACATACTCCGATGAGCCAAAACGTTATGACCACTGACAGTTAAAGTGAATAGCATTGATTATTTTGTTACAATGGCACCTGTCAAGGGGTGCGATATATTAGGCAGCAAGTGACAGTCAGTTCTTGAAGTTGATGTGTTGGATGCAGGAGAAATGGGCAGGAGTAAAGACCTGTGACTTTGACAAGGACCAGATTGTTATGGCCAGATGACTGGGTCAGAGCATCTCTCAAACGGCAAGGCTTGTGGGGTGCTCCCGGTCAGCAGTGGTGAGTACCTAGAGGCAGGAAACATGTTCCCAATGTTGGGGGAGTCCAGAACAAGGGGCCACAGTTTAAGAATAAGGGGTAGGCCATTTAGAACTGAGATGAGGAAAAACTTTTTCAGTCATAGAGTTGTGAATCTGTGGAATTCTCTGCCTCAGAAGGCAGTGGAGGCCAATTCTCTGAATGCATTCAAGAGAGAGCTAGATAGAGCTCTTAAGGATAGCGGAGTCAGGGGGTATGGGGAGAAGGCAGGAATGGGGTACTGATTGAGAATGATCAGCCATGATCACATTGAATGGCAGTGCTGGCTCGAAGGGCCGAATGGCCTCCTCCTGCACCTATTGTCTATTGTCTACCAACAGTGGTCCGAGGAGTGACAAACCATAAACCGGCGACAGGGTGTTGGGCACCCAAGGCTCATCGATGCGCGAGGGCATCGAAGGCTATTCCATCCGGTCTATTGTGGCACAAGTTACAGAGAATTTTAATGGTGGTCACGGTAGGATTGTGTCACAATACACAGTGCATCGCACCCTGCTGCGTATGGGGCTGCACACGGAGGACCAACAGCATATTAGGCAGGTGGTCATAATGGTTTGGCTCATCAGGTCATAAATGTTTTGACTGATCGGTATATGATACACTATGGAAAGCACACTGTTAGGTTGCATCACAGCTTGGGTTGGGAATAGCTCTGCCCAAGACCACAAGAAATTGCATAGAGTTGTAGATGTAGCCCAGTCCATCACACAGACTAGATTTCCCACCATTCACACTGCCTCGGAAAATCAGCCAACATAATCAAAGACTTTTCCCACCCCCATCATTCATCCAGCCTTCTCTCACTTTGTGGCAGAGGATGCAATAGACATTAGACAATGGGTGCAGGTCATTCGGCCCTTCGAGCCAGCACCACCATTCAATGTGATCATGGCTGATCATTCTCAATCAGTATCCCGTTCCTGCCTTCTCCCCATACCCCCTGATTCCGCTATCATTAAGAGCTCTATCTAACTCTCTCTTGAAAGTATCCAGAGAATTAGCCTCCACTGCCTTCTGAGGCAGAGAATTCCACAGATTTACAGTGAAAATGTTTTTCCTCATCTCCGTTCTAAATGGCCTACCCCTTATTCTTAAACTGTGGCACATGGTTCTGGACTCCCCCAACATCGGGAACATGTTTTCTGCCTCTAGCGTGTCCAACCCCTTAATTCTCATATATGTTTCAATAAGATCCCCTCTCATCCTTCTATATTCAAATGTGCACAAGCCCAGTCGCTCCAGTCTTTCAAGATACGACAGTCCTGCCATTGCAGGAATTAACCTAGTGAACCTACGCTGCACTCCCTCAATAGCAAATATGTCCTTCCTCAAATTTGGAGACCAAAACTGCACATAGTACTCCAGGTGTGGTCTCATTAGGGCCCTGTACAACTGCAGAAGGACTTCTTTGCTTCTATACTCAAGTCCTCTTGTCATGAAGGCCAACATGCCTAGAAGCTAGAAAGCGCACAACACTGCCCTCACATCCATCCAGGGATCCCAGCAACCCCTCCAGGTACTGTAGAGGTTCACCTTCTCTCATCCCATCTACGATATTCATTGCTCCGGATGTGGCCTCCTTAACATCGGCATAAATTAGGCAACAGTTTCACTGAACATGAGCACTTGGTCTGCCTAGACCTGCTGGAGCTCCCGGTTGCTGACCATTTTGCCTCCCCATTCCATTCCTTTACTAACATTTCTGTCCTGGGCTTCCTCCATTGCCAGACTGAGGCCACATGCAAACTGGAGGAACAGCACTTCATATTCCACCTGGGTAGTTTTCAACCACATGTTATGAACATGGAATTCTTCAATTTTAGATAACCCCACCCCCCCCCCCCCCTCCCCTCCTTTTTTCACCCCTCACTTTCCAGTGTTTCACCCTAGTGCACACCTATTTCTCCCGCCGAGTGATGGCAGAAGAATGGGAAGGGTTTAGAAGGATATTGGGCAAATGCAGGGAAATGGAACTCGCCCAATATACTAACTTGGTTGGCATGGATAAGATGGGCCAAAGGGCCTGTTTCCATGCGGTACAGCTCAATAACTATGATAAGACCAAGGAAATTGAAAAGAACATTAAAAAATAAGACAATGATCAACATTCAGTGGAAGCAAAATACCAAAGGAACAATGAAATCTTTTCTTTCAGAACCATTTCATGTGCTTCTCATCCAAAATCATTTGGTCCCAAAGGTGTATACCTCAAATACCTCAATATTTACCATTTATTTATCAGGGCAAGACATTTTTTTCACATGACTGCTGTTTCAAAAGCATCAAACCATGGTCCATCAATTTGGATTTTCAGTTACTCCTCAAACCCGTAATGGGGAAATCTGTCATGTTCATGTTACTTACACCTCTTCTCCAATAAGGCATAGTCCTAAAGATTTGTGTGTAGTCCTTAATAAAGTGTGACATTTCAGGCAATTTGCTTTTCCTTTATGGAGAAGTACAGGGCAGAAATAGTTCGATCACATGCAGACAGGTTGAGTAATCCCCATTTCCTTCACTGAAAGCAATCTTCGAATGCCTCCTGACATTTCATCCTATTTTATCCCGTAATAACATAAATACCTCAGAAAGTAATGGAGTTCTACCCTATTTACCAGCAATAACTTTGTTCTGGTGATATCAATAACTTACAGAGAGACAATACATCACTTGGGATACTTTATTTGTAAATGTGCATTGAAAATTATTTTCTGGGTACTAATGCTATATTTTTTTTAAGGTATCAAAAGATGAAAAGAACAGATAAGTCAAAAATAGACGAAAATAGTGATTCCATAACTTCCTGGACATACTAGTCAGCAGGAAAAAAAACAGCATGCGTGTTTCACCAGGCTAACGGCAGTCCACCAAACGTTTGCAGATTTAAAAGGGAGTCATAAGTTCATAAGTTTGTAAATTCATAAGACAGAGGAACAGAATTAGACCATTCGGCCCATTGAGTCCGCTCTGCCATTTGATCATGACTGATCGGCAGAGTTGCTGCCTTACAGCGAATGCAGCGCCGGAGACTCAGGTTCGATCCTGACTACGGGCGCCGTCTGTACGGAGCTTGTACGTTCTCCCCGTGACCTGCGTAGGTTTTCACCAAGATCTTCGGTTTCCTCCCACACTCCAAAGACGTACAGGTCTGTAAGTTAATTGACTGGGTAAAAATGTAAAAATATTGTCCCTAGTGTGTGTAGGATAGTGTTAATGTGCGGGAATCGCTGGGCGGCGCGGACTCGGTGGGCTGAAGGGCCTGTTTCCGCGCTGTATCTCTAAATCTAAATCTAAAAAATCTATTTTTCTCTCTCAATCCCATTTTCCTGCCTTCACCCCTAATCTTTGACGCCTTTACTAATCAAGAAGATATCAATCTTTGCTTTAAACATACCCAATGACTTGGCTTCTACCGGCGTAGTGGCTATAAATTCTACTATCTCAGTCATATTCCAATCCAGCGGGGAATTCTCTGAAACAATCGCCAACAGTAATTCATTTCTGAAAGTAATCTTTGGAATATTAAACTTCCAGGGCCAAAGAGGTTTGACATTAATTATCAATCAACATGCATTAAAACTTCATCTCTGAATAAGTGCACAATCCTAAATTATTCGGCCATGTTTAGTGAGTAACGATCACAGTTTCAGATCTGTATTCAAGTCCAATTCTATTGGCAAGGATAGACACGATATACTGGAGCAACCCAGCGGGTCAGGCAGCATCATTGGAGAAAAGGAGTAGGTCAGATCGAGATCCTTCATCAAGGTACTGCTGCACTGTATTCTGTGCAGAAGCACGGCCCTCTGGATTTTCATGTTTAATAGCATGTACTCTTCCCAGTTGCTGTCCAACTTACTCCATAGTAATGCTGTTGCCATGAGCACCAATGTTAATAACACAAAAATACAGACCACTTTAAAGCTCCCAACCATATCAACTTAAGTGGAATAAAATATGCATTTTGTATTTGATTTGTTAATATTATATTACAGATTCAGGGACGGTTTCTTCCCGGCTGTTATCAGGCAAATGAATCATCCTACCACAACCAGAGTGCAGTGCTGAACTACTATCTACCTCATTGGTGACCCTTGAACTATCCCTGATCGGTCTTTGTTGGCTTTACCTTGCACTAAACATTATTCCCTTATCATGTATCTGTACACTGTAAATGGCTCAATTGAAATCATGTATTGTCTTTCCACTGACTGGCTAGCACGCAACAAAAGCTTTTCACTGTACACCTGATAATAAACTAAACTAAACAACTTTTTTAAAGTTATTTATTTTCCCTCTTAATGGCCAATATTTTCAGTTCTTTTCAAAAAGACTTTAGAGCACAACTCATTGGCTGTTTATTTTGGACAGTCACTACAGATGTAATAGCATCCCTCTGAGCTGCATGACTCTGTGTTAATCAGGCAACAAGTAAATAAGGTTTGGTACTTTTTGGGAATAAACAAATGCATCTCACTTTTGTGTGCGCCATTTTCCTAAATCTCCCAAGCATAGACTTAGCGATCGTTTTGTTGCATACTAATGCTCAGTCCGCCTTGGCCTATATGTGATCTCCCGGTTGCCAAACATGTGGATGTGGAGAGAGATCTTAAGGATAGCGGAGTCAGGGGGTATAGGGAGAAGGCAGGTACGGGGTACTGATTGAGAATGATCAGCCATGATCACTTTGAATGGTGGTGCTGGCTCGAAGGGCCGAATGGCCTAGACCTGCACCTGAGGGCGTGCAGCGTAGGCTTACTAGGTCAATTCCCGGAATGGCGGGACTGTCATATGTTGAAAGACTGGAGCGATTAGGCTTGTATACACTGGAATTTAGAAGGATGAGAGGAGATCTTATCGAAACGTATAAGATTATTAAGGGGTTGGACACGTTAGAGGCAGGAAACATGTTCCCAATGTTGGGGGAGTCCAGAACAAGGGGCCACAGTTTAAGAATAAGGGGTAGGCCATTTAGAACTGAGATGAGGAAAAACCTTTTCAGTCAGAGAGTTGTGAATCTTTGGAATTCTCTGCCTCAGAAGGCAGTGGAGGCCAATTCTCTGAATGCATTCAAGAGAGAGCTAGATAGAGCTCTTAAGGATAGCGGAGTCAGGGGGTATGGGGAGAAGGCAGGAACTGGGGTACTGATTGAGAATGATCAGCCATGATCACATTGAATGCTCGAAGGGCCGAATGGCCTCCTCCTGCACCTATTGTCGATTGTCTATTGTTTCCATTTCCACTAGTGGGAGAGTCTAGGACTAAAGGTCATAGCCTCAGAATTAAAGGATGTTCCTTGAGGAAGGAGATGTGGAGGAATTTCTTTAGTCAGAGGGTAGTGAATCTGTGGAATTCTTTGCCGCAGAAGGCTGTGGAAGCCAAGTCAATAGATATAATTTTAAGGCAGAGAAAGATAGACTCTTGAGTAGGACAGGTGTCAAGGGTTATGGGGAGAAGGCAGGAGAATGGGGTCAGGAGAGATAGATCTGAAGAAGGGTCTCGACCCGAAAGGTCACCCATTCCTTCTCTGCAGAGATGCTGCCTGACCCGCTGAGTTACTTCAGCATTTTGTGTCTACGCGAGGTCAGCCATTATGAATGGCGGAGTAGACAATGGGCCGAATGGCCTAATACTTCTCCTATCACTTATGACCTTATGAATGCATACTCTTTTTCTTTAGGGTAGGATAAATCAAGTAATTTTGCGCAGAGAGGGTGGTGAGTATGTGGAATAGCTTTTTCAGTATTTCCAGGGCTTCTTTCTTTTGTTTAATCAGATAACTGGAATTTCTCTCTGGTCGGGATCACCAAGATTTTGCAGAAATTTACCAACTTCAGAAACTTCCCAACTTTTCCTACCCTGTCCCTTTAAAAGAAACTTTTCTGTCTGATCGTTCTTTTTAAATGAACTTACAAGGTAAAATGTCCCAATGAGTGATTTGGCCGCCTCCATTCCAATCACCACATTTAAATGACATTGGAACATTTCTATGGATCGGAAGGATGGAGAGGAATATGGGCCAAGTGCAGGCAAACTAGCCCAGTATGTCGTACATGGCTTGCATGAACAAAGTGGGCTGAAGGGCCTGTTTCCATGTCGTACAGGTCTATGACTCTATGACATGCCTTCCTTTCCCACAAAAGGTCTCCACTGATTTTAATGCCTTCCACTGCACGGCGTTTTATTTAACGTTTTATAGAGTCTTACAACGTGGAAACAGGCCCTTCGGCCCAACGTGACCACACCGGCTAACATGCCCCATCTACATTTGGCTCATATCCCTCTAAAGCAGGCCGATCAATGTACCATCTGAATGTTTCTTAAACGTTGATAGTCCCAGCCTCAACCACCTCCTCTGGCAGCTTGTTCCAAAAACCCACCGCCCTTTGTGTGAAAAATATTACTCCTCAGATTCCTATTAAATCTTTCCCCTTCACCTTGAAGCTGTGGCCTCTGCTCCTCGATTCCCCTACTCTGGGCAAGAGACTCTGTGCATCTACCCGATCTATTCCTCTCATGGTTTTACGTTAACCCGCAATAAATGGATACAATATAATTGCACTTTTGTCAATGCCGGCACCTCCTCTCTCTCTCCCTCTCAATTTCAATTGTTCAATTCAATTTAAAATACTTTATTGGCATGATAAGATACATCATTATTGATAGAGGTTTTTAAAATTTTGAGAGGGACGGACAGAGTTGACGTGGGTAGGCTTTTCCCTTTGAGAGTGGGGAAGATTCCAACAAGGGGACATAGCTTCAGAATTGAGGGACAAAGGTTTAGGGGTAACATGAGGGGGAACTTCTTTACTCAGAGGGTGGTGGCTGTATGGAATGGGCTTCCGGTGGAAGTGGTGGAGGCTGGCTCGATTTTATTATTTAAGAGTAAATTGGATAGGTATATGGATAGGAGGGGATTAGAGGGTTATGGTCTGAGTGCAGGTAGATGAGACTAGGTCAGGGAGAATGGTCGGCGTGGACTGGTAGGGCCGGACAGGCCTGTTTCCATGCTGTAGTTGTTATATGGTTATATGGTTATATGGTTATATGGTTATTATATTGCCAAAGTATAGAACATTGCATACATATTTAAAATGCATGAATATAAAAACAAGTCTACAATGCATGGGTCGATATGCCCCTGTACATATATATATTTACGTAATACATTTATAGCCTTTTATCGATTGCTACTCGTTCTTGCAGTTGTAAATAGTACAGCAAGGTAGCAAGTTTAGTAGCTCGATATTGGGCGGCACGGTAGCGCAGCGGTAGAGTTGCTGCTTTACAGCGAATGCAGCGCTGGAGACTCAGGTTCGATCCTGACTACGGGTGCTGTACTGTAAGGAGTTTGTACGTTCTCCCCGTGACCTGCGTGGGTTTTCTCCGAGATCTTCGGTTTCCTCCCACACTCCAAAGACGTACAGGTATGTAGGTTAATTGGCTGGGTAAATGTAAAAATTGTCCCTAGTGGGTGTAGGATAGTGTTAATGTACGGGGATCGCTGGGCGGCACGGACTTGGAGGGCCGAAAAGGCCTGTTTCCGGCTGTATATATATGATGATATGATATGATATTACCTCTCTCTCTCTCTCCCTCTCTTTCTCTCCCTCCCCCTCCCTCCCTCCCTCCCTCTTGAAATATCTATTGAAGTATAAGGAAAAGTCAACATTCATAATTTATATTTGGTTAAAAACCTACTGGCCTTTGTAAAGCCAGTTCTACATAGAAACATAGAAAATAGGTGCAGGAGTAGGCCCTTCGAGCCTCAAGAGTCAGACGTAACTAGAGACGTAACTAGCATTAAAGGAAGTCCTTCAGCCCATCACGTTTATGCTGGTTCCCATAAGAATACAATTTTCCTGCTTTCTTCCCTGTAACCAATTCTCCAGTGCATGTCTGTTAACACCCCCCAAACCACCATTCTTCCATGTGTTACCTATACTAGGGGCAATTTACAGCTTCAATTTCAAGAGTCAGACGTAACTAGACGGACGCTAGGACCTACAGGTCTGGTTGAAGTGGGAGGGGAAGAGGCTGGCTGGAGTGCACTGTGCTCACGGTTGATCATTCTGGAGAAATCTAAATCCCAGAGGATTAAGACTATAGCTGACTAGCTGAAGGTAATGGATCTGTGTGCTCAGGCTGCGTAATTACATGCCAACGGGAAATGCTTCTTCGCCTTTATCCACATGTGGCCGAATAGTAAGGCAAGTCCGGAGTGGAAATAAACTTTGGAGCCGGTGGGAAAACTTCGTTGCGTTGAGAGTAGAATGAATGAGGATATCGGGCCGCGCAGTGAGGTGAGAGAAGCGCCGTGGAGTGGAAGAGATTAGTTGGCAATTGTAAAATTAACGTAGTGAAAGTTTCAAGGTATCCAACTGTCCTTATCCCGCGGCTGGAAGAGGACATTTGTTAAGGTATTTTTTTTGCAATTTGTGACTGCATCATTCGTGTTGCAGAATGATCTGTGTGATGTTAGCGAATATTGTTAGCCTGGCAGGACAAGTGTTACTTCTGTGTGTTTATTCGCTTGACCGGCTCGCCGCTCTGCCAAAATCAAACTCTTGGTGGAACGAAAACTTCATGAATATCTGTAATGTATAAATAACTTTGAAGGAATTTGCTTGAGATTGTGCAGAAATACATATGTTTAAACGCGTGGGGGTATTTGGGCTAAGAGGCAGGAGTGGTTTGTGGTTGTAGATTAACAGCAAATCTCAAACATGGCAACAACAAAAAATAATCTATAAACTCTTGGACGCTCAATAAACCCGTTTATATGTGTGCATTAATCTGCCGGCATTTCATTCTGAATGTAAGCTTTTGCTAGTAAATAAATAATGGTAATTATTCATCTCTGTGACCATTTCAAGTCTGCCAAGCTGTAAAATAAATTAATATTAATGTAGTTCTTTATTTACTTATTTCTATTAAGCTCCATTATCTCTACATTACTCCAAAATATATTTAATACGGTTTGGTAACGAGATGAATACTTCGTGTGAAATAATTGTACAAGATATTGAGGGTCTTGGAAGTGCTTTCATGTTTTTTTTTAATGTTGGTTTTGACACCAAATCAGCCTTGTTTAGTTTAGTTTTTAATTTAGAGACACAACATCAAAGGGCTGAATGGCCTCCTCCTGCACCTATTTTCTAGGTTTTTTTTCTATGCTAACATGGAAACTGGCCCTTCGGCCCACCGAATCTGTGGAATTCTCTGCCTCAGAAGGCAGTGGAGGCCAATTCTCTGAATGCATTCAAGAAAGAACTAGATAGAGCTCTTAAGGATAGCGGAGTCAGGGGTATGGGGAGAAGGCATGAACGGGGTACTGATTGAGAATGATCAGCCATGATCACATTGAATGGCGGTGCTGTCTCGAAGGGCCGAATGGCCTCCTCCTGCACCTATTGTCTATTGTCTATTGAATCCGCACTGCCCATGATCACCCATTCAGACTAGTTCTATATTATCCCACATGCATTCTCGTCCATTTCTGACGCGCAAGCAGCAATTTGCAACGTGGAAAGAAACCGGAGCACCGGGAGGACACCCATGAGGTCTTTAAGAGAACATGCAAACTCCACGCTGACAGGTCCGGATCGAAGCCAGATATCTGGCGCTGTGAGGCAGCAGCTCCACCAGCTGCCCCACTGTGCATATTATTCGAATTTACGATAGTATCATAAAATATTGCAGAAACATCATTCTGCAAAGCCAGAATCATTCTGTAAAAAGACAATTCTAACCTAATAGTGTTTTGATTGGAATCATAGAGCTCTCTACAACACAGAAACAGAACCTTTTGCCCATTACATCCCTCCTGCCGGAGATGGCTATGCACGTTAATCCCATTCACCTGCCTCCCATATTCCTCTACTTTTTGACGTGCAGCGTAGGTTTACTAGGTTAATTCCCGGAATGGCGGGACTGTGATATGTTGAAAGACTGGAGCGACTAGGCTTGTATACACTGGAATTTAGAAGGATGAGAGGGGATCTTATCGAAACGTATAAGATTATTAAGGGGTTGGACATGTTAGAGGCAGGAAACATGTTCCCAATGTTGGGGGAGTCCAGAACCAGGGGCCACAGTTTAAGAATAAGGGGTAAGCCATTTAGAACAGAGATGAGGAAAAACTTTTTCAGTCAGAGAGTTGTGAATCTGTGGAATTCTCTGCCTCAGAAGGCAGTGGAGGCCAATTCTCTGAATACATTCAAGAGAGAGCTAGATAGAGCTCTTAAGGATAGCGGAGTCAGGGGGTATGGGGAGAAAGCAGGAATGGGGTACTGATTGAGAATGATCAGCCATGATCACATTCAATGGCGGTGCTGGCTCAAAGGGCCGAATGGCCTCCTCCTGCACCTATTGTCTATTGTCTATTGTCTACTTCTTTCCTATCATTTCATAAGTGATAGGAGCAGAATTAGGCCATTCAGCCCATCAGGTCTACTCTGCCATTCAAATCATGGCTGGTTGTACATGTGCATTTACACATTGTACGCTGTAATTGTATCTTCCAATATCACCTCCTCTGGCATCCTCGATGTGAAAAAGCATGTCCTTCAGATCGCCCTTAAATTTCTCTCCTCAACCTTCAACCCATGGCCTGCAGTTTTATACTCCCCTTCCCCGAGACAAAGTGCATCAAGTAGCAGTAGACAAACTAATTTGCTAATGTCTTTTCAGAATTGCCTTGCTCAGTACATGGGATAGAAGAGGAAATTTGCTGCATCTACAATCATTTTAATGCAGATCACAACCTAACGTGAAAATGTTGATTGAATCTGAATTGACGCGTTAAGAAAACTAGTGTTGCCACTCAGATAAAAAGAAAATTAGAGAATTTGAAACTAAATTAAGCATATATGATAAAAGTCTTTCTGAATTTGTTTTGAACATTTTCACCTTGTTTTGAACTCTGGCACATACTTTAAATGCAGCTTAAGTGGTTGGTAGCAATATTGAACTATTCACTTACTTTCGTCCAAATACCTTTTGACAGCAAATTGTTTAAACTTGCAGTGAAGCACAGACTATTAATAGTCTCCAGCTTGTAAAGAAGCTAGTTATAGCACACTTTAAATTAACCGTGGAAGCTTTTCCAAGCTTACTTTCCAGCACATCTTGTATTAATTTTGTTGGATTGTAGGATAACACAACAAAGTGAAACAACAGACGTTTAGCTGGAAACAACACGGAGGTGTTGCCATCAGCAAAGCTTACTTTAGTGAACAATACAATACAATACAATATATCTTTATTGTCATTGTACAGGGGTGCAACGAGATTGGGAATGCGCCTCCCATACGATGCAATAAATTAATTAGCTAGTCAGTATTAATTTAAACAACCCAATGAAACAAATTGTAACAGTTTTAAAACAGAATAAAGTGCAAGTAGATCTGTGCCGGTTCACTGTGCAATGGGACCATCCGGCTCAGCAGGACCGGTTCATAGCAGCTATGGCCCTGGGGATGAAGCTGTTCCTGAGTCTGGAGGTGCGGACGTAGAAGGCCTTGAATCGTCTGCCCGATGGAAGGAGTTCGAACAGACTGTTGCAGGGGTGTGAAGAGTCTTTGTGGATGCTGGTGGCTTTTCTGAGGCATCGTGTGTTGTAGATGCCCTCCAAGGCTGGTAGCTGTGTTCCGATGGTCCTCTGAGCTCTATGGACTACCCGCTGAAGAGCTTTCCTCTCTACCTCCGTGCAGCTGAGGTACCACACAGGGATGCCATGTGTTAGGATGCTCTCTATGGTGCAGCGGTAGAATGTCGTCAGCAGCTATTGGGGTAGACGTAGAACATAGGACAGTACAGCACAAGAACAGGCCCCTTGGCCCGCAATGTCTATGTTGAACAGGATGCCAAGACCATCTCTTATCAACCTGCACAAGACCCATACCCCTCTATTCCCTGCATGTCCGTATGCCTATCCAAAGTCTTTTAAATGCTGCGGACATATCTGCTTCAAACTGTACCCCTGGCAGCAGGTTCCCAGCACTCACCACCCTTTATGCAAGAAATTGCAGTGAATTGTGGACTCAGCCCGGGCCATCACACAAACCAACCTCCCCTTCCATTGATTCTATTTATACCTCACGCTGCCTCGGCAAGGCCAGCAGCACAATCAAGGACGAGTCGCACCCTGGCCACTCCCACTTCTCCCCTCTCCCATCAGGCAAAAAGTATAGAAGTGTGAAAACGCACACCTCCAGATTCAGGGACAGTTACTTCCCAGCTGTTATCAGGCTACTGAATCATCCTACCACAACCAGAGAGCAGTGCTGAACTACTATCTACCTCTTTGATGTCCCTTAGACTATCCTTGACTGAACTTTGCTGGCTTTACCTTGCACTAAATGTTATTCCCTTATCATGTATCTGTACACTGTAAATGGATCGATTGTAATCATGTATTGTCTTTCCGATGACTGGTTAGCATGCAACAAAAGCTTTTCACTGTACCTCGGTACACATGACAATAAACTAAACTGAAATGTAAAAGAAAATCTGCTTCACACATCTCTTTAAACTTTGCCCCTCTCACGTTAAATACCCTATTGTAGTGAGTCCAAAACGAGCAATGTTATCAAAAGACTTTATTCTTGGTAAAAAACCGTGACAAAACGCAACGCACTTACTTTGGACACACACTACTTAACTAGCTAATATAATCTAATCTCATCTCTCCAGTTTGGCGCCAGACACTCCTATACCTCGCGCTCCCGCACCACGTGACCCGTTAGCCCAACCGAGGGTTCGAGACCCCCCCGCCAATCCGTATGTCCCTACACTATAGTACTTGATTTTTCCCATCCCAGGATGAAGATTCTGTCTGTCTACCCTACCTACAGTGCATTCAGAAAGCATTCAGACCCCTTCACTTTTTCCACATTTTGCTACGTTACAGCCTTATTTTAAAATGGATTAAATTCTTTTTTTTTATCATCAATCTACACACAATACCCCATAATGAAAAAGGGAAAACAGTTGTTTAGTAATTTTTGCAAAGTAATTAAAAATAAATAACTGAAATATCACATTAAATAAGTATTCAGACCTTTTGCTACAACACTCAAAATTGAACTTATGTTCATCCTGTTTCCATTGATTATCCTTGAGATGTTTCTACAACTTGATTGGAGTCCACCAGTGGTAAATTAGATTGATTGGACATGATTTGGAAAGGCACACACCTGTCTATATCAGGTCCCACAGTTGATAGTGCATGTCAGAGCAAAAACCAAACCAAGAAAACGAAGGAATTGTCCATAGATCTCCGAGACAGGAGTGTGTCGAGATGCACATCTGGGGAAGGGTATAAATCAATTTCTGCAGCATTGCAGGTTCCGAAGAGCACAGTGGCCTCTGTCATTCTTAAATGAAACAACTTTGGAACAACCAGGACTCTTCGTAGAGCTGGCCGCCCGGCCAAACTGAGCAATTGGGGGAGAAGGACCTTGGTCAGGGAGGTGTCCAAGAACCCGATGGTCACTCTGACAGAGCTCCAGAGTTCCTATGTGAAGATGGGAGAACCTTCCAGAAGGACAACTATATCTGCAGCACTCCACCAATCAGGCCTTTATGGTAGAGTGGCCAGACGGAAGCCACTCCTCCGTAAAAGGCACATGACAGCCCGCTTGGAGTTTGCCAAAAGGCACCTAAAAGACTCTCAGACCATGAGAAACAAGATTCTCTGGTCTGATGAAACCAAGATTGAACTCTTTGGCCTGAATGCTAAGTGGCACCGCTCATCACCTGGCCAATACCATACCTACGGTGACGCATGGTGGTGGCAGCTTCATGCTGTGGGGATGTTTTTCAACGACAGGAACTGGGAGACTATTCAAGATCGAGGGAAAGATGAACAGAGCAAAGTACAGAGAGATCATTGATGAAAACCTGCTCCAGAGCGTTCTGGACCTCAGACTGGGGCAGAGGTTCACCTTCCAACAGGACAACGAACCTAAGTACACAGCCAAGACAATGCAGGAGTGGCTTCGTGACAAGTCTGTGAATGTTCTTGAGTGGCCCAGCCAGAGCCAAGACTTGAACCCGATCGAACATCTCTGGAGGGACCTGAAAATAGCTGTGCATCGACTCTCCCCATCCAACCTGACAGAGCTTGAGAGAAGAATGGGAGAAATGACCCAAATACAGGTGTGCCAAGCTTGTAGCGTCATACCCAAGAAGACTAGAGGCTGTAATCGCTGCCAAATGTGCCTCAACAAAGTATCAAGTAGACCTTGGGCAGACCGAGCATAAGTAGATGCACAGTGTCTTTTGCCCAGAGTAGGCGAATCGAGTACCAGAGGACATACGTTCAAGGTGAGGGGGAAAAGATTTAATAGGAATCCGATGGGTAATTTTTTCACACAAAGGGTGGTGGGTGTATGGAACAAGCTGCCAGAGGAGGCAGTTGAGGCTGGGACTATCCCATCGTTTAAGAAACAGACAAGTACATGGATAGGACAGGTTTGGAGGGATATGGACCAAGCACAGGCAAGTGGGACTAGTGTAGCTGGGACATTGTTGGCCAGTGTGGCGAGTTGTGCTGAAGGGCCTGTTTCCACACTGTATCACTCTATGACTCTAAGTGTTCAATGGAATAGTGGACGCATTGGTGATCATGAAATAGTGGACGCATTGGTGATCATTTTCCGATGTTCAATAGATTCGGGATCAGTTCTTGTGGATTGGAGGACAGCTAATGTTATCCCACTTTTCAAGAAAGGAGCGAGAGAGAAAACGAGGGATTACAGACCAGTTAGCCTGACATCGGTGGTGGGGAAGATGCGAGAGTCAATTATTAAAGAGGTAATAACGGTGCATTTGGATAGCAGTAAAAGGATAAGTCCAAGTCAGCATGGATTTATGAAAGGGAAATCATGCTTGACTAATCTTCTGGAATTTTTTGAGGATGTGACAAGTAAAATGGATGAAGGGGAGCCAGTGGATGTAGTGTATCTAGACTTTCAGAAAGCCTTTGATAAGGTCCGACATGGGAGATTGGTGACTAAAATTAGAGCACATGGTATTGGGGGTAGGGTGTTGACATGGATAGAGAATTAGTTGGCAGACAGGAAGCAAAGAGTAGGAGTAAACGGGTCCTTTTCAGAACGGCAGGCAGTGGCGAGTGGAGTACCACAAGGCTCGGTGTTGGGGCCGCAACTGTTTACCATATATACTAATGATTTGGATGAAGGAATTAGAAGCAACACTAGCAAGTTTGCAGATGACACAAAGCTGGGTGGCAGTGTGAACTGCGAAGAGGATGTTAAGAGGTTGCGGAGTGACCTGGACAGGTTGAGTGAGTGGGCAGATGCATGGCAGTTGCAGTATAATGTAAATAAATGTGAGGTTATCCACTTTGGCGGCAGAAACAAGGAGGCAGATTATTATCTCAATGGAGTTAGGTTAGGTAAGGGGGAAGTGCAGCGAGACCTGGGTGTCCTTGTGTACCAGTCACTGAAAGTGGCATGTTGGCCTTCATAACAAGAGGATTTCAGTGTAGGAGTAAAGAGGTTCTTCTGCAATTGTATAGGGCCCTGGTAAGACCACATCTGGAGTATTGTGTACAGTTTTGGTCTCCTAATTTGAGGAAGGACATCCTTGTAATTGAGGCAGTGCAGCGTAGGTTCACGAGATTGATCCCTGGGATGGCACGACTGTCATATGAGGAAAGATTGAAAAGACTAGGCTTGTATTCACTGGAGTTTAGAAGGATGAGAGGGGACTGGACAAGGACTGGACCAGGGGGATTGGACAAGTTAGATGCAGGAAAAATGTTCCCAATGTTGGGGGAGTCCAGAACCAGGGGCCACAGTTTTGGAATAAAGGGGAGGCCATTTAAAACTGGGGTGAGAAGGAACTCTTTCACCTAGAGTGTTGTGAATTTGTGGAATTCTCTGCCACAGAGGGCAGTGGAGGCCAAATCACTGGATGGATTTAAGAGAGAGTTAGACAGAGCTCTTGGGGCTAGTGGAATCAAGGGATATGGGGAGAAGGCAGGCACGGGTTACTGATTGTGGATGATCAGCCACGGTCACAATGAATGGCAGTACTGGCTCGAAAGGCCGAATGGCGGCCTCCTGCACCTATTTTCTATGTTGCTATGTTCAGTGAACCAGTCATTGAGTCTAGGTTTGGTCTCGCCAATGTATCGTTGCCCACATCAGGGACACTGGATGCTGTAGATGAGAGGCTAGAGGAGGGTGCGTGTGATCCTCTATCTTGCCTGGAAGGACAGTTGAGATCCCTGGATGGAGTCGAGGGATGGGGTATAAGCTCAGGTGTCGCCCACCCTCCTCCTAGACGCATTCAGGACAGATTTGGGTAAAGGGATTGAAGACTTTGTGGCCAAGTTTGCAGATGATATGAAAATAGGTGAAAGGGAACTTAGTGTAGAGAAAGCAGGGACTCTGCAGAAGGACTTGGATGGTTTGGGAGAGTGGGCAGAGAAGTGGTAGACGGAATATAGTGTAGCAAAGTGTAGAGTGATGCATTTTGGTAGTAGGAATAAAAGTGCAGACTATTTTCTAAATGGGAAGAGAATCCAGAATTCAGAGGTGCAAAGGGATCTTGGAGTGCTGGTGCAAAGAATTCCCAAATAATTAATCTGCAAGTTGAATCGGTAGGAAAGTAAGCAAACTCAATGCTGGAGTTTGCATTTCACGAAGGCTTTTTTCAGAAACAGGGATGTAATGCTGAGGCTCTATAAGACGCTGGTCAGGCTGCATTTGGAATATTGTGAGCAATTTTGAGCACCATATCTGAGGAAGGATGTACTGGCTCTGGAGAGGGTTCAGAGGAGGTTTACAAGAATGATTCCAGGAATGAGCAGGTTAATCTATGGTGTGCGTTTGTCAGCACTGGGCCTGTACACACTGGAGTTTAGAGAATGAGGGGGGACCTCATTGAAACGTACAGAATAGTGAAAGGCTTGGATAGAGTGGATGTGGAGAGGATGTTTCCACTAGTGGGAGAGTCTTGCACTAGAGGCCATGGCCTCAAAATTGAAGGACGTTGTTTTAGGAAGGAGATGAGGAGAAATGTCTTTTGTCAGAGGGTGGTGAATCTGTGGAATTCTTTGCCACAGAAGGCAGTGGAGGCCAAGTCAGTGGATATTTTTAAGACGGAGATAAATAGATTCTTGATTAGTACAGGTGTCAGAGGTTATGGGGAGAAGACATGAGAGATAGGAGGGAGAGATAGATCAGCCATGATTGAATGGCGGAGTAGACTTGATGGACCGAATGGCCTAATTGTACTCCGATCACTTATGACCCTATCACCTTATGAGTTCCCCTGGTCCTTGCCTTTCACCCACCAAGTCTCCACATGCAACACATCATCCAGCCTCTGATATTTCCAGCACCTCCAACGTGATCCCACCACTAGTCACATCTTCCCATCTCCCCTTTACCGCCTTCCGCAGAGACTGTCCCCTCTGCAACGTCTTGGTTCATCATCCCTTCCCACCCAAACCACCCCCTCCTCAGGTGCTTTCCCCCGCTACCGCAGGGGATGCAGCACCTGTCCTTATACCAGCTGCCCCACTGTATATAATTTAATCGTTTAGCTGTTTTTAACAGGTATATATTTTTTCTTAACCCTCCTGCTTTGTTGAGTTGATATCTCTTGCAGGTTTTTTCCCCCCCCCCATATACTTTTCTTAGATCTCAGTAACTCTTTTGTACCCTTTTGTTCTTCTGCATCTCACTCAGCCACTCAGTTCCACTGGTGGCTTTTTAGTGATTCAATTCAATGATACTTCATTGTCACATGTACCTCGGTGCATTGAAATGCTTAGTAGTGCATATAAACAGGGTACAATCGTACAGCAGACCTCACCTAGGCAGTAGACAGACACAAAAAAACTGGAGTAACTCAGCGGGGCAGGCAACATCTCTGGAGAGAAGGAATGGGCGACGTTTTGGGTTGAGACCCTTCTTCAGACTGGCTACGGACAAGGGAAATGAGAGATATAGATGGTGATGTGGAGAGGTTGAGAACAGTGAATAAAAGATATGCAAAAATGTAACGATGATAAAGTAAACAGGCCATTGTTAGCTGATTGTAGAGTCTTCTTCTCCTTTCATGTCCATCATTCAAATGTTACATCACTGTCATCGTCTGCCCTGAGTATAAACGAGAAGCTAGTGCGACATGGGTGGGGGAGGGATGGAGAGAGAGGGAATGCCGGGGCTACCTGAAGTGAGAGATATCAAGAGTCATATCACTGGGCTGTAAGCTGCCCAAGCGAAATATGAGATGCTGTTCCTCCAATTTGTGTTTAGCATCACTCTGACAATGGAGGAGACCGAGGACAGAAAGGTCTGTGTAGGAATGGGAAGGAGAATTAAAGTGTCCAGCAACCGGGAGATCAGGTTGGTTCAGGTGGGCTGAGCGAAGGAGTTCTGCGAAACGATCGCCCAGTCTGCGTTTGGTCTCGCCGATGTATAAGAGTCCACATCTTGAGCAACAGATACAGTAGATTAGGTTGGAGGAGGTGCAAGTGAACCTCTGCCTAACCTGAAAATAGTGTCGGGGTCCTTGGACAGAGTCGAGGGAGGAAATATAGGGACAGGGTTTGCATCTTCTTCGGTTGCAGGGGAAGGTACCTAGGGAAGGAGTGGTTTAGGTGGGAAGGGATGAGTTAACCTGGGAGTTGCGGAGGGAACGTCTCCGCGAAAGGCGGAAAAGGATGGAGATGGGAAAATGGAGGTGGCGGAAATTTCGGAGGATTATGTGTTATATGCGACGGCTGATGGGGTGGAAGGTAAGGACTGGGGGGGGGGGCTCTGTCTCTGTTGCGATTAGGGGGAGGAGAAGTCAGGGCAGAGCTGCGGGGTACCGAGGAGACACGAGTGAGGGCCTCATCTATGATGGGAGAGGGGAACCCCGTTCCCTAAAGAATAAGGATATCTCGGATGTCCTGGTATGGAACACCTCATCTTGGGCACAGATACGGCGTAGACGGAGGAATTGGGAGTAGGGGATAGAGTGTTTGCAGGAAGCAGGGTGGGTAGAAGTGTAGTCGAGATAGTTGTGGGAGTCAGTGGGTTTGTAATAGACGTCAGTCGATAGTCTATCTCCTGTGATGGAGACTGTGAGATCAAGAAAGTCTTACCTACTTTTTTCAGTCCTTTGGTAGTTGCCCATTATTAGTTGGGAGGATGGCATGAAGAGTGGTGGAGTCAATTTGAGTCAGTAACCTTGTATTTACAGAAACAAAACTGAAACGCCTTGTTAATGAATCTGCATAAACTGGATGTTATGGGAATCCTGCAGAATCAATACATCGTGTGCATAATGATTTGGCATTTGCTGCAGACTAATTAGATATTCACATGATATTCGATTTTGTTGACCGGCACAGAATGATGCATGTCCTTGAACGGACACATGGATCACAGGCTCACAATACCCTCGATATTTTACACCTTTTGGAACACCCTATGTGCTTCTGCTTCAGTTTAGTTTAGCTTAGAGATACAGCGCGGAGACAAGCACTTCGGCCCACCGAGTCCGCGCCGATCAGCAATACCCATACACTAACACTAGCCTACACCCTAGGAGCCATTTGCAAATTTCACCAAAGTCAATTAATGTACAAACCTGTATGTCTTTGGAGTGTGGGAGGAAGCCAGGGCACCCGGGGAAAACCCATGTGGACATAGGGAGAAGGTAAAAACTCCGTACAGACAGCACCCGTGGTCAGGATTGAACTCGGATCTCTGGCGCTGTAAGGCAGCAACTCTACTGCAGCGCCACCATGCCGCCTCCTGCTGCTCCAGAATGCTAGCGATTCATCTCTAGTAGAAACAAAGGCAAAAATTAGGATTCTAGAATTGGGTAAAGCTGACTTAGATGAGATGAGACGGGTATCATTCACAGTAAAGTGGATAAATCAGCTAATGGGCAATATCACAGCAGAGTAACACAAGGTATTTACAGAAGAATGTACTCTGAGACAGAACCACATTTATACCTTTCACGCCCAAGAGCTGTCGGAGGTGGGGTGGAGGGGTGGAGGGAGGGTTGGGGTGGTGGGGGGGGGGGGGGGTGCTCCATGCGGCAGCAGGCAGTAGGTAGGAACTGCAGATGCTGGTTTAAACCAAAGATAGACACAAAAAGCTGGAGTAACTCAGCGGGACAGGCAGCATCTCTGGAGAGAAGGAATGGGTGATGTTTCGGGTGGAGGCCCTTCTGGCTCAATTTAGATAGGAATCAGATAAAATGTGTAGGAAGGAACTGCAGATGCTGGTTTAAACCGAAGATAGACTGATGAGAAGGTCTGAAGAAGGGTCTCGACCTGAAACGTCACCCATTCCTTCTCCCCAGAGATGCTGCCTGACCCGCTGAGTTACTCCAGCATTCTGTGCCTCTCTTAGGAATCAGATAGGAATGTTTGGTGAACTTTTGTCGGTGACACCTGTGTACTGCCTAGGTCTGCCCACCAGACCTCGCCTCGGCCTCTGTCCGCTCCCCGGCCCTCCTCTGACCCCAACCCCCACCTTTGTCGTGTCTTCACCACCCCCCCTGACCTCCCCCTTTCCGATGCGGAACGGTCCGTCCTCAACAGAGGCCCCGCCTTCGTTCCCCTCCACCCCCCACCTCAACGAGTTCCGGGTCCGCCACGACGTAGAGCTTTTCTTCCGTGGCAGCGTGAGGTATAAATGGAGTCAATGGAAGGGAGGTTGGTTTGTGCGATGGTCTGGGCTGTGTCCACAATTCGCTGCAATTTCTTGCAGTCGTGGGTGGAACTGTTTCTAAACCAAGCTGTGATGCATCCCGATAAACTGCGTCGTGGAAGATGTCAAATGTGCATCGTTGCAGGTCCCCTGGCTGGCACTAACTATCTCCTGAATGAAGCAGTACAGGTTGATGAGGATGTTGGTGAATACATCCTTCCTTGAGACCTTCCAATTACCAAAATTTTGTTATTTTTAAATACACATTGTTCAGTACTGCTCCTTCATTCATTTGAAAGAAGGCACAGAGCAATTGGGCGAAATGACTGGTTTCAGAGCAACAGTTCAACTCAGAGTCATAGAGTGATACAGTGTGGAAACAGGCTCTTCGGCCCAACTTGCCCACACCGGCCAACGATGTCCCAGCTACACTAGTTCCACTTGCCTGCGCCTGGTCCATATCCCTCCAAACCTGTCTTATCCTTTTACCTGTTTAACTGTTTCTTAAACGATGGGATAGTCCCAGCCTCAACTACCATCTCTGGCAGCTTGTTCCATACACCCACCACCCTTTGTGTGAAAAAGTTACCCCTCGGATTCCTATTACATTTTTTCCCCTACACCTTGAACCTATGTCCTCTGGTCCTCTATTCCCCTACTCTGGGCAGGAAACTCTGTGCATCTACCCGATCTATTCCTCTCATGATTTTATACACCTCTATAAGATCACCCCTCGTCCTCCTGTGCTCCATGGAATAGAGACCCAGCCTACTCAACCTCTCACTATAGCTCACACACCCTCTAGTCCTGGCAACATTCTCGTAAAACTTCAATTGGCACCATAAAGAATGCCTGTGATAGTGAACTGAACTTGAAGCAAGAAGAGACACAAAGTGCTAGAGTAACTCAGCGTGTCAGGCAGCATCTCTGGAGAACATGCACAGGTGACTTTTGAGTTAGGACCCTTCCTCACAGCACTGGGATCCTGATCTCGGGTGCTCTCTGTGGAGTTTATAAATGTGAGGTTATCCACTTTGGCGGCAAGAACAGGAAAGCAGAGTATTACCTGAATGGTGACCGATTGGGAGAAGGGGAGATGCAACGTGACCTGGGTGTCATGGTGCACCAGTCATTGAAAGCAAGCATGCAGGTGCAGCAGGCAGTGAAGAAAGCGAATGGTATGTTGGCATTCATAGCAAGAGGATTTGAGTTTAGGAGCAGGGAGGTTCTGCTGCAGTTGTACAGGGCCTTGGTGAGACCGCACCTGGAGTATTGTGTGCAGTTTTGGTCTCCTAACCTGAGGAAAGACGTTCTTGCCTTAGAGGGAGTACAGAGAAGGTTCACCAGATTGATCCCTGGGATGGCGGGACTTACATATGAGGAAAGACTGGATAGACTGGGCTTGTACTCGCTGGAATTTAGAAGACTGAGGGGGGATCTTATAGAAACATATAAAATTCTTAAGGGGTTGGAAAGGCTAGATGCGGGAAGATTGTTCCCGATGTTGGGGGAGTCCAGAACCAGGGGTCACAGCTTAAGGATAAGGGGGAAGTCTTTTAGGACCGAGATGAGAAAACATTTCTTCACACAGAGAGTGGTGAGTCTGTGGAATTCTCTGCCACAGAAGGTAGTTGAGGCCAGTTCATTGGCTATATTTAAGAGGGAGTTAGATGTGGCCCTTTTTGCTAAAGGGATCAGGGGGTATGGAGAGAAGGCAGGTACAGGTTGCTGAGCTGGATGATCAGCCATGATCATATTGAATGGCGGTGCAGGCTCGAAGGGCCGAATGGCCTACTCCTGCACCTATTTTCTATGTTTCTATGTTCTCCCAGTGACCACGTGGGTTTCTTCCAGGTGCTCCCGTTTACTCCCACATCACAAAGATGTGTGGGTTTGTAGATTGATCGGCCTCTGTAAATAGTCCCTGGTGTGCAGGGGGTGGATGAGAAAGTGGGATAACATAGAACTATTGTGAATGGGTGACCAAAGGTTGCGTGGTGGGCAGAAGGGGATGTTTCCATGCTGTATCTCTGAACTAAACAAAACTAAACCTCAGGCGTTGCCTATCCATGTCCTTCAGACCTCCTGGCCCACTGAGTTACTCCAGCACTTTGTGTCTTTTTTTGTAATCCAGCATCTGCAGTTCCTTGTTACACACGCCTGAAGCAAGCTACGTAAAATGCAGCAATAGTGAACCGTAAGATACAGTTTCTTAAGTATTAATAATTCCCATCAATCTTAAAAAGACCATTGCACTTAAGAGCCATGGCATGGAACTCCCTGGCCAGATTTTAGAAACATAGATAATAGGTGCAGGAGGAGGTCATTTGGCCTTTCGAGCCTGTACGCACCGCCATTCACTGTGATCATGGCTGATCATCCAGTGACCTGTGCCTGCCTTCTCCCCATATCCCCTGATTCCGCTAGCCCCTAGAGCTCTATCTAACAATTTTCTTTGAGTTTATCCTGGTAAAATGTTGGGTCATGAGTGAGAACCAACTTGCTGCCCTGTTATTTGATGGAAAAAGTCCAGCCCTGGTCGATGATTGAGAATTCAAGCTGCTGTGACTTTCCTCGCCCAATTCTGCTCATTTGAGAGCTTCACCAAGCCTGCGTTCACTGGCATACCCTGAAAGGCCCGGATAGAATGGATGTTTCCACTAGTGGGAGAGTCTAGGACCAAAGGCCATAGCCTCAGAATAAAAGCACATACCTTCAGAAAGGAGATGGGGAGGAGTGTGTTTAGTCAGAGGCTGCTGAATCTGTGTAATCTATTGCCACAAATGACTGTGGACGCCAAGTCAATGGATATTTTTAAGGCGGACATTGAATATTCTTACATCGGCGAAACCAAGCGCAGGCTCGGCGATCGCTTCGCTGAACACCTGCGCTCGGTCCGCATTAACCAAACTGATCTCCCGGTGGCCGAACACTTCAACTCCCCCTCCCATTCCCAGTCTGACCTTTCTGTCACGGGCCTCCTCCAGTGCCATAGTGAGGCCCACCGGAAATTGGAGGAACAGCACCTCATATTTCGCCTGGGCAGTTTGCAGCCCAGTGGCATGAACATCGACTTCTCCAACTTTAGATAGTTCCTCTGTCCCTCCCTTCCCCTTCTCCTTCCCAGATCTCCCTCTATCTTCCTGTCTCCACCTAAATCCTTCCTTTGTCCTGCCCCCCTGACATCAGTCTGAAGAAGGGTCTCGACCCGAAACGTCACCCACTCCTTCTCTCCCGAGATGCTGCCTGACCTGCTGAGTTACTCCAGCATTTTGTGAATAAATTGACATATTCTTGATTGGTATGGGTGTCAGGGGTTATGGGGAGAAGACAGGAGAATGCGGTTGAGGGAAAGACAGATCAACCATGATTGAATGGCGCAGTCGACATGATAGGCTGAATAGCCTGATTTTGCTCCTACAACTTATGAATGTGTGCTTAAACTGTGGGCCTTCCCTTTCACTACGCATTTATATTCAGATTTCTTTCCAAATGTCCGGTGATCTAATAAGATGTTCATAGAAACATAGAAACTAGGTGCAGGAGGAGGCTATTTGGCTCTTCGAGCAAGCACCGCCATTCATTGTGATCATGGCTGATCATCCACAATCATTAACCCGTGCCTGCCTTCTCCCCATATCCCTTGATTCCACTAGCCCCTAGAGCTCTATTTAACTCGCTCTTAAATTCATCCAGTGATTTGGCCGCCACTGCCCTCTGTGGCAGAGAATTCCACAAATTCACAACCCTCTGGGTGAAAAAGATCCTTCTCACCTCAGTTTTAAATGGCCTCCCCGTTATTCTAAGACTGTGGCCCCTGGTTCTGGACTCCCCCAACACTGGGAACATTTTTCCTGCATCCAGCTTGCCAGTGAAGTGGAATTTTATTACTATTCAATGTTGCATGATATTTCTTGGGTGCTGGTGGTTTATCATACTGCTCTGCACATGTTTTACAAGACTGTATCTAGTACCTCTGCGTTGTGGTGCCAAATGTACCAAATGGACGCGATTCCGTTGAAACAGCAATGACATGGCAATGAGGTGCGAATTGATTCATCCAGCAGCATCTTCAGCTGTTTCCTGGAAGTACTCTGCAGGATTAACTGCAAGAGTGCCATTCTACTTCATACGGCACCATTTTTCCTCACTGCTTAATGTCAAGGACATGACATGTGATAGTTGTGTAGTCTGGTTTAGAAATGAGTGTTGCAGACTGACTCCCTCCCCCTGCCCTTTCTTTTGGTTTCTCGGTCAGTGAACCCTCAGTTAGACAACCGGTCTGCGGCTCTGGCCATTTTGTTGCACCTTCCAATGTCTGTTCCGCAAAGAATATGTGAGAATAATCAACGATGTCCTTGAATTCAAGAGTCAAGAGAGTTTAGTTTGGGGATACGGCATCTAGTGATCGCCTATCCTACACACTTCGGGGCAACTTACAGAAGCCAATTAACCTACAAACCGAAGGTAGGCACAAATTGCTGGAGGAACTCAGCGGGACAGGCAGCATCTCTGGAGAGAAGGAATGGATGACGTTTCGGGTCGAGACCCTTCTTCAGTCTGAAAAAGGGTCTCGACTCAAAACGTCATCCATTCCTTCTATTCAGAGATGCTGCCTGTCCCGCTGAGTTACTCCAGCATTTTGTGTCTATTTGCAGTTTAAACCAGCATCTGCAGTTCCTTCCTGCAGCCTACAAACCTACACGTCTTTGGAATGTAGGAGGAAACCAGAGCACCCGGAGGAAACCCACATGGTCACAAGGCGAATGTACAAACTCCATACAGACAGCAACCAAGGCCAGGATTGAACCTGGGCCTCTGGTGCTATTGCTGCTCCACCGGTTTAATTGTCATATGTACCGAAAACGGAACAGCAACATTGCAGGTCTGCAAACACAATACCCAAAGATAATAATAAAACATAAAATCATAATAATAAACAAATAAAAGTTCAATTAAAAAAAAATATATATTACTGCAACCAAGATAGTTTGTAGTTCACGGTGTAGTTGGTGTTTGCAGTGTTGGGGCCTGAAGGTTGTTGGGAGGAAGCTGCTCCTGAACCTGGAGGTCATGGTTTTACAGATTCCTGTACCTTCTCCCCGATGGCAAGAGTGAAATGAAAGTGTGGTGTGGGTCTTTAATGATGCAGGCTGCCTTCATAAGGCAGTGCCTCCTAGAGCTACCCTTTGATGGTCAGTTCCTGTGATGGACCGGATGGTGTCTACCACTTTTTGTAATCCCCTTCATTCCTGGACGTTTGAGTTGCCGAACCAGGCTATGATGTAACCAGTCAATATGCTCTTGACCCTACACCTGTGCCCATGAGGTTTAAGCGAATATTCGTCAACATACCGAATCTTCTGAGGAAGTATAGACATCGATGGGCTCTCTGTATGATTGCATCAATGTGCTGGGCCTAGGAGAGCTCTTCAGAGATATCCATGCCCAGGAACCTGAAGTTGTTGACCTTCACCTCCAAAACAGTCGATGAAGACGATACAAAAGTGGGTGGTTTTGCAGATAGAGAAGATGGTTGTGAAAGATTGCAGCAGGATCTGGATCGATTGGCCCGGTGGGTTGAGGAATGGTTGATGGAATTTAATACAGAGAAGTGTGAGGTGTTGCCTTTTGGAATGTCGAACAAGGGCAGGACCTGCACAGTAAATGGTAGGCCTCTGGGTAGTGTTGTAGAGCAGAGGGAATCTTGGAGCATGGTTCTCTGAAAGTTGAGTCGCAAATAGATAAGGTGGTCAAAAATACTTTTGGCACATTGGCCTTCATCAGTCCGAGTATTGAGTGTGGAAGTTGGGAGGTCATGTTGCAGTTGTATAAGACGTTGGTGAGACCGCATTTAGAAATATTGTGTTCAGTTCTGTGCACCATGTTATAGGAAAGATATTGTCAAGCTTGAAAGGTTCAGAGAAGATTTACGAGGATGCTGCCATAGGGTGTGGGCTATAGGGAGAGGTTGAGTACGCTGGGCCTCTATTTCTTGGAGCGCAGGAGGGTGAGGGGTGATCTTATAGAGGTGTATAAAATCTTGAGAGAAATAGATCGGGTAGATGCACAGAGTCTCTTGCCCAGAGTTGGGGAATCGGGACCAGAGGTCATAGGTTCATGGTGAAGGGGAAAAGATTTAATAGGAATCTGAGGGGTAACTTTTTCACACAAAGGGTGGTGGGTGTGTGGAACAAGCTGCCAGATGAAGTAGTTGAAGCTGGGACTATCCCAATGTTTAAGAATCAGTTATACAGGTACATGGAAAGGACAGGTTTGGAGGGATGTGGACCAAGTGCAGGCAGGTGGGACTAGTATATCTGGGACGTGTTGGCCAGTGTGGGCAAGTTGGGCCGAAGGGCCTGTTTCCACACTGTATCACTCTATCACTCTAAGACAGGTTTGTGGATCTGTAGCCTCCCTCTTCTAAAGTCAACCATCAGCTCCTTAGTCTTGTGTAGGAAGGAACTGCAGATGCTGGTTTAAACCGAAGATAGACACAAAATGGTTGAGTAACAATGGGACAGGCAGCATCTCTGGAGAGAAGGAATGGGTGATGTTTCAGGTTGAAACCCTTCTTCAGACTTCTCCTTAGTCTTGTTGATGTTGAGCTCAAGGTGTTGTTCGGGCACCATTGAATCACATGATCGATCTCCCTCCTGCACTTTAACCCATAATTCGTCCAATCCGTCCGGCTCCACAGTCATGGGTACAGAGTGAGTAGGGATCTGAGAACACAGCTTTAAGGTGTAACTGTTCTAATGGTTATTGAGGAGGAAGTGTTCATAAAGTCATGAGGTCATAAGTGATAGGAGTAGAATTAGGCCATTTGGCCCATCGTCTACTCCGCCATTCAATCATGGCTGATCTATCTCTCCCTCCTAACCCCATTCTCCTGCTTTCTCCCCATAACCTCTGACACCTGTACTAATCAAAAATCTATCTATCTCTGCCTTTAAAATAGCCACTGATTTGGCCTCCACTACCTTCTGTGGCAAAGAATTCCACAGATTTACCACCCGCCGACTAAATAAATTTCTCCTCATCTCCTTCTTAAAAAAATGTCCTTTAATTCTGAGGCTATGACCTCAAGTCCGAGCCTTTACCACAAGTGGAAACATCCTCGCCACATCCACTCTATCCAAACCTTTCACTATTCTGTACGTTTCAATGAGGTCTCCCCTCATTCTTCTAAACTCCAGCGAGTACAGGCCCAGTGCTGACAAACACTCATCATAAGTTAACCTACCCATTCCTGAGATCATTCTTGTAAACCTCCTCTGGATCCTCTCCAGAGCCAGCATATCGTTCCTCAGACATGGGGCCCAAAATTGCTCACAATATTCCAAAAGCAGCCTTACCAGCGCCTTATAGAGCCTCAACATTACATCCCTGTTTTTGTATACAAGCCCTCTTGAAATGGAAACTCCAGCATTGTGTTTGCTTTCATTACTACCATTAGATTGTTCCTACCGATTCCTACAGATTGTGTTCTGATGGCGAGGAAATAAAGGATCTAGTTGCAGATTATTTTAACAAACAGCAAAAAATGAACGATAAGTCAGTTAGCTGACAACTGTTCCACTTGCATGTTCCCTGCGACAAGTTTATGAACTTGGATAAAAGTTGCTCCACGAGCACTTATTCCAAAATGGGAGCTGTTTAAGACTACCAGTGATAAAATTAGAGTTCATTAGGTTTTGCCAAAAGTTGCAAAACAGTTGTGTTTGGATGTGTTTCACTGATAACAATCCTCCCTCTGAATTGGATAGGTCAGCCTTTATTTCGGACATGAGCACATAAAACTGGACTGACAGCTAAGTGAATTATGGAACGAATGAGGCCTTGGAGTAGAAATTCATTCGTGCATTAAAAATATGCACTGATGTGATGCTGTGTGAAGCTTGCACCAATTTGACCTGATGCCACAGGGAAAATATTTTTGGTGAAACCTGCAAAAAGTTTTGCTTTCATTATCACTATGTGCCATCTGTAGTTGTGCACATTAACTATTGGTATTTTCAGAAGACACAAGGGGCGGCACTGTGGCGCAGCGGTAGAGTTGCTGCCTTACAGCGCCGGAGATCCTGGTTTGATCCTGACTATGGGCGCTGTCTGTGCGGAGTTTGTACGTTCTACCCCGTGACCTGCGTGGGTTTTCTCCGAGATCGTTGCTTTCCTCCCACACTCCAAAGACGTACAGGTTTGTAGGGTTAATTGGCTTGCAGTCAATGTAACATTGGTCTCTAGTGTGTGTAGGGCAGTGTTAATGGGTGGGGATCGCTGGTCAGTGCAACTAGGTGGGCTGTATCTCTAAACTAAACTGGACTCAAGTGTCGCAATAAGTTTAAAATAAGCTGCTGGACATCTACTAAGAGTCACAGCCACTGTCGGAAGTCATTTGGTACTTTGGGGTGCAATAATTAAAACAATAGACAATAGAATAGACAATAGACAATAGGTGCAGGAGGAGGCCATTCGGCCCTTCGAGCCAGCACCGCCATTCAATGTGATCATGGCTGATCACTCTCAATCAGTACCCCGTTCCTGCCTTCTCCCCATACCCCCTGACTCCACTATCCTTAAGAGCTCTATCTAGCTCTCTCTTGAATGCATTCAGAGAATTGGCCTCCACTGCCTTCTGAGGCAGAATTCCACAGATTCACAACTCTCTGACTGAAAAGTTTTTCCAAATCACAGTTCTAAATGGCCTACCCCTTATTCTTAAACTGTGGCCCCTTGTTCTGGAATCCCCCAACATTGAGAACATGTTTCCTGCCTCTAACGTGTCCAACCCCTTAATAATCTTACACGTTTCGATAAGATCTCCTCTCATCCTTCTAAGTTCCAGTGTATACAAGCCTAGTCGCTCCAGTCTTTCAACATTTCAACAATGCCAAGATAAAGACCCACTGACACCTTGTTTCTCTAAAGCTAATCTTGATACTGTCGAGGAATAGTTAAACAACCAGAAAATGCATCCATTCATTTTGGAGTCACCATTTGGCTGAAAAATTAACAGTTGTTCCATCACAGTGGTTGAGCTGACCCCATCGATGTTTCAGCTAATGATTCCTCAGCAAATGCAAGCAATAGAGTCATAGAGCCGTACAGCATGAGAACAGGCCCTTTGGCCCAACTTGTCCATGCCAACCCAGATGCCCCATCTGCACTAGTCTTGCCTGCCTGCGTGCGTTTGGCTCATATCCCTCTAAACCTTACTGATCCATGTACCTGTCCATACAGAAACATCGAAACATAGAAAATAGGTGCAGGAGTAGGCCATTCAGCCCTTCAAGCCAGCACCGCCATTCTATATGATCATGGCTGATCATCCAAAATCAGTACCCCATTCCTGCTTTTTCCCCATATCCCTTGATTCCTTAGGGCCTCAGAACTAAATCTAACTCTCTCTTGAAAACATCCAGTGAATTGGTCTCCACTGCCTTCTGTGTCACTACTCTCTGGGTGAATTTTTTTTTTCCTCGTGGTGACTGAGTGTTGACCCACAAAAGAAGATGAACCCACCCACCAGTCTGAGAAAGAATCCACATATCACCATTTTGGTAAAAGTGGAACCTTGTGCCAACTAAAAAATACCCAGAGTGCTGGAGTAACTCAGCGGGCCAGGCAGCATTTCTGGAGAACATGTACAGGCAATATTTCAAGTTGGGACCCTTCCTGGGTCAACAACATCGTCTACACTCCTGATTGACTCCATCGCATACTGAAAATCTGGATCAATACCATTGACCATGGACATCCTGGACAAAGCAGTCACCCAATCTGCATGTGGTTTCTCCCGTGTAGTGGAGATCACATGGTGGTTACCAAGTACTGAACACTAGAGAAGTGTGAGGTGTTGCATTTAGGGACGTCTAACAAGGGCAGGACCTACACAGTGGATGGTAGGCCTCTGGGGAGTGTTGTAGAGCAGGGGGGTCTAGGAGTGCAGGTGAATGGGTCCTTGAAGGTTGAGTTGCAGGTAGATAAGGTGGTCAAAAAGGCTTTTGGCACATTGGCCTTCATTAGTCAGAGTACTGAGTATAGAAGTTGGGAGGTCATGTTGCAGTTGTATAAGACGTTGGTGAGACCACATTTAGAATATTGTGTTCAGTTCTGGGCACCATGTTACAGGAAAAATATTGTCAAGCTTGAAAGGGTTCAGGAAATATTTACGAGGATGTTGCCAGGACTAGACTATGTGAGCTATGGGGAGAGGTTGAGTAGGCTGGGTCTCTATTCCATGGAGCGCAGGAGGATGAGGGGTGATCTTATAGATGTGAACAAAATCATGAGAGAAATAGATCAGATAGATGCACAGAGTCTGTTGCCCAGAGTAGGGGAATCGAGGACCAGAGGACATAGGTTCAAGGCGAAGGGGAAAAGATTTAATAGGAATCTGAGGGGTAACTTTTCCACACAAATTATGGTGGGTGGAAACGAGTCTTGTATGGTACACCTATTCTTTTAGCTTTTTGTGGTTTTAGAGATACAGCACGCAAATAGTCCCTTCAGCCCACCGAGTCCACACCGACCAGCAATTCCCCGCACATTAACACTATCCTACACACACTAGAGACAATTTTACAATTACACCAAGCCAATTAACCTACAAACCTGTACGTCTTTGGAGTGTGGGAGGAAACCGAAGATCTTGGAGAAAACCTACGTGGGTCATGGGGGAGAACGTACAGACAGCACCTGTAGTCGAGATCGAACCTGGGTCTCTGGCGCTGTAAGCTCTGTAAAGCAGCAACACTAACACTGGGGCACTGTGCCGACCCTGTTTGAATAGCCTGTTTGAATAGGTAGATGCACAGAGTCTCTTGCCCAGAGTAGGGGAATCGAGGACCAGAGGACATAGGTTCAAGGTGAAGGGGGAAAGATTTAATAGGAATCTGAGCGGTAACTTTTCCACACAAATGATGGTGGGTGTGTGGACAAACTGCCAGAGGAAGTAGTTGAGGCTGGGACTATTGCAACGTTTAAGAACCAGTTTGGCAGGTACATGGATAGGACAGGTTTGGAGGGATATGGACCAAGGCCAGGCAAGTGGGACTAGTGTAACTGGGACAAGTTGACCGGTGTGGGCAAGTTGGGCCGAAGGGCCTGTTTCCACACGGTATCACTCTATGATGCTATGACACTATGACTAGATTGGAAGAGGTGCAACTGTTTTGCTGCTTCTCCTGGGAGGTCAGTTTGAGGCCCTTGGGCGGTGGGAAGGGAAGAGGTAAAAGAGCAGATGTCTTAGCCACTTTCAGGTGGATTGGATTACCAGGTACATCATCCTCTCCCCTGCTCCTTCAGCATTCTGCTCTGCCCAAGACAGCAAGAAATTGCAGAGAGTTGTGAATGCAGCCTAGTCGATCATGGAAACGAGTCTTGTATGGTACACCTATTCTTTTAGCTTTTTGTAGTTTTAGAGATACAGCACGGAATTAGTCCCCTCAGCCCACCGAGTCCACACCGACCAGCAATTCCCCGCACACTAACACTATCCTACACACACTAGGGACAATTTTACAATTACACCAAGCCAATTAACCTACAAACCCGTACGTCTTTGGAGTGTGGGAGGAAACCGAAGATCTTGGAGAAAACCTACGCGGGTCATGGGGGAGAACCTGTAGTCGAGATCGAACCTGGGTCTCTGGCGCTTTAAGCTCTAACGCTGGGGCACTGTGCCGACCCTGTTTGAATAGCCTGCCAAACACAGCTTTTCACTGTACCTTCGAACACATGACAATAATAAACCTCAACCTAAACCAGCCAGTCGCTGGGCATGTCCTGTGGGTGGGAAGATTGCTACCTTCTGTCTGCTTTCCTGTACTTGCTCTCACAGAATTTAGCTGTCGTATTGGCTCTTGCTATAGAGATGTCAAACAAAGATAGACACAAAACGCTGGAGGAACTCAGCGAGGCAGGCAGCATCTCTGGAGAAAAAGGACGGGGGACATTTCTTCAGACTCAACAACTCATGACACAATGACTGATTTTGCTGCTGTGTTTCCTTCATTCTTCACAGGTATTAGTGTGTTGTACATCCAGTATAGTGTGAGTGCAAAGCACAATCTGAATGTGCACATAAAAGTGCACAAAGAGTGAGCTTGCTAGTGAAGTACCATCCTGAGTGTCATTTAGATTTTTTTTTAGATTTAGAGATACAGCGCAGAAACAGGCCCTTCGGCCCACCGGGTCCGCGCCGCCCAGCGATCCCCGCACACTAACACTATCCTACACCCACTAGGGTCAATTTTTACATTTTGCCCAGCCAATTAACCTACATACCTGTACGTCTTTGGAGTGTGGGAGGGAACAGAAGATCTCGGAGAAAACCCACGCAGGTCACGGGGAGAACGTACAAACTCCGTACAGACGGCACCCGTAGTCAGGATCGAACCTGAGTCTCCGGCGCTGCATTCGCTGTAAGGCAGCAACTCTACCGCTGCGCCACCGTGCCGCCCTTTTAATGAGATGAGATTTGAATGAGATGGCAAGTAAAGTTTTTGTCTGGAGACACAAAGAACTGCAGATGCTGGAATATTGAGCAAAACACAAAATGCTGGAGTAACTCAACTGATCAGGAAGCAGCTGTAAAGGGAATGGATGGGTGATGTTGTGGGTCGGGACCCTTCTTCAGACTGAGCGTAGAAGCGGAGAGAAAGCTGGAAACGGGGCGTGGGCCGAATACTTGGCAAGTGATTGGGGGGGATAGAAGTGAGGGGGGATTAAGGGGCATAGGGGTGGAGTAAGTGAAAAGGACTCAAAAGGGTGTCAGATAAGTTGCAGAGTGAAATGTAAATCCAGAGGGAGGCATATGGGTGGCGAAGAAGGGCAGGATAGTGGGAGAAATGGGATGTCTATTTTTCTTGAAGTATATGTGATCCCATAGCAATCTTTTAAGAAGAGTTATGGAGAATTTATGGTCTCTTAGTTGGCATTTATGCTTTTAACGACCAGTTGCAAAATCAGTTTAACTGGTTAACTGCTGCTTTTATTTAGAATATATAGGTAACTATTTTTCAAAGGTAATTCATCAGGACTGATAGACACAAAATGCTGGAGTAACTCAGCGGGACAGGCAGCATCCCTGGAAAGAAGGAATGGATGACGTTTCGGGTCGAGACCCTTCTTCAGACTGATGTCAAGGGAGTGGGCGGTATAGAGATAAAATGTAGTTGGAGACAGTAATCATCAGGATTGGGATGCAAAACATCTCAATTTTTACTGCAGTAAGCATAAAATATTTACTTGTTCATTTTCAGGCAGTTCCTTGCTTGGGAACCAATTCAATAATGCATCAGGTCCCAGGTGACACTGTTGAGCTTTTGTTCGTACAGAATCATGGAAAGCAAATGGATAAAAAAGTTTTCCAACTTCCTAGCTGTGTTGCCATTGTGTTGTCATCGTCTGAATCTTGCTCCCATGCTCAGATGTGTCTGCAGTGATTAATTTGGAACAAAATATCCTTGCTGAGGTATTTTAAGGTCTTGCTGGAGGCCAGTTGCAAAGAAGTCTTCAGAGTTTTGCAAGGGGAGTAAAGTAAGTGAAATGCAACCGTGATCTCACAACAGCCTTGAGATTTAGTTACATAAAGATTTGGCACGATCTCGCTATATATACATATATATTTGGAAAGAATTAAAAGACCGACTGGCAAAAAATAACGTGATTATTTTAGGCTGACATTTTTTCGGTTCCAAAAGAAAAATTGTCGTTCCGCAGTGAGAAGGGATCTGGAGCATCCATCAGCGGTATGTTTCAGATGATTTTCGTGATGGAAAATCACTGCTTTTGCAGATCCACAAAGGAGATTAATTTCAGGACACAGCGGGAGAGTTGCTGCCTTGCGGCACCAGAGATCCGGGTTCGAACCTGACTACTGGTGCTGTCTGTACGGAGTTTGTACGTTCTTCCCTTGACCCTCGTGGGTTTTCCCCGGGTGCACCGGTTACCTCCCACATTCCAAAAACATGCAGGTTTGTAGGTTAATTGGCTTCTGTAAATTATAAATTGTCCCTAGTGTGTGTAGCACAGTGCTAGCATACAGGGATGGCTGGTCAACATGGCCTTGATGGGCTGAAGGGCCTGTTTCTGTGATGTTTCTCTAAAATAAAATAAACTAAACTGAAGGTCAACCCTACTTACTGTAGCTATTACTGATCAATTCAGGAAAGAAATCCATCATTGATCCCTGATTAGCCAACACTTAACCAGAACCATCCTTAAACGGTAGAGTTGCTGCTTTACAGCGAATGCAGCGTCGGAGACTCAGGTTCGATCCTGACTACGGGTGCTGCACTGTAAGGAGTTTGTACGTTCTCCCCGTGACCTGCGTGGGTTTTCTCCGAGATCTTCGGTTTCCTCCCACACTCCAAAGACGTACAGGTATGTAGGTTAATTGGCTGGGTAAATGTAAAAATTGTCCCTAGTGGGTGTAGGATAGTGTTAATGTACGGGGATCACTGGGCGGCACGGACTTGGAGGGCCGAAAAGGCCTGTTTTCGGCTGTATATATATGATATGATATGATAAATTCTCTATAGAATTTATATCTCTATATAACTGGCTAGCAAGCCATTCAGTTATAGCATTGCTGCTATGTTCAAGCACAATGATAATTAAACAGGACAGATATTTCTGCTATTAACTGAGACACTAACTTTGGATATGGTAACATTGCATCGTCCAGTTGACTTTGCAAAGTACTTTTTACAAACATCTTGAGGTCGAGTGTCCATGATAAGACAATAGGCAATAGACGCAGGAGGAGGCCATTCGGCCCTTCGAGCCATCACCGCCATTCAATGTGATCATGGCTGATCATTCTCAATCAGTACCCTGTTCCTGCCTTCTCCCCATACCCCCTGACTCCGCTATCCTTAAGAGCTCTATCCAGCTCTCTCTTGAATGCATTCAGAGAATTGGCCTCCACTGCCTTCTGAGGCAGAGAATTCCACAGATTCACAACTCTCTGAGAGTTGGCCCTATGACTCATAAGTTGATAAGTGATAGGAGCAGAATTAGGCGTTTCGCCCCTTCAAGTCTACTCCGCTATTCAATCATGGCTAACCTATCTTTCCTTCTCAACCCCATTCTCCTGCCTTTTCCCCATAACCCTTGACACCCTTACTAATCAAGAACCTGTCAATCTGCGCCTTAAAAATACCGATTGACTTGGCCTCCACAGCAAACTATGGCGATGAATTCCACAAATTCACCACCCTCTGACTCAAGAAATTCCTCTTCATCTTTCTGAAGGCAAGTCCTTTTATTCTGAGGCTATGGCCTCTGGTCCCAGACTTTCCCAATATTGGAAGCATCCACTCTATCCAGGCCTCAAGCCTTTGTTTGTCACGGCCCAACAGCAGAACAGACCCGTCAAAGAATGTGATGTGGTGATATAACGGCAGGAGTGAGGAGGGCTTGGAGTCCACTACATAAATTCCAGACCCTGCAAAGTCCCATGGGCAAAGATCCTCATCCTGATTGCAAGCCATCATTCTCTGGTGAATCAGTGCTCCTTCATGTTCAACAACACATTTAAGATGTACTGAAAGTGGCGATCACATAGAATGTGCTCTGGGTGGGGGACTTCAATGTCTATTTATTATTGTCACGTGTACCGAGGTATAGTAAAAAGCATATATTATAAGAAAATAACTGCAGATGCTGGTACAAATCGAAGGTATTTATTCACAAAATGCTGGAGTAACTCAGCAGGTCAGGCAGCATCTCAGGAGAGAAGGAATGGGTGACGTTTCGGGTCAAGACCCTTCTTCAGACTGATGTCAGGGGAGCGGGACAAAGGAAGGATATAGGTGGAGACAGGAAGATAGAGGGAGATCTGGGAAGGAGGAGGGGAAGAGAGGGACAGAGGAACTATCTAAAATTGGAGAAATCGATGTTCATACCACTGGGCTGCAAGCTGCCCAGGCGAAATATGAGGTGCTGTTCCTCCAATTTCCGGTGGGCCTCACTATGGCACTGGAGGAGGCCCGTGACAGAAAGGTCAGAATGGGAATGGGAGGGGGAGTTGAAGTGCTCAGCCACCGGGAGATCAGGTTGGTCAATGCGGACCGAGCGCAGGTGTTGAGCGAAGCGATCGCCGAGCCTGCGCTTGGTTTCGCCGACGTAAATAAGTTGACATCTAGAGCAGCGGATGCAATAGATGAGGTGGGAGGAGGTGCAGGTGAACCTTTGTCTCACCCGGAAAGACCTAAAAAGCATTGTTCTTCATGTTATCCAATTAAGTCCGATTATACTAAACATTAAAACAATCAGTCCATACACAAGTACCATAGGTTGAGCGAATAGAAAGACACAGAATGCAGACTCTGGTAGCAAAGAAGCAAAGGCCAATATCCGCAATGAGGTCGTGGAGAATCAGACAGTACTCTAGCTTGTGGATGGATCACACACTGGGGAACAAACTGTCCCGGAGTCTGGTGGTGCACTCTTTCAAGCTGTTGTATTTTCTGCCTGACGGGAGCAGGGAGAAAAGGGAATGACCGGGGTGGAACAAGTTTTGATTAAGTTGATCGCTTTCCCGTGGCAGTGTGAAGTGTTGATGGGGCCAATGGTGGGAAGTATGATGGATTGGGTTAACATCCGCAACTCTTGGCAATTTCTTGCAGTCTTGGCAGAGCCAAGCTGTGATGCATCTTGGTACACAAACCAAGCTGTGATGCATCCCGACAGTATGGTTTCTATGTTCAAGTTTGTAAGAGTTATTGGAGACATACCAAATTTCCCCAGTCTCTTGAGGATGTAGAAGTGTGTTGCTTTCTTGGCTGTTACTTCAATGTAGTTGAAGTTCCAGATCATCGGAAATATTAGCACCTAGGAACACGAGGCTCTCCACCATTTCCACTTGGGCACCATTGATGCTGATTGGGGCATGTACTCCACCATGCTGGCAGTACCACCATTGCTGAGCTGGCCAAACGCTGATGAAGGGCAGAGCTGATGGATTTGGTTTGGGACAAATAATGAGTGATTAAAATATTTTGGCTCATTATCACCAACCTTCCTGTGGCATTATCACCAACCAACCTTCCTGTGGCATTATCACCAACCTGTGGCATGTGCATCTGCCTGTTGATAGCATTGGTAGAAGCAATCACATGCAGTCCTTGTGGAGACAGAGTTCTGCCTATGCTTCAAGTTCTTCCTCCACTCTCTTGTGTGGCACTATCACCATGATGAGTGAGATGGAACCAGTAGTCTTGGGATGCATGAGATGCAATAAACCTTCAGCTGTTGCAAATATTCTTGTTATTGAGGGCGTGCAGCGTAGGTTTACTAGGTTAATTCCCGGAATGGCGGGACTATCATATGTTGAAAGACTGGAGCGACTAGGTTTGTATACACTGGAATTTAGAAGGATGAGAGGAGATCTTATCGAAACTTATAAGATTATTAAGGGGTTGGACACGTTAGAGGCAGGAAACATGTTCCCAATGTTGGGGGAGTCCAGAACAAGGGGCCACAGTTTAAGAATAAGGGGTAAGCCATTTAGAACTGAGATGAGGAAAAACTTTTTCAGTCAGAGAGTTGTGAATCTGTGGAATTCTCTGCCTCAGAAGGCAGTGGAGGCCAATTCTCTGAATGCATTCAAGAGAGAGCTGGATAGAGCTCTTAAGGATAGCGGAGTCAGAGGGTATGGGGAGAAGGCAGGAACGGGGTACTGATTGAGAATGATCAGCCATGATCACATTGAATGGTGGTGCTGGCACGAGGGGCCGAATGGCCTCCTCCTGCACCTATTGTCTATTGTCTATTGTCTAAAGCACCCCACTGCACCTGTAAACTTGCATTCCTCAGATCACCATTACAATCGAGCATGGAGATCAACCCAGGTTTACTGCAGAAGGACTTGCTGGGATCAAACAAAAAGAGGTGCTCATGTTTTGAAGCTCTAGTGCAGAACTGCTTGCATGCCTCCCAGCTCCGGTGGCTTGGGTTTGATCCTCCCAGCTCCGGTGGCTTGGGTTTGATCCTGAGCCCAGACGCTTCTTCTGCAGGTTTCCTACAGGTGTTCCATTTTCTTCTCCAAAGATGGGTTAATTGATTGCTGAAGTCTTTGCAGCTTAATGACACCCGTCCTCTAGCAGGGTGGCCGAAACTGAGCACAATACTCACCAACGTGTTGTACAATTGTAACATAACATCCCAACTTCTATGCTCAATGCACTGATTGATGAAGGCCATTGTACCAAAAGCTTTCCTCATTACTCTATCTACCTGCGTCACCATTTTCACGAAACTATATACCTGTGCTCCGAGATTCCTCTGCTCTACCACACCATTCACTGTGAAGGTCCTACCCTGGTGAGAGCTTTCTTCCATCTCCCCTGATTTAGTTTAGTTTATCGAGGTACAATGAAAAGCTTTTAATGTAGCGTGCTATCCAGTCAGCGGAAGGACTGTGCATGATTACAATCAAGCTGTCCATGGTGAACAGATACAGGATAAAGGGAATAATGTTTCGTGTAAGATAAAGTTATGAAGTGTGAAAATGCACACCTCCAGTATCTTCCCAGCTGTTGTCAGGCAATTCTATCATCCCACCACAACCAGAGAGCAGTGCTGAACTACTATCTACCTCTTTGGTGACCCTCAGACTATCCTTGATCGGACCTTGCTGGCTTTACCTTGCACTAAACGCTATTCCTTTATCGTGTGATTTAAAACTGAGGTGAGAAGAAAACGTTTTCACCCAGTGAATTCTCTGCCACAGAAGGCAGTGGAGGCCAATACACTGGATGAATGTAAAAGAGAATTGGATAGAGCTCTAGGGGCTAGCAGAATCAAGGGATGTGGGGAGAAGGCAGGCACAGGTTACTGATTGTGGATGATCACAATGAATGGCGGGGCTGACAAAATGGCCTCCTCCTGCACCTATTTTCCATGTTTCTATGTATCTGTGCAGTAAATGGCTCCATTGTGATCATGTATTGTCTTTTGCTGACTGGGTAGCACGCAACAAAAGTCTTTTCACTGTGCCTCTGTATACGTGACAATAAACTAAACTGAGCTGAAGTCTGATTAAGGACTGAAGTCTGAGGGTTTCCAATGAGGTAGATGGTAGGTCAGGACTAATCTCTAGTTGGTGAGAATTGCCTGATAACAGCTGGGAAGAAACTGTCCCTGGATCTGGAATATAAAGGGTCCCTTTACCACAAGGCCTGAAATTATGCCATTTGTGGCAGTCCTTCCTTCTTGTTTTTTGCCTATTATTAATTGTGAAAAAGTAGAAAAAGCTGCTGCAGAGTAGCTTTTCACCCAGTTTTCTGCAGACGTTCCTTGTGGGCATATCAGTCGCTGCCAGAGTTGCTGTCTCCTGATTTCTCTACCAAGTCATGCTTTGATGGTTTGAATTTCCTGAAGTCATTGTGATTAATCAATGAGCTTATGTTTAAAACAAATTTGGTAAAAATGTCTTATGGGATTCAACATTCATTGAGCAACAAAAAAAACAAACAGATCAGTTACATCGACACAAAATGCTGGGGTAACTCAGTGGGTCAGACAGCAGCTCTGGAGGAAAAGGATGGGTGATGTTTCGGATCGGGATTCTTCTTCAGACCCGATCCGAAATGTCACCAATCCTTTTTCTCCAGAGATGCTGCCTGACCCGTTGAGTTACTCCAGCACTTTGTGTCTATCTTTGGTACATTCCAGCATCTGCAATCCCTTTCTACACAGTCAGATAAGTAAGCCAGGTTGAAACTACTTTGGGAATAGGATTTGGGTACATTAATTGAAAAAAATATATTCATGTCGATTGTAGAGGTGCGGTATTCAAACTTTTGGTAATATTTTAAAATGCGCTGTTATGCCATGAGGATGGATAGTCATAATGTACCATTGTGGGAGTAGGTGGCACGGTGGCACAGCGGTAGAGTTGCTGCCTTACAGCGCCCAGAGTCCCAGGTTCGATCCTGACTACGGGTGCTGTCTGTGTGGGGTTTTACCTTCTCCCTGTAACCTGCATGGGTTTTCTCCGGGATCTCCGGTTTCCTCCCACTCTCCAAAGACGTACAGGTTTGTAGGTTAATTAGCTTGGTAAAATTGTCAATTGTCCCTGGTGTGTGAAGGATAGTGTAAGTGTGCAAAATCGCTGGTCGGCACGGACTCGGTGGGGAAAAAAGGGCCTGTTTCCAAGCTGTATCTCAACACTAAACAAAATGTAACTAAAATTAAGTTAGGCTGAGAAAATCAGCTTAATTTTAATGTGGGAATAAATAGGGTAATATTTCATATAAATAAGAAACATGAAGTCTATGAACAACCTGGAGTCTATTAACAAAGGTGAGTATTGATCTTTAACTGAAACAGCCCAACTGAAGTGAAGCCGCTGTCAGTAAAGCAGGCGGAGTTCTGGGATGTATTTTGAACGGTGACTTTGTGCTATCAGTGGGGAACCTTGAACATCAAAAGCATTCAACACAAATTTGATTTGGCAGGGTGTGGGAGCTGTGAGTTCTTTAATCCCAAGGCTTGAATCTCTGAGGTATGAAGAGAGTGCTAAAGACAACAATGTTTCCACTGATTGTGAGAAGAAAATTAAGACTATTTATTTCCAGGGTGGGGAAAGAAGGTTGATGATCTTATTTAGTAACATATAAAATTCTGGGGATCTTATAGAAACACATAAAATTCTGGGGATCTTAGAGAAACATATACATTTTGTTTTAAAGGATTGGACAGGCGAGATGCAGGAAAAATGTTCTCGATGTTGGGGGAGTCCAGAACCAGGAGGCAGTTTAAGAATAAGGGGTCGGCCATTTAGAACGTAGATGAGGAAAAACTTTTTCACCCAGAGAGTTGTGAATCTGTGGAATTCTCTGCCACGGAAGGCAGTGGAGGCCAATTCACTGGGTGTTTTTAAGAGAGAGTTAGATTTAGCTCTTAAGGCTGACGGAATCAAGGGATATGGGGAAAAAGCAGGAACGGGCTACAGATTTTGGATGATCAGGCATGATCATATTGAATGGCGGTGCTGGCTCGAAGGGCCGAATGGCCTCATCCTGCACTTATTTTTCTATGCTTTCTATGTTTTCTAGTTACGATCAGACAGCTACAAGGGCCCTTGTTATTCCAAAATGGAGCACTCCTACTCCTGGTGTGAAATGTAGTGAACCTTATGTCGGCAAAGGGAGTAGCACAGATACAGCTGGCAATGCCCTGCCAAGGGTAGACAGGCTCGGGGACCTGGGGTGGAAGATATTGCACCGAGGAGTCCCCTGCAACCTGTTCCTCGCGCGGTTCACAGACTCGCCAGCCGCCTGCCACTTTTGCGGGTTGGAAGAGTCTGTGTACCACTTGTACATGGAGTGTGTGAGGTTGCAGCCCCTGTTCCAACATCTAAAGGAGCTGCTCCTTGCTTTTTGGCTGCACCTTTCACCCACCATCCTCACCCTTTGGACACCCTGTGCGTAGGGGAGAGGGTGGGGCCGAAGATGTCCTGGTTGGGTTGCTCCTGGTCCTGGCCAAGCTGGCCATCCGCGAGTCACGGCGCCAGGCGGAAGAGGGCTCTGCCCGAGCCAGCTGCCTACCCCTTTTCCGGGGTTACATCCTCGCCCGGGTGGTGTTAGAGAGGGACTACGCGCTGTCCACGGGCACCCTGGAGGATTTCCAGGACCGCTGGGCACCGCGGGGGGTTGGATGTGTCCTGGATGGGGATTGTAATATAATTGTAAAATAGTTTCAACTGGTATATTTGTTTGTATAATATTCTGGTGGTGGGTTCTGTTTTGGTTTTATTGTATTGTACATATTATTTTAATATTTAAATAAATATTTTTGATTAAAAAAATTTTTTTTTAAAAAAAGGGGTAGACAGGCAGAAGAAGCTTTTTCCCCAGATAGCAAAATCAAATACTAGAGGACATAGCTTTAAGTTGAGTTAACTTTAGTTTATTGTCACGTGTATCGTACAGGTACAGTGAAAAGCTTTTGTTGCGTTCTGACCAGTCAGCGGAAAGACAATGCATGATTGCAAACAAGTCATCCACAGATGAAAGGGGCAAAGTTTAAGTGAGATGTGTGGGGCATGCTTTTTACACAGAGAGTGATGAGTGCCTGGAACGCACTGCTGGGCTGGTGGTGGAAGCAGATATGATAGTGGCATTTAAGCGACTTTTGGATAGACACATGAATATGCAGGGGATGGAGGGATATGGATTATGTGCAGGCAGATGAGAGTTGGTGTTGGTGTACATTTAACACAGACATTGCGAGCCGAAGGGCCTGTCCTTATTCGGCACTGTTCTATGTTCTAAGAACATTGTTGCTAGCCATGCTGATCCAATGATTCCAAGCAGTGCTCCGTATTGACAATACAACTCTTGTTGAATGCTCTGTTACCATTCAGTACTACGGCTGTTCATTTTAATGCAGGTTGTTGTTTTTAGATTTTTAGATTTAGATTTAGAGATACAGCGTGGAAACAGGCCCTTCGGCCCACCGAGTGCGCGCCGCCCAGCGGTCCCCGCACATCAACACTATCCTACACACACTAGGGACAATTTTTACATTTACCATGTCAATTAACCTACATACCTGTACGTCTTTGGAGTGTGGGAGGAAACCGAAGATCTCGGAGAAAACCCATGCAGGTCACGGGGAGAACGTACAAACTCCGTACAGACGGCGCCCGTAGTCAGGATCGAACCTGAGTCTCCGGCGCTGCATTCGCTGTAAGGCAGCAACTCTACCGCTGCGCCACCGTGCCGGTTTATTCTGCTATTGTATAACCTAAAACTTGGACTTCATCCATCTTTGCTGGGCTAAATGGGTGCTGACTTTTTGCCCTAAAACCAAACAGCAAGTAACTTGGTACATCCTCACTGTTCGGAAATCGCCATTATAGGTTTCCCTCGCATATGAGGAGTGCAGAATAATTGTGTGTCCACAAATGGCAGCTGCTTCCTGGGTTTGCAAATGCTGTCTCGTTTGTGTTTGCTGTGAAGATGAGGGAAGATGGGGGTTAGGGAGAGTTTTCGGGAACAGGGCTATGGTGCAGCACGATCGGGTCAGAACTCTGACTGAACGACTGTCATAAGAATCTACAGAATGAATGAATGAATGAATGTTTATTGGCCAAGTTTGTGCATATACAAGGAATGTGCCTTGGTGCTCCGCTCACAAATGACAACACAAACATACAGTTAACAATTAAGAATAAAGCATAAACACATCAAAACAATAAGGATACAACATTACGGTCTAAACTTGTGGGTGAAAATAAACCAGAGCAAAAAAGGAAACTACAGACTTTGGTTATTGAGTAGAACTACCACTCGTGGGAAAAGAGCTATTTTTATGTCTGGCTGTGGCTGCTTTGACAGTCCGGAGTCGCCTTCCTGATTTGCTAGGTATCCCAGGTTTGCTAGGAAGTGCTTCAAAGAGTTTGGATCACAGTTTGTAGCATTGAGTGCACAGATCAGTGTGCACGTTTGCAAAAGGGCACAAACAGCAGTCACTCAGAGGGAATAGACTCAAAGTGCTGGAGTAACTCAGCGGGACAGGCAGCATCTCTGGAGAGAAGGAATGGGTGACGTTTCAGGTCGGAACCCTTCTTCGGACCGGAAGTCTGAAGTCTGAAGAAGAGTTCCAACCTGAAATATCCTTTTCTCTGGAGATGCTGCCTGACCCGCTGAGTTACTGCAGAATTTTGTGTCTATCTTCAGTATGAACCAAATCTGCATCTGCGGTTCCTTCCTACACGTTCATGGGAAAGGTCCTGCCCTGGTTTGACTTCCCAAAATGCAACACTTCACACTTGTCTGAATTAAACTCCATTAGCCCTTTCTCAGCTCATTTACAAACTAATCAGCATCCCGCTATCTTCTTTGTCTACGATTCTCCCTATTTTAGTATCATCTGCAAACTTTCTAATCATGGGACTAGTTTAGATGGGGCATTTTGGTTGGCACGGACTAGTTGGGCCGAAGGGCCTGTTTCCGTGCTGTTTGACTCTGTGGCTTTATGACCCTATGCCGGAGAAGCATTGATAAGCGTGGGAATTTTGCGATGTTTCCGAAGACAGTGTAATCTCGACCTGACTCGGCGTTGTCGTGGTCATTGTCGTCGGGTAAAATAAGATTTCGGTGATCTGCTACGACTTTGACAGTCGCCGGCAGTTGGCTAAAGAATCGCCTAAGTGGGACAGGCCCTTAAGGCTCAGGCTAGCTGTCGCTATACAAAACAACTACCCCATTCCTTTCAGTGGGTTTGCTGAACTTGCGGCAGGAGTTAAGTGCATGGGTTATCTCAGTGTTTGCAATTGTTTGTTAATATTTCAAGGTGCCTAATTAAATGGTGTCATTTTGCATTGTGTTATTTAGCTTTATCATAGAAACCACAGAATCTTTTGACTTTAGAAGCGGGAGGGTAAGGATCTGATGTCTGAAGAAGGGTCTCGACCCAAAACATCACCTGATCCTTCTCTCCAGAGATGCCGCCTGTCCCGCTGAGTTGCTAAAGCTTTTTGTGTCTATCTAAGGATCCACAAACCTGTCTTCATCGACGGGTCAGTGGTGGAGAATGTCAACAACTTTAAGTTCCTGGCCACGCATTTCTCTGAAGATCTGTCCTGGAGTCAAAGAAAGCCCGCCGGTACCTCTACTTCCTCAGAAGTACGAGGACATTCACTGAATACTCAACCAAACCTCTATAACTGTATGGGGGGGAGAGCATACTAACTGGTTGGACTGCAGTCTGGCACTCCATTTTCCTCCCATATTCCAAAGACATACAGGGTTGAAGGTTAAAAAACTGCAGATGCTGGTTTAAATCGAAGGTAGACATAAAATGCTGGAGTAACTCAGCGGGTCAGGCAGCATCTCGGGAGAGAAGGAATGGGTGACGTTTTAGGCCGAGACCCTTCTTCAGTCTGAAGAAGGGTCTCGACCCGAAACATCACCCATTCCCTCTCTCCTAGATGCTGCCTGACTCGCTGAGTTACTCCAGCATTTTGTGTCTACCAGGTTTGTAGGTTAATTGGTAAAGATTGTAAATTATCCCGAGTGTGTGGGATAGTGCTAGTATACGGGGATCGCTCGTCTGCACGGACTTGGCGGGCTGAAAGGCCTGATTCCACGCTATATCGCTGAAGTAAACTATAGTTTCTAATGTAGAATGACATTACATCCTCATCAGCTAGTGCATTAGTAATGACACTGAGCTTCCTGCTGATGCCTGTAGTTGCTGACAATAGACAATAGGCAATAGGCAATAGGTGCAAGAGTAGGCTATTCGGCCCTTCGAGCCAGCACCACCATTCAATGTGATCATGGGTGATCATTCACAATCAGTACCCCGTTCCTGCCTTCTCCCCATACCCCCTGACTCCGCTATCTATAAGAGCTCTATCTAGCTCTCTCTTGAAAGCATCCAGAGAATTGGCCTCCACTGCTGCATGGTGTAGAATGCACAAGCTGCATGTAATAATCATTATAGTGAAAAAGCAGGACAACGTTGGCATGCTGCTTGCACCAGATTCAATGGCAAGGGTCATTTGTGACTTTTCAACGGATGGTTGAACTGAACATCGCCAGAACTCTGCAACTTTTGATTTGAGTTAAAAATGTAGAATTGAGGATACGATTACAGAATGAATAAGCCTGCAGCAAGGTCAGAAATGAAAGGTGTGTGCTATGTGGTATAGACTACGTGCTAGAGTGCAGCTACACTGTCATCTTCTGGTTACCCTGAAGGTATAAAATATCTTGGCTGCTGCATTGAATATGGTTGGGAACACGATGAAAGAGTTTGGCCACAACTGCTGACAAAATTATTCAGAGATCCCATTTAACACAATTGGTAACATTAATGAAGGTAAAGAATATTGAGCTGTTCTGGGTATTTAAGCACTGAAGGGAAACTGCATAATCCTCATCGGGACAATAATTAGAATCATTCAGTGTGGAATCAGGCCCTTCAGTCCAACTTGCCCACACCAACTAACATGTCCCATCTACTCTAGTCCCACATGCCTGCGGTTGGCACAAATCCCTTTAAACCTATCCTATCCAGGTACCTAAATGTTTCTTAAATGTTGTGATAGTACCTGCCTCAAATACCTTCACCTGCAGCTCGTTCCATATACCTGCCACCCTTTGTGTGTAATAGGTTCCTATTAAATCTTTCCCCCCTCACCTTAAACCTATGTCCTCTGGTTCTTGATTCCCCTACTCTGAGCATGAGACTCGATTCCTCTCATAGTTTTTGACACCTCTATAAGATCACTTCTCATCTGCACTCCATAGAATAGAGTCCTAGCTTGCTCAACCTCTTCCTAAAGCTTAGACCTCAAGTCCTGGAAACATCCTCGTAAATCTTCTCTGCCATAAACTAAACACAATCCTCTAAGCAGTTATCATGGGTGACTTTAATCTACATATAGATTGGCCAACCAAATTGGTAACAGTGCTGAGGTGGAGGACAATTTCCTAGGATTTTTTAAACCAATATGTAGAAAAATCGACTAGAGGGCAGGCCATCCTAGCCTGGGTATTTTTTTAGATTTAGATTTAGAGATGCAGCGCGGAAACAGGCCCTTCAGCCCACCGGGTCCGCGCCGCCCAGCGATCCCCGCACATTAACACTATCCTACACACACTAGGGACAATTTTTTAAAAACATTTGCCCAGCCAATTAACCTACAAACCTGTACGTCTTTGGAGTGTGGGAGGAAACCAAAGATCTCGGAGGAAACCCACGCAGGTCACGGGGAGAACGTACAAACTCCGTACAGACGGCGCCCGTAGTCAGGATCGAACCTGAGTCTCCGGCGTTGCATTCATTGTAAGGCAGCAACTCTATCGCTGCGCCACCGTGCCGCAGGATTAGTTAGCGATCTTGTTGTGCGAAGCCCCGTGGGCAATAATGACCATAATATGGTGGAATTCTGCATTGGGATGGAGTGTGACACGGTTAATTCAGAGATTAGGTTCCTGAACTTAAAGAAAGGAGACTTTGAAGGTATGAGACGGAAATTGGCTAGGATAGACTGGCAAATTAACTTAAAGGGTTGACGGTGGAGATGCAATGGCAAAGATTTAAAGACCACATGGATGAACTCCAAACATTGTTCATCCCTGTCTGGTGAAAAAATAAAACGGGGAAGGCAACTCAACCGTGGCTAACAAGGGAAATCAAGGATAGTGTTAAATCCAAGGAAAAGGCATATAAATTGACCAGAGGAGGCAGCAAACCGGAGGACTGGGAGAAATTTAGAACTCAACAGAGGAGGACAAAAGCGGTTAATTAAGAGAGGGAAAAGAGAGCATGAACGAAAGCTTGCTGGGAAAATAAAAACTGACTGTGAAAGCTTTTTAAAATATGTAAAAAGGAAAAGATTAGTGAAGCCAAATGAGGGTCCCTCATAGTCAGAGGCAGGTGAATTTATAATGGGAAACAAGGAAATGGCAGAACAGTTAAACGAGTACTTTGTTTGTGTCTTACTTAGTGAAGACAGAACCAATCTCCCAGAAATACTAGGGGACTGAGGATCTAGTGGGAGGGAGGGACTGAAGGCAGATAAATTGCCAGGGCCTGATAGTCTGCATCCCAGAGTACTCAGGGAGGTGGCCCTAGAAATAATGGATGCATTGATGATCATTTTCCAATGTTCTCTCGACTCTGGATCAGTTCCTGTGGACTGGAGGGTAGCCAAAGTAACTCCACTTTTTAAGAAAGGAGGGAGAGAGAAAATGGGGAATTATAGACCAGTTGGCCTTACATCGGTGGCGGGGAAGATGCTTGAGTCGATTATTAAAGATGTTATAGCAGTGCATTTGGAAAGCAGTGACAGGATCGGTCAAAGTCAGCATGGATTTATCAAGGGGAAGTCATGCTTGACTAATCTTCTGGAATTTTTCAAGTAACATCCAAGAGGATGTAACAAGTAGATTGGATAAGGGAGAGCCAGTGGATGTGGTGTATCTGGACTTTCAAAAAACCTTTGACAAGGTCCCACACAAGAGATTAGTGTGCAGAATTAGGGCACATGATATTGGGGGGAGGGTATTGACATGGATAGAGAACTGGTTGGCAGACAGGAAGCAAAGAGTAGTAATTAATGGGTCTTTTTCAGAATGGCAGGCAGCGACAAGTGGGGTGTCGCAAGGCTCGGTGCTGGGACCCCAGTTATTTACAATATGTATTAATGATTTTGACGAGGGAATTAAATGTGACATTTCCAAGTTTGCGGATGACACAAAGCTGGGTGGCAGTGTGAGCTGTGATGAGGATGCTTTGAGGCTGCAGGGTGACTTGGATAAGTTGGGTAAATGGGCAGATGCATGGCAGAAGCAGTATAATGTGGATAAATGTGAGGTTATTCACTTTGATGGCAAGAACAGGAAGGCAGATTATTATCTAGATGGTGTCAGATTAGGAAAAGGGGAGGTGCAATGAGACCTGGGTTTGCTTGTACATCAGTCACTGAAAGTAAGCATGCAGGTACAGCAGGCAGTGAAGAAATTTAATGGCATGTTGGCCTTCATTTCGAGAGGATTTGAGTTCAGGGGCAAGGAGGTCCTACTGCAGTTGTACAGGGCCCTGGTGAGATCACACCTGGAGTATTGTGTGCACTTTTGGTCTCCTAATTTGAGGAAGGACATTATTGGTATTGAGGGAGTGCAGCGTAGGTTTACCAATCCCGGGATGGCGGGACTGACATATGATGAAAGAATGTATCACAAAAACCTGGAATAACTCAGCGGGTCAGGCAGCATCTCAGGAGAGAAGGAATGAGTGACGTTTCGGGTCGAGACCCTTCTTCAGATGAAAGAATGGGTCGACTGGGCTTGTATTCACTGGAATTTTGAAGGATGAGAGAGGATCTTATAGAAAAATATAAAATCCTTAATGGATTGGACAGGCTAGATGCAGGAAAAATGTTCCCGATGTTGGGGGAGTCTAGAACCAGGGGTCACAGTTTACGAATAAAAGGTAGGCCATTTAGGACTGAGATGAGGAAAACCTTTTTCACTCAGAGAGTTATAAATCTGTGGAATTCTCTGCCATAGAAGGCAGTGGAGGCCAATTCACTGGATGTTTTCAAGAGAGAGTTAGATTTAGCTGTTAGGGCTAAAGGAATCAAGGGATATGAGGAAAAAGCAGGAACAGGGTACTGATTTCAGATGATCAGCCATGATCATATTCATTGGCAGTGCTGGCTCGAAGGGCCGAATGGCCTACTCCTGCACCTATTTTCTATGTTTCTATGTTTCAATGTTTCTAAATGTGGCCTCACCAACGTCTCTGAATGCTTTCAAGAGAGAGCTAGATAGAGCTCTTAAGGATAGCGGAGTCAGGGGGTATGGGGAGAAGGCAGGAACGGGGTACTGATTGAGAATGATCAGCCATGATCACATTGAATGGTGGTGCTGGCTCGAAGGGCCGAATGGCCTACTGCTGCACCTATTGCCTATTGTCTATTATATAACTGCACCATGACCTCACAACCTCTGTACTCAATACTCTAACTGATTAAGGCCAATGTGCCGAAAGCCTTTTTGACTACCCAATCTACCTGTGGCGCCACTCTCAAAGAACAATGTACCTACACTCTTAGATTCCTCTGCACTACAACACTCCCCAGAGCCTTTACATTCACTGTGTAGGTCCTGCCCATGTTAAACTATCCAAAATGCAACACTTCACATTTCTCTGTATTAAATTCCATCAACCATTCCTCAGCCCACCTGCCCAGAGCTACTTCCTTGGTTTTACTGACTTTGAGAGCAAGGTAGTTGTTCTGGCACTGTTTGGTCAATAGATCGATCTCCTTCCTATGGCTCTGACTCATCGTAAGTCTGAAGAAGGGTCTCGACCCGAAACGTCACCCATTCCTTCGATCCAGAGATGCTGCCTGTCCCGCTGAGTTATTCCAGCTTTTTGGATCTATCTTCTGACTCATTGTAAGATGTAATTCGTCTGACTACAGTGGTATCATCAATGAATTTGAGGATGGAGTTGGAACTGTATCCAGCTATGCAAACATGAGTATAGAGCAGGGGCCTGAGCACACAGTCCTGAGGTGCTCTTGTGCTGATAGTTATTGAGGAGGAAGTGTTTAGCATGGTTTTAGTTCAGTTTAGTTTGGTTTAGACATGCAGCACAGAAACTTCGGCCCACCGAGTCCGGGCCAACCAGCGATCCCCACATATTAACACGACCCTACACACACTAGGGACAATTTACAATCATACCATGCCAATTAACCTACAAACCTGTACGTTTTTGGAGGGTGGGATGAAACCGGAGCACTCGGGGGAAAAGCCATGCAGGTCGCAGGGAGAACATACAAACTCCGTACAGACAGCACCCGCAGTCAGGATCAAAATCGGGTCTCTGGCGCTGGAAGGCAGCAGCTCTACCACTGCGCCACCGTGCCGCCCTCGTTGTTGTCAATCCTTACAGTTTGGGGTCTGTTGATGAGGAAGTCAAGGATCCAGTTGCAGAGGGATGAGCAGAGACCCAGTTCAGTGAGCTTGGTAGCTACAGCAGCTTGGAGGGGATGGTGGTGTTCAAAGCCGAGCTGGCGTCTATAAACAACAGCCTGATGTATGGCTTTTTATTGTGGTCCACTGCAGAGTGGAGAGCCAATGAGATCGCATCCTCCATTGACCTGTTGTGGCGGTAGGTAAATTGTAGTGGGTCCAGATTCTTGTTGAGGTTGGAGTTAACATGCGCCAACCTCTCAAAGCACTTCATCACCACTGACGTTAGTGCCACTGGTCAATAGTCATTGAGGCTATGGCCTCTGATCCTAGACTCTGTCACTAGTGGAAACATCCTCTCCACATTTATGGGCGGAACGGTGGCGCAGGGGTAGAGTTGCTGCCTTACAGCGCTTGCAGCGCCGGAGACCTGGGTTCAATCCTGACTACGGGCGCTGTCTGTACGGAGTTTGTACTTTCTCCCCGTGACCACGTGGGTTTTCTCTGAGATCTTCAGTTTCCTCCCACACTCCAAAGATGTACAGGCTTGTAGGTTAATTGGCTTGGTATAAGTGTAAATTGTCCCTAGTCTGTAGGATAGTGCAAGTGTGCGGGGATTGCTGGTCGGTGCTAACTCAGTGGGCCGAAGGGCCTGTTTCGGCACTGTATCTCTAAAAGACATTCACCCTTTTACAAGTTCATTCAACTGGTTCCTTTTTTGCTTGATCAATTTGTGGATGCATTGTGACGGTTAAAATTATACACTCGACCACTCGATCAGTTGATGGCTGGCTGAAGAATGGGATGAGTTTTGAATCTTACCATAATTTGTCACAGTTATAATTGTTGTGTTGTTTTAATTCGATGGCCCCGGTAAGAGGGACTGAAAGGAAGATTGGGTGTGCCTATTTAGCAGAGCAGCCAATTTAGTGAATAGATATGACATTAAATATTCGTTTGACAAACTGCAAATGAAGTTGAGAATGGAAAAATTTGCCTTTATTGTCAAACCATGATATTCCGTTTGAAGGACAGGAGATGCTTATTATTTTCAGAAAACCAACCGGGCAGCAAAAGAGAGTTACCATGGTGATGAGTATTTTTGTCAAGAGAGAAAATGTTGCTTTTGGTTTATCGGGGGATGATGAGAGGAATCTGGTTTATTTCTGAGGCAAGGGAGCAAAATGTCATCTCTCTCGTGTGTCAAACGACAACTAGTGCGGCACGGTGGCGCAGCGGCAGAGTTGCTGCCTGACAGTGCCAGGGACCCGGCTTCACGGGTGCGGAGTTTGTACGTTCTCCACCTGACCTGCGTGGGTTTTCTCCGGTTTCCTCCCACGCTCCAAAGATATACATGATAGACAATAGGTGCAGGAGGAGGCCATTCGGCCCTTCGAGCCAGCACCGCCATTCAATGTGATCATGGCTGATCATTCTCAATCAGTACCCCGTTCCTGCCTTCTCCCCATACCCCCTGACTCCGCTATCCTTAAGAGCTCTATCTAGCTCTCTCTTGAATGCATTCAGAGAATTGGCCTCCACTGCCTTCTGAGGCAGAGAATTCCACAGATTCACAACTCTATGACTGAAAAAGTTTTTCCAAATCTCAGTTCTAAATGGCCTACCCCTTATTCTTAAACTGTGGCCCCTTGTTCTGGACTCCCCCAACATTGGGAACATGTTTCCTGCCTCTAACGTCTCCAACCCCTTAATAATCGTATACGTTTCGATAAGATCTCCTCTCATCCTTCTAAATTCCAGTGTATACAAACCTAGTCGCTCCAGTCTTTCAACATATGATAGTCCCGCCATTCCGGGAATTAACCTAGTAAACCTACGCTGCACGCCCTCAATAGCAAGAATATCCTTCCTCAAATTTGGAGACCAAAACTGCACACAGTACTCCAGGTGCGGTGGCACAGTTTGGTTCAATTCAGACCACAGGTGCTGTCTGTGTGCCGTTTGCATGTTTTCCCTGTGACTGTAAGTGTTTCCTCCAGGTGTTTCGGTTTCCTCCCACATCCCAAAGACGTGTGTGGTTGTAGGTTAATTGGCCTTTTGTAAATTGCCCCATATGTTCGGGAGTGGATGAGAATGTGGGATAAGATAGAACTAGTGTGAACTAGTGTGAAGTGTGGTTGGTGTAGACTCAGTGGGTCGAAGGGCCTGGCATAAGGAGCTGACAGTTGAATCTTGTTTTCTCAGAATTGTTGCCAATAACGTGTCTTCCTGACATATTCGACACTGAAAGCAGAGTTTTCTGTCAATTCACTTTGCAGTCACATTTGTGTATCTCTGAACTAAGCAAAACTTAACTAAACCACAGAGTAGTCTTCCCGGTATTGTCTACGGGGAAATACCCTCCTGGACAACTGCCATGATGCAGATTCCATCTATCAAGGAACTGTCGGAGCAGTGAGGTTTTGAGTTTGATAACATTCATATAATTAAAGAAACAAGGACCTAAAAGCGCTGTTGCGTAATACATTTGGGATAGATTACACAGCATTAGCCATTTATTCACAAAATGCTGGAGTAACTCAGCAGGTCATGCAGCATCTCGGGAGAGAAAGAATGGGTGACGTTTCGGGTCGAGACCCTTCTTCAGACTGAATAAACGTCACCCATTCCTTCTCTCCCGAGGTGCTGCCTGACCTGCTGAGTTACTCCAGCATTTTGTGAATAAATCGATTTGTACCAGCATCTGCAGTTATTTTCTTATTCTTACACAGCATTAGCCAGCAGCATTGCAAGTCTATCACACTGCTCAATCCTGCACTGGGTGAAATTTAGTTCTTTGAATTGTGCAATAAACTGTGTAATAGGCTTGAGCAAATCAAAGTGCTGGAGAAACTCAGCAGGCCAGGCAGCATCTCTGAAGGAAATAGACAGACAACACTTTAGTTCAGGACCCTTCTTCAGACTGGAGGCTGACTGAATATTGCCTGACTCGCCGAGTTCCACCGACACTTTGTGTTTTGCTCACGTTTATAGCACCTGCAGTCTCTGTGTGAAATATAATCCAAAGACGTACAGGTATGTAGGTTAATTGACTGGGTAAAAAAATGTTTAAAAAATTGTCCCTAGTGTGTGTAGGATAGTGTTAATGTGCGGGGATCGCTGGGTGGCGCGGACTCGGTGGACCGAAGGGCCTATTTCCGCGCTGTATCTCTAAATCTCTAAATCTAAAAAAATCTAAAAATAATATGGAGAAATGTGAGGTATTGCATTTTAGAAAGTGACCATGGGCGGGTCCTACACAGTGAATGGTTGGGCTCTGGGGAGTGTTGTAGAGCAGAGGGATCTAGGAGTGCAGGTACATAGTTCCTTGAAGGGGGCATCTCAGGTAGATAGGGTGGCCAAGCATGCTTCTTCAGTAAGAGTATTGAGTATGGACGTTGGGAGGTCATGTTACAGGTATAAAATAAGTTGGTGAGGCCGCATTTAGAGAATTGTATTCAGTTCCTATCGCCATGTTATAGGAAAGATGTTGTAAAGCAGGAAAGGGTACAGAAAAGATTTACAGGGATGTTGCTAGGATTCTGGGGGGGGGGGGGCTGATCTGAGCTATAGGGAGAGGTTGAGCAGGCTGGGACTCTATACCTTGGAGAGCAGGAGGATGAGGGGGTCATCTTATAGATGAGTTTAAAATCGTCAGAAGAATAGATTGGGTAAATGCACAGAGTCTCTTGCCCAGAGTAGAGGAATCAAAAACCAGAGGACATAGGTTTAAGGTGAGGGGGGGGGGGGGGAATATTCAACAGGAACCTGAGGGGTAACTTCCTCACACAAAGGGTAGTGGGTGTATGGAATGAGCTGCTGGATGAGGTAGTTGAGACAGGGACTTTTGCAACGTTCGAGAAACATGTAGACAGGTGCATGGATGGGACAGGTTTGGAGGGATATGGGCCAAATGCAGGCAGGTGGGACTAGTGTACATGTGATATGTTGGTCAGTGTGGACAAGTTGGGCCGAAGGGCCTGACAATAGACAATAGGTGCAGGTGTAGGCCATTCGGCCCTTCGCGCCGGCACCGCCATTCACTGTGATCATGGCTGATCATCCACAATCAGTACCCCGTTCCTGCCTTCTCCCCATATCCCTTGACTCCGCTATCTTTAAGAGCTCTATCTAACTCTCTCTTGAAAGCATCCAGAGAATTGGCCTTCTGAGGCAGAGAGAATTCCACAGATTCACAACTCTCTGGGTGAAAATTGGACCATCCGGCCCATCGAGTCCATCCACCATTCGGTCATGGCTGATCTATCTTTCTCTCTCAACCCCGTTCCTTTGCCTTCTCCCAAACCGATTCTAGAAGTGTGCTTGTTGAAGAGAGGGCAAATGCATTCATTCCTGTTAGCCTTCTGCCGAGAACTTGCCTCAGTTGAAGTATTGTTTTCAAGAACAGTCTGCCTGGTTCACAGAAACCAGAAGGCGTCTTTAGTCTTAGTTTAGTTTGGAGATACCAACTTTGTAGCAGGCTCTTTGGCCCACCAGGTACACACCAACCAGCGATCCCCGCACATTAACAATATCCTGCACACATTAGGGACAAATTACAATTATACCAAGCCAATTAACCTACAAATCTAAACGCCTTTGGAATGTGTGAGGAAACCAGAAAACCCACGTGGTCACGGGTGGTCGCACAAACTCCGTACAGACAGCACCCGTAGTCAGTTGTGCCACCCTTCTGAAATTGTTCATAGACTTCAATTCATAGACTTCGATTCTTCATTGAATCGAGGACCAGAGGACATAGATTTAATCGGAATCTGAGATGTTACCTTTTTCCACACAAAGGGTGGTGGGTGTATGGGACAAGCTGCCGGAGGAGGTAGTTGAGGCAGGGACTATCCCAACAGTTAGACAGGCACATGGATAGGACAGGTTTTGAGGGATATGGACCAAACTAGCGTAGCTGGGACATGTTGGCTGGTGTGGGCAGGCTGGGCTGAAGGGCCTGTTTCCACGCTGTATCACTCTATGACTAACTCAAAAGGACATTGCCAAGCTCAGTTTCCTTAACAGGAGGTAGTGTCAGTCTCGGATTGATCGACCGCCAACTAGTTGAGTGTTAAGCAGAGTGTTTGATTGCTGGGGGCTGTGATATTTTAATAGGCAGCAGCATAAACAGTCCCTTGGTAACATCCTGTCTGCAAGAGCAGTTTTTAGAAACTCTGGTGCTGGCTCCAGCAGGCGTTCTTCATAGTCCTCCAGCTTTCAGAACCGTGCAGTTTCTGAGGAATGTACACTGAATTGATAAACTAATGGCTCGACTTCTAAAGGAAAATTTTGCCCAGAAAAGCTCCGGCGAAGAGCTCTGAGCTTCCAGCGCAGGGAGGTCAATTAAAAGATCACAAGGAACCAATTGGTCTACTTTCTTAGCAAATGTCTCGCAACTAAACGTGAAATATAGAAATCATGTGTTGAAAATGGGTTCATTCTGCAAAGAGAGGGGAAAAAAAACCCTTTAACACAGGAGGGCTGTGGTTACTTTGAGCTTCCAGTCCGTGAACAAACTCAGAAATTCAGTCCCGAGGATGTTCAAAGATCTCTCGCTAATGGTTTTAAATAATGGAAAATAAAAGGCGAGGAATTAAATAGTATTTATGTAACATAGAAACATAGAAAATAGGTGCAGGAGTAGGCCATTCGGCCCTTCGAGCCTGCACCGCCATTCAATATGATCATGGCTGATCATCCAGCTCAGTAACCTGTACCTGCCTTCTCTCCATACCCCCTGATCCCTTTAGCCACAAGGGCCACATCTAACTCCCTCTTAAATATAGCCAATGAACTGGCCTCAACTACCTTCTGTGGCAGAGAATTCCACAGACTCACCACTCTCTGTGTGAAGAAATGTTTTCTCATCTCGGTCCTAAAAGACTTCCCCCTTATCCTTAAACTGTGACCACTGGTTCTGGACTTCCCCAACATCGGGAACAATCTTCCCGCATCTAGCCTCTCCAACCCCTTAAGAATTTTATATGTTTCAATAAGATTCCTCCTCAGTCTTCTAAATTCCAGCGAGTATAAGCCTAGTCTATCCAGTCTTTCTTCATATGAAAGTCCTGCCATCCCAGGGATCAATCTGGGGCAAGCTGTCATGCTGTTGTGTTAACATCTGTCATGGGGCAAGCTGAAATGCTGTTGTGTCAACAAAGAACTTTTTACAAGATTATCTAAATATTTAGAGATCGGAATTATGGTGTGTTTGTTCCTTCCACAAAAGTAAAATCCATGAGCATCTTCTGGGCTGGAGAAGAACTGAGAGAGTGGAAGGGGGAGGATCCATTTGTCATGGTCTGCGTAGACAGCAACAACAGTGGCACAGCTGGTAGAACTGCTGCCTCACTGCGCCAGAGACCCGGGTTCGATCCCGAGCTCGGGTGCTGTCCGTGTGGAGTTTGCCTCTGACCGTGTGGGTTTTCCTCCAGGTACTCCGGTTTCCTCCCACATCCCGAAGCTGTGCGTGTCTGTAGGTTAATTGGCTGCTGTAAATTGCCTCTCGTGTGAGGCAAGTGGACATGTCAGTGGGATAACATGGAGCTAGTGTGAAGGGTGAAGAATGGTCGGCGTGGACTCGGTAGGCCGGAGGGCCTGTTTCCATGCTGTATCTTTATGTAAGTAACGTACATAGGACTAGAGAGGAGGTTCTGCAATGAGGGATTGCAAAGACCTCAGGCACAAATGGAAAGCAGAACCACCAGGGTGATAATCTCGGGAATTTTACCTAAACCACGTGTAAATTGGCAAAGGGTTTAGTTTAGAGATACACCACGGAAGCAGGCCCTTCGGCCCACCGAGTCCGCACCGACCAGCGATCCCCACTCATTAACACTATCCTACACACACTCGGGACAATTTTACACATACACCAAGCCAATTAACCCACAAACCTGTACTTCTTTGGAGGAAACCGAAGATCTCGGGGGGAAAACCCACGAGTTCACGGGGAGAACGTACAAACTCCGTACAGACAGCACCCGTAGTCGGGATCAAACCCGGGTCTCCGGCGCTGCAAGCGCTGTTAGGCAGCAACTCTACCACTGTGCCACCGTGGCCGGTAAATAGGATTAGGGAGGTAAATACATGATTCAAAGCATGCTGCGATTGAATGAGGTTCTGATTTGTCGTACGGTGGCTTCAGTACTGGGGAAGGAGAGAGCTCTTCCTTTGAGATGAGTTTCACCTGAACTGTGGTGGGACTCTGGCAAACTGCATTAAGAGGATTGCAGACAAGGCTTCAAACTAAAACATGAGGCGGACGGCTGCAACAATGGGATGTTTAATAAATCAAGGGGAACGGAGAAAGAGATGGCACGGGATAGCGAGGGGACAATTGACAAGCAATGTGTGACAGACCAGGGCCAGAAAATGTTGCACAATATTGTGCAGCGTTAGTAAAGCTATAAAGAAAATCAAAGCAACATGGTTTTATTTGAATGCATGTAGATTACACTTAGACAAGTTGACAGCACAGGGAGTGACTCTGATCTAATTAGCTCAGGGGGCAGCACGGTGGCGCAGCAGTAGAGTTGCTTTCTTACGACGCCAGGGACCCAGGTTCGATCCTGACTACGGATCAAACAGAGTTTTTACATTCTGTCCGTGATCGCGTGTGCTTTCTCCGGGTGGCTTCCCACAATGCAAAGACATACAGGTTTGTAGGTTAATTGGCTATGGTTATAATTGTAAACTGTCCCCAGTGTGTAGGATAGTGCTAGTGTACGGGGATCGCTGGTCAGCATTAGTGCTGGGACTTCTTGATTGTGGTATCTGCGAATGATTTGGATGCAAAAAAGGTGCAGTTTTGGACTGTCGTTAAAGGGCACAGTAGGATATGGATGAGTTAGATGAACGGAGAAATGACTGATGGAGGTTAATCCGGACACGTGTTAGGAGGTCAAGTGGAAGAGGAAAGTACACAAGAAATGCCACCAGGTGCATTGATGTACCGAGGAATGATCACAGTGAATGGCGGTGCTGGCTCTAAGGGCCGAATGGCCTATTCCTGCACCTATTGTCTATTGTCTTAGGGTGTGAGTCCATCGCTCCCTGGAGGTGACAATGCACACAGATAGGGCGGTGAAGACGGTGTATGGCTTCTCTTCATCAGTATGGTGCCTCCATTGTAACTCCCCTCCCATTCCCACACTGACCTTTCTGCCCTGGGATTCCTCCATTGCACTGTAAGGCAACATAAATGCTGGAGGAACAGCATCTCGTATTGTACCTGTGTAGCTTCCAACCCAACGTTATGATCATTGAATTCTCCAATTTTTGTAACCAACCTACAAACAACCCCTCCCGTCCCCTCCTCCACTTCCCCCCTCTCTTTCCTGGTCTCCACCCGGATGTGCACCCCCTCCCCCCCCCTTCCCTCCCCAATCCCCTTCCACCTATATTCATTCATCTGGCTTCACATTTCAAACCTTTCAATTCATAACTCCTATCTCACACTTTTAGCCTTTGTCCACCCACCTGACAGTAAAAAAAGCACCCCTCACCCCTATCCACTTGTAACTGGCCCAGGCTTTGTCCTGCCCCACTTCTCTTCCAAATTTCTCCTACAATGGTCTGAAGAAGGGTCCTGACCCGAAACATCACCCATCCATGTTTTCCAGAGATCCATTCACCAGAATGTTGAGCAAACCCAAACTGCTGGAGGAACTCAGTGGGTCAGGCAACATCTGTAGAGGAGAATGGACAGATAATGTTTTGGGACGACACCCTGGGTAATACATTTATTGATTTAATGGGAGAGATTACAGCTTTGAAAATAAATGCATTGACCATGGGCCATTTTGGGAGTCATGAGAACATCATTCAGTGCTGCATTGTTGCAGGTTTTCTCTGACTAATACCAGTTTATAACTGTCCACTTGTTCTTCTACAGCAAGCACTTTTCATAATACAAGGTTTCTCAGAAAATGGAGTCCAGCAGCATGATTGCCAGCATCTAATTCCACAAAAAAATTGCGGAGAATCATGGACACAGCCCAGACCATCACACAAACCAACCCCCCTACCATTGACTACATTTACAACTCACTCTGCCTCGGCAAGGCCAGCAGCATAATCAAGGACCAGTCTCAATAGACAATAGACAATAGGTGCAGGAGGAGACCATTCGGCCCCTTCGAGCCAGCACCGCCATTCAATGTGATCATGGCTGATCATTCTCAATCAGTACCCCGTTCCTGCCTTCTCCCCATACCCCCTGACTCCACTATCCTTAAGAGCTCTATCTAGCTCTATCTATCAAGTCTCACCCTGGCCACTCCCTCATCTCCCCTCTCTCATCAGGCAAGCAGTACAGAAGTGGGAAAACACACACCACCAGATTCAGAGACAGTTTCTTCCCAGCTGTTTTCAGGCGACTGAACCATCCTACCACAACCAGAGAGCGGTCCTGAACTACTATCTACCTCATTGGAGACCCTCGGTCTATATTAGATTGGACTTAACCTGCACTAAACATTATTCACGTTTTTCCCTTATCACTGTGGACGGCTCGATTGTAATCATGTATTGTCTTTCCGCTGACCGGTGAGCACACAGCAAAAGCTTTTCACTGTACCTCGTTACATGGGAAATAAACTCAACTCAACTAATTTAAGAGCCACAGGTAGTCTTAAGTTTTGTGAGAGCAAACCTTTTGTTGGTTTGCTGTGCAGGGTTGAAAAGAACCAGGCTGATTCAGTTTAGTTTAGTTTAGAAATCCAGCATGGAAACAGGCCCTTCGGCCCACCATGTCCGCAATGATCAGCGACCCCCGCACACTATCACTATCCTACACACACAAGGGACAATTTTTACTTTTACATCAAGCCAATTATCCTACAAACCTGTTTGTCTTTGGAGTGTGGGAGGAAACCAAAGATCTCGGAGAAAACCTACGCGGTCACGGAGAGAACGTACAAACTCCATACAGACATCCACCCGTGGTCAGGTTCGAACCCGGTTTCTGGCGCCGTAAGCGCCGTAATCTTACCCATTAATAGGACGTCACGGTGATGCAGCGGTAGAGTTGCTGCCTTACAGCGCCAGAAGCCCGGGTTCGATCCTGATTATGGGTGCTGTCTGTACGGAGATTGTACGTTCTCCCCGTGACCTCTGTGGGTTTTCACCGGGTGCTCTCCCACACTCCAAAGACGTACAGGTTTGTAGGTTAATTGGCTTGGTTAAATTGTCCCGAGTGTGTGTAGGATAGTGTTAATGTACGGGGATCGCTGGTCGGCGCGGATTCAGTGGGCCAAAGGGCCGGTATCCGTGCTATATCTCTAAACTGAAACTAAACTAAACAATGGTACTGGACAACAAAAACCCTAAAACAGATGTCCATATGGGTTTAATGCTCCCAATTGATCCACTATCACGTGCTTCCCTTGCTTGCAGACTTGCATTTCAACTTGATTAAGTACCATTGTAAATAACTGATGGGGACCTGCAGAATCTGGTCTAATATTTGGCAGCTACTCTTTAAACTTGAGTAGAATTGGGCTTGTCTGTGACAGGAGATGAATTCCTTCACCCACTCTGCAAACATCTTGAACCGTAATGTTCCCATCACCATCCATCACCTCCTCTCAACCATTGCTCCCAACCTAAGGAGTTTGAATGAAAGAGATACAGCTGGCAAACAGGTTTTTTTGGTTCACCAAGTCCATGCTGGACATCAATCATCCATTCACACTAGAGTCATAGAGTGATACAGCGTAGAAACAGGCTCTATTGCCCAACTTGCCGACCAACATGTCCAACATGTCCCATCTGCACGAGTCCCACCTGCCTACATGTCCCATCTACACAAGTCCCACCTGCCTGCGTTTGGCCTATACTCCTCGAAACCTGTCCTATCCAAGTACCTGTCTAATTGTTTGTTAAATATTGCACTAGTTCTATGCTATCCTATGTTATCCCTTTGCACGGGGCAATTTACAAAGGCCAATTAATCTACAAACCCGCACGTCTTTGGGGTGAGGGAGGAAACCAGAGCACGCAGAGGAAACACACACAGAGAGAACCCGCCCTTGGGTCGGCCCGCCGCGGACCCTTCACCGTCCGGCGCGGCCTGGAACGTGGCAACGACACCAGCCTGGCCGCGGGAGAAGACGGCAGGGGAAGGGAGAAGACATTGTGGGCTTCCATCACAGTGAGGAGGTGACTGGAGGAGACTCACTGTGATGGATGTTTCTTTTTTTTTGTGTGTTGGTTGGGGTTGTGTAATTTGCTTGTTTTATTGCTTTTATTATTGGACTGTGGGTGACTAAATTTCGTCCAAAAAACTTGTTTTTTGGATGACAAATAAAGATATCTTGAATCTTGAATCTTGAACATGGAGACTCCACACAATCAGCACCCGAAGTTCAGGATTGAACTCTGGTCTCCAGCGCTGTGAGGCAGCAGCTCCACCATTGAAATGAACCCATGCACTGTTACAGCTGACTGACAGTCAGATTAGATTTATAGACGTGGCTGTTGATTATCAGCCCTTAAGATTCTGCATCGAAAACAATGTTGTCCCTGGAAACTGCAGCTACATTGCTTGGATTAATGACTGACTCAGTGAATAGGGTTAATGTATGTCAGACACATCTTGAGGAAAACAGAAAATTTAGTTTAGTTTAGTTTAAAAAGTGAGAGAGTTGTTAATATGTTATTATCTTTACTATGGTAAATTGTTGGATTTTTTTCTCCAGATTTATGATTTGCATGAATGTGTGAAGTAAAATTCATGTTTCATACAAGAATATATGGATATTATTATGTGTAAGCAAACTATCTGCTGCAGGGGTCTCAACAGGTCAGACAGCATCATTGGTTGGGAAAGGAAGAGTCAATGATTTGGGTTGAAATCCTCCATCAGAACTAAGAGTGGAGATGGTCAACTGAAAGGAGGCCAGCATTCAAGAACTTCATACAGGTCCACTGCCGATTTTCCAGCAACTGATGGTCTGGCACCTCCTTTAATCCGGACAAAATCACGAGAGCCCACTCGAAATTCACTGGGCGGCCACAGATGGCGCTGTGTGTGGTGTGGGCCTATGCCCCGAAAGAGCTATTTGTTCACATTTGCAGTTGGAGGTGGTGATCCCCCAGTTTAGTGCAATTCGTAGCTTATTTTGCTTTCATTTAACCCTAGTTATTGGCTTCGAAGCAAGGTCCAAGTGACAGTCATGATGCCAAGCACATCTCATTTACATTTAATCTTTGTATTATTTAAGTTTCTAGCTGTCCATTGTGCTTTAGAGACACCGGAGGGCTAGAATTAGTGGGTCCGAGGTGTACTGTTGTGTCATTATCACATGACTCTGTTGTGTCATTATTGCATGACTCTGTTGGTCTGGCAAAATGGATAATCCTGCAAGGCCTTGAACCAAGGGTGCTGGAAGATAAGTGGTGGACCAGTCGTAGCAAGAGAGTAGCTGTTCCTGAACCCGGCCATACGTGATTTTAGTCTGTAACCTCCTGCACGATGGTAGCAGCAAAAAGAGGATATGGCCCTAAATGATAGATGCAGCCTTTTTGAGGCAGTGCCTCGTGTAAATACTTTCAGTGGTAGCGAGGGCTATGGTTAGGGTTGCCAACTATCTCACCGACAAGGTGACGTCACCGCCTCGCGCCCCACCTGACCTCACCCAGCCAGCGGCCACGTGCTCCCACTCCACCAATGGGGGCTGCCCGGGCCGGGAGGCGGGTTGCTACGCAACCTCAGTTAGGCGAACAGACTCGGCCCCGCTCCGCGAACACACTCCGCTAGCCTACACTGTCCCGGCCTACAACGGCCCGCGGGCCGCTGACAGCCCCTGGGCCGCTGTAGGATGGGACAGTGTAGGCTAACGGAGTGTGTTCGGGGAGCGGGGCCGAGTGCTGCTGCAACCTCCATTAGGCGAACACACTCGGCCCCGCTCCCCGAACGCACTCCGTTAGCCTACAGCGGCCCGCGGGCCTAATACGGGACAAGGGCGGGCCCGTACGGGACAAACCAATTTAATCCAAAATACGGGATGTCCCGGCTAATACGGGACAGTTGGCAGCCCTAGCAATGGCTGTGATGGACCAGGCTGAGTCTACCATTCTCTGCAGCCATTTGCATTCCTGTGTGTTGGAATTGCCATACCAGGCCACGATGCAACCTGTCAGGCTAGTTTCTACAGTACAGTTGTGGACATTTTTTTTTTTAGATTTAGATTTTTAGATTTAGAGATACAGCGCAGAAACAAGCCCTTCGGCCCACCGAGTCTGCGCCGCCCAGCGATCCCCGCATATTAACACTATCCTACACACACTAGGGACAATTTTTACATTTACCCAGTCAATTAACCTACAAACCTGTATGTCTTTGGAGTGTGGGAGGAAACCGAAGATCTCGGAGAAAACCCACGCAGGTCACGGGGAGAACGTACAAACTCCGTACAGACGGCGCCCGTAGTCAGGATCGAACCTGAGTCTCCGTCGCTGAATTCGCTGTAAGGCAGCAACTCTACCGCTGCGCCACCGTACGTTGAGGTATTTGTGAGATGGTGTATTTCCTTAAACTTCTAAGGAAGTATAGGATCTGGCACACCTTCTTCATGATTGCGCCCACGTGCTGGGCGCAGCACAGGTCATCTGAGATGGTAACGTCCAGGAATTTGTAGCTATTAATTCTTCCAACCTCCGACCCACATAAAAAAACTGTCACAGGGTCTCCCCTACATGCCTACAAACGGGTCCTGATGACCCTGTGATCTCCCCCGTCTGAAGTTAAGGGTTAATTCCATGGATCTGTGGATGTTGAGCGAGAGGTTGATGTTATGCATACACATCCACGTGTTTTATTTATTTCTAGAAACATAGAAAATAGGTGCCGGAGTAGGCAATTCAGACCTTCGTGCCGGCACCGCCATTGAATATGATCATGGCTGATCATGCAGAATCAGTACCCTGTTCCTGCCTTTTCCCCATATCCCTTGGTTCCGTTAGCCCCAAGAGCTAAATCTAACTCTCTCTTGAAAACGTCCAGTGAATTGGCCTCCACTGCCTTCTGTGGCAGAGAATTCCACAGATTCACAACTCTCTGGGTTAAAAGGTTTTTCCTCATCTCAGTCCTAAATGGCCAATCCCTTATTCTTAAACTGTGACCCCTGGTTCTGGACTCCCCCAACACGGGGAACATTTTTCCTGCATCTAGCCTGTCCAATCCCTTAATAATTTGAAATGTTTCTGCAGGATTCCCTCTCATCCTTCTAAATTCCAGTGAATACAAGCCCAGTCAACCCATTCTATGGCTTATCTATCTCTCTCCCTTCTAACTCCCTTCTCCTGCCTTCCCCCATAACCTCCAGCACACGTACTAATCAAGAACCTATTTATCTCTGCCTTAAAAATATACACTGACTTGGCCTCCACAGCCTTCAGTGGCAAAGAATTCCACAGATTCGCCAGTCTCTAACTAAAGAAATTCCTCCTCCTCGTTTAATTCTGAAGCTATGACCTCTAGTCCGAGACTCTCCCACTAGTGGAAACATCCTCTCCACAGCCAAGTCTACATAGGTCTATGACTATATGACCATTGCACATTGATAACAACGTGAGACAGTTTCCCTTTAAATACTGTCCTTTCAGACTGGAAGTGCCCCTCCTCTTCCGGTGCATTATGACAGCTTCTTCACTGTCTGGATAACAACATGCACAGTGTGTATGCATTAATGTTATTCAGTCGCTCCTAGACCATTCGTTGCTGAGCTGATCTAATTCTGAGGCAGAATTTCGGTGCGATGTTCATTCAGCACGTTTGATATGATCAGGACCATTTAAACAAGGGTGCATTTTGCAGCATTTGGATGGATATCAGAGTGAATAATGCAATTAGCTGTCCACCTTCGGCTGCTATTTTGGTGAAACGCTTGCTTTAAATAAGACTTGGCATCCGGCACAGTCGTAACAACCTACCCGGCTGCTAATTATTTGGTCTTTTGGATTTGCACAAAAGCCATGTCAGCTCGTTACTTGGAGCGCGAGGAACAGTGAGTAGCGCCACTGCGATCAGACGCGATGGGGGGCACGAAAGACCGGTCTACCTGATCCAGCCCTTGTACAACAGTGACAGGTAACCAAGACAGGACACCCCGAGGATGTTGCTAACGGGAAATCAGGATGGCCTCTGAGACCAGGTCAAAGGTCGAGGACTCTACCCACGTCACAAATAAGCCAATGAATGAATGAATGAATGAATTACAATCGCAGCTTCTGATGGAAGCATCGTGTTGAAATAAGAAGACCAGATGATTATTCACATGATTCATAGGGATTTTAAAGAGACATCTTCTCCCTCTTGTGGAATATTATCACAGTCATCTCTGCTGGGAAGCAAAGCAGAAGATCGATGTGAGTGTGATCTGGTGGTAAACAGCCACTGAATGATGACAAATTAATTTTCTGGGATGATATTGCTGCAAACCGGTTTGGCGATCGATTAAAGATGCACGGACAAGCCTTCGGGGCCACACGGAATTTTAATTATGTAGACGGGTTATTTGTTCACAGAGGGCACAGGAGAGGGGGGGGAAAGTGACGGGCAGAGGCAGGGAAAGGAAGTGAAAAGGAAGGGCGGTTGAAAAGACATCATAATAGATAAAAGGGAAAACCGTAGAAGACAGGGGGGAAAAAAAGTAACAGTAAGGATCAAGGTGTGTTAGTGGCGAAGAAAGGGTGGTAGATTAACTGAAAGAAGTGTGGCAATAAGGAAAGGGGATAGACATAGAGAGAGGGGGGAGAGGGAGAGAGAGAGAGAGAGAAAGAGAAAGAGAGAGAGAAAGAGAGAGAGAGAGGGAATGCAGTCCAGCTGGTGGCTGGAGCTACACTGAGAGTGATGGGCTGTGCTCCCAGTATCCATGTCTCTCAAAGCGGAGTGATTTACTGCAGAGATTCGGATGAATCAAACTCTCCACATCAGACCACCACCATTTCCCAAGGCACGGCAACAGTCCACGGCTTCTTCATCAAGGCAGATGCAGCTGAATCGCTGCCCTCTGTCCTGGCATACCAGAGTTGTGCAACACGTACCTCCTCACGCCGAGAGAAGAGGGAGAACAGCAACTGCATTGAAGCTGAGACCCAAACCAGCCACACCAGTGTGAAGGTAACGAGCCCTGTTTATTGCATTCGACAATGCCTATTCCTTTCTCAAACGCAGACGGCTCATCACAATGCTTTCCTTTCTTCTATTATCTGTTACAACTTCCATTTATAAACGTAGATTATTGACCTGGAATAATAAATGTGTGTGGGTTTTTTTTTCCTCGTGCTTATAGGTGTATACTGCATGTAATGGGAGGTTATTCCAGTTGCTTTTGGCTAATGCTGCTTTCTTGCAATTATGAGGAAAATTTGGCTGACTTTTGCCTTCAGGGAAGTGATGATGAATTTGTACAGCATTCTGCAACGGGAAAATTAAAGTGAGAACTACTGAGTATTTTGCTTGTACCAAGATGGAGGGGAAGCTTGAAGTCAAAACCCCATCAGAGTGGGGATTAAATCAGATCAACCACGACTAGTTGCAGAGAATTCTCTGCCACAGAGTGGAATCCTCTGCCACAGAAGGCAGTGGAGGAGGCCAATTCGCTGGATGTATTCAAGAGAGATTGGATAGAGCTCCCAGTGCTAACGGAATCAAGGGATATGGGGAGAAAGCAGGAACAGGGTACTGACTCTGGATGATCGGCCATGATCACATTGAACGGCAGTGTTGGCTCGAAGGACCGAATGGCCTACTCCTGCACTCCTTTCTATGTTTCCTTGTTTCTATGTCTTTTTAACCCCGTTTGCCGATCCCATCTCAAAGCCTTGCGCGTTTAGGAGGATCCTTTTGATGACTACCAGGGCTGGTGAAGATAGATATTATACAGAGAGTGGTGGGGGTACTGGAATGCACTGCCAGGGGTGGTGATGGTGACAGATAGTGGCGTTAAAGAGGCTTTTAGATAGTTACATGGATGTGCAGGGAATAGAGGGATGTGGATCATGTTCAGGCAGATGAGATCAGTTTGACTTGCCATCTTGTTCGGAATGAACATTGTGGGCCGAAGGGCCCGTTCCAGTGCTGTACTGTTCTACAGTATGTTCTCTGGTACGATAGTGGCATTTATGAGACTTTTAGATAGGCACATGAATATGGAGGGGTATGGATCATGTGCAGGCAAAGGAGATTAGTTTAACTTGGTGGGAAAATTGTGGGCTGATAGGCCTGTTCCTGTTCTGTGCCATTCTATGGCCTATGATACATAGGCGCCGCTCTCGGTAGGGTTGCCAACTGTCCCGTATTAGCCAGGACATCCCGTATATTGGTTTGTCCCATACGGGACCGCCCTTATCCCGTATTCGGCCCGGGGGGCGCTGTTAGCCCGGACACTGTAGGCCCGGACACTGTAGGCCCGGACACTGTAGGCCCCGACACTGTAGGCCTGGGGGCCTCTGTAGGCCCAGACAGTGTAGGTTCGCAGGCCCGGGGCGCTGCGAAACGGAGGTTGCATAGCAACCTGCCTCCCAGCCCGGGCGGCCGCCATTGGTGGAGCGGGAGCAGGTGGCAGCTGGCTGGGTGAGGTCACGTGGGGCGTGGGGCGGTGACGTCACCTTTTGTCCATTATTTGAAAGTGAGAAAGTCGGCAACCATAATGATACATGAGGCTAGAAGTCGTATTTCGCCATGTGAATATGTGGTGAAAATCTATGTGTTACTTGCAGTGCACAGGCCCAATTAGACCCGCTCACAAAAATATGTGAGGTTGAGCAGGAATATTTGTAGCAGCATGCAAAGAATCATACGTTACAATGGGGTACATTACAGTCTCCTTTGATGGGTGTTTGGACATTTGTGGCGTTATTGCCATTCCTATCATGAGCAAACGGTGTCAGACCCTAGAGGAACTGCTCCCACTGCAGCTGCCCTCCATGTTACTATGGAGATGATTTAAAACATCGTGTGTCTGACTATCCACTAACCAGTCAGCGGATAGACAATACATGTATTTACAGTGCATAAGCACATGATAAGCGAATAACGTACAGTGCAAGGTAAAGCCAGCAAGGGGAAGGTAAAACCATCTGAGGAAGTGCAGTGGTACAGCAATAATGCAGTTTCGTTTATTCGTTTATTGTCACGTGTACCGAGTTACAGTGAAAAGCTTATGTTGCGTGCCAACGAGTCAGCGGAAAGCCAATACATGATTACAATCGAGATACATGACAAGGGAATAAGGTTTATTGCAAGGTGAAGCTGGGAAAGCCCGACAGTGCCAGAGACCCGGCTTCGATTCCAACTGCGGGTGCTGACTGTATGGAGTTTGCACGTTCTCCCCGTGACCGCGTGGGTTTGCCCTGAGTGCTCCACTTTCCTCGCACTCTCCGAGGACATGCAGGTTTGGAGGTTAATTAATTGGTCTCGGTAAAATTGTAAGTAGTCGCTCGTGTGTAGGATAGTGCTGGTGATCGTTGGTCGGCATGGGCACGGTGGGCTGAAGGATCTGTTTCCGCGATGTATAGAAACATAGAAACATAGAAACAGAGAAAATAGGTGCAGGAGTAGGCCACATCTAACTCCCTCTTAAATATAGCCAATGAACTGGCCTCAACTACCTTCTGTGGCAGAGAATTCCACAGACTCACCACTCTCTGTGTGAAGAAATGTTTTCTCATCTCGGTCCTAAAAGACTTCCCCCTTATCCTTAAGCTGTGACCCCTGGTTCTGGACTCCCCCAACATCGGGAACAATCTTCCCGCATCTAGCCTCTCCAACCCCTTAAGAATTTTATATGTTTCTATAAGATCCCCCCTCAGTCTTCTAAATTCCAGCGAGTACAAGCCCAGTCTATCTAGTCTTTCCTCATATGTAAGTCCCGCCATCCCAGGGATCAATCGAGTCCAACGTAAAGTCTGATGGTTTTCCCCAATTAGATCCTGTGTTGGGGATTGGTCCATTGCTACCACGAGATGCAAGATAATGGAAGAGGCAGAGATCACAATATGTAACTTGATCACCCTGTTTTCAGAAGGATGTCCTTAGGATGGATAAAATACAGAGAAGATTTACGAGGAAGTTGCCGGGTCTCGAGGGGCCTGGACTATAGTGAGGGATTGTGCAGGCTAGGAGCGCAGGGGGCTGAGGGGTGATCTTATAGAGGTGTATAATTCTTGCTATTGAGGGCGTGCAGCGTAGGTTTACTAGGTTAATTCCCGGAATGGCGGGACTGTCATATGTTGAAAGACTGGAGCGACTAGGCTTGTAAACACTGGAATTTAGAAGGATGAGAGGAGATCTTATCGAAACGTATAAGTTATTAAGGGGTTGGACACGTTAGAGGCAGGAAACATGTTCCCAATGTTGGGGGAGTCCAGAACAAGGGGCTACAGTTTAAGAATAAGGGGTAGGCCATTTAGAACGGAGATGAGGAAAAACTTTTTCAGTCAGAGAGTTGTGAATCTGTGCAGTTCTCTGCCTCAGAAGGCAATGGAGGCCAATTCTCTGAATGCATTCAAGAGAGAGCTAGATAGAGCTCTTAAGGATAGCGGAGTCAGGGGTATGGGGAGAAGGCAGGAACGGGGTACTGATTGAGAATGATCAGCCATGATCACATTGAATGGCGGTGCTGGCTCAAAGGGCCGAATGGCCTCCTCCTGCACCTATTGTCTATTGTCTATAAAAGCATGAGGTGGATATATTGGGAGAATCCACTGAGTCTTTTATTCAAGGTAGGGAAATTAAGAACTGAAGCACGTAGATTTAAGGTGAGAGGGGCAAGATTTAACAGCACATTTGACGGCACTGGGCCTGTACAGGCTGGAGTTTAGAAGGGTGAGGGGGGATCTCATAGAAACTTACCGACTAATGAAAGGCCTGGATAGAGTGGATGTGGAGAGGATGTTTCCACTAGTGGGAGAGGACGTTCCTTTAGGAAGGGGATGAGGAGGAATTTCTTTCGTCAGAGGGTGGTGAATCTGTGAAATTCATTGCTGCAGAATGCTGTGGAGCCAAGTCAATGGATATATTTAAGGGAGAGATAGATATATTGTTGATTAGCACGGGTATCGGGGCTGATGGGGAGAAGGCAGGAGAACGGGATTAGGAGGGAGAGATAGATCAGCCATGATTGAATGGCAGAGTATTGATGGGCCAAATGGCCTAATTCTGCTCCTATCACTTATGAACTTTGGAATCTGAGGAGCAACTTTTCAGACAGATGGGGGTGGGTATATGGCATGAGTTGGCAGGAGAGGTAGTTGAGGCAGGTACTGTAACAGCATTTAAAATGGGCAGGTACATGGATAGGAAAGAGAGTGGATTATGGGCTAAATGCAGGCAAACTAGGTCAGATAGGGTATCTTGTTTGGCACGGACGAGTTGGTTTGAAGGGTCTGTTTCTGTGTGGTATGGTTTTATGTGATTTGTTTAAGAAGACCTTGAATATCAAAGAGACGAGGAGTGATGTCTTATTTTCATAATTCTGAGCACTGGACACTGAGGCTGGGAGAGAGAGACACAAGGAACTGCAGTGGCTGTTTAAAAAAAAAAAACACTACATGCTGGAGTAACACAGTGGGTCAGTCTGAAGAAGGGTCTCGACCCGAAACGTCACCCATTCCTTCTCTCCTGAGATGCTGCCTGACCTGCTGAGTTACTCCAGCAATTTGTGAATAAATACCTTCGACAGTGGGTCAGGCAGCATCTATGGAAAACGTGGCTAGGTAACGCTTTGAATCATGGTCCTTCTTCAGACATAAGGTCCCCACCCAACATGCCACCTATCCATAGATAGATACAAAAAGCTGGAGTAACTCAGCGGGACAGGCAGCATCTCTGGAGAGAAGGAATGGGTGACGTTTCGGGTCGAGACCCTTCTTCAGACCCTATCCATGTTCCCTATAGATGCTACATGTGCAAGCTGTGGATCTTTCTATGTAGACCCTTAAATTGTTCTCACTGCTGATCCTAGAGTCATAGAATGATACAGTGTGGAAACAGGCCCCAGAGCCCAACTTGTCCACACCGGCCAACAATGTCCCAGCTACACTAGTCCCACTTGCCTGTGTTTGGCCAATATCCCTCTAAACATGTCCTTTCCATGTACCTGCCTAAATGTTTTTTAAACATTGCGATATTAACTGCCTCAACTATCTCCTCCGGCAGCTCATTCCACAAACCCACCACTCTTTGTGTGAAATAAGTTACCCCTCAGGTTCCTATTAAATCTTTCTTCCCTCACCTTAAACCTATGTCCTCTAACTCGCGATTCCCCTACACTGGGCAAGAGATTCTGTGTGTCTACCCGATCTATTCCTTCCTCTCGTGATTTTATACACCTCCCATAAGAATACCTCTCATCCTCCTGCGCTCCAAGGAATAGAGTCCCAGCCTATTCAACCTCTCCCTATAGCTCAGACCCTCTAGCCCTGGCAACATCGTCGTAAATCTTCTCTGTGCCCTTTCCAGCTTGACAACATTGTTTCTTTACTGACAACCATCGATGGGCCCAGAAGCTTCCTTGTCTGCTGACTGTGGAGAAGTGTGGCTCGCAACCGACACAGCTTGAATGTCAGATGCCTCAGGGTACCTGGCACATGGGCAATGTCAGGGCCAATGAGCCTGACTTGAACTAAAAATGATTGCAAGCATAGTGCGCGTGAGATAAAAAACGCTTTTGTACACAATCTGCACGTAAAACATAGGCAATTTTGGTTGCCATTTTATAAGGTCGGAATTTTTGCAGGAGTTCCCAGTGTAGGTAGGCTATGAAGGTAGAATCACATACCTTCTACATACACTTCACCTCATATGTAAAAAAGACATGTCGAATAGTATATTCAATGGATTTTTTTTTAATAACCGATGAGTGCAAGGCCTGGATAGAGTGGATGTGGAGAGGATGTTTCCACTGGTGGGAGAGTCTCGGACCAGAGGCCATAGCTGAAGAATAAAAGGACGTTCCTTTAGGAAGGAAATGAGGAGGAATTTCTTCAGTCAGAGGGTGGTGAATCTGTGGAATTCATTGCCACAGAAGGCTGTGGAGGCCAAGTCATTGCTTTTTTTTAAGGTGCAGATTGATAGATTCTTGATAGACAATAGACAATAGGTGCAGGAGGAGGCCATTCGGCCCTTCGAACCAGCACCACCATTCAATTGATCATGGCTGATCATTCTCAATCAGTACCCCGTTCCTGTCTTCTCCCCATACCCCCTGACTCCGCTATCCTTAAGAGCTCTATCTAGCTCTCTCTTGAATGCATTCAGAGAATTGGCCTCCACTGCCTTCTGAGGCAGAGAATTCCACAGATTCACAACTCTCTGACTGAAAAAGTTTTTCCTCATCTCAGTTCTAAATGGCCTACCCCTTATTCTCAAACTGTGGCCCCTCGTTCTGGACTCCCCCAACATTGGGAACATGTTTCCTGCCTCTAACGTGTCCAACCCCTTAATAACCTTATACGTTTCGATAAGATCTCCTCTCATCCTTCTAAATTCCAGTGTATACAAGCCTAGTCGCTTGATTAGTACGGGTGTCAGGGGTTATGGGGAGAAGGCAGGAGAACGGGGTTAGGCGGGAGAGATAGATCAGCCATGATTGAATGGCGGAGTGGACTTGATGGGCCAAATGGCCTAATTCCGCTCCTATAACCTATGAACATTATGAACAGCACTGTTCATTCTTCAGTGTGCAAGGCCTTAAACAACGTACATAGAGTCGTACAGCATGGAAATGGGCTTTTCTGCTCAGTTTAGTGAAGTTAAAAAGTCTTGCATTTACTTTGCATCCTTCTTATCCCTTGCAGGACCTACCAGAGCACATTACAGCCAATAAAGTACTTCTGACCTATCTGTTTAATAGAGAAAGCATGGTAGCCGATTTGCAAATAGCATTGTGACAGTGATTATGTAAAGACTTTTTCTTTAACTAACATTGAATTCAGGATGGGCTGCGATAACATAGAACAACACAGGAACAGCCCCCGCTTGACCTGCAGTCTGTGCTGAACATGATGCCAAGACTGATTCTATCTGCCTAAACATAATCCATATCCCACCATTCCCTGCATATCCACGTGCCTCTCCAAATGTCTCTTAAATGCCACTGTGGTATCTGCCTCCGGGAGGTTAATTGGCCTCTCTAAATTGCTCCTCACATCTGCCGCCACCACTGCCCTCAGTAGCGCGTTCTGACATCCGTTCCGAGCCCCTTTTCCCATTAAGCAATGCCATTTCCTATCATTAATCCGAGAGAGCAGTTTTAACGTCCCATTAGAGAGATAGCATCTCAGACAAATCGGTGGAATGCTGTTGTTCCATCAGCTGTAGACTTTTGTCCTTGGCTCATTGCAGTGGGATTTAAATCGAGAACTTTATTACCCAGAGGCACAGAATAGAACATTTTGCTGAATCAATAAACTATGTTGATATCATGTGTAGGAAGGAACTGCAGATGCTAGTTTAAACCGAAGATGGACGCAAAATGCTGGAGTAACTCAGCGGGACAGGCAGCATCTCTGGAGAGAAGGAATGGGTGACGTTTCATAGAAACATAGAAAATAGGTGCAGGAGTAGGCCATTCAGCCCTTCGAGCCAGCACCGCCATACAATACAATCATGGCTGATCATCCAGAATCAGTACCCTGTTCCTGCTTTCTCCCCATATCCCTTGATTCCGTTTTGGGACGATACCCTTCTTCAGACTGGTTTAGACTTATTTGATGTTTATATCATTGTCTATACCTCTCATTTCCCTTTTCCTGAACTAGTCTGAAGAAGGGTCTCGATCCGAAACATCACCCATTCCCTCTCTCCAGAGATGCTGCCTGACCCGCTGAGTTACTCCAGCTTTTTGTGTCTATAAATGAGGTTTAGTTTGTGGCTGAGAATATACAGTGGGGGTGTACCGATCAAAGGAAAGCCTATTGCAGTTCGGCAGGTAGATAAGAACCCAGCAGAGACATCCTGTTGCATTGGTTAGGTTACTGTAAAACAGAGGCTTGGACCAACAGTCTCAGAGAGCTGAGTTCAAATCCCATCACGGCCGCTGCGAAATTTAAATTTGATTAATCTGGAATTTAAAATAAATTTGTAATTTTTATTCAATCGAATTTCCAAGAAGTTGCCTTTTCATTCTGTGTTGTCAGATAAATTTTCTTATAAAATGTGGGTCATTGGGAGGTCGGGAGAGGGAGCTGCCAGTTGTCATTGAAAACCCATTATGTCTTTCAAAAGGTGGCAATGTGCCAGCTTTATATGTGACTCCTAACCCATCAAAGTAGTTATCTTCCAAAACGGCAGCTCAGGCACTTCGATGGAAATTAATCCAGAACCAGGGGGTCACAGTTAAAGAATAAGGGGTAGGCCATTTAGAACTGAGATGAGAAAAATACCTTTTCACCCAGAGAGTTGTGAAACTGTGGGATTCTGTGGAGGCCAATTCACTGGATGTTTTCGAAAGAGAGTTAGATACAGCTCTTAGGGCTAACGGAATCAAGGGATATGGGGAAAAAAGCAGGAACGGGGTACTGATTTTGGATGATCAGCCATGATCATATTGAATGGTGGTGCTGGCTCGAAGGGCCGAATGGCCTACTCCTGCACCTATTTTTCTATGTTTCTACCAAGCCAGAGATATCACAGCCCGCAAACTAAAAACAAAGCACGCACTACCAGACTCGGGAACAACATCCACTGGAAAACAGCTTGTGAACAGTCCTTCCATAAGCTAGAGTACTGTCCGATTCACCTCTACCCCATTGTAGACATTGGACTTTGTGGAACCGATGCGCTACAATGCTGAGAACTATATTCTGCACTCAGTATCTTCCCCTTTACTCTACCTATTGTAGTTGAGTTTGATTTGGTTTTATTTTTAATAGCATTATCTAATCTGCTTGGATAACATGCATAACAAGGTTTTTCGGTACACATGACAATAATAAACCTAAAGCTAAACCTAAAAACAGGAACGGTGCTGAACAGTGTGTCTATGTTTGCGCTGATTTTGGAGCAATGAATTAACAGCTCCATGATGCTGGGGTTAACTATTTGCCGTGAAGATAGACACAAAATGCTGGAGTAACTCAGCGGGACAGGCAGCACCTCTGGCGAGAAGGAATGGGCGACGTTTCGAGTCGAGACCCTTCTTCGGACTGGGAGACGCAGAGATAATGAAGGGTAAGGTGTGAAAACAAGACATCAAAGGAGGTGCAGCTCCAGCACAATGTGGAATAGATCGTTGTTAGAAGGTGAGAACAGAGCATACAGAGATTGCATTTTAATCAGGGGGACTTTCATTTGGCAGTACCCGGACAGTGTGGTTGGCATGACTTTTCCAGGATCTGCATGATGGGGTTTATTTACTGGGGAACATCTGGGATGGAGAATGGTAGAGGATGGTAGTGATTTATTTCCATGGAGTTTTTGCTGATTTTACCTGATGAGTTTCTTTGAAGAAACTGAGCGAACTTGCACTGATTATATTTTCATCCAGGTGTTTGTTCTCTCTTTAACAAGGCTAGCTGTGTTTCTAGCTGACATAGACCACTGAGAGCCGATAACAAATTGACTTGTGTTGAAACTGTATGAACAAAATCCATTGTGGCTACGTGGAACAGCTACATGCCTTCATTTACAGCACTTTCAATGTAGAAGATTTGATGGTTGTGTTTAGTTTAGAAATACAGCGTGGAAACAGGGCCCTTCATCCCACCGAGTCTGCACCAACAAGCAATCCTCGCACATTAACACAAGCCTACACACATTAGGGACAATTTACACAGACCAAGAAGACAAACCTAACCCACAAAACCTTGTACGTCTTTGGAGCGTGAGAGGAAACCAAAGATCTCGGAGAAACCCCGCGTGGTCACGGGGAAAACGTACAAACTCCATACAGACAAGCACCCATAGTCGGGATCAAACCCAGGTCTCTGGCGCTGCAAGCGCTGTAAGGCAGCAACTCTACCGCTGCGTCACCGTGTCGCACGTGGTGTTCCTATTAGAATGAAAGAAAGTCATTGATTCAAAGTATCTAGGAATGTTGCAGCATCTAGAATTAGAACTGCAGTTCATGAGGCATAAACATCTAAGAACTCTTTTCCATATTGTAACTTTTAAGCTACTAAATATCTTAATGGAAGAGTGTTATGTTCATAATGGAACATAGCAGAGTGGTGCAACTGGTAATAATAATAATAATAATAATACATTTTATTTATATAGCGCTTTTCATATACTCAAAGACGCTTTACAGAGATTTTGAGAACATAGGGAAATGAATAAATAGATAAATAAGTAAATAAATAAATGAACAGAGAAAGGAGACAGAAGGTGAGGTGACCTTCAGTGGTTGAAGGCAGTACTGAACAGGTGAGACTTCAGCGATGTTTTGAATGTGGTGAGTGTGGGGGAGTCTCTAACGGTTTGGGGTAGTGAGTTCCATAGGGTGGGAGCAGCGATGGAGAAAGCCCTGTCCCCCCAGGATCTGAGTTTAGTCCGGATGTGGGGGGATAGGAGATTGGCAGCGGCAGAGCGGAGGGTGCAGGTGGGAGTGTGCCTGTGGAGGAGGTCGGTCAGTTAGGATGGGGCCAGGTTATGGAGGGCTTTGTAGGTTATGAGGAGGATTTTGTACTGGATTCTCTGGGGGATGGGGAGCCAGTGGAGTTTATAAAGGACGGGGGTGATATGGTCACGGATCGAGGTGTGTGTGAGTAGACGGGCAGCGGAGTTTTGAATGTATTGAAGTTTATTGATGATTTGTGAGGGTGCGCCATAGAGGAGGCTGTTGCAGTAGTCCAGACGGGAGGTGATGAAGGCGTGGATGAGGGTTTCTGCAGCTGTGGAGGAGAGGGATGGACGGAGACGGGCAATGTTTTTGAGGTGGAAGAAGGCTGTCTTTGTGATGTGTTTGATGTGTTTGTCGAAGGAGAGGGTTTGATCAAGGATGATTCCAAGATTCCGGATGTGAGGTGAGGTGGATACTGGGAGACCATCAATGTTGAGGATGAAGTTTTGGGTGGATTTGGTGAGCATTTTTGGACCGATGATGATGATTTCAGATTTGTTGCAATTGAGTTTGAGGAAGTTTGATTGAAGCCAAGATTTTATTTCAGTAATGCAGTTTGTCAGTGTAGAGTGTGTGGTGGAGGAGATTGACTTGGTGGAGATGAGGAGCTGGATATCATCGGCGAAGCAGTGGCAGTTGAGACCATGACGGCGGATTAATTGACCAAGGGGGAACAGGTAGAGGATGAAGAGGAGGGGGCCAAGGACTGAGCCTTGGGGGACACCTTGGGGGAGGGGAGCGGTGGGGGATTTACAGTTGTTAATGGAGATGAACTGGTGTCTGTCAGAGAGGTAAGATTTGAACCAGGATAGGGCTGTGCCGGTGATGTTAAGGGAGGTTTCAAGTCGGGTGAGGAGAATGGAGACGTTGAATGGTAGAGTTGCTGCCTCACAGTTGCTGCCTCACAGCACCAGAGGCCCGGGTTCAATCCTGACCTCTGGTGCTGCCGATGTGGAGTTTGGGCGTTATCCCTGTCACTTGGAGGCCCTCGAGTCCTGGCAACATCCTCATAAATCCTTCCCACAGCAGGGTGACTGAATCTGAACACAATACTCCAAATGAGGCCTCACCAACCTGTTGTACAACTGCAACATAACAATAGACAATAGGTGCAGGAGGAGGCCATTCGGCCCTTCGAGCCAGCACCGCCATTCAATGTGATCATGGCTGATCATTCTCAATCAGTACCCCGTTCCTGCCTTCTCCCCATACCCCCTGACTCCGCTATCCTTAAGAGATCTATCAAGGTTTCTCTTGAATGCATTCAGAAAATTGGTCTCCACTGCCTTCTGAGGCAGAGAATTCCACAGATTTACAACTCTCTGACTGAAAAAGTTTTTCCTCATCTCAGTTCTAAATGGCCTACCCCTTATTCTTAAACTGTGGCCCCTTGTTCTGGACTCCCCCAACATTGGGAACATGTTTCCTGCCTCTAACGTGTCCAACCCCTTAATAATCTTATACGTTTCGATAAGATCTCCTCTCATCCTTCTAAATTCCAGTGTATACAAGCCTAGTTGCTCCAGTCTTTCAACATATGACAGTCCTGGCAACATCCTTATAAATCCTTCCCACAGCAGGGTGACTGAATCTAAACACAATACTCCAAATGAGGCCTCACCAACCTGTTGTACAACTGCAACATAACATCCCAAGATAGACACAAAAAGCTGGAGTAACTCAGCGGGACAGGCAGCATCTCCGGAGAGAAGGAATGGGTGACGTTTTGGGTCAACACCGTTCTTCAGACCCTTCACGACCCGAAACGGCACCCATTAATTCTCTCCAGAAATGCTGCCTGTCCTGCTGAGTTACTCCAGCTTTTTGTGTCTATCTTCAGTTTAAACCAGCATCTGCAGTTCCGACACAATTATCAACACAATGTGCTGGAGTAACTCAGCGCGTCAGGCAGCATGTAGAGAGAAAAACGATAGTTGACCTTTCAGGACAGGACCCGTCTTTGGACCGGAAACAAAACGTCACCCAGGCTTTTTCACCGGTGATGCTGCATGACCCGTGGAGTTACTCCAGCACTTTGTGTCTCTCTTTGGTTTAAACAAGCATCTGCAGTTCCTTGTTTTTACATTCTCTACTCAATACCCTGACTGATAAAGGCTAATGTACCAAAACCCTACTTGACCACCCTATCTACCTGTGACACCACTTTCGGGGAACTATGCACCTACATGTCTGAATCCCTCTGCTCCACAACACTCTCCAGGACCTTACCATTCACTGTGAAGGGCCTGCCCTGCCATGGTTTGACTGCCCAAGCTGCAACACCTTGCATTTATCTGCATTAATCCATCAATGATTCAATAAGAGAACAGCTGTGACTGCAAGAAATAGGGTGAGAATGCACCAAAGCCTAGTAGCTCATGTTTTATGACTGAGAAACCACCACCCTACCACTCTGAGCGGGGAGGGAGACTCTGGGGTGATGTAAATCAAGGCCTCAACACTAATTCCACAAACCTGACTTTATCTGTGCAAGGTGTGTGGACAGAATAATAAGTACCAGCAATTAAACGGCAGCTCGGAATTGCCTAAACCTCAATGCTGCTTTCATTTTTCAAGTTATCCCTTAAGTGCTTTTAAAAGACATGTGCTGATATTATTAGAACGTCAGAAACTGAAGCATGTGTGCACCATTTCGCCCCTCTCCCGACTTCATCATTCAGTCTAATTATGGCTGGTTATTTACCTCAGCATGTCTTTCCTGTACTGGAAAAAGGAATATAGGTGGGGTGGTGGAGGGGGGGAGAGAGGAATTGATACGAGTCCAGGTGAGGTACAGTGGGAGGGGGGATTGGGGGAGGAGGTGGAGAAAGGCAGTGGAGGGAAGAAGGGGGGGAAGGGTTTTGTAGTTGCCTAAAATTGGAGAATTCAATCTTCATACCATTGGATCGTAAGTAGTGGTGCCAATTATCTCTCTCCCAAATAAGGGACAAGGTGACGCCACCGCCCCGCACCCCACATGACCTCTCCCAGTCAGCGGCCATGTGCTCCCGCTCCACCAATGGCGGCTGCCCGGGCCGGGAGGCGGGTTGCTATGCAACCTCCAGTCGGAAGGCTTGGGCCTCCGGACCTACACTGTCCGAACCTACAGCGGCCCCCGGGCTACACTGTCCGGACCTACACTGTCCGGGCCCACGCTGTCCGGGCCTAAGCTGTCCGGGCCTACAGCACCACCCCCCCCCTCCCCCCGGACCTAGTATGGGACAAGGGCGGTCCGGTACGGGACAAACCAATTAAGAGAGGGACAGAGGAACTATCTAAAGTTGGAGAAGTCGATGTTCATACCGCTGGGCTGCAAGCTGCCCAAGCGAAATATGAGGTGCTGTTCCTCCAATTTCCAGTGGGCCTCACTATGGCACTGGAGGAGGCCCATGACAGAAAGGTCAGACTGGGAGTGGGAGGGGGAGTTGAAGTGCTGAGCCACCGGGAGATCAGGTTGGTTAAGGCGGACTGAGCGAAGGTGTTGAGCGAAACGATCGCCGAGCCTGCGTTTGGTTTCGCCGATGTAAAGAAGTTGACATCTAGAGCAGCGGATACAATAGATGAGGTTGGAGGAGGTGCAGGTCAACCTCTCTTCCCCTCCCCCTTCCCAGATCTCCCTCTATCTTCCTGTCTCCACCTATATCCTTCCTTTGTCCCGCCCCCCTGACATCAGTCTGAAGAAGGGTCTCGACCCGAAGCGTCACCCATTCCTTCTCTCCTGAGATGCTGCCTGACCCGCTGAGTTACTCCAGCATTTTGTGAAATAAAGGACATTTACCTACACACCTGTATGTCTTTGGAGTGTGGGAGGAAACCGAAAATCTCGGAAAAAAACCTATGCAATCATGGGGAGAGTGGACAAACTCCGTACAGACAAATACCCATCATCAGGATCGAACCCGGGTCTCCGGCGCTGCAAGCGCTGTAAGGCAGCAACTCTACCGCTGTGCTACAGGTGCCGCCCATGTCTTGGGACTTGGGAAGAAACGCAAGCGTCCAGAGGAAACCATGGAGAGAAGATGTAAATTCCATGTGGACTGCACCCAAGGTCAAGGTCGAAACTGTGTCCCTGGAGCTGAGAGGTGAAAGAACCAACTGCTACCATCTGTGCCTTCCTGCGATAATTTGTGCTATTTTGGGAGCCACCATCAATGTATCTTCTTGAATTCTGCAGATGCAAGCCTGGAAATCTCTTAGACAGACACAAAATGCTGGAGTAACTCAGCGGGACAGGCTGCGTCTCTGGGGAGAAGGAACGGGTGGCGTCTCGGGTCGCGACCCTTCTTCAGACTGGAAATCTCTTGACTGTCTCCAACCCTGGCAGATGATTATTTTGTGTGTAAATCACCACACGGATTCTGCCCTCGGAAGTTCTTAAACTCTGCAAGGACCTGACACATACAGGAGAACTTCCTTGGGAAGTTGGATACATCTGCAAGGGTATCTAAAAAACGTGCAGTATATCTGGTCTGTGTAACTAAAGTAGGTACGACAATGTTGCCTTGCATGCAAACAAACTTTGTGTTCTTTAAAATTCCTCTTATTACAATGGCGCAGTCCATGGGCAATTTGATCCCACAAAACTGCTGCTATTCACTGCAAATCTGCTATTGTAAGTCTCTAAAGGCAGGCTGGTAGAATCATAGAACATAGAAAATTGAATGTAGAGCAGTGTGGCACAGGAACAGGCCCTTCGGCCCACAATATCTGTACTAAACATGATGCCAGGAACAATTCTTATCTGCCTGCATGTAATTCATACGCCCTCAAAGGAGATGTGTGGGGGCAAGTTTTGTACACAGAGTTTGGTGGCTGCCTACAATGTGCTGCCAACAGTGGTGGTGGAGGCAGAGAGGTGGCGGTGTTTAAGAGACTTTTTGATAGGTATATGGAGTGATATGGATCACAATAGACAATAGACAATAGGTGAAGGAGTAGGCCATTCGGCCCTTCGAGCCAGCACCACCATTCAATGTGATCATGGCTGATCATTCTCAATCAGTACCCCGTTCCTGCCTTCTCCCCATACCCCCTGACTCCGCTATCCTTAAGAGCTCTATCCAGCTCTCTCTTGAATGCATTCAGACCCGTTCAGACAGATTGAGTTGAGTTTATCCTGGCATCATGTTTTGGCACTGATAATGAGGGTCGAAGGACCTGTTTCTGTCCTGTACTTTTCTATGTTCCACGTTCTATGTAATATGGAATAGTTTCAGTTTTTATAGTATTTCCGTTAGTTCTTTACTCACTAAGAGGACAGCGTGGTGGCGCAGCGGTAGAGTTGCTGCCTTACAGTGCTGACAGCGTCGGAGACCCGGGTTCGATCCTGCCTATGGGTGCTGTCTGCACGGAGTTTGCACGTTCTCCCCGCGACCGCGTGGGTTTCCTCCGACATCTTCGGTTTCCCCCCACACTCCAAAGACGTACGGGTTTGTAGGTTAATCGGCTTGGTATAAATGTAAAAATTGTCACCAGTGTGTGTAGGATAGTGTTAATGTGCAGGGTACGCTAGTCGGTGTGGACACGGTGGGCCAAGGGGCCTGTTTCTGTGCTGTATCTCTAAACTAAACTAAAGTAGAATAGAAGAAGAAAATAGAATAGAAGAAAAGAAGAAGGGTCTCGACCCGAAACGTCACCCATTCCTTCTCTCCTGATATGCTGCCTGACCTGCTGAGTTACTCCAGCATTTTGTGAAATAAATACCTTTGATAAAGTAGAATAGATGTCTTGGTGGATGGCAGAAACAAATTACCGGGTGATATACAGTATCTTACTGCTGTTTTGTATGTGCTTTCACTTTTGCAAATTGGCCATTCTTTTCCACTGCTCTATGAGAGTGAATAAACAGTTAATGGTGTGATTATCGCATTGCAAATCCTGAGATATGCTGGTCGAACATAAGCCTGGGAACTTGCTCGTGATGCTTTGGACTTTGGACCATGAGTGAGCCATGTTGCTACTTCCACTATTCTGTTAGCCCGTAACTAATTTGTGATGATTCTCTAAATATTTGACTTAGCCCTGCGCCCTTCAAACATAATCTCTTGCAGCCTTTCGCTTGGAATTAACTGTTAGTATCATTAACAACAGTCCCCTGTGCAAAATAGTTCCAAGCATGGTGAAATAGCTCCTAACTTAACTCGTGAAAGCCTGGCTTTAAATTTTAGACTGTGACTTTAGTCCCAGAAAACAGTCCTAATTCCACCCCAAATTACAAAAAAATGTTTTCATGCACATGTATCATATCAGTTCTCCTCAGAACTTTAAACGTCTGATCAAATCCTTCATAGAAAGATAGAAACATCAAAAATAGGTGCAGGTGTAGGCCATTCGGCCCATTGTGCCAGCAACGCCATTCAATATGATCAATGGCTGATCATCCTAAATCAGTACCCCGTTCCTGCTTTCTCCCCATATCCCTTGATTCTTGAGCTAAATCTAACTCTCTCTTGAAAACTTCCAGTGCCTCCACTGCCTCCTGCGGCAGAGAATTCCACAGATTCACAACTCTGGGTGAAAATTGTTTTCCTCATCTCAGTACTAAATGGCCTACCCCTTATTCTTACACTGTGAAGCCTGGTTCTGGACTCCCGCAACATCGGGAACATTTTTCCTGCATCTAGCCTGTCCAATCCCTTAAGAATTTTACATGTTTCTATGAGATCCTCTCTCATCCTTCTGAATTCCAATGAATATAAGCCCAGTCGATGTATTCTTTAATTCTTTCATGCTTTGGCACACACCCTCCAGTTATAGTAATAGAGTCATAGAGCATAGAAACAGGCCCTTCGGCCCAACTTGCTCATGCTGTCCAAGATGCCCCATCTACACTAGTACGACCAGCCTGTGTTTTGTCCATATCCCTCTAATCCTTTCCTATCAATGTAGCTGTCCAAATGTGTAGAGTATTGCACAATATAATTTTTGTTTTCGAAAGCCAGTCTCGTGCTGCCTAATAACCAGATATGTTTGGAAGGGGTACTTGACAGAGAAGCACAAAATAATCTAAAGAAAAAGAAGAGAAAGTTTAGAAATAAACGATGCCAATGTAGGCTTCAAAGCCAAGAGTCAAATTGGAGATTGTGTCTTAGGAATCTGCGACTTTTGAAGTAACTAAAAAAGGTTCATAAGATCATAAGTGATAGGAATAGAATTAGGCCATACCCTCATCTGTTTGCGATGTGGGAAGAAGCGTTTTAAAATGTTGTTATAGTAGCTGCCATTCGGCCCATCATGTCTACTCTGCCATTCAATTATGGCTGATCTATCTCTCCCTCCTAACCCCATTCTCCTGCCTTCTCCCCATAATCTCTGTCACCTCTGTGTTGACTGAGGAAAAGCCATAGCCATTGTGTATATGGACTTTAGCAAGGCATTTGATAAGGTTCCTCTGCTCTGGAAGGTTATATTGCATGGGAGTCAGGAAGAGCTAGCTGACTGGATAAAGAATTGGCTTCATGGAAGCAGAGGGTGATGGTGGAAGGTTGTTTTACAGACTGGAACCCTATGACGTGGTGTCCCTCATGGATCAGTGCTGGGCTTATTATTGTGTGTGGTTTACATGAATGATTTGGATGAGACTAAAGTGGATGGTATCATAGATTGCAAAGATGGTTATCAAAAATTCCAGCAGGATCTTGATCGGCTGGGCAAGTGGGCTGAGGAATGATTATTGGAGTTTAATGCAGATAAGTGCAAGGTGTTGCATTTTGGGGAATCAACCCAGGGCAGGACCTTCACAGTGAATGGCAGGACCTTGGGTGTGTTGTAGAGCAAAGGAACCTAGTAGTGCACTAGAAACTTGAAAGTGTTGTCACAGGTAGATAGGGTGGTGTGTACATTGGCCTTCATCAGTCAGGGTATTGAGTATAAAAGTTGGGATGCTATGTTATAATTGTACAAGATGTTGGTGAGTCCACATTTAGGGTATTGTGTTGAGTTTTGGTCACCCTACAAAAGGAAGGGTGTCATTAAGCTGCAAAGAGTGTAGTGAAGATTTATAAGGATGTTTCCAGGACTTGAGGGCCTGGGGTATAAAGAGAGGTTGGGCTGGCTAGGACTTTACACCTTGGAGCACAGAAGGCTGAGGATTATCTTATAAAGGTTATCTAAATAAATTCACGAGAGGATGAATAGGGTCAATGCAGAGTCTTTTACAGAGTAGGGGGAATCAAAAACCAGAGGACACAAGTTTAAGGTGAGAGGGGATAGATTTAATAGGAACCCAAGGGACAACCTTTTCCACACAGAGGATAGTGAATATATGGAATGAGCTGCTAGAGGAGGTAGTTGAGGCAGGTACTATAACAAAATTGAAAACGTTTCCTCCCACATCCCAAACACATGTGGATTTGTAGGTTAACATTTAAAATACATTTGGACAGGTACATGGAGAAAAAATGCTTAGAGGGATATGGGCCAAATGATCCCAGGAATGAGTAGGTTAACCCAGGATGAGCATTTGTCAACACTGGGCCTGTACTCCCTGGAGTTTAGAAGATGAGGGGGGACCTCATTGAAACATACAGAATAGTGAAAGGCTTGGATAGAGTGGATGTGGGGAGGATGTTTCCACTAGTGGGAGAGTCTAGGATGAGAGGTCATAGCTCAGAATTATACGAGGTTCTTTTATGAAGGAGATGAGGAGAAATTTCTTTAGTCAGAGGGTGGTGAATCTGTGGAATTCTTTGCCACGGTAGGCTGTGGAGGCCAAGTCAATGGAGGTTATGGGAAGAAGTCAGGAGAATGGGGTTAGGAGGGAAATATAGATCAGCCATGATTGAATGGCAGAGTAGACTTGATGGGCTGAATGGCCTAATTCTACTCCTATCACTTATGGCCTTATCACCTTATGAAAGTGGGTGCGACAAGCATAGACGGGACATCTTGGCCATCATGGACAAGTTGAGCTGAAGAGCCCATTTCCATGCTCTGTGACTCCATCACTCATTGTTCTGAATGTTATTGTGAGCTGGTGTGTCAGGAACAAGATTGCAATAGATTCTCCACCATGCTGCTAGTTGAGTTTCAGCAGGACCAAAGAGGACGACTAGATTAGAGGGCTGAGTGAGAGGTTGCTCAATCAAGAACAGCAGGCCAGAGCATGAATCAAAACTGACGAATCTAGAGCTTATCGACCATTGTCCTAAACTACTATCTGCCTCTGATGTCTAGGGTAGCCAACTTTCGCACTCCCAAATAAGGGACAAAAGGTGACGTCACCGCCCCGCGCCCCACGTGACCTCACCCAGCCAGTGGCCACGTGCTCCCGCTCCACCAATGGTGGCTGCCCGGGCCGGGAGGCTGGTTGCTACGCAATCTCCATTTGGCAGCACCCTGGCCTCCAGGCCTACACTGTCTGGGCCTACAGCGGCCCCCGGGCCAAACGTGGGACAAGGGCGGTCCCGTACGGGACAAACCAATTTAGCCCAATATAGGGGATGTGCCGGATAATACGGGACAGTTGGCAACCCTACTGATGTCCCTAAATGTTTCTTAAACGTTGCGATAGTACTTACTACATGTTGTGACAGTACCTACTAAATGTTGCTGATTGTACCTGCTAATGATGAGTTTGAACTGCACAGTGGCAGCAAGAGAATTTTAAATTCAAGTAATTTAATAAACATCAAGTTGACCAGATTAGATGGGGTACCTTGGTCAGCATGGACGAACCAGGCCAAAGCCCCTATTTCCATGCAGTGTGACTCTGTGACTCTTATTATATAATTCTGGAATTTTAAAAAAACAGAATCAACAATGCTGACAGTGAGATTACTGGATTGTTGTTTGAAAACCCATCTCGCTCATTAGTCTCCCCCAGGGAAGGAAGTTGGCATTGCATCAGCCTACATGTGACCCTGGACTATTAGCAACGTGGTTGACTCTTAGAAACATAGAAAATAGGTGCAGGAGTAGGCCATTCGGCCCTTCGAGCCAGCACCGCCATTCAATATGATCATGGCTGATCATCTAGAATCAGTACCCTGTTCCTGCTTTCTCCCCATATCCCTTGATTCCGTTAGCCCTAAGAGCTATATCCAATTCGCTCTTGAATACATCAATTAATTTAATACAACATATAATGCGTTGGTGAGACCGCATTTAGAATATTGTGTTCAGTTCTGGGCACCATGTTATAGGAAAGATATTGTCAAGCTTGAAAGGGTTCAGAAAAGGTTTATGAGGATGTTGCCAGGACTGGTGGGTGTGAGCTGTAGGGAGAGGTTGAGTAGGCTGGGTCTCTATTCCATGGAGCGTAGGAGGATGAGGGGTGATCTTATAGAGGTGTACAAAATCATGAGAGGAGTAGATCTGGTAGATGCACAGAGTTTTTTTACCCAGAGTAGGGGAATCGAGGGCCAGAGGACAGAGGTTCAAGGTGAAGGGGAAAAGATTTAATAGGAATTCGACGGGTAACTTTTTCACACAGCGGGTGGTGGATGTATGGAACAAGCTGCCAGAGGAGGTAGTTGAGGCTGGGACTATCCATCATTTAAGAAACAGTTGGACAGGTACATGGATAGGACAGGTTTGGAAGGTTATGGACCAAGCGCAGGCAAGTGGGAACTAGCTGGGACATTGTTTGCCGAGTTAGACAATAGACAATAGACAATAAACAATAGACAATAGGTGCAGGAGTAGGCCATTCGCCCTTCAAACCAGCACCACCATTCAATGTGATCATGGCTGATCATTCTCAATCAGTACCCCGTTCCTGCCTTCTCCCCATTCCCCCTGACTCCACTATCCTTAAGAGCTCTATCTAGCTCTCTCTTGAATGCATTCAGAGAATTGGCCTCCACTGCCTTCTGAGGCAGAGATTTCCACAGATATACAACTCCCTGACTGAAAAAGTTTTTCCTCATCTCCGTTCTAAATGGCCTACCCCTTATTCTTAAACTGTGGCCCCTGGTTCTGGACTCCCCCAACATTGGGAACATGTTTCCTGCCTCTAACGTGATCAACCCATTACTAATCTTATATAAGAAAATAACTGCAGATGCTGGTACAAATCGATTTATTCACAAAATGCTGGAGTAACTCAGCAGGTCAGGCAGCATCTCGGGAGAGAAGGAATGGGTGATGTTTCGGGTCGAGACCCTTCTTCAGACTGAAGAAGGGTCTTGACCCGAAACGTCACCCATTCCTTCTCTCCCGAGATGCTGCCTGACCTGCTGAGTTACTCCAGCATTTTGTGAACTAATCTTATATGTTTCGGTAAGATCCCCTCTCATCCTTCTAAATTCCAGTGTATACAAGCCTAGTCGCTCCAGTCTTTCAACATACGACAGTCCCGCCATTCCGGGAATTAACCTAGTAAACCTACGCTGCACGCCCTCAATAGGAAGAATATCCTTCCTCAAATTTGGAGACCACAACTGCACACGGTACTCCAGCAGTGGTGTCACTAGGGCCCTGTGCAACTGCAGAAGGACCTCTTTGCTCCTATACTCAACTCCTCTTGGGCCGAAGGGCCTGTTTCCACACCCTATGACTCTATGACCTCTAACATCTTAATTTCCTTCCGATCTGGGGTAATTATGGATGAGAAATAAATCTTAGCCACAGTGACCACAATGCATGAATTTTAGAAATGCAAGAAAAATGTAACAGTTAGGATACAAGATTTATATCCCAGACTCCACATTAGTCCTCGTCCTGTACCGGGTATTCTGCCTTTGCCTTTCGACTGTGCAGATTACGACCCTTGCAGTTGTAGGGTGTCCCTTCACTTTAAAATCTTACTGCACAGGAGAAGGCCATTTGACCCATCGTGCCTGTGTCAGCTATTTCTCCAAGGAGGAGCTCTTGGCTCTCTCCCAAACATTCCCGATGCCGGGCAACTTGATTAAAAGACAACTGTGCCTCATCCATCACAACAGATGTTGAAATGTGCTTGGATTGGCTTTTTCACTGGATTTGATAAATCATCCTTATGAGATGGCATCAGTACAAAATAAAATCAATTAATAGACAATAGCCAATAGGTGCAGCACCACCATTCGATGTGATCATGGCTGATCATTCTCAATCAGTACCCTGTTCCTGCCTTCTCCCCGTACCCCCTGACTCCGCTATCCTTAAGAGCTCTATCTAGCTCTCTCTTGAATGCATTCAGAGAATTGGCCTCCACTGCCTTCTGAGGCAGAGAGTTCCACAGATTTACAACTCTCTGACTGAAAAAGTTTTTCCTCATCTCCGTTCTAAATGGCCTACCCCTTATTCTTAAACCGTGGCCCCTGGTTCTGGGCTCCCCCAACATTGGGAACATGCTTCCTGCCTCTAACGTGTCCAACCCCCTTATACGTTTCGATAAGTTCCCCTCTCATCCGTCTAAATTCCAGTGTATACAAGCCTAAAATTAACATTTTTATTTGCATGAAACAAAGAGAATTCAGTTTGCCTCATGGGTTAATTTCAGGATTCCTAATTTTTAGTTTAGTTTAATGCCTAGTTTAATATAGTTTGATATTTGAATATAGTTGAATAGTTTAATATAGTTGAATTTAGTTTAATATTTAAGCAAGTAAAATATATTTCGCTAGGCCAACTTTCACCCAAAGGTATGAATATTGATTTCTCTAACTTCAAATAACCCCTGCATCCCCTATCTCTCCGTCCCTCTCCCACCCGAGTCATCATACTAGTTTCACTGTCGTCCTGTTGAGTTTCATTGTCTGTTTAACTCGTTATCACCTAACACACAGCCAACCATGGACCACTGCGGGCTTCATCTTTCCTTGATCATCATCACCCTGACCCTCATTTGAAGAAGGGTCTCGACCCCAAAACGTCACCTGTTTCTTTTTTCCAAAGATGCTGCCTGACCCCCCTGAGTTACTCCACCTTTTTGTGTCCATCTTTGGTTTAAACCAGCATCTGCAGATCTTTCTTGTAGATATAAATCCTTGTCTGATATTCATTGCCAATAAAACAACAACTGAATCGTTGTTTGCTGATTTAACCCTCCAGGTTTCAATGTTCCAAGGCTAATTTTAAAACTGTTTATAACATTGTCAGACAAGAGCATTATTGACCATGTTGTTCATTTCAGTGTCACTGGTATTTTTGAAGTTATATGTGGGGCCCTGAGGAGATGCATGTTCACTAGATTTATTTTAGTAGATTTACATGCATTAATTGCTTCAAAAAGTACATTTGGACTCTTTAATATTCTACGCTTTTCCAGTACAAGTCCAGGGCAATCGTTTCGCTGAACACCGACGCTCAGTCCGCCTTGGTCTACGTGATCTTGCGTTTGCCAAACATTTAAACTCCCCTTCCCAGTCCTCTACTGACCTTTCTGTCCTGGGCCTGCTCCACTCTCGGAGTGAGCCCACGCGCAAATTGGAGGAACAGCACCTCATGTTTCGCCTGGGCAGCTTACAACCTGGCGGTATGAATATCAATTACCCTAAGTTCAAGTAACCCTTGCTTTCCATCTTGCTCCATCCCTTCCCTCCCTAGTCGTCGTGCTCGTTTCACTGTTCGTGTCCCTTCATAATCACCTGTTCCACAGCCAACAATGGACCATTGTGGGCTCCACCTTTCCTGGGTCATCGGTGCCGGCTCAGTGCCTTTTCACACGTCTACAAACATACAAACATAGGTGCAGGAGGAGGCCAGTTGGCCCTTCGAGCCTCACCCCCCCCCCCGACTCTTAGTCTGAAGAAGGGTCTCGACCCAAAACGTCACCTATTCCTTTTCTCCAGAGATGCTGCCTGACCCGCTGAGTTACTCCAGCATTTTGTGTCTATCTCCAGTGCAAGCCAGCATCTGCAGTTCCTTCCTACACAAGTCCTGTCCAATTTGATTTGGCAAGTCCCTACGTATCGCTCACATGACTGTTTCTATTTCCGGTGGTTGATGACCATCAAGAGGTAGCAGGGGAAAGATTTAAAGGGGACCCAAGAGGCAACTTATTCACACAGAGAGTAACAGTTATGTGGAGCGAACTGCTAGTAGAAATCGCAGAGGCGGGTACAATAACAATGTTTAAACTACATTTAGACTGGTGCACAGAGAGGAAAGCCGTAGATGGATGGTGGCCAAACGCAGGCAAATGGGACCAGCACAGATAGACAACTTGGTCAGCATGCATGAGTGATGCTGAAGGGTCTGTTACCATGTGGTATGACGCTATGAGTGGCTATGGCTTATTTCAATTACTTAATGAGAGAAATTGGATGAAAAGGTCACAGCCTGGAACCTTCACAATGAACAGCAAAATGAGAGCACTGTAACGGAAAACAATGAACTGTGCAGGACCTAGAATATCTTCCCTGGAATATTGCTTTCACATTCAAAAAAAGAGATTTTAAAAATTGGGATTAATGTAGTATTAGTGTAAACCAGCATCTGCCGTTCCTTCCTATACATTTTGCCTGCTCCACTGCTAAATCTCTCACGGTGTGCCTACTTTGAAGAGGTTCTCCTCCTTCTCTCCAACAAGATTTCTGCAACACCCTCTCTTGCTGCTCCCCTTCTGTGATTATCTCTCGTTTCCCCCTCCCCTGACTCGCAGTCTGAAGAAGGCTCTCGGCCCGAATCGTCACCTGTTCCTTCTCTCCAGAGACGCTGCCTGGCCCGCTGAGTTACTCCAGCATCTTGTGTCTATCTTCGGTGTAAGCCAGCATCTGCAGTTCCTTCCTGCACATTAGTGTAAAGGGTGTTTGGCGGTCGGCACGGCCGCGGGGCCTGTTTCCGGTTGTGACCTTCTGTGCCTCTTTGATCTGTGAGCTTGATGGTTACCGCTGCTGGTGCAATTATGGAGGGCCATTCGGCCTGCTCCTTGGTTTAGTTCAGTGATACAGCGCGGAAACAGGCCCTTCGGCCCACCGAGTCCGTACCGACCAGCGACCCCCGCACGTTAACATTATCCTACACCCACTCGGGACATTTTTTACGCTTACCAAGCTAATTTACCTACAGACCTGTATGTCTTTGGAGTGTGAAAGGAAACCGAAGATCTCGGAGAAAACCCACGCAGTACAAACTCCGTACAGACAGCACCTGTAGTCGGGATCGAACCCGGGTCTGCGGCGCTGCAAGCGCTGTAAGGCAGCAACCCTACCACTGCGCCACCGTGACTGCCCTCGCTGTGCCGGTTGGAGATGTACCCTTCTTCACATCCCCATGAGCTGCCATGGAGAGGTCTCTTTAAAGGCATTGAATCATTTCCCCGTGGGCGACGCGTGACTGATGCAGTAGATGGCCTTCTCGCAGACAGACGGCATCTGTGACAGACACTGACTGCGAGACCAGACTGCCACAGTGAACACATAAAGGAAGGATGCCCCAATATTAAATTTCTCTTTTGTTTTAACTCTCAGTTTGGCTTTTGCACCAAATGGAACATCAGTTGAAGTGCACTAAAACGTCCCTGGTTCGATTCCTATGCATTACTTTCCAAGAAAAGCTTTACAATTTCAAAGGTCAAATGATATTGGTGGTGCCTTGTCATTCAGAGCCATCGGCCATTCAAACTGCTGCGTGTCCCATCTTCTGCGTGCAAGTTTTCGAAGGTGGATAGTTCAGAGGGGCTGGCAAATTCCGGGACCAGGATCTGTCAAACTGCTTTGCTGCTGAATTTCAGTGGAGACCAAGCTCGCTGGAACTTCCCCCAGTGTTTGACAGCTGATCAGAAATCACCTTCCTGATCCACCTGAGGAGTCAAATCTCCCTCAATTGCCACAGAAGGCGGCGGGCACAGATTTTGGAGGCGGATGGGAATAGAGATTTCTGAAATGACTTCACCGTTTGGTCAATGGAGCAAATTAAAACTCTAGGAATTAAATAAACTTTTTATTTTATTTTAAATTTTCCAAGAATATTGATCATTTTTATTGCAGTTAGTTACCAGAACTTCAAGAGTTTCTGAATGCTTCAAAGGCAGGAAGCTCCCTCAGCGCGCTGTGGAGCCCAATGAGAATGAACCCGGCAGCCACCGAGCATGAAGATGGGCCCACGGACGATAGCAGGCCTGGTTTGCCGCTGCGAAGAAGGGCCCGGCAGACCGCTGCCTGCACTGCCGAGGAGCTCGGAAGCCACCGTGCTCGGGCCCTGGAGACCGGAGAGTCGAGGAGGAGGAGGAGGAGGGAGGAGCTGGCAACGACGGATGCAAGAAGTGCCTTGGTAGAAGAGTATTGCTTCCAGCGCCTTCAAGATCAGCTGCAGGTGTTGGCCCCCCCTCCCCCCCCCCAGGACACAGAGGAGGTCAGTCGGTTGGGAGAGGAGAGGGATGTTGGTTCACGGGCCGAGCGGGTCAAAAGCGACGGAGGAGGCCCTGCAGCAGCCTGGGGTTGACCAGGGCCTACCTGGATCGTGGGCCGCTCCAGTACATCCAGCATCTGGACCTGACAGGCCATTTTCTTTTTCTTTTGGAAATGGCGCCAAAATATGGTTATGGGTGCAATGATTTCACTGTGCTGTGCATACGTGACAATAACGAACCATCGAGCCAACGGCTGGGCCATTCAGGGTGGCCACAGTGGCACAACGGTCGAGTCGCTGCCTTACAGCGCTTGCAGCGCCGGAGACCCTGGCTCGATCCTGCCTGGCCCACTGAGTTACTCCACCATTTTATGTTCTGCACAAGATTCCAGCATTTGCATTTCCTTGTGTTTCTTCACTGTAAAAGTTTTCCTTGGTTGGCCCAGGAAGTTGGAGAAAAAACAATCGGCTTTTTTTAATCCAAAATTATGTATTGATTTCACTTCTCCTATGAAACAACAATGATAACGGGATAAGTGTGGGAAGAAACTGCAGATGCTGGTTTATACCAAAGATGGACCTAAAATGCTGGAGTAACTCAGCGGGTCAGGTAATCTTATCGAAACGTATAAGATTATTAAGGGGTTGGACATGTTAGAGGCAGGAAACATGTTCCCAAATTTTGGGGGAGTCCAGAACAAGGGCCACAGTTTAAGAATAAGCGGTAGGCCATTTAGAACTGAGATGAGGAAAAACTTTTTCAGTCAGAGAGTTGTGAATCTGTGGAATTCTCTGCCTCAGAAGGCAGTGGAGGCCAATTCTCTGAATGCATTCAAGAGAGAGCTAGATAGAGCTCTTAAGGATAGCGGAGTCAGGGGGTATGGGGAGAAGGCAGGAACGGGGTACTGATTGAGAATGATCAGCCATGATCACATTGAATGGCGGTGCGGGCTCAAAGGGCTGAATGGCCTCCTCCTGCACCTATTGTCTATTGTCTATTGTAGCATCTCTGGAGAATAAGAATAGGTGACGTTTCGGGTCAGAACCCTACTTCAGAATGGGTAACAGTAACTGGGTAACAGTAACCGGATACTTAGATTCCCAGATTTTATTCTCTAAGGAAATATGAGTTTATAAAGTTCAGAAAGTGCCAAAATTAGAATTGTATCTTTACCCCAAATCTCATAATGAGCCAGATATGCCTTTCATAGGTTCATCAGTTCATAAATTCTATTATTTGAAGGGACTATTTCAGTTTTGTTTTAGTAAGTTTAGTTTAGAAATACAGCATGGAAACATGCCCACCGAGTTCATGGCAGCCATCGATCATCTGTTCACACTGGTTCTGTGTTATTCCACTTTCTCACCCACTGCCTGCACACTAGTGGCAATTTATAGAGGCCAATTAACTTACAAAACCGCTCGTCTTTGAGATGTGGGAGGAAATTGGAGCACCCAATTGGAAACCCACAAGTTCACAGAGAGAAGGTGTAGATTTTTTTTAGATTTTTAGAGATTCAGCGCAGAAACAGGCCCTTCGGCCCACCGGGTCCGCGCCGCCCAGCGATCCCCGCACACATTAACACTATCCTACACCCACTAGGGACAATTTCGACCCAGTCAATTAACCTACAAACCTGTACGTCTTTGGAGTGTGGGAGGAAACCGAAGATCTCGGAGAAAAGCCACGCAGGTCACGGGTAGAACGTACAAACTCCGTACACACGGCGCCCGTAGTCAGGATCGATCCTGAGTCTCCGGCGCTGCATTCGCTGTAAGGCAGCAACTCTACCGCTGCGCCACCGTGCCGCCACCGTGCCGCCACCATGCCGCCACTGTGTAAAGTCCACACAGACAGCTTCTGAGGTCAGGATCAAACCTGGGTCTCTGGCGCTGAGAGGCAGCAGCTCTACGGGCTGCACCACGCTGCCCTGAGATATTCTTTACAATTGTGACTTTACATTTGCCATCCCCCGCGAGAAGGAATTTCCCCTTGTTTCAATACCGAATAGACTACCCTTTATCTTGGGTCTCGACTCCTCAGTCAAAGAAAACGTCTTAAGATCATAAACGATAGCAGAATTAGGCCATTCGGCCCTTCATATCTACCCTACCATCCAATCATGGCTGATCCAGCTCCCCCTCCTAACCCCACTTTCCTGCCTTCTCCCCGTAACCCCTGGCACCCGTACTAATCAAGAATCTGTCTCTCTGCTTTAAATATATCCACTAACTTGGCCTCCACAGCCTTCTGTGGCAAAGGATTACACAGATTCACATCCTCTTCATCCCTATTAAGTGTTAATGAGTTCACCTCTCATGAACTCTAAAAAATTTCAGGCAGGGTCTAATCAATGTCTCCTCATGTAGCAAATCGGTTACTCCTGGAACCAATCTAATCAATCTTTGTTCACGCTCTCAACAGCAAGGACATATTTTTTTATAAGTAAGTCACAACTGTGCATAATGGCGAAGCATAAAGTGCTGGAAGAACGCAGTGGGTCCTGCAGTATCGGTGGAGGAAAATACACACTAGGGACAATTTACAATTTTTACCAAAGCCGACAAACCTGTGAGGGGTTTGGAGTGTGGGAGGAAACTGGAGATCACCTGGGGAAAACCCATGCAGTCACGGGGAGAAGGTAAAACTCCGTACAGACAGCCCCTCTACTCAGGATGGAACTCGGGTCTCTGGCGCTGTGAGGCAGCAACTCTACCACTGCGTACAACTTCCCTTCCACGAGTCAATGTTGGCTTTGGCTAACTCCATTATTATTTTCCCATCAATAACGTAATCCTTTCTGAAAAACATAAGAATCTACTTTATCTGCATGTCTTTTATATAACATGTCTTGTCAGAAAAATCTGGAGAACTCTGATGGAGAGAATGAATGGGTGACGTTTTGGGTCCAGATCTGAAGGAATAGGTGACGTCTCGACTCGAAATGTCACCCATTCCTTCTCTCCAGAGATGCTGCCTGTCCCGCTGAGTTACTCCAGCATTTTGTGTCTACCTTCGATTTAAACCAGCATCTGCAGTTCTTTCCTAAACATTCTGTTATTTTAAAGTACCGAAATAAATTGTCATGTGTTATTTTGTTCTTGCAGAAATTCTTGACTTTTATAAGCTTGGAAACAAAATGGTTGGGGGTGAATTTTACACAGTGAATATTGTTGATTAGAATAGGGGAGCAGTCAACTTGAAGCTGATTTGAACCTTGGCTTCATTTACTTACATTGCCCCATACCCCATTACACCATCAAGAAAGAACTAGCTTGAGAGCTCAGTTATGTTGGATCTGGGATTTCCACCTGTAGTTAAACCTGCCCATGTGCTGAGGCTGGATGGACATAGATAGCATAGAAAATAGATGCAGGAGGAAGCCATTCGGCCCTTCGAGCCAGCACCGCCATTCATTGTGATCCACAATCATGGCTGATCATCCACAATCAGTAACCTGTGCCTGCCTTCTCCCCATATCCCTTGATTCCACTGGCCCCTGGAGCTCTATCTAACTCTCTCTTAAATCCATCCAGTGATTTGGCTTCCACTGTTCTCTGTGGCAGAGAATTCCACCTATTCACAACTCTCTGGGTGAAAAAGTTCATTCTCATCTGGATCTGGGCAGGTGATCTCCGCTCCTCCGTCTGAATATTCATAAACCAAACGCTGACGGGAAACATCTTAACATTTGTGAGATTTGTCGTGCCGGGTTTGATAGCAAATTGATTTGCGTGATCATCTAAAAATTCGCAACCAAAATATTTCAAAGACTATATTTCAAGTCTCTCTGCTCCTCCCATCTGAATATTCCTCTCTTCCAGCTTTGTTACCCACCCAACAATCGGTCTGAAGAAGGGTCCCGACCCCAAAAAACGTCACCCACTCCTCTCCAGAGATGCTGCCTGTCCCGCTGAGTTACTCCAGCATTGTGTGTCTAAAACTAGATACATGGTGAAGTCCGGACACCAACCTGACCTTGGACAACATGAGACAAGAGGCCCCAGCTCTGGAATGGCTGATGGACATTGATAGAGGCAGTCCTGAGCCTGAGCTTTGCATTCTATCCAAGCTGTAAGGATTGTAATCAAATGATGATTCTGGCATACCAAGTCATCTAAAAGTGATTAAAACAAAGAAGTTGATTAAATAAATCATGAATTATTTTTTTTAAAAGAAAACGTTAATTATAGTCAATAGTCAATAGTCAATTTATTTGTCACATACACATAAATGTGCAGTGAAATGAAAAATTACCTGCAGTTCAACAATAAGACCAATAAAAATAAGCGATAAAAATATGCAATAACACATACAATCATAAACCAACACCAAACAAAAGAAACATCCATCACAGAAAGTCTCCTCCAGTCACCTCCTCACTGTGATGGAAGGCCAGAATGTCTCTTTCTCTTCCCCTGCCGTCTTCTCCCGCGGTCAGGCTGTTGGAGTTGCCAACAACGAGTCCTGAGCTACTATCTACCCCATTGGAGACTCTTGGACTATCTTTAATCTGACTTTACTGGACGTTATCTTGCACTAAATGTTATTCACGTTATTCCCTTTATCATGTATCTGTACACTGCGGACGGCTCGATTGTAATCATGTATTGTCTTTCCGTTGTCTGGTTAGCACACAACAAAAGCTTTTTACATGACAATAAACGAAATTTTAAAAATCTAATATGTGCAGGAACGAACCGAAGATAGACACACAATGCTGGAGTAACTCAGCGGGACAGGCAGCATCTCTGGAGAGAAGGAATGGGTGACGATTCGGGGCGAGACCCTCCCACCCCACTTCTCTTCCAGCTTTCTTACCCACCCAATAATCAGTCCGAAGAAAGGTCCCGTCCCAAAAAACGTCACCCACTCCTTCTCTCCAGAGACGCTGCCTGCTGCACTGAGTGGGAGCTTATAAAAGTCACGAATTTCTGCAAGAACAAAATAACACATGACAATTTATTTCGGTACTTTAAAATAAAGGTTAAGTAGGTCAACAAAACGGAATGTTTAGGAAAGAACTGCAGATGCTGGTTTAAATCGAAGGTAGACGCAACATGCTGGAGTAACTCAGCGGGACAGGCAGCATCTCTGGAGAGAAGGAATGGGTGACGTTTCGAGTCGAGACGTCACCTATTCCTTCAGGTCTGGACCCAAAACGCCACCCATTCATTCCCCCAGCTTTTTGTGTCTAAAAAAAACTAATAAATAATTATTCAATAATACTTAAATAATTAACATCAAGCAAAATAAAACATTTTTTACTGATCATTCTTTCCCCTTTGCTGCTCAGTAGGATGACATAAAACTCACTGATTCCCACTCAGTTTTATTTGCAATTACTGGAATATTTTTACAAGCATGCTTAAGATGAAATGAATTGTCTACAAAATCAGGAATGCATCACGTCCCTAAATGAACTCCATGGGGGGGGATAATTGCAGCTGGAGAAGCTCGATTTGTGAGGACTGTGGATGGAGAGGGCAGAAAGCTTTTGGTTTACGCAATGATAAACGTGAATTGACAGGCAGCACTCTGGAGAAAACACAGAGTGGACTGTGCAGATCACACCAACTGGAAAAGATGATTTTGGACATTAATTGATGGGGCTGCAAAACAATTAGCCATTATAATTCAAAATGATTTACAATAAAGTAACTGTTGTATTTGTTAATGAAAGCTTCCTACATTGTGCTGATCAGGACTGCGGACAATACTCCAATTTTGTGATATATAGACACAAAGTGGTGGAGTAACTCAGCAGGTCAGGCAGCATCACCTGAGAACATGGATAGGTGACGTTTCAGGTCGGGACCCTTCGTCAGACTGATTGCTGGGGGGAGGGGGTAGGAAAGCTGGCAGAACGGACAAGGCATGGCAGGTAATAGGTTGATAGAGGTGTGGAGGGTTTTTTTGATAGGCAGATGGTTGGATAAAGGCCAGAGATGAAAAGACCGAAGGCGTGAGACAAAAGGATTGAAGAGTTGTGAATTGTGACAGTGGAGGAAGGAATGTAGGTGGAAGGGGAGGAGGAGGAGAGAAATGGGTGTGGGACCAGGTGGGTCACAGGGGAGAGAGAGGGTGGGCCTGAAGGCAGAAAGGGGGGTGGTTATAGAGGGAAAGAAGAGAGAGGCGGAGGATTATGTAGCTACCTAAAATTGCAGAATTCAATTTTCATACTGTTGAGCTGTAAGCTACCCAAGCGGAATATGAGGTGTTGCTCCTCCAGTTTGCATATGGCTTCACTCTTGCAATGGAGGAGGTGCAGGACAGAATGGACAGTCTGGGAATATGAAGAGGCGTTAAAATGGTCAACAACTGAGAGATATCCAGCAAGCCTCAGTGGACTGAGCGTAACTGTTTGACAAAGCGGTCACCGAGTCTACGCTTGGTCTCGCCGATGTACAAGAGACAACATCTGGAACCCCGGATATGCTAGATGGGGGTTCGACAAGGTGCACGTAAACCCTATCTCATCTGGAAGGACTTTTGGCATCCTTGGATGGAGATGAGAGTGTCAGGTATTGGGATGGAGAGGGAGAGGGAGAGGGAACGATCTCTGTGCAAGGTGGAAATGGGTTGCGGTGGAAAGACATGACTGGTGATGGTATCACTTTGGAACTAACGTGAACCAACCACCAGTTCCTTGTTTTTAACGATTTATAACATTAGCAAAGTGTGGAGTCATGCATTTTTGGTAGTAGGAATAAAGGTGCAGACCATTTTCTAAATGGGAAGAGAATCCAGAAGTTGGAGGTGCAAAGGGGCTTTGGGGTGCTGGTCCAGGATTCCCAAAAAGTTAATCTGCAAGAAACATAGAAAACATAGAAAACATAGGTGCAGGAGTAGGCCATTCGGCCCTTCGAGTCTACACCGCCATTCAATATGATCATGGCTGATCATCCAACTCAGTATCCCGTACCTGCCTTCTCTCCATACCCCCTGATCCCTTTAGCCACAAGGGCCACATCTAATTCCCTCTTAAATATAGCCAATGAACTGGCCTCAACTACCTTCTGTGGCAGAGAATTCCACAGATTCATCACTCTCTGTGTGAAAAAAAACTTTCTCATCTCGGTCCTAAAAGACTTCCCCCTTATCCTTAAACTGTGGCCCCTTGTTCTGGACTTCTCCAACATCGGGAACAATCTTCCTGCATCTAGCCTGTCCAACCCCTTAAGAATTTTGTAAGTTTCTATAAGATCCCCCCTCAATCTTCTAAATTCCAGCGAGTACAAGCCGAGTCTATCCAGTCTTTCTTCATATGAAAGTCCTGCCATCCCAGGAATCAATCTGGTGAACCTTCTCTGTACTCCCTCTATGGCAAGAATGTCTTTCCTCAGATTAGGAGACCAAAACTGTACGCAATACTCCAGGTGTGGTCTCACCAATGCTCTGTACAACTGCAGCAGAACCTCCCTGCTCCTATACTCAAATCCCCTCGCTATGAATGCCAACATACCATTCGCTTTCTTCACTGCCTGCTGCATCGGCATGCCTACTTTTAATGACTGGTGTACCACGACACCCAGGCCTCGTTGCATCTCCCCTTCTCTTAATCGGCCACCATTCAGATAATAGTCTGCTTTCCTGTGCTTGCCACCAAAGTGGGTAACCTCACAAGTCGAATCAGTAGTAAAGAAAGCAAACTCAATGCAAGCATTTATGTCAAGAGGGCTTGTATATAAAAACAGGGGGGTAATGTTAAGGTCTGTAAGGTGCTGGTAAGGCCACATTTGGAATATTATGAGCATTTACGGGCACCATATCGGAGGAAGGATGTGCTGGCTCTGGAGAGAGTCCAGAGGAGGTTTACAAGAATGATCCCAGGAATGAGTAGGTTAACCTATGATGAACATTTGTCGGCACTGGGCCTGTACTCGCTGGAGTTTAGAATAATGAGGGGGGACCTCATTGAAATATACCGAATAGTGAAAGGCTTGGATAGAGTGGATGTGGGGAGGATGTTTCCACTAGTGGGAGAGTCTAGAACCAGAGGTCATGGCCTCAGGATTAAAGGACGTTCTTTTAGGAAGATGAGGAGAAATTTTTTTAATTAGAGGGTGGTGAATGTGTGGAATTCTTTGCCACAGAAGGCAGTGGAGGCCAAGTCAGTTCATATTGTTAAGGCAGAGATAGATTCTTAATGAGTACAGGTGTCAGAGGTTATGGGGAGAAGACAGGAGAATGGGGTTAGGAGGGATTCGTTCAGCCATGATTGAATGGTGGAGTAGACTTGATGGGCCAAATGGCCTAATTCTATTCCTATCTCTTATGACTTTATGACCTCCCAACCTGCAAAACCTCACAGTTCATGGCACAGTGGCGCAGCGGTAGAGCTACTACCTTACAGCGCCAGAGACCTGGGTTTGATCCTGACTATGGGTGCTGTCTGTACGGAGTTTGTACGTTCTCCCTGTGACCTGCGTGCGCTTTCTCCGAGATTTTCTATTTCCTCCCACACTCTAAAGACGAACAGGTATGTAGGTTAATTGGCTTGGTATAAATGTAAGTTGCTAATTGGCTTGGTATGTAGGTTAATTGGCTTGGTATAAATGTAAGTTGTCCCTCGTGTGTGTAGGATGGTGTTAATGTGCGGGGATCGCTGGTCGGTGCAGACGCGGTCTGCTGAAGAGCCTGTTTCTGTGTTGTATCTCTAAACTAACAACTGGACTAAATCTGCTTGAATTAAACTGCTACCATTTCCTGCCCGTTTCTGTAGTTGATCTTCATCCCACTGTACGCTTTGACAGCCTTCCACACGATCTGCAGTTCCAGCAATTTCTTGGTGTCATCTACAAACTTAATAATCAACCCCTCTACATTTACGTACGTGTTGTTTAAATATACCTGGTCGAGGAACGTGATTTTTCGAGAGCTGGTTCATATTTAGTGCATTGCCGACTTTATACTTATGGTTTGAGTCAGTGATTCCAGGACATAATTTCAGTTCTGTCGCGGTGGATTTTTAGCACAATTCAGACAAATGGAAGAAAATGTACAGTGCAGAATGAGATTTGGTGATCTCTTCTGCTATTTTAACAAGGAAATTGGGCTGGGAATTGGCCCAGCATACAAAATAGCTCAGACAACACCCATTCCTTCTCTCCAGAGATGCTGCCTGTCATTTTGTGTCTACGGTTTAAATCAACCACCAGTTCAGTTTAGATTAGTTTATTGTCACGTGTGCCGAGGTATAGTGAAAAGCTTTTGTTAGAAACATAGAAAACAAGTGCAGGAGTAGGCCAATCGGCCCTTCGAGCCAGCACCGCCATTCAATATAATCATGGCTGATCATCCAAAATCAGTACCCCGTTCCTGCTTTTTCCCCATAGCCCTTGATTCCGTTATATTGAGTGACTCAGTGGGCCAGGCAGCATCTCTGGAGAAAAAGGATGGGTGACGTTTCGAGACTGAGCGCACGGCCTTGAGATGCCCCTGTGCTGACGATTATTGAGGAGGGAGTGTTGCTGCCAATTGGTACCGATTGTGGTCTGTTGATGAGGAAGTCGAGGATCCAATTGCAAAGGGATGTGCAGAGACCCAGTTCCTTGAGCTTGGTCACATGTTTGGAGGGAATGATGGTGTTGAATGCCGAGCTGTGGGCGATGAACAACGGCCTGGTGTATGTGTTCTTGTTGTCCATGTGATCCAGTTCAGAGTGAAGAGCCAGCATTTGGGCGGCACGGTGGCACAGTGGTAGAATTGCTACCTTACAGTGCCAGGGACCCGGGTTCGATCCTGACTACCGGTGTTGTCTGTACGGAGTTTGCACGTTCTCCCCGTGACCTGCGTGGGTTTTCTCCAAGGTCTTCGGTTTCCTCCCACACTCAAAAGATGTACAGGATTGTAGGTTAAATGGAGGCCAATTCACTGGTGGAATCAAGGGTTATTGGGAGAAGGCAGGCACAGGTTACTGGTTGTGGAGGATCAGCCATGATCACAATAAATGGCGGTGCTGGCTCGAAGGGCCAAATGGCCTCCTCCTGCACCTATTTTCTATGTTTCTATGTTTAATAGGCTTGGTATAAATGTAAATTGTCCCTAGTGTGGGTAGGATAATGTTAATATGCGGGGATCGCTGGTCGGTGCGGACTCGGTGGGCCAAAGGGCCTGTTTCCGCGCTGAATCTCTAAAATAAACTGAACTAAACTAATTAGTGTCAAAGGTCATAGCTTTAATTTACCAGGAAACTGACAGCAGTTCTGCAATCTCCCTCACTTCTTACAATACAGAAGGGGTCTGGTTGTGGAGGATCAGCCATGATCACAATAAATGGCGGTGCTGGCTCGAAGGGCCAAATGGCCTCCTCCTGCACGTCCCATCAAATCTATGCCTGTTCCCGAAGACAACAGTCAAATGTGTTTGGCTGAAACCTTCAGGAGGGTAAACAGAAAAAAAACATTCTCACAACAGGAGCAATTTTGGGCACAATTTATCCCTGTGTGGCTGATTGTACTCAGAACAGAAATTCTAACCCCAGCTGTTTCTTAACACTGTCGTGGAGAATATTTATGAACTTGAATTCAGGTGTGGGAGAGAATACTGTTGAATCTGTGTGCTGTCGATTTTACCATCAACCCTCCTTTTACACTTAAAGGCCAAATTATCAGTTTGAGTTTCAGTTTAGTTTATTGTCATGCGTACCGAGGTACAGTGAAAAGCTTTTGTCGCGTGCTATCCAGCCAGCGGAAAGACAGTACATGGTTACAATCGAGCCGTTTACAGTGTATAGATACATGATAAGGGAATAACGTTTAGTGCAAGGTAAAGCCAGTAAAATCCAATCAAAGATAGGTCATGGGAAGAAGGCATGAGAATGGGGTCAGGAGGGAGAGATAGATCAGCCATGATTTAATGGTGGATTAGACGTGATGGGCCGAATGGCCTAATTCTGGTCCATTCACTTATGTACTTATAACAGGAGTTCTCACCGTATGTTTTGCATTGTATCTGTTCTGCATGAAGTATAGTCTCATGTGAGATTACTATATCTTTTTTTATTTTGATGAAGCTATTGTTGGAAGTAACACCACATATAGATAGGGTGGTCAAAATGGCTATTGACACATTGACCTTCATCAGTCAGAGTATTGAGTATAGAACTTGGGAGGCCATGTTGCAATTATATAATACGTTGGTGAGACCGCATTTAAAGTGCTGTGTTCTGTTCTGGGCACCATGTTATAGGAAAGATGTTGTCAAGCTGGAAAGGGTGGAAGAGAAGATTTACAAGGATCTTGCCAGGACTCGAAGGGCTGAGCTGTACAAAGTAATGAGAGCAATAGATCGGATGGACGAACAGAGTCTCTTGCTCAGAGTAGGGGAATCGAGAACCAGATGATGTAGGTTTAAAGATGAGCAGGGAATTAATAGGAACCCAAGCAGTCACTTTTTGACACAAAGGGTGGTGGATATATGGAAGGAGATGCCAGGCATTTGAAGCATCACAATCAAAACACCTCTGCTACCAGTATCTACTAAATAAAGGAAGCTGCAGACAATTAGCTCACTCTAACAAATGCTAAACACCTGCATCTTATCTTCCACTAATCCTAGCCCATCATTAAGCTTGCAACATCACAAATATCACCCTTGCATAAGACTGGGATATCACAATGTTTAAGAAACATTTAAACAGGTACATGGATAGGACAGGTTTAGAGGGATATGGGCCAAATGCAGGCAAGTGGGACTAATGTAGTTGGGACTTGTTGGTCGGCGTGGGCAATTTGGCTTCGCTCTTAAAGATAGCGGAGTTAAGGGATATGGGGAGAAGGCAGGAACGGGGTACTGATTGTGAATGATTAGCCATGATCACAGTGAATGGCGGTGCTGGCTTGAAGGGCCGAGTGGCCTCCTCCTGCACCTATTGTCTATAGTCTATTGAAGGGCCTGTTTCCACTCTCTATGACTCTATGACTCTATATCGGCATAGCCAATTGAAGCTAGACGTGCAAAGGTTGCCTGATGAATTCTGAGGTAATATGTGTTTGCAGCTTTTGTTTGGGATGATGAATGTATCAGACCAAATTATGAATAATCCATTACTCAGCCTAAGAGAAAATCTTGTGTGGGGCCTTTCTCTTATGAAGATCTCGCCTGACGATGATGAGATCTCATTTACATAAGTGGTTGCTAGGAAGCAGATCATTCAAATTTGGTGCACTAATATTTTGCTGTTGCCATGGATGCTGTGTTTCTGCAAGACCATTTCCTGATTGTTGGGTTTTTAAATATAAAACAGCAGTCAGTCAATTGTGGCAATGTACACAGATGACGAAGATTTAGTGTTGTCTATGGGCGGCATGGTGGCGCAGTGGTAGAGCTGCGGCCTCACAGCACCAGAGACCTGGGTTTGATCTTGACTGTGGGTGCTGTCTGTGTGGAATTTGTAAGTTCTCCGTTCAGTTTGAGTTGATCGTCACGTGTACCGAGGTACAGTGAAAAGCTTTTGTTGTGTGCAATCTAGTCAGTGGAAAGACAATACATGATTACAATCGAGCCATTCACGGCGCATAGATAGAAATATAGAAACATAGAAACGTAGACAATAGGTGCAGGAGTAGGCCATTCAGCCCTTCGAGCCAGCACAGCCATACAATACGATCATGGCTGATCATCCAGAATCAGTACCCTGTTCCTGCTCTCTCCCCATATCCCTTGATTCCCTTGGCCCTAAGAGCTATATCTAACTCTCTCTTGAATACATCCAGTGAATTGTTGTCCACTGCCTTCTGAGGCAGAGAATTCCACATTCACAACTTTCTGGGTGAAAAAAAAAATTCCTCATCTCAGTCTTAATGATACAGGAATAACTTTTAGTGCAAGGTAAAGCCAGTAAAGTCCGATCAAAGATAGTCCGAGGGTCCCTGATGCGGTAGATTCAAGACTGCTCTCTGGTTGTGGTAGGATGACATCCTACCAATTTTTGCATGTCCAGCACCTATTGTCTATGTTTCTATGTTTCTATATTGCCTGATAACAGCTGGGACGAAACTGTCCATGAATCTGGAGGTGTGCTTTTTCACACTTCTATACTTTTTTTTGCCAGATGGGTAAGGGGAGAAGTGACTGGGGTACGACGTCCTTGATTATGCTGCTGGCCTTGCCGAGGCAGCGTGATGTATAAATGGAGTCAATGGTATACTCTCAATATGACACCCAGTCAGATGCAAGACTGTATTGACGTATGCAGTGGGGAGAGAGAGGTGTGACAACAAGCTCAGTCGATTGTGTCTTTTTATGTAAACTAGTATCTGCAGAGCGCTTCTACTCTGGGGCTGTAGAAAGCACCTTGTCCGGGAACATCACAATCTGGTTTGGGAATAGCTCTGCCCAGGACAGGAAGGCTCTGCGGAGAGTAGTGCGTTCGGCTGAACGCACTATGGGAACTACACTCGCCCCCCTGCAGGACCTATACATCAGGAGGTGCAGATCCAGAGCCAGCAACATTATGGGGGACCCCTGCCACCCCAGTAACGGACTGTTCCAGCTGCTACGGTCAGGCAAACGCCTCCGCTGTCACGTTGTGAAAACGGAGAGGATGAGACGGAGTTTCTTCCCACAGGCCATCAGGACTGTTAACTCTCATATCACCAGGGACTAATTTAATTTACTGTGTTAATTTATTTTTTGTGTTAACATTTTTTTTTCTCTATTCTGTTTTGTAGTTTAGCACAATCCGCAGGCGTTGCCACTTTCATTTCACTGCTCATCTTGTATATGTATGTGACAAATAAACTTGACTTGATTTGATCTCCAACAAATTTAGTTTCATCAGAATATTGGCATGGACTCGGTGGGTCGAAGGGCCTGTTTCCATGCTGTATCATTCAAAGTATATTTTGTAATACATTGTTTAGATTAGTTTGTTGGGATTCGGTAGGGAAATGCTAAAGTAAGCAGATGGACGAAAGAAGATAAGACTTGATTGCCATCCATCGCAGTGAGGAATGTGGGGGATGTTTATGTTAACTTTTATGTGGTTGTGTGTCTTGTTGCATTTTTGGTATGACTGCATGGCAAATCAAATTCCTTGTATGTTTTTACATACTTGGTGAATAAATTAATTACAATGACAATTGTTGCACATTAATTAGTGGGCGGCACAGTGGTGCAGCGGTAGAGTTGCTGCCTTACAGCACCAGAGATGCGGGTTCGATCCTGACTACGGGTGCAGTCTGTATGGTGTTCCTACATTCTTCCCGTGACCGCGTGGGCTTTCTCCGGGTGCTCTGGTTTCCTCCCACACTCGAAAGACGTACAGGTTTGTGAGTTAATTAGCTTCGGTAAAATTGTAAATTGTCCCTAGTGTGTGTTAGTGTACGGCGATCGCTGGCCGGTGTGGACTCGGTGGTTTCCGCCCGTTATCTCTAAACTAAACTGTACTAAAAGTTAATTCAACTGTAAGAAGCTTGGATGGGCTTGTGAAAAGAAATGTAGCTAGTTTGGAGATGATACATCTCTAGATTTTGCTTGTTGATATGCTGGTGAAAAACTGATGCTTATAATGTTGCAAAGATGTCTTATCTTTAAAAGATAAATATTATCCTCATTCTAATAAGAATGAAGTGTACGTGGTGTGATTTCCATCTGCTGGCGTGCTAACATATGACACAGATCATATGATAAAAGCCTCGGAATTAATAGGTTCAGGGGAAGTCATCGACATTGCCCAACTAAACGGACAACCTGTGTTGGAAGGAACTGCAGATGCTGGTTTAAACCGAAGACACACACAAAAAGCTGGAGTAACTCAGCGGGTCAAGCAGCATCTGGAGAAAAGGGATAGGTATAGGTGACTTTTTGGGTCGAGACCCTTCTTCAGACTGAGTCTCAATCTGAAGAAGGGTCTTGGCACGAAAAGTCACCTAATCCTTTCTCCAGAGTTGCTGCCTGACCCGCTGAGTTACTCCAACTTTTTGTGTCTGTAAACAGGCAACTGTCCTCCCATTTAGTTATTCTTTGGTCTTAGAAGCATACAGAATGGAAACAAGCCCAACTCATCCATGCCAACCAAAATACCTCATAGTTATGTTGTAAGCTAGCCCCATGTACCAGTCCAAGCGTATTCCTTATGAAAAACAGGCCTTCCTGTAGCATCTGCAAGTATCAAGAAAACAAAAACTTAGAACTTAATTTATGTCGGAAGGATCAATTGAATTCTCTTAACCTCTTCCATTATCCCATCAGTTTTTGGCTTATCCCAATTTCATTGTTCCGGGTTCCACTATGTCCATGCGGCACGGTGATTCCCGTGGCGGCACGGTGGCGCAGTGGTAGAGTTGCTGCCTTACAGCGAATGCAGCGCCGGAGACTCGGGTTCGATCCTGACTACGGGCGCCGTCTGTACGGATTTGTACGTTCTCCCCGTGACCTGCGTGGGTTTTCTCCGAGATTTTCGGTTTCCTCCCACACTCCAAAGACGTACAGGTATGTAGGTTAATTGACTGGGTAAATGTAAAAATTGTCCCTAGTGGGTGTAGGATAGTGTTAATGTGCGGGGATCGCTGGGCGGTGCGGACTCGGTGGGCCGAAGGGCCTGTTTCCGCGCTGTATCTCTATATCTAAAAATCTAAAAATCATGCCTCGTAAGTAAAATGGTACAAATTCTAGATGGATCAAGTTGTCAATTTGGAAAGGCTACAGAGAAGATTTATGAGGATGCTGCCAGGACTAGTGGATCTTGACTGAACGGAAAGATTGATCAGGCTGGGGCACTATTCCATGTAGCGCAGGAGGATGAGGGGTGATCATATAGAGGTGTACAAAATCCTGAGGAATAGATCGGATAGACGCACAAAGTCTCTTGCCCAGAGTAGGGGAATCGAGAACGGGAGGACATAGGTTTAAGGTGAAGGGGGAAGGATTTAATAGGAATCTGAGGGGTGACTTTTTCATACAAAGGGTGGTGCGTATATGAATCTTCATTCAATGTGTCTGTTGCTGTAAGGGAGAAGGTTAGCTGATTAGAATGTGCGGACTTCCACCCAGAAGGCAGAATTTACATCACTGAATACCCCATTACCAATATCCTGGCGGTTACCATTGAGCAGAAGCTGAACTGGAGTCGCCATATAACAATGTGGCTACAAGAGCAGTTCAGGTACTAGGAATCCTGTGGCAAGTAACTCAAGGGCGGCACGGTAGCGCAGCGGTAGAGTTGCTGCTTTACAGCGAATGCAGCGCCGGAGACTCAGGTTCGATCCTGACTACGGGTGCTGCACTGTAAGGAGTTTGTACGTTCTCCCCGTGACCTGCGTGGGTTTTCTCCGAGATTTTCGATTTCCTCCCACACTCCAAAGACGTACAGGTATGTAGGTTAATTGGCTGGGTAAATGTAAAATGTTTTAAAAAATTGTCCCTAATGGGTGTAGGATAGTGTTAATGTACGGGGATCGCTGGGCGGCACGGACATGGAGGGCCGAAAAGGCCTGTTTCCGGCTGTATATATATGATATGATATGATATGATCTCCTGTCTCCCCAAAGCCAGTCCACCACCATGTCACATGAGCAGAATTGGGCCATTCGGCCCATCGAGTCTGCTCCACCATTCAATCATGGCTGATTTATCTTTCCCTCTCGACCCCATTTTCCTGGCTTCTCCCCACAACCATCGACACCCTCGCTCATCAAGAATCATCAGCTTAGCTCAGGAATATGATGAACGCCTTGATGAATGCAGCTTCTACAGCAATCAAAAGCTCGATATCGCACTGGAGATAACAGCAGCGGGCTTGATAGGGACCCGTCCACAACCATTCACTCACTCCACCACCGACCCACAGTAGCAGCAGATTGTACCTTCCAGAGGAAGCACTGTCGCAACTCATCAATAATCCTTAGTCAATATCTTCCAAACCCAAAAACTCGACCAGTTAGGAGGACCAGGGTGTTGCCAGGACTGTTGCCAGGTGTGAGCTATAGGGAGAGGTTGAGTAGGCTGGGTCTCTATTCCTTGGAGCACAGGAGGATGAGGGGTGATCTTATAGAGGTGTATAAAATCATGAAAGGAATAGATCGGGGTAGATGCACAGAGTCTCTTGCCCAGAGTAGGGGAATCAAGGACCAGAGGAGATAGGTTCAAGATTTCAAGATCTATTTATTGTCACATGTACCAATTAAGGTACAGTGAAATTTGAGTTACGACACAGCCATACTAAGTAAAAAGCAACAAGACACACAGCCACATAAAGTAAAATTTAACATCAAGTCAAGTCAAGTTTATTTGTCACATACACATACACGATGTGCAGTGAAATGAAAGTGACAATGCCTGCGGATTGTGCAAAAATGAATTAGACAATAGACAATAGGTGCAGGAGTAAACCATTCAGCCCTTCGAGCCAGCACCGCCATTCAATGCGATCATGGCTGATCACTCTCAATCAGTACCCCGTTCCTGCCTTCTCCCCATACCCCCTCACTCCGCTATCCTTAAGAGCTCTATCCAGCTCTCTCTTGAAAGCATCCAACGAACTGGCCTCCACTGCCTTCTGAGGCAGAGAATTCCACACCTTCACCACTCTCTGACTGAAAAAGTTCTTCCTCATCTCCGTTCTAAATGGCCTACCCCTTATTCTTAAACTGTGGCCCCTTGTTCTGGATTCCCCCAACATTGGGAACATGTTTCAGCTTCTGGTCAGAGTTACAGCATATAAATTAAAGTTAATACAGAGAAGACAAAATTTAGTCCCTGGAGTTATAATAGTTAACAGTTCTGATGGCTTGTGGGAAGAAACTCCGTCTCATCCTCTCCGTTTTCACAGCGTGACAGCGGAGGCGTTTGCCTGACCGTAGCATCTGGAACAGTCCGTTGCTGGGGTAGCAGGGGTCCCTCATAATCTTGCTTGCTCTGGATCTGCACCTCCTGATGTTTAGGTCCTGCAGGGGGGCGAGTGTAGTTCCCATGGTGCGTTCTGCCGAACGCACTACTCTCTGCAGGGCCATCCTGTCCTGGGCAGAGCTGTTCCCAAACCAGACTGTAATGTTGCCGGACAGGATGCTCTCTACAGCCCCAGAGTAGAAGCAATGAAGGATCCTCAGAGACACTCTGAATTCACTCAGCTGTCTAAGGTGGTAAAGGCGCTGCTTTGCCTTACCCACCAGTGCGGCAATGTGTGTTGTCCATGTCAGATCCTCTTTGATGTGGGCTCCCAGGTATTTAAAGCTGCTCACCCTATCCACAGTAGACCCATTTATCTCCAGTGGCGTGGACGTCCTTGGATGTTGAGCCCTTCAAAAGCCCACAATCAGCTCCTTAGTTTTTTTGACATTCAAGAGGAGGCTATTGTCCTGACACCAGAGTGCCAGATCAGCCACCTCCTCCCGGTAGGCTTTCTCATCGTTGTCGGAGATCCGGCCCACCACCACAGTGACATCAGCAAACTTGATGATGGAGTTTGAGCTGAACCTGGCCACACAGTCATGTACAGGGAGCACAGTAGGGGGCTAAGGATCGAGGTACACGTACACAAAGTCCAGGCCACGGCACACACAGTCCATAAGCCGCTGAAAGGCTTGCGCTGCGTTCTTAAGTCCGAATGACATACGGAGGAATTCAAACAGGCCAAATGGCGTCACGATGGCCGTCTTGGGGACGTCGTCGGGGTGGACAGGAATTTGATTGTAGCCACGCACCAGATCGACCTTGGAAAACACCGTGGCCCCAGCCAGGTGCGCATTAAAGTCCTGAATATGGGGGACCGGATACCTGTCAGCGATGGTAACATCGTTAAGCTGACGGTAGTCACCGCAAGGGCGCCAGCCACCGTCTGCCTTGGGGACCATTTGGAGCGGGGACGCCCACGAGCTGTCTGAGCGGCACGCAATACCCAGGGACTCCATAAGGCGGAACTCCTCCCGAGCGAGACGGAGCTTGTCCGGTGGAAGACGCCGCGCCCGGGCGTGCAGGGGCGGGCCAGTGGTGGGAATGTGATGCTCCACCCCGTGCTTCGGGGCGGAGGAGTGGAACTGGGGGTCGAGGAGTTCGGGGAACTCGGCCAGAATGCGCGAGAACGTAGCGTCCACAGACGACAGGGGCCCATCTGGCCGCATGACCGGGTCGCCCACGTGGAGGGAAACAGGCCGCAAGGTGACGGAGTGTACCAAACGCTGCCGCTTGACGTCCGCGAGCAGGGAATGTGCCCGTAGAAAGTCCACACCCAGCAACAGCTGGGACACATCCGCAATGACGAATGGCCAGGAGAAGGGGCCCTCTCCGAAGTTGAGGGAGAGCGTGCGCACCCTATACGAGCGGATTGGTGTCCCGTTTGCCGCGGCGAGGAGGGGGCCGCATTTACCACGGCGGAGGTCAGCATTCGAAGGGGGAAGAACGCTCGCCTCGGCCCCTGTGTCCACAAGGAAACGAGCTCCTGTGCGGCGATCCCATGCAAAAACGCGATGAATCTGGCCGGCCGCCAAAGCAATCACTGACGGCCGGCCCCTGCATTTCCCGGGAACGAGCAGGGCTGCTGGCATTGACGGGCTGAAGGCCCCCAGCAGCGGTCAACGTAGCACCAGCCCCCTCTGCTGGCGTCTGTGGAAACGGGCTGATCCGACCACCAATGACCTCCGGTGGCGTGCGGAGGAACTGAAGGCAGGCTGCGCGGGAAAGACGTGCTGCCGGCTGGGTGTGCCGTTGCAGCCAGCTCCCGCCGCGAAGGACGACGAGGAACGGTGGAGACGCGGTCGATCGAGGCACCGACCTGCAGATCGTCGACGGACATCGGAGGAACGGCCAACGTGTTGAGGACCGGCTGACGGGCCATCCAGAGTTCATCGGCGCGCTCGCCCACCGCCTGCATGTCGGTGAACGGGTCGTTGGTGAGCTGCTGGTGGAGATCGGACGGCAGCTGCTGCAGGTAAGCATGTTTAAATAATAGGCAGGGCTCGTGGTCGCCCATCAGGGCCAACTTATCGCCCAGCAGTACCGACGGGCGGCGGTCACCCAGGCCAGTCATCCGTAGGATCTGGGTCGCCCGCTCGGCCTCGCTGAGGCTGAACTTCTGGAGGAGAGAGGCCTCGAGGCCCTCATACTTATTACCCGCCGGGGGGGACACGGAGGAAAGGTCGGACCCGTCGCGCGGTGGCCTGGTCGAGGGCAACGATAACATAAAGTACGGTGGCGTCGGCTGTCACGTCCCACAGTGCAAACTGCGCCTCGGGCCGGGCCAAACCAGAAATCAGGGTCGGCGGTCCAAAGGGGAGGCAGCTTGAACGCCACGGCGTGGAGAGCGGCGCGGTTGGCAGGGTCCACGGGGTGGGGTCTGGCAGCGTCCAGGGGGTGGGGTCGGCAGCGTCCAGAGGCGGCTGACCGGCAGGGCCGGGTAGTGCGTGTTGAGGAACGTTCGTGTACATCGCGAATTATAGACAATAGACAAAAGGTGCAGGAGGAGGACATTCGGCCCTTCGAGCCAGCACCGCCATTCAATGTGATCATGGCTGATCATTCTCAATCAGTACCCCGTTCCTGCCTTCTCCCCATACCCCCTGACTCCGCTATCCTTAAGAGCTCTATCTAGTTCTCTCTTGAATGCATTCAGAGAATTGGCCTCCACTGCCTTCTGAGGCAGAGAATTCCACAGATTCACAACTCTCTGACTGAAAAAGTTTTTCCTCATCTCAGTTCTAAATGGCCTACCCCTTATTCTTAAACTGTGGCCCCTTGTTCTGGACTCCCCCAACATTGGGAACATGTTTCCTGCCTCTAACGTGTCTTATATGTTTCGATAAGATCTCCTCTCATCATTCTAAATTCCAGTGTATACAAGCCTAGTCGCTCCAGTCTTTCAACATATGATAGTCCCGCCATTCCGGGAATTAACCTAGTAAACCTACGCTGCACGCCCTTGCGAGGAAATGTCGAGGGTCACCAGTGTAGTGGGTCTGGATGCAGTAGGAATCAGGCAAGACGCCAGGTAGGTATTAACAGTAATTTTAATGCAGCAACTGAACATCCACACTCCCTTTAGTCTCAAGCACGAGTTATCTATCTAGCCCCTTCAGGCAAACCCCGTAGCAGTAGTCCCTTCCCCAGCCCTGTCCAACCCTTGCCGAGGGGAATGATCCAGGGAGTGGCCTAATCCCCAGGTACCACCACAATGGTACTCTTTAAACAATATAATAAACAAACAAAAAAATCAGTATATACATATATATATTCTTATTTTTCTTTATTATATTGTTTACAGAGTACCGTGTTTATATATTGTGTTGTGCTGCTGCAAGTATTATACACACATATATATATACACACATATATACACACACATGCCAAACCTTTTTATACATTCACACATACACACACAGACACACGCACACACACGCACACACACGCACACACACGCACACACACACACACACACACACACACACACACACACACACACACGCACACACACGCACACACACGCACACACACACACACACACACACACACACACACACACACACACACACACACACACACACACACGTACATATATGCACATCATACAAACAATAATAGTGCAAAAAGACAAAACCATTGCCCTCAATTCTATGTAGTGCTCGTTTATTAGGTGGTTGTCATGTTTAATCGCCTATTGGTTATAGGGAAGAAGCTGTTCCTGATCCTGGATGTTACAGTTTCCAGGCTCCTGTACCTTGCTCCCGATGGCAGGGGTGAAATGAGTGCATGGCCAAGGTGGTGTGGGTCTCTGATGATGCTGGCTGCCTTTTTCAGACAGTGATTCCTGCAGATCCCTTCTATGGTGGGGATGGCGGTCAAAGTTGCAAATCTGCAAACTCTAGGAGCTGAGAAGCTTTGTAGCGGGTGTAAATAGGTGCGATATCACTGCTTGAAGAACTTGGTCTTAAGTGTTTAATAGTCTGAACGTGCACAGCAGAGAAATGAACTTCAGATGGGATACATCTTTAGAGTTCTCTTTTCACTGCATATTGCGTTGCATGATCTGTACATTACTTTCGGTATAGATCAGGAACTAACATTACAGGATAGACACAAAATGCTGGATGCTGCCTGTCCCGCTGAGTTACTCTGGCATTTTGTGTCTTTTTTCGGTGTAAACCAAAGATACTAGAGGAACAAGATAGACCACTCGACCCTAAAAACCGTAGTACATCATTGCGCCATTTTAGTAGGCAGAAACTTGCATAGGGGATCTTACAGAAACATATAAAATTCTTAAGGGGTTGGAGAGGCTAGATGCGGGAAGATTGTTCCCGATGTTGGGGGAGTCCAGAACCAGGGGTCACAGCTTAAGGATAAGGGGGAAGTCTTTTAGGACCGAGATGAGAAAACATTTCTTCACACAGAGAGTGGTGAGTCTGTGGAATTCTCTGCCACAGAAGGTAGTTGAGGCCAGTTCATTGGCTATATTTAAGAGGGAGTTAGATGTGGCCCTTGTGGCTAAAGGGATCAGGGGGTATGGAGAGAAGGCAGGTACAGGTTACTGAGCTGGATGATCAGCCATGATCATATTGAATGGCGGTGCGGGCTCGAAGGGCCGAATGGCCTACTCCTGCACCTATTTCCTATGTTTCTATATTTCTATGTAGAAACATTTAAAAAGAAAAATAACAAAAATCCGTGAATTGATAGATAAGATATATTCTGCATTTTAATGGTATCATCACACATACTGTTCCCCCAAAACACTGATTACACTGCGAGAGGCATAGTGAACGGCGGGTTTTGCCTACTAAAATGGCGGACGTTACGCTCCTTTGCGTACCACGCTTCAGTATAGGCGATTTCAACGGAGTGGTCCATCTTGTTCCTCTAGTATCTTTGGTGTAAACCAGCATCTGTAGTCCCTTCCTACATACTAACATTGCAGTGTTTTTGACAATGCAGTCAATAAAAGATGTGCAGGATATTCTAGTCAAGTCAAGTCAAGTCAAGTTTATTTGTCACATACACGTACACGATGTGCAGTGAAATGAAAGTGGCAATGCCTGCGGATTGTGCACAAAAAAGAATTACAGTTACAGCATATAAATAAAGTTAATAAAGTTAATATAGAGAAGACAAAATTTAGTCCCTGGAGTTATAAAAGTTAACAGTCCTGATGGCCTGTGGGAAGAAACTCCGTCTCATCCTCTCCGTTTTCACAGCGTGACAGCGGAGGCGTTTGCCTGACCGTAGCATCTGGAACAGTCCGTTGCTGGGGTGGCAGGGGTCCCTCATGATCTTACTTGCTCTGGATCTGCACCTCCTGATGTATAGGTCCTGCAGGGGGACGAGTGTAGTTCCCATGGTGCGTTCTGCCGAGCGCACTACTCTCTGCAGGGCCATCCTGTCCTGGGCAGAGCTGTTCCCAAACCAGACTGTAATGTTGCCGGACAGGATGCTCTCTACAGCCCCAGAGTAGAAGCAGTGAAGGATCCTCAGAGACACTCTGAATTTCCTCAGCTGTCTAAGGTGGTAAAGGCGCTGCTTTGCCTTACCCACCAGTATTGGGTTTTATACAGTAAGGTAACATGATAAAACCCAGTGTCCGGCACACTTTCTGCAGACGTTGGAGGTGATGCTGTGGACGGTCCCAATTGACCTTAGTTACCTTGAAGTCGGTGTGCTTGCAGCCTCTATTCTTGAAGGTTGATTTTAATTAGATCAGTCCAATGACATCCCCCTTTTACGGTGTTGGCGTGAGGCCCAGGCAAGGCTAGTTTAATTTCTGGGTCTAATTAACATTTATAGGATGAACTTGGGGGGGAGTGTCAGTAGTTGGAACAGTTTCTCAATCCTGCACCAATTTCAGGCAGAGATTGACAGATTCATGGTTAGTAAGGGGGTCCGTGATTATGGGGCGAAGGCAGGAGTATGAGGTGGTAAATGGAACCAGCTGCCAGAGGAGTTCGTTGAGGCAGATATTATCCCTTGCCTTCATTGTTTATAACCTTATACCTATCATGATGCAAACGAGACCATTTGGCCCATCAGATTAATGCTAGCTCCGAGGAGACAATCCCATTAGTCACCATGCAACTTATTCTTTCGCCACCTGCCCATCAACTTCATTTTGAACTTTCTTTTACCCATGAACGCTGTCTTAGGATGGCGGGACTGTCATATGTAGAAAGAATGGAGTGACTGGGCTTGTATACACTGGAATTTAGAAGGATGAGATAGGATAAAAACATAGAAACATAGAAAATAGGTGCAGGAGGAGGCCATTCAGCCCTTTGAGCCAGCACCCCCATTCACAGTGATCATGGCTGATCGTCCCCAATCAATAACCCGTGCCTGCCTTTTCCCCATTTCCCTCGAATCCACTAGACCCTAGAGCTCTATCTAACTCTCTCTTAAATCCATCCAGTGATTTGGCTGCCACTGCCCTCTGTGGCAGAGAATTCCACAAATTCATAACTCTCTGGGTGAAAAAGTTTTTTCTCACCTCAGTTTTAAATGGCCTCCCCTTTATTCTAAGACTGTGTCCCCTGGTTCTGGATTCGCCCAACATTGGAAACATTTTTCCTGAATCTAGCTTGTCCAGTCCTTTTATAATTTTATATGTTTCTATAAGATCCCCTCTTGTCCTTCTAAACTCCAGTGAATACAAACCTAGTCTTTTTAATCTTTCCTCATATGACAGTCCTGCCATCCCAGGGATCAATCTCGTGAACCTACGCTGCACTGCCTCACTTACAAGGATGTCCTTCCTCAAATTAGGAGACCAAAACTGTACACAATACTCCAGATGTGGTCTTACCAGGGCCCTATACAACTGCAGAAGAACCTCTTTACTCATATACTGAAATCCTCTTGTTATGAAGGCCAACATTCCATTAGTTTTCTTCACTGCCTGCTGTACCTGCACGCCAACTTTCAGTGACTGGTGTACAAGGACACCCAGGTCTCGCTGCACCTCCCCCTTACCTAACCTGACACCATTGAGAAAATAATCTGCCTCCTTGTTTTTGCCGCCAAAGTGGATAACCTCACATTTATCTATATTATACTGCATCTGCCACGCATCTGCCTACTCACTCAACCTGTCCAGGTCACCCTGCAACCTCCTAACATCCTCTTCACAGTTTACACTGCCACCCAGCTTTGTGTCATCTGCAAATTTGATAGTGTTGCTTCTAATTCCCTCTTCCAAATCATTAATATATATGGTAAACAGTTGCGACCCCAACACCGAGCCTTGCGGCACTCCACTCGCCACTGCCTGCCATTCTGAAAAGGACCCCTTTACTCCTACTCTCGTACTTCATCTTTTCAGCCCGTATTGCCCGTTTTGTTACCTTCTGTTGTCCTATGAAAGTTTCCTAATCCTCTGGCTTCCGGCTATTCTTTGCTGTGTTATACATCTTTTCTTTTAGTTTTATTCCATCCCTAACTTCCCTTGTCAACCACTGTTGCCTCCTATTCCCCTTAGAATCTTTCTTCCTGTTTGGAATGAAATGATCCTGCGTCTTCCGGATTATGCCCAGAAATGCCTGCCATTGCTGTTCCACCATCATTCCTGCTAGGATCCCTTTCCAGTCGACCTTGGCCGGCTCCTCTCTCATGCCTTCCTAGTCCCCTTTGTTCAACTTCGACACTGACACTCCGATTTAACCTTCTCCTTCTCAAATTGCAGTTTAAAACTAATCATATTATGATCACTACCTCCAAGCGGTTCCTTTACCTCGAGTTCTCTTATTCTCTTATCAAATCCGGATCTTATTGACATATAAGATTATTCAGGGATTAGACACGCTAGAGGCAGGAAACATGTTCCCGAGGTTGGGGGAGTCCAGAACCAAGGGCCACAGTTCAAGAATAAGGAGTAGGCATTTTAGAACGGAGATGAGGAAAAACTTTTTCACCCAGAGAGTTGTGAATCTGTGGAATTCTCTTTCTTAGAAGGCAGTGGAGGCCGATTCTTTGGATGCTTTCAAGAAAGAGTTCGATAGAGCTCTTGAAGACAGCGGAGTCAAGGAATATGGGGAGAAGGCAGGAACGAGGTACTGATTGTGGATGATCAGCCATGATCACAGTGAATGGCGGTGCTGGCTCGAAGGGCCGAATGGCCTACTCCTGCACCTATTGTCTATTGTCATAGCCATTCTTTTAGCCCCCCCTGGATGGGCTTTTTAAATCTATATTTTTTTAAAAGCAGGTACTATAACAACATTTAATAGACATTTGAACAGGTACATGGATAGGAAAGATTTAGGGTGAGATGGGGCTAAAGTGGCAGGTGGGACTCGTGTAGATGGAGCATCTTGGTCGGCGTGGACGTAGGGCCAAGGGGCATGTTTTCTTGCTGTCTCACTCTATGAGTCTTGCAGAGTCATGCGTATTGTAGCAAACACCAAGCCACAGCGTTCATACCCACACCACAGCATTCATAGTATTAAAGACACTAAAGGGGAATCTACCACTGCCCATTCATCTACCACTGTGGTTTTGGTGGTCGTGAAATGGAAGTCGAGAGGTGGGAAACCCACGCAGTCAAGGACTTCATCGAGGGTGGAAGCTCGTCCATGGGGAAGCAGCACTAACTGCCGTGTAACTGTGCGGTTCATTATTGACTAACCTTAACCCTAACCCTAGCCTCGTCACAGTAAGGATGTGGAGGCTTTGGAGAGGGTGGATATCTGGAGATGACATAAAGGTCCACATGACTGGTAGTCAAGAGTTGCCCACATGCAAAGGTCTATTTAATGGTGCCTGCTTGGGGGAGTTGTTAGACAGCCAGCATCAGTACCCATAGCAGGGGGGCCGGGGAGGGTGGTCTTGTGATCTTGCCTCCAGCTGTGCATTCCAACAGATCTCGCAACTCCAGCTGTGGCGAAGGGGGGGAACGGCAAGAAAAGATTGAGACGAAAACACAACTTGCCCTTCACACGGCAGCCACCTCTGTCAACTGAGATTAAGGATCCCTAGAAAGATCTGTAAAAGACTGTGGAAAGGCATGTGGGGGAATAAAAACCTGTGAAACGCCCAAATCAGAGTTGCAATAAACAAGTTGTGTCTATCACATGATCCCTCCAGTTACCGCACCATCATTGCCAGAGAACATGGTGTACCCATTCATCTTTATTTTCAAACCAGTGGCTAAGGCATCTTTCAAAGAGATGTTTAAGGCAACAAGCTACTGAAGTGGGTATTGCTGAGCATGGATAATAACATTGAGGAGAACAGATTTAATAATAGAACGTCTAAAAGAGCCAGGCAATAAGCTGGGGCTTTGGGCTGGTAACGTGTTTCACCAACACTGCGGCTTTAATAATAACTGCACTGCCTCCGTCCCAGACCCCCACCCCCACCCCCACCCCCCTCAGCCCAACCAGTTCCACAAACAGCGAGGGTGGGGGAGAGTGGGAGAAGGAGGGAGCATTGACAAAGGTAAACTGAATAGAGTGGATGTGGAGTGGATGTTTCTTTTCATTTTTTTAGAGATACAGCGCGGAAACAGGCCCTTCGGCCCACCGAGTCCATGCCGCCCAGCGATCCCCGCACACTAACACTATCCTACACACACTAGGGACAATTTACCTACAGAACCTGTACGTCTTTGGAGTGTGGGAGGAAACCGGAGATCTCAGAGCAAACCCACGCAGGTCACGGGGAGAACGTACAAACTCCGTACAGACGGCGCCCGTAGTCAGGATCGAACCTGAGTCTCCGGCGCTGCATTCGCTGTAAGGTACCAACTCTACCGCTGCGCCACCGTGCTGCCGTGGGAGAGCCTAGGACCAGAGGACAGAGCCTCAGAATGAAAGGACGAACCTTTTGGAAAAGAGATGATAGGAATCGGGGAAGACACTGTCCCTGAATCTGGTGGTGTGCATTTCCATACTTTAATAGCAGGCAAATACCACACCACCAGATTCAGGGACGGCTTCTTCCCAGCTGTTATCAGGCAACTGAACCATCTTACCACAACCAGAGAGCAGTGCTGAACTACTACCCACCTCTGATATCCCTTGGATTATCCTTTGCAAGGCTTGACCTTGCAATCAACTTTATTCCCTTATCATGTAACTATACACTGTAAATTAATTGATTGTAATCATGTATTGTCTTTCTGCTGACTGACAACAAAAGCTTTTCACTGCACCTCGGTACATGTGTTAATAAACAAGACGGAAATTGAAACTCTTTAGCCAGAGAGTGGTGAATCTGTGGAATTCTTTGCCACAGAAGGCTGTGGAGGCCTTGTCAGTGGGTATTGTTATGGCAGAGAGTGACAGATTCTTAATTAGTAAGGGTGTCAGGGGTTACGGGGAGAAAGCAGGAGAATGGGGTTGAGGGGGAAAGATAGATCAGCCATGATTGAATGGCGGAGTAGACTTGATGGGCCGAATGGATTATTTCTGCTCCAATAACTTCTGCTGTTATGAATCTGCCACATCTGTTGCTCTTGCGATGAGAGCAGGTTTTGTGATACGTGCGTGCTTTATTCTGGAGTGGCGGGACTTTATATTAATTGTACAATAGAAACATCTGTTACACTTGTGTGGGTTTCCCAAGGTTGGATGGAGTTTCCCAAAATGGGGGGGGAAGAAATGGCAGAAGGAGTTTCATTCAACCTAGGTGCCCCAGGCGGCACGGAGAGGAGAGGCATGGCTCGCTGGTGAACCGCGTGAGGGACAGAGGCGGTCTGGCCGCGGAGAGACGGTGGGCCAAGGATGGGCTGCCGAGGGGCAGGGGGTCCCGGGGGGGGGGGGGGGTGGTGACGGGGGACGATGCTGAGAACAAAGACTGGCCCTCCGAGGGGTGGGGCTGCCAAGAACAAAATGGGAGCCGGCTGGGTGTGCAAAACAAAGCACTTCACTCTACCTCGGAACATGTGACAAGAAAGTATCATTGAATCAAGACCATTAACAGCATTGTTGTGCAAAGAGATCTTGGGGCCCAAATCCATAGATCCCTGAAAGTGGCAACACAACTAGACAAGGCACTAAACAAGACAAGTCTGAAAAAGGGTCTCGACCCAAAGCGTCACCCATCCCTTCTCTCCAGAGATTCTGCCTGTCCCGCTGAGTTACTCCAGCATTGTGTGTCTATCTATGGTATGTTTGCCTTCACTGGTCGAGGCCTGAGTATAAGTGGTCAGGAGGTCACGGTACAGCTCTATAAAACCTTGGTTAGACCTCATAAGGAGTATTACACGCAATTCCAGTCATTCCGTTACCTAACCTTAGCCCTAAAGGTTAGCCCTAAAGGTTAACCCTCCAAACCTGTTCGCACTTTGGATTGTGGGAAGAAACCGGAGATCCCGGAGAACACCCATGCAGGTCACAGGGAGATGGTACAAATCCCGTGCAGACAGGCACCCGGTGGTCAGGATCGAACCCGGGTCTCTGGCGCTGTAAGGCAGCAACTCTACCACAGAGCTACCATGCCTGGTTGATTGCTAATCCTCGTACAACAGTGGACTATTTATAGGGAAGGCAGGTGACATTAATAAGCTACATTACGTGTACAATGGCTGCGATCACAGTTTGATGCAATTATGGTGGCTTGGTGTTACTGTTCTATAGCTGTGGATGATGCGAAAATGAGCATCCTTATGTTCTTATACTAAATAACCCTGCTTTGAAAATGCCACCAGCAGGAAGTCTCCCATGTATTTACAAATCCCGACTACGTCAAAGCAAGAGCTTCAAAGGTCAACAATAAATGACTCGATTGACTTCAAAGTTTTAAAGGTTAAACCTCTAAACCTTGGAGAATAATAAGCTAGTCAAAAGTTTGTTGTTTTGTTTCTCTCTTGATAAAAAGATGTGGGTTTGTGAAACAGAAGGCAAACTTAAATAAACTTAGCTCTGCCAATGGCCGTTGCAATCAGGAATAAAATTTGCCTTCAATAATAGGTGTCAGGAAAATTGTCGGCATGGTGGCGCAGCAGTGGAGCTAGGGCCTTACAACGCCAGAGACCTGGGTCTGATCCCTGACTACGGGTGCTTGTTTGTACGGAGTTTGTACGTTCTCCCCGTGACCTGCGCGGGTTTTCTTCGAGATTTTTTCAGTTTCCTCCCACACTCCAAAGACGTACAGGTTTGTCGGTTAATTGGCTTAGTATACGTGTAAAATTGTCCCTAGTGTGTGTAGATTGGTGTTAATGTGCGGGGATCGCTGGTCGGTGCGGGCTCGGAGGGCCATAGGGCCTGTTTCCGCGCTGTATCTCCAAAGTAAACCAAACTAAACTACATGAAATGAGCAACTAATAGCTGATGGTAGCATTCAGGAGCTGACTGAATGTGAAGTCTACCTCTGCTGTTTGATGTGCTGGGGATATGAAGCTGGAATGCTCCTTCGTGAATACCTGCCTTAACGTATCTGGTCACAGTATTTTGGTTGCCGCGGGGAACCTATGCTACTGTAAGCCACAGTGTCGCTACCCTTGGATAGTCCGGAGGTTTGATTAGAAATGGAACCGTATCATTCCACTTCTGTTAGTGATTTTCAGGTGCGGACAAGTACTGTTTTATTACTAGTCATAGCGGCACAGTGGCTCAGCGGTAGAGCTGCTGCCGAGCCTCGCCAGCGACCCAGGTGCGATCCTGACTACGGGCGCTGTCTGCACTGAGTTTATGCATTCTCCCTGCGACCGTGTGGGTTTTCTCCAGGTGCTCCGGTTTCCTCCCACACTCCAAAGATGTACAGGTTTGTAATTAATTGGCTTCGGTAAAAATTGTCAATTGTCCCTAGTGTGTAGGATAGTGTTAGTGTACAGGATAATCGCTGGTCGGCGCGGACCCGGTGGACCAAAGGGCCTATTCCCATCCTGTGTCTCTAAAGCCTAAAGTCTAAAGTCTATTACAATAAACCGTACACTTTGTGGGACACTTTGCCTAACAAGGGCAACACTTGAACAATGTATAGGAAGGAACTAAGGGTCTCGACCCGAAAAGTTGCCCATTACTTTTCCCCAGAGATACTGTCTGAGCCGCTGAGTTACTCCAGCACTTTGTGTCTACCTTGAACAATGGAGCCATGGGACAGATATGTTCAAAGGAATGTCCGGGTTCCCCCAATTAATAATCAACACAGTTCAAACCATGAGTTAAGTGATCCAAGTTTATTTGTTATGGCCATATGCTTTTGTTTTTGCTGATCCAGTTAATGCATGCCATTGCTGCTCGTGAGGTACATTGGGTTTCTTAAATCGATTGAAGGATCACACAAATTATTTCACACATAGCCTGGGTTGGTAGCTAAAAAATAAAAATCCTTATTCTGCCTGGAAGATCTGCAATGGTCACTTCACACTAACCAACAATGACGTTTTTGTTTTTTTTGCATGACTGCCAACTTGCTGCCAAATTTTGAGCTTTTTTGTTTTGGGTGAAATTATTTTTAAAACTCGGCTGCCAGGAGCTAAAGGTTGTGTAACACCCTCGGAACATAATTGTTTTCTCAACTCAAACCTGTTGTGCAGACCAGAACCAAGAGGTTCATGCATTTTCATTGTAAAACCAAGGAAGAAGGCCAGCAATTATACATTTGCAAACCCTAAACACTATCGTAGAAACATAGAAACATAGAAAATAGGTGTAGGAGGAGGCCATTCGGCCCTTCGAGCCATTATAGACAATAGACAATAGACAATAGGTGCAGGAGTAGGCCATTCGGCCCTTCGAGCCAGTACCGCCATTCAATGTGATCATGGCTGATCATTCTCAATCAGTACCCCGTTCCTGCTTTCTCCCCATACCCCCTATCCTTAAGAGCTCTATCTAGCTCTCTCTTGAATGTACTCAGAGAATTGGCCTCCACTGCCCTCTGAGGCAAAGAATTCTACAGATTCACAACTCTCTGACTGAAAAAGCTTTTCCTCATCTCTGTTCTAAATGGCCTACCCCTTATTCTTAAACTGTGGCCCCCTTGTTCTGGACTCCCCCAACATTGTGTCCAACCCCTTAATAATCTTATACGTTTCGATAAGATCCCCTCTCATCCTTCTAAATTCCAGTGTATACAAGCCTAGTCGCTCCAGTCTTTCAACATATGACAGTCCCGCCATTCCAGGAATTAACCTAGTGAACCTACGCTGCACGCCCTCAATAGCAAAGAATATCCTTCCTCAAATTTGGAGACCAAAACTGCACACAGTACTCCAGGTGCTTCATTGTGATCATGGCTGATCATCCACAATCAGTAACCCATGCCTGCCTTCTCCCCATGTGTGGATCCACTTGCGGATTCACAAACATTGAGCAATGAAGCTATTTTAAACAACAAAAATCATTAGGAAATTTTAAACAATTATCTGAGGTACATATTATTGGAAATTGGATATAACACAAATTATTTTAGTTTAGATATACAGCATTGAAACGGGCCCTTCGGCCCACCGGGTCCAATCTGACCACCCGTTTTTGTAGTTTAGTTTATAGTCATGTGTATGTAAGTAGAGTCCTATGTTACCCCAATTTCTGATCAACTCATGGAGCAATTTACAGAGGCTGATTAACCTGACATATAAAGAATAGATTGACTGAGCTTATATTCACTGGAATTTAGGATCATATAGAAACATATAAAATTGTTAATGGATTGGACAGGCCAGATGCAGGAAAAATGTTCCCAATGGTGGGGAAGTCCAGAACCAGGGGTCACAGTTTTTGAGAATAAGGGGTTGGCCATTTAGGACTGAGATGAGGAAAAAAACATTCACCCAGAGACTTGTAAATCTGTGGAATTCTCTGCCACAGAAGGCAGTGGAGGCCAATTCACTGGATGTTTTCAAGAGAGAGTTAGATTTAGCTCTTAGGGCTAACTGAATCAAGGGATATGGGAAGAAAGCAGGAACGGGGTACTGATTTTGGATGATCAGCCATGATCATATTGAATGGCGGTGCTGGTTCGATGGGCCAAATGGCCTACTCCTGCACCTATTTTCTATGTTTCTAACCCACAAACCTGCACGTCTTTGGGATGTGGGAGGAAAATGGAACGCACAGAGGAAACCCACATGGTCGTAGAGAGAACGTGCAAACTCCACACAGACAGCATGCTACTTTAGTTTATTGTCATGTGTTCCGAGGTACAATGAAGAGCTTTTGTTGCGTGCTAACCAGTCACCCAAGGTTGAACCTGGGTTGTTGGCACTTTGAGGCAACAGCTCTTCCAGCTGCGCCACTGGGAAATATCTCACATCAGGCAACTGCCAAGCACTGTAATTGGTATTCGGCAATCTCTGTCAACAAAATAATGAAGGAAGAGACATTTAAGTGTGATGTAATAGAATGTACTAAAGACTACAGAGTGTGGAGGAAAATCACACCATAATTTTGATTACAGCCACTTTGAAAGCTATGGCAGGGACATTTAATAAGCTGGCGTTGGGAGGTATTATTAAGCAACAAACTTTGATAGGAATGGGACATAGAGCATTATTTTACAATAATAAGAGGTCATAAGGGATAGGAGTAGAATTAGGCCATTCGGCCCATGAAGTGTACTCCGCCATTCAATCGTGGCTGATTTATCTCTCCCTCCTAACCCCATTCTCCTGCCTTCTCCTCATAACCCCTGACACCTATAGAGTTGCAGATGCATTTCTATGAGAATAATATAAGAAAATAACTGCAGATGCTGGTACAAATCGAAGGTATTTATTCACAAAGTGCTGGAGTAACTCAGCGGGTCAGGCAGCATCTCGGGAGAGAAGGAATGGGTGACGTTTCGGGTCGAGACCCTTCTTCAGACTGATGAAGAATAATGCAGTCTGTAAAAGCAACATACGTAATATGCTGACGCCATGCTTTGTGAACAGGTGCTTTAGAATCATTTTGACCTCAGTAGCAACACACTTAGTCATCCTGCTCTTTATAACAGACAGGACTGGGTTTTTTTTCAGAATTACCACAATGTTGGAAGAAAGAGGGATGAGCAGAAGGTGGGGAATTAATGAATTAATGCTTAATTGTTGAAATGAGCAGCAATTTGCTTTAATTTTCCAGGACTTTATTCACCCATAGTCAGGATCGAATCCAGATCTCTGGTGCTAAATGGCAGTAGCTCTCCTGCTGCACCACCATGCCCCCCCCCTCCCCCCCCCAAAGCCTGATGAGTGCAAAAAGTGCTTGATTAAATAAAATGATTAGGATCCCAAGCACCAGAAATATTTCCGCTCCATTTCATATCACCCACACATCTTTCCTCTTCTCAGCCCAACCCCCACACCCATCCCTCTTCACAAAACCTCTTCTGATTTGTTCCACTTAATGTGCAACAAAACGTATTGATGCCGTAGTAAGAATGCAAACTTTGCTTCGCGTTTCTATTGCATCTGATAAATGCTTAGTAATGTGAACGTCATCGGCAAAGATCAGCATTCATAGATCCTAGGAAGGCAGAGTGTTATCTGAATGGTGTCAAGTAAGGAAAAGGGGACGTACAACGAGATCTGGGTGTCCTAGTGCATCAGTCACTGAAAGGAAGCATGCAGGTACAGCAGGCAGTGAAGAAAGCCAATGGAATGTTGGCCTTCATAACAAGAGGAGTTGAGTATAGGAGCAAAGAGATCCTTCTGCAGTTGTACAGTGCCCTAGTGAGACCGAACCTGGAGTGCTGTATGCAGTTTTGGTCTCCAAATTTGAGGAAGGATATTCTTGCTATTGAGGGCGTGCAGCGTAGGTTTACTAGGTTAATTCCCGGAATGGCGGGATTGTCATATGTTGAAAGACTGGAGCGACTTGGCTTGTATACACTGGAATTTAGAAGGATGAGAGGGGATCTTATCGAAACATATAAGATTATTAAGGGGTTGGACACGTTAGAGGCAGGAAACATGTTCCCAATGTTGGGGGAGTCCAGAACAAGGGGGCCACAGTTTAAGAATAAGGGGTAGGCCATTTAAAACTGAGATGAGGAAAAACTTTTTCAGTCAGAGAGTTGTGAATCTGTGGAATTCTCTGCCTCGGAAGGCAGTGGAGGCCAATTCTCTGAATGCATTCAAGAGAGAGTTAGATAGAGCTCTTAAGGATAGCGGAGTCAGGGGGTATGGGGAGAGGGCAGGAACGGGGTACTGATTGTGGATGCTCAGCCATGATCACATTGAATGGCGGTGCTGGCTCGAAGGGCCAAATGGCCTCCTCCTGCACCTATTGTCTATTGTCTATTGTCGTATGGCCCCTGTGTTGCTCACCACCATGTTCTTGACACAGTTCCGTAGCCTGACCTATTGTGGTCGTCCAGTCAGGTAGTTGGCGATACAGGACACCAATGGAGCATCCACCCACATCTTCCTCAGTTTGCTCTCTAGCAATGTAGGGCGGATCGTGTTAAAAGCACTGGAGAAGTAAAAAAACATGACTCTCACAATGCTTCCCGGCTTATCCAGTTGAGCATAGTGTCGATGGAGTAGGTGGATGATGGCGTCCTCAACTCCCATCTTTGCTTGGTAGGCAAACTGCAGGGGGTCCAGGTAGGGTTTAACCAGGGGTCGCAGGTGAGTGAGCACCAGTCTCTCCAGGGACTTCATGATGTGTGAAGTCAGCGCCACTAGTCTGTAGTCATTGGAGGAGCTGGGGCATGTCCTCTTTGGTACAGGAACCAGGTAGGATGTCTTCCACATCACAGGAACCCTCTCCAGGCTCAAGCTCAGGCTGAAGATATGCAGTAGCACTCCACACAACTGGCTGGCACACGCCTTGAGTGCCCTAGGGCTTACACCATCGGGACCCGTAGCTTTGCCTGGGTCAGCACTGCTCAGCTCCTTCCTCACCTGCTCAGCCTTGATGGTCAGGCTCGGCGAAGAAAGGGCAGAGGAAGTGGACCAGGGGGGGTTGAGTGGGAGAGACTGTTGGGGAACAGGGGGCTGGATGGGCAGAGGCCCCACCGTCAAACCTATTAAAAAAACAGGTTTAGCTCATTGGCCCAGTCCTGTTTGCTTTCCCTCCCCAGGACACTGGTCATCTTGTAGCCTCCACACATCCCTCGTGTTGTTCTGCTGAAGTTGCAGCTCCAGCTTCCTCCTGTGGTTGTCCTTGCCCTGCCTCAGTCTCGCCTTCAGGTCTTTCTGCACCCGTTTCACCTCCTCCCCGTCACCATTCCTGAAGGCCCTCTTCTTCTGGTCGAGAAGGGCCTTTATGTCACTGGTGACCCAGGGCTTGTTGTTGGGGGAACAGCGTACAGTCTCCTCAGGGGCAAGGTTATTCACACAGAACGTTACGTAGCTGGCAACACAGTCCGTGCGTCCATCAATGTCCTCCCCATGGGGACTACAGAGTGCGACCCAGAATGTGTCCTCAAAACAACAGTCCTCAAGTCACTGTGAATCCCGTACATTTTAATCTTCTGGATCAGCTTACCATGGGATACTTTATCAAATGCCTTGCTAAAATCCATTGTAGACATCATAATAGTGCATTACATTTATATATCGCTTTTCTAGAAACCCAAAGACGCTTTACATATTAGATATAACATAAAGATAAATAAATAAACGAACAGAAAAGGAAGAATAAGGTGGAGCGACGGTCAATGATTGAAGGCGGTGTTGAACAAGTGAGACTTCAGTGATGTTTTGAATGTGGTGAGTGTGGAGGAGTCTCTGACGGTTTGGGGTAGTGAGTTCCAGAGGGTGGGAGCAGCGATGGAGAAAGCCCTGTCCCCCCAGGATCTGAGTTTGGTCCGGATGAGGGGGGACAGGAGGTTGGCAGCAGCAGAGCGGAGGGTGCGGGTGGGAGTGTGTCTGTGGAGGAGGTCAGTCAGGTAGGATGGGGCCAGGTTATGGATGGCTTTGTAGGTCATGAGGAGGATTTTGTACTGGATTCTCTGGGGGATGGGGAGCCAGTGGAGCTTGTAGAGGACGGGGGTGATATGGTCACGGGTCGGGGAGTGGGTGAGTAGACGGGCAGCGGAGTTCTGGATGTATTGGAGTTTATTGATGATTTTTGAGGGTGCGCCATAGAGGAGGCTGTTGCAGTAGTCCAGACGGGAGGTGATGAAGGCGTGGATGAGGGTTTCTGCAGCTGTGGAGGAGAGGGATGGACGGAGACGGGCGATGTTTTTGAGGTGGAAGAAGGCTGTCTTGGTGATGTGTTTAGAGTGTTTGTCGAAGGAGAGGGTTTGATCAAAGATGATGCCAAGATTCCGGATGTGAGGGGAGATGGATACTGAGAAGCCGTCGATGTTGAGGGTGAAGTTGTGGGTGGATTTGGTGTGCGTTTTTGGTCCGATGATGACGATTTCGGATTTGTCACAGTTTGTCATGCACCGCCCTACCTCCATCAATTATGTTCAATCACCTTTTGGGCAGCACGATGGCGCAGCGGTAGAGTTGCTAACCTCACAGCGCCAGAGACCCAGGTTCGATCCTGAATACGGGTGTTGTCTGTACGGAGTTTCTACAATCTCCCTGTGACCATATGGGATTTCCCCAGGTGCTCCAGTTTCCTCACTCACTCCAAGAGATTGTAGGTTAATTTGCTTTCATAAAACAATTGTAAATTGGTCTTAGTGTGTGGGATAGCGTTAATGGATATTGGAAACATAGAAACATAGAAAATAGGTGCAGGAGGAGGCCATTCGGCCCTTCAAGCCAGCACCGCCATTCATTGTGATCATGGCTGATCGTCCCCAATCAATAACCCGTGCCTGCCTTCTCCCCATATCCCTTGATTCCACTAGCCCCTAGAGCTCTATCTAACTCTCTCTCAAATCCATCCAGTGTTTTGGCTTCCACTGCCCTCTGTGGCAGAGAATTCCACAAATTCACAACTCTCTGGGTGAAAAAGATTTTTCTCACCTCAGTTTTAAATGGCCTCCCCTTTATTCTAAGACTGTGGCCCCTGGTTCTGGACTCGCCCAACATTGGGAACATTTTTCCTGCATCTAGCTTGTCCAGTCCTTTTATAATTTTATATGTTTCTATAAGATCCCCTCTCATCCTTCTAAACTTCAGTGAATACCAGCCTAGTCTTTTCAATCTTTCCTCATATGACAGTCCCGCCATCCCAGGGATCAATCTCGTGAACCTACACTGCACTGCCTCAATTCCTCAAATTAGGAGACCAAAACTGTACACAATACCCCAGATGTGGTCTTACCAGGGCCCCATACAACCTGCAGAAGAACCTCTTTACTCCTATACCGAAATCCTCTTGTTATGAAGGCCAACATTCCATTAGCTTTCTTCACTACTTGCTGTACCAGCACGCCAACTTTCAGTGACTGGTGTACAAGGACACCCAGGTCTCGCTGTACCTCCCCCTTACCTAACCTAACACCATTGAAATAATAATCTGCCTCCTTGTTTTTGCCGCCAAAGTGGATAACCTCACATTTATCTATATTATACTGCAACTGCCACGCATCTGCCCACTCGATCAACCTGTCCAGGTCACCCTGCAACCTCCGAACATCCTCTTCACAGTTTACACTCTGTTTACACCCAGTTGTGTGTCATCCGCAAACTTGCTAGTGTTGCTTCTAATTCCCCCTTCCAAATCATTAATATATATGGTAAACAGTTGCGGCCTCAACACCGAGCCTTGCGGCACTCCACTCGCCACTGCCTGCCATTCTGAAAAGGACCCGTTTACTCCTACTCTTTGCTTCCTGTCTGCCAACCAATTTTCTATCCATTTCAACACCCTATCCCCAATACCATGTGCAAATTGCTGGTGGGTGTGGACTCAATGGGCCGAAGGGCCTGTTTCCACAGTGTATCTCTAAACTAAACTAAACCTTTCCTTTAATAACTTTTTGATTAAAGCATCTGTAAGTAAGTTTGATTTAATTGGTCGTTGAATTAAAAGTTAACCTTAGTACTCAGCTTGATTGACCATAATTGATGAAGATACCCAGCACCTACAACAACGATACACCATGAGATTTTTTTTAGATTTAGATATACAGCACGGAAACAGGCCCTTTGGCCCACCAAGTCCGCGCCGCCCAGCGATCCCCGCATATTTACACTATCCTACACACACTAGGGACAATTTTTACATTTACCCAGTCAATTAACCTACATACCTGTACGTCTTTGGAGTGTGTGAGGAAACCGAAAAACTCGGAGAAAACCCACGCAGGTCACGAGGAGAACGTACAAACTCCGTACAGACGGCGCCCATAGTCAGGATCGAACCTGAGAATCCGGCGCTGCATTCGCTGTAAGGCAACAACTCTACCGCTGCGCCACCGTGCCGCTTGAGATCCTGATATTCCTTCCTTCCTTCCCCAGCTATTCATTCATCTGGTCAACAGAGACATTACACTGAGAAGTAATTAGCTTTGTACTAAGTGGGTGTTGTGCCTTAATTTTCTGACACATTCTGGAGTCGTGAGACATTATTCTCACAACTCTGAAATACAGAACTAAATTAGGAGAAGGCATTGTGTAGGAAGAGTCTGCAGCTGCTGGTTTAAACCGAAGATAGGCACAAAATGCTGGAGTAACTCAGTGGGACAGGCAGCATCTCTGGAGAGAAGGAACGGGTGACGTTTCGTGTCACGGCCTTTCTTCAGGAAGGTTGACCTCTACTGCACTAAGGCCAACATCCAACTCTCAGACACCTCTTCCTAGTTATCCTTGGACCATGATCCCACAGATGAGCACCAGGCCATAATCTCACAGACCATTTTGATGTTATCACTTCTCACTCTCCCTCTGCCCATCTGCCTCCCACAGCCTCCAACCTTATCGGTTCTTAACCCCGCACAGCCCCGTTTTATCCTCTCCCCAAAATCCATAAACACAACTGCCCTGGCAGACCCATTGTTTCTGCCTTCTCATGTCCCACTGAAATGATTTCCTCGTACCTCGACTCCATCCTATCCCCCCTGGTCCAATCTCTCCCGACCTATGTCCAAGACACCTCACATGCCCTCCAGGCATTACCAGTTTGGAGGAAATTGATTCCCTTTCACCTGCCGCATCCTGATCTTTAGAAAAAATAATAAAAGCCCAGGGAAAATCCCCAAATGATCTTTTTACAACAACAACAAAAATTCCCATTATACATCAGAATCATTATTTTGGCCAAAAAGATTTGACCTGTGCTGAAAAATATTAACACCTGAAGAGGAGGTAGTAAAGTAATAAAGAAAATTCCCATTACATTATGATCATGGACATTTGGCCAAATAACTGTTCCTCTGCTGTTTATGGTACGTAATGCAATACACCATACGCACACACATACAGATTTTTACAGATTTAGAGATAAAGCGCGGAAACAGGCCCTTCGGCCCACCAGGTCCGCGCCGCCCTGTGATCCCCGCACATTAACACTATCCTACACACACTAGGGACAATTTCTTTTACATTTGCCCAGCCAATTAACCTACATACCTGTACGTCTTTGGAGTGTGTGAGGAAACCGAAGATCTCGGAGAAAACCCACGCAGGTCACGGGGAGAACGTACAAACTCCGTACAGACGGCGCCCGTAGTCAGGATCGAACCTGAGTCTCCGGCGCTGCATTCGCTGTAAGGCAGCAACTCTACCGCTGCGCCACCGTGCCGCCCATACATGCACACACATTCATGCACACACATACATATACATATATATGTATACATACAGACTTTACTTTATACTTTATTGTCACATGTGTCAAGTCACAGTTAAATTCTGCAGAAGGGTCTCGACCCAAAACGTTACCCGACCTTTCTCTCCAGAGATACTGCCTGTCACGCTGAGTTCTATCTTCTATATACATATATGTATGCATACACACACATATATATACATATCCACATATATACAGTCTGAAGAAGGGTCTCGACCCGAAACGTCACCCATTCCTTCTCTCCTGAGATGCTGCCTGACCTGCTGAGTTACTCCAGCATTTTGTGAATGAATACCTTCGATTTGTACCAGAATCTGCAGTTAGTTTCTTATATTATTCCACATATATATATATATCTGTGTGTGGCTGAGTGTATATATATATATATATATATATATATATATATATATATATAAACATAGCACAAAAAGTAAGGAAATTTGTGTTTGGTAGATTATTTCCTTGTTGTAACAATGCTTCTTGGCAATAAATCTTATACCGTTGGAAAGCCTGTTTATTTCCCTTTTAAATGGTGCCACATTTGTAAGGAACATGCATTTGTGGGATGAGCAGCAGAGCTGAGCATGTGGGTTGCGCCCATGAAAAATCTGCCAAATCTTCTCTGCCAATGCCAAACAGCTTATTCTGCCATTGACTCTTGTTCGGTGTTGTTTGGTGGATTGGATGATTGAAGTCTGAAGAAACAAGTAGCATGTGGAAGAACCATACACAGCCACAACAGCCTGGCACCTCCTCCTCATGCTGGTCACACACTGTTGTGGGATGGCATCCCATTCTTCAACCAGCATTTGTCGCAAGTCAGCCAACGTGGTTGTGTTGGTCACTCTGGCACGAACAGCACGCCCAAGCTGATCCCACAAGTGTTCAATGGGGTTGAGGTCAGGACTGCTGGCAGGCCATTCCATCCTCTCCACTCCCAAATTCTGGAGGTAGTCTCTGAGAAACCCTGCTCTGTGGGGGCGAGCATTGTCATCTTGGAGGATAGAGTTCGGTCCCAGACTGTGGAGATATGGGATTGCCACTGGTTGCAGAATCTCATCTCGATATCTCTCTGCATTGAGATTGCCTCCAATGATGACAAGCCTCGTTTTTCCAGTGAGGGAGATGCCGCCCCACACCATCACACTGCCTCCATCAAAAGATGTTACTCTATCGGTGCAGCAATCAGCATAGCGTTCTCCGCGTCTTCTCCACACTTTGACCCTATGATCCAACTGCCGTAGGCAGAATCTGGACTCATCGCTGAACATAACGTTCCTCCACATGTTCAGGTTCCAGTGCACGTGTTGCCGACACCAGCGCAAACGGGCCTGACGGTGAAGGGCAGTCATGGCAGGCCTCCTGGCAGCCCTATGAGACCGGAGATCGGCTGCGTGCAGTCTGTTCCGAATTGTCTGGGCAGAGAGCCGTCGGCCATATCATCCTGCAAAACGTGACTGCAAATCTGTAGAAGACAGCCTACGGTTCCTAAGTGCTGACAGGGTGACGAAACGGTTTTCTTCGGGTGTCGTCTTCTTGGGACGCCCACTTCGCGGCCTGTCTCTGACATCCCCCATTATATGGAACTTGGCCTTCACTTTGGAGATGGTACTAGGGCTCACTCCAAATAATGCCGCAACTTGGTTTTGCGGAACACCAGCTTGAAGTTGCCCTATCGCACGGGCCCTATCCAGATCAGTCAAACGTGGCATGCCGATTCTTGGAGCAGACACCTACTGACCACTGTAGCAGAGCCCATGCGCACCTGATTGTCAGCACCTGGGGGTACCAGAAGCTCAAAACAAGAGTCAATAGCAACAGCAGAATAAGCTGTTTGGCATTGGCAGAGAAGATTTGGCAAATTTTTCATGGGCGCAACCCATATACTCAGCTCTGCTGCTCATCCCACAAATGCATGTTCCTTACAAATGTGGCACCATTTAAAAGGGAAATAAACAGGCTTTCCAACGATATAAGATTTATTGCCAAGAAGCATTGTTACAACAAAGAAATAATCTACCAAACACAAATTTCCTTACTTTTTGTGCTATGTTTATATATATATAATTTTTAAAATATATATATATGTTTAAAATATATAAAACTGAAGGATAAAAGGGAAAAAAACTACATGCCTAGCAAATTTTTTGTTGGTGAAAAAACATGAAGTGGTTTGCCATGGAAACTGGTTGAACATTTGATTCCAGCATCTGGAGTTTCTTGTGTCACATTTGATTCGGTACGTTGCTGAGCAAGAATGTCAAGGAAGCTGTTTGGATGAAGAGTAACAACGCTGGTAAAATGAATGAAAAGAGATATGGATCACATGGATTTGAGTGGTATTGCAGGGGCTGGAGTGAGCAATGGCTCTGTGTCTTGATCCTGGGACTGGTGGTTGCCTGAACCTGGTGAGCATGGAAAGTGCCCTTTTTTCCAAATCTCCTCCTCAACGGAGATGAGACCTTTTACGTGTCGTATCTCCGTTCGCGCTACGGCCTAACACCGTGGAGTTGGCGGCCTCCAGCTGGGATCGACCTTGAAGGCTCCGGTCGCAGGGCCTGGACTCACCATCTTACCTGGACTTACCTGGCTCTGTGGACCGCAACATCGGGAGCTCGCAGGTCCCTGGCTGGCGACCGGCTTTCGGGAACTCCAGCCATAGCAGCTTCGACCGCCCCGAATCGCGAGGCTCGATCGACCCGTTCGCAGGACCTTCATCGCCCTGCGTGGCTCGGCCACGGCACCTTCCATCGCCCGGTGGGGGCTCAGGACCTTCATCGGCCTGCTCGGCTCGGCCCTGGGACCTTCCATCGCCCAGCGGGGGTTTCAAAAGTCAGGAGCCTCGATCGCCTCGAAGCAGCAGTTTGACTGCCTGACTGCGCGGGTGAAGAACAGAGGAGGAGATGAGACTTTTCTTTGCCTTCCATCACAGTGAGGGTGTGCCTGGAGGAATCACTATGATGGTTGTCTGTGTTAAGCTTATGTAACTGTGTGTCTTGTGCTCTTTATTGTTTATTGTTTATGACTGCATGGTAACGACAATTTCATTCAAATCTATTTTTGAATGACAATAAAAGCAATTTGATTTGATTTGATTTGATTCGATTTGATATGGTTTTCAGGAGTACAGAAAAGGGAGTTTGTGCACCGAAAAGTGATGTTCATTTTCCATAATCGAAACTGCTATTTTGACCAAAATCTTGTTTGTTTTTGAGTGATGTTACTTTTCATGAATGTTCACGAAAAACCTATACATAGAACATAGAACAGCGTGGTACTGTGTAGCTCAGGAACAGGCCCTTTGGCCCATAATGTCCTTGCCAATTATGATAGCGTTAGTCTCATCTCATTGCCTGCACATGATCCATATTATCTCCAATCCCGGCATATCTGTGCCTATCGAAAAAGGATGAAGGGGTATAGGGAAAATAAGTAAAGGAGCAATGGGAATGATGGGATTATTGTTCCAACATCTTGTTTAAGCGTGATAGTCTGAGTGGCTATCTTCTGTGTACAAGTAATACATCATCTCCCATTTTATAGATAATAGACAATAGGTGCAGGAGTAGGCCATTCGGCCCTTCGAGCCACAGCGCCGCCATTCAATGTGATCATGGCTGATCATCCATAATCAGTACCCCGTTCCTGCCCTCTCCCCATACCCCCTGACACCGCTATCATTAAGAGCTCTATCTAACTCTCTCTTGAAAGCATCCAGAGAATTGGCCTCCACTGCCTTCTGAGGCAGAGAATTCCACAGGTTTGCAACTCTCTGAGTGAAAAAGTTTTTCCTCATCTCCGTTCTAAATGGCCTACCCCTTATTCTTAAACTGTGGCCCCTGGTTCTGGACTCCCTCAACATTTAACATCGAGAAGCTTGGGCGGTTGATTCAAATGCATGAGTTGAAATCCCTAAAGAGGTGGAGTGAGCTTTAAGCCCTGGATCTAAACTGGGAGAGTGTCTGTAAGTGGGCTGCCACTGTGGGTTGCATTAGGAGGAGAATCTCAGGCTGAAGATCTAAACTGTCTTCAAAAACTCTTTAGCCTCCTGCTGGCTCAACCTCTGTGGTAATGATGACTCCAAGAGCTGAATGAAAAACTGTGCATTTGGAAGTTGGTGGGACAGAGTGACATTACTAGATCTCCACTTAGGTACTTACAACTTCATAGAGCCACACCACATGGAAACATGCCCCTCAATCCACTAGTCCCACATACCTACATTTGGCCCACAACTTTCCTATCTTTCCTATCCATCTATCTGTCCCATTGGCACGGTGGCGCAGTGGTAGAGTTGCTGCTTTACAGCGAATGCAGCGCCGGAGACTCAGGTTCGATCCTGACTACGGGCGCCGTCTGTATGGAGTTTGTACGTTCTCCCTGTGACCTGCGTGGGTTTTCTCCGAGATCTTCGGTTTCCTCCCACACTCCAAAGATGTACAGGTATGTAGGTTAATTGACTGGGTAAATGTAAAAATTGTCCCTAGTGTGCGTAGGATAGTGTTAGTGTGCGAGGATCGCTGGGCGGTGCGGACTCGGTGGGCCGAAGGGCCTGTTTCCGCGCTGTATCTCTAAAAAAAAATATTTTTTTTAAATGCCTTTTTGACATTCGTAATTGTATCTGTTTCCATTAGGAACTCATTCCAGATACAGGCTATCCTCTGAGTGAAAAAAAATTATCTGCGTTCCTTTAACCTTAGTTTCCACTTAAACCTCTGCCCTCTAGTTTTGGAACCCTCTATCCTGGGAAAATAACTGTGAGCATTCACATTCACATTGTCCATGCCCCTCATGATCTAGTTCACCTCAAGAAGATCACCCCTTGGCCTCTTACGCCCTAAAGAAAATTGTCCTAGGCTTTGCAACCTCCCCCTATAACTCAAATCCATGATCACATTGAATGGCGGTGCTGGCTCGAAGGGCCGAATGGCCTCCTCCTGCACCTATTGTCTATAATCCGCAAGGTCAGGTAACAGCCCGGTGAAGCGCTTCTGCACCTTTTCAACCTAATGACCTCCTTCTTAAAGCTGTGTGACCAGAACTGCCCACAAGTATGGTCTCACCAATGACTTGCAACATGACATCCCAACTTTCGTACTTAATACCTTTAGAGTCGTAGAGTCATAGAGTGATACAGTGTGGAAACAGGCCCTTCGGCCCAACTCGCCCACACTGGCCAACAATGTTTCAGCTATCCTACTCCCATTTGCCTGCGCTTGGTCCATAACCCTCCAAACCTGTCTTATCCGTGTACTTGTCCAACTGTTTCTTAAATGATGGGATAGTCCCTACCTCCTCTGGCAGCTTGTTCCATACACCCACCACCCTCTGTGTGAAAAAGTTACCCCTCAGATTCCTACTTCAAGAGAGAGCTAGATAGAGCTCTTAAAGATAGCGGAGTCAGGGGGTATGGGGAGAAGGCAGGAACGGGGTACTGATTGTGAATGATCAGCCATGATCACATTGAATGGTGGTGAAGGCTCGAAGGGCCGAATGGCCTACTCCTGCACCTTTTGTCTATTGTCTTTTGTCTATTAAATCTTTTCCCCTTCACCTTGAACCTATGTCCTCTGGTCCTCGAGTCCCCTACTCTGGGTAAAAGACTCTGTGCATCTACACGATCTATTCCTCTCATGATCTTATACACCTCTACAAGATAACCCTTCATCCTCCTACGCTCCATGGAATAGAGACCCAGCCTACTCAACCTCTCCCTATAGCTCACACCCTCTAGTCCTGGCAACATCCTCGTAAATCTTTTCTGAACCCTTTCAAGCTTGACAATATCTTTCCTATAACATGGTGCCCAGAACTGAACACAATATTCCAACGAAAAGTGGAAACCACTGCCCAGTCCATCACGGATACTGACCTCCCCACCATCGAAGGGACCTACAGGTGTCACTGCCTCAAAAAGGCAGCCAGCATCATCAGAGACCCACGACACCCAGGCCACACATTCATTTCACTCCTGCCATCGGGAAGAAGGTAATGGGGCCTGAAAACTGTAACGTCCACGTTCAGGAACAGCTTCTTCCCAACAACCATCAAACTATTAAACACCACAACCTCCAACTAAACTCTGAACTACATAGACTTGGAAGGCATTGTTTTTCTCTTTGCACTATTATTGGTAGTTTCTTTTTTATACACTGAATTTTTTTGTAGTTTATTATGGTGTTTACAGAGTACTATGTTTATATATCTGTTCTGCAGCTGCAAGTAAGAATTTCATTGTTCCATTTCAGGACATATGACAGTAAAGCACCCTTGATTCTTGACCTGATTCTTGTCTGCCGATGGATTAGGTTCCTGTACATTTGAGCAAGACATGAGGAGCCTTTGAAGAAATCTTGACAGGAAAGAATAAATAGGACAGAGACTTAATATGCCATCTAAATTTATTTGAATTGGTATTTAATTCCAAGCTAAATCGATTTTCATTAAGCCTGTGTTCTTGAATGACTGGTACTTTGTAAATGGGATATAATTTATTATGGCTCATTTTGTTTTTGATGGCAGTGTTTAATGCAATTTCACTTCATCTTAATAATTAATTTGTGCAACTCAAAATACACAATGGAGATGAATATGTTAATGAATCCGCTTGCGTTGTAAGTGACCTTTCAGGTGACCAGCAGTTGTTGCCTTAAATACCTGTGGGATGTACCTTCACCAGCGGATAGAAATTGACCTATCTACGTTCCTTGTGTGCATTATCTGAGGTGAAGGTCGCACAATTTCCTCCGTAATGGCTTCCTGCAAGACTTCCCCCAACTCCATTTAGTATTTCACAATTGTACATTTATCCTCTTCATTTATTCAACCATCTTAGATGATGGTTTATTTCCCGGCAGTCAATAATTAAGGTAAGAGGGAATATCTTTGGCTTGGAACACGTGGTCTATTACATTGTAACTGGACATAAAACACAACTGCTCCACCATTCCGGGGTCATCGGTGTGGGTTCTGATTCGTTCTGTACCTTTTCATACCTCTAGTTTCCCCCCCCTTCCCCCCCCCCCCCCTGATTCTCAGTCTGAAGAAGGGTCTCGTGCCGAAATGTTACCTATTCCTTTTTTCCAGAGATGCTGCCTGACCCGCTGAGTTACGCCAGCATTTCGTGTCTATCTTTGGTGTATCTGCAGTTCCTTCCAACACATAAAACACAAAGTGCAGGATTAACTTAATGTGTCAAGCGGCACCTGTGGAGGGGATGGATAGGCTTGTATACACTGGAATTTAGAAGGATGAGAGGGGATCTTATCGAAACATATAAGATTATTAAGGGGTTTGACACGTTAGAGGCAGGAAACATGTTCCCAATGTTGGGGGAGTCCAGAACCAGGGGCCACAGTTTAAGAATAAGGGGTAGGGCATTTAGAACGGAGATGAGGGAAAACTTTTTCAGTCAGAGAGTTGTAAATCTGTGGAATTCTCTGCCTCGGAAGGCAGTGGAGGCCAAGTCTCTGAATGCATTCAAGAGAGAACTAGATAAAGCTTTTAAGGATTGCGGAGTCAGGGGGTAAGGGGAGAAGGCAGGAACGGGGTACTGATTGAGAATAATCAGCCATGATCACATTGAATGGTGGTGCTGGCTCAAAGGGCCGAATGGCCTCCTCCTGCATCTATTGTCTATTGTCCATAGGCAACCTTTCCAGTTGGAACCATGTGCTGGATATACATGGTGGTGGGGGGGGAGCTGATAGAAGGGTATAAAATTCCGAGAGGTATAGAGAGGGTAGACAGCCCTTTTTCTCAGGATGGAAATATCTAATACTGAGGGGCAAAGTTTAAAGGAGACGTGCGGGGCAAGTTTTACAAAGAGGCTACTGAGTGCCTAGAATATACTGTCAGGGGTGGTGGTGGACGCAGATCCGACCGTGGCATTTCAGAGGGATAGATTATGAATCATGTGCAGGCAAGTGAGAATTGGTCTTGGCATCATGTTCAGCACAGACATTGTGGGCTGGAGGGCCTGTTCCTGAGCTGTATTGTTCTACAGTATGTTCTATGTATGTTAAACATTGTTCTACAGTATGCTCCATGTATGTTAAACATTGTTCTAAAGTATGTTCTATGTATGTTAAACTACTGAAGTTTGTTTGTACATAGCAGCCTCTTTACATCCCAATTTTGGACAAATTTTGGATAATCTCATCTATATACTAAAACTCTCGTTTGTTTGTTTGTTTGTTTGTTTGTTCCTGAACTACAGCCAAAACAGTACACGATAGCATGACAATTTTAGGCCCACCTTGCTCACCGTCGTCCCTTTGGTGCTAACGGAAGTTTCATTGAAATCGGCGGAATATTTTTAAAGTTATTCACATTTTAAAGTTTAAATCTATCTCCTAGGGAGGGAGGGGGGAGGGAGGGAGTGAGGGGGGAGGATGTAAGATAAGGGGGGTTGAGGGGGATGGAGTGGGGGGGAGGGGAAGGGGGAGGGGAAGGGGGAGGGGAGGGGAGGGGGGGGAGGGGAGTGGGGAGGAGAGGGTGCTGCACCAATGCAGGGGAGGTTTGGGCACAACGGGTCCACTTGGTGTCGTGTTTACGAAAATCAACCAGGAGTGCATGGAAATCATACGTTGGAAAATAACTGTGCCAAGTTTATCATATCAGTGTGTCTTAAATATTAGTTTATAGCACAGAATGTTTTGTGCCAATAGACTTCCTTGCACCGGAATTTTGGCTAACACTGATTACTATAGTGACAATATAAGGTTTAGAATCAGAAAAAGATAAATATAAAATAAACTGATATCAGTCTCACGGCAGCAGCATCAGAATCTTGATATTTGTAAATTAAATTTCCTGGAAAGGTTTAACAAACTCTATAATGCAGTTACGCCACTTCGTAATGGAAACCAGAACAGTTCCAGCACAGATAAAACTGAGCAGCAAGTAATTGTTTGTGTAGCAGGTTGAACAACAAAGCACAAGAAAATAGGAGCAGGAGTATAGGAAGAGAAAAGGGTGAAGTCATGCAGAGTTAATGGTTCAATGGTTCAATGGTGCTTTAGTTTAGTTTTGAGACACAGCGCGCGCAGTAACAGGCCCTTCAGCCCACTGAGTCCCTGCCGACCAGCAATCACCCCTTACACCACCACTATCTGACACACTAGGGAGAATTTGCAATTTTACCAAAGCCAATTAAGCTACAAACCCGCACGTCATTGGAATGTGGGAGGAAACCGGAGATACCCACGCGGTCACGGGGAGAACGTACAAACTCCGTACAGACAACACCCATGGTCAGGATCGAACCCGGGTCTCTCTGGCGCTGTAAGGCAGCAACTCTACCGCTGCGCCACCTTGCCGCCCATTTGTCACTTGTGCAAAAGCACAAGTGAAATTCTTGTCTTACATACAGTTCAGTAAAGTATTGCCATACCTAAGCACAATTCAGCAAAGTGTACAGAAATAGTCCACTGAGACCACATACAGGAGGCGCCAGGTTTTGGTGCCATTATCAAAGTCCAGCCCGTGCTCTAGGTCTTATGAGCGGCGCCTGATCTAGGCAAACCCCAGGCTGCTGCAAGGCCTCCAGCCGTAATAGGGAGTCAGGCAAAAGATTAGAAAGCAGGATCTCTAGGGTAGTAATCTCTGGATAACGGCTGGTGCCACATGCAAGTGAAGTTAGGAATCGGGAGAAAGAATAGATGAATGCGTGACTCAAGAGTTGGTGCAGGCAGTAGGGTTTTTAGACCATTGGGATCTCTTCCGTGGCAGAGGTGACCTGTACAAGAGGGACCCGAACTGAAGGAGGACCAACAACCTTGCAGATAGATTCGCCAGTGCTACTCGGGACGTTTAAGCTAAAGTGGCAGGAGGGTTGGCGCCAGAGTAGTAGGTAAGGAATTGGAAGGACCGATAGGAAAGTAGAGGTCAGGTCTCCCTGCAACCTCTGGAAAACAATCCAAGACTGTCCAACGTCTCCCTGCAGCTCATACCCCCTAATCCAGACATCATTCTGGTAAACCTCCTCTGCATCCTTTCTAAAGCCTCCACATCCTTCTTGTAATGGGGTGACCAGATCTGCATGCAACACTCCAAATGCGGCTTAAATTTGGAGTGTTTAAATTCCAAATTTAAACACTCCAGTCCAGTAAAGACTGGAGTGGAGATATCAGGATGGAAATATCAGGATAGAAATATCTAATACCGAGAGGCAATATCCAGTAAAGCAGCATTATGACTTCCTGACTCTTAGAATTAATGCCCTGACCTATGAAAGCAAGCATGCTATATGCTATCTTCACCACACTATTACGCAGGAAATAATTATTACTAGTTTGAGGCCTGATATAGTGTTATGGTCAGTTAGTCAGCGGATAGTGTATTTTATAGAACTGATGGTGCCTTGGGAGAAACTTAGTGGATGAGGCTTATGAAAGGAAAAGGCTTAGCTATGTAGAGTTGGCAGCAGAAGTTGAGCAGCGAGGATGGAGAGCAAGAGTACGTCTGGTAGAGGTGGGTTGTAGTGATTTTATAGCGAGATCGACCACGTCGCTATTTGGAGAGCTAGGAATTCGCTGACAGAGTTTGCGTCAGGCTTTAAAGCAAACGTCAGAGGCAGCAGAGCAAAGCAGTAGGTGGATTTGGTGGAGAGGAAGTAATGTCAATTGGGGGCAGAAGGGAAACGTTTGACATGCAGTATGTGTATTTATTTGTAGCCGTAGTCTGTGTGAGTGTATCTTGGTTTTATTCAAGGGTGATATTTGTGATGTTACAAGCTTAATGATGGACTAGGATAAGTTGGAGATAGGATGCAGGTGTTTAGCATTTGTTAGAGTGAGCTAATAGGCTTGAATGAGATGAGTGTTGAGGTGAGGCGAGTGTTGTTCTGGCACACTAATGAGGTGAGTGTTGTTCTGGCACACCAGAACTAACTGTTGAGCCTTCCCGCGGTGTCATGGGCCTAACTCAACGAAACATCAGTGAAGGGAGGTGCCCACTTGACAACCCCAGTGATATACTTGCATTTATAAGATCCCTTTTTTCTTATGAGCTAGTTAACATGTAGGTAGCAAGTTTTTTTTTGCATATGGAGTAATCTATTGCCCTCAGCATAAGTTGATATATTCAGTTAGATAGTTAAATAATACTTTTAGGGTTGTTTTTTTTTAGTTAAGTGCTTATCCTGGAATTATAGTTTGTGTTTTAATTGTAATTTAACTGTTGTCTCCTTCCGTGAGCTAGGAATTGGTCCTCAAGATCCCTCTGCACTTTGGAGAGCACTTTCCCAACCCACTTCTATCAATGCAACATCCCACTCATTGACCGCAATGCTTACCAATATCTGGAAGAGTGCTACTTCTATCGGGGTGTGTTTCTCCCAAGTGTTTTGACTCCTGGGGAAATCGACCATGTACCTATGAGAATAGATCAACACAACAGGTTTAGGTTTAGGTTTACGTTTGGGTATAGGGTTGTCACGTGTACAGCAAAAAGCTTTATTTTGCACACCAGTTCCAGAGAAAATATACAATACAATACAATACAATACAATATATCTTTATTGTCATTGTACACGGGTACAACGAGATTGGGAATGCGCCTCCCAGACGATCCAATGTTCACAATGGGGTAGAGCCCTAATGACAGAGCCCAGAGTTATTTAGGGAAATGGCACTGAATTGATAGCACTGGGCCTGTACTCCTGGAGGTGGGACATCATTGAAACTTACCGAATAGTGAAATGTCTGGATGGAGTGAATATGGATTTGGACAGGATGTTTCCACTAGTGGGAGGGTTTAGGATCAGAGGCCATAGCCCCAGAATAAAAGGGTGGACAGTACCTTTAGAAATCAGGTAATACTGTACGTAATCCCAATTGAGACAAATTCAAGTACAATGGCGCAGCGGTAGAGTTGCTGCCTTACAGCGATAGAGACCCGGGTTTGATCCTGACTCCGGATACGGTCTGCGTGGAGTTTGTACGTTCTCCCTGTGACCACATGGGTTTTCTCCAGGGGTTCTAGTTTCTTCCTACATTCCAAAGATGCACAGGTTTGTAAATGAATTGGCTTCTGTAAATTGTCCCTGGTGTGTAGGATAGGACTAGTGTATGGGTGGTTGCTGGTCGGTGTGCACCTGGTGGGCCACAGGACCTGTTTCCACACTGTATCTCTGAACTAAACTAATAGGTAGAGAGAAGACAGTGTACGAAAATAACTGCAGATGCCGGTACAAATCGAAGGTATTTATTTCACAAAATGCTGGAGTAACTCAGCAGGTCAGGCAGCATCTCAGGAGAGAAGGAATGGGTGCGGTTTCGGGTCGAGACCCTTCTTCAGACGATATAGAGAGAAGACACCTCGTTTAGTTTTTTTTAAAGTTTTTAGAGATACAGCGCGGAAACAGGCCCTTTGGCCCACCGGGTCTGCACCGACCAGCGATCCCCGCATACTAACACTACCCTACACACACTAGGGATAATTTACACATACACCAAGCCAATTAACCTACAAACCTGTACGTGCTTGGAATGTGGGAGGAAACCGGAGATCTCGGAGAAAAAACTCACGGGGAGAACGTACAAACTCCATACAGACGGCACCCATAGTCTGGATCGAAACCGGGTATCCAGTGTTGTAAGGCAGCAACTCTATCGCTGCACCACCGTGCCGCCCCAAGGCCAAGATTTAATAAACGAAGGGTGGTGGGTGCATGGAACGAGCTGCCGGGAGAGGTAGGTGAGGCAGGTACTATCATAACGTTTAAGAGACAGTTGGACAGGTGCATGGAAAGGACAGGTTTAGAGGCTTATGGGCCCAGGACGGCAGGTGGGCCCTGTGGAGATGGGGCAGGTTGGTCGTTGTGTGCAAGTTGGGCCAAAGAGCCTGTTTCTGTGCTGTATGACTGTGACTTTATGAGAAGAGGAAGATACAAAGTGCAGAATATAGTGCATAGCAGTGTAGCACACCAGTTCCAGAGAGAATATCCAATGTTCACAATGGGGTAGAGGTGATATGGATAATGCCCTAACAATGACAGAGCCCAGAGTTATTTAGGGAAATGGCACTGTATTGATAGCACTGGGCCTGTACTCCTGGAGGGGGGACCTCATTGAAACTTACCGAATAGTGAAATGTCTGGATGGAGTGAATACGGATTTGGACAGGATGTTTCCACTAGTGGGAGGGTCTAGGATCAGAGGCCATTGCCTCAGAATAAAAGGGCGTATAGTACCTTTAGAAAGAAGCTGAGGAGGAATTTCTTTAGTTAGAGGATGGTGAATCTGGGGAATTCGTTACCACAGAAGGCTGTGGAGGCCTTCAAAGTATACATTTAAGGTGGAGATTGATAGATTCTTGATTAGTACGGTGTCATGGGGTTATGGGGAGAAGGCAGGAGAATGGGACTGAGAGGGAGAGATAGATCAGGTATGATTGAATGTGGGGGTGGCCTAATTATCCTCTACAACTTATGAACTTATGAAAGCCATGTGATGATCCTGATGATAAATTACATCTCTGAATAGATTTGGCAATCTTGTTGTAATCATTAGGGAGTAAAGCATGTGACACTGTGAAACTGAGCACGTTGTCTAATCTCTACAAATGCTTCCAGCATTGCCATCTGCAAATCCATTGCAGCATCAGTCTTCAGTCCTTTTCATCATCCATAATCTCTCCTGTAGACCCAATTCCAGTTTAGTACAAGATTAAAAATTCAGCCAGGCAGCATATCTGAACCTGACCTGCTGAGTTACTCCAGCATTTTGTGCCTGACCCGCTGAGTTACTCTAGCATTTTGTGCCTGACCCGCTGAGTTACTCTAGCATTTTGTGCCTGACCCGCTGAATTACTCCAGCATTTTTGTCTGATCCATTGAGTTACTCTAGCATTTTTGTGCCTGACCCGCTGAGTTACTCCAGCATTTTGTGTTCTCCAGAGATGCTGCCTGGCCCGCTGAGTTACTCCAGCTTTTGGTGTCTATCTTTGGTATAAACCAGCATCTGCAGTTCCTTCCTACACATAAAAATTCAGCCAAATGAGTGATATATCTAAATAATTATTTTTGTGTTTTTGTTCGGTGGCATGGCGATTTAAACTGAATCAAGGTAAATTTTCACCATTAGGAAGAGAAACTTTCTTGAAAATCCCTTAGTAATTGGAATCGAGGCATAAGATAATGCAGATGCTAGAATCTAAAGCAAAAAGCAACCTGCTGGAGAAACAGTGGGTGAGAGTGGGTCAGAGGTCTGAAGAAGAGTCTCGACCCGAAACGTCAACTATTCCTTTTCTCCAGAGATGCTGCCTGAGTTTTTTGTGTCTATCTTTTTTGCAGCTTTTTGGATCTATCTTCAGTCAGAGAGGGAAATGGACTGACAACATTTCGGGTCAAGAGCTTTCTACACATCTTGTAATTAAAATCTTGTTCAGGGTTATGTGAGGATTTGTATCAAAATTAGTGATAGAAGACCTACATCGATGAGTGCAGGTACCTACTGTTGTGATATTGCTAGGACTACTTTGTTGGTCACAAGGACTACTTTGTATGCCTGTGTATATAAGTGATTGGTGTGATTAGGCGGCCACTCTGGATCCAGGCGGCCTTGGAATAAACAGCCTGGAGTTAAGCTCCACCATGATAACATCTTAAACATGTGTACTCGTGGTCCTTCCAGAGTCACAACAAAGGTACAACAGGTACCGGACCACGAAGTACAACACCTACTGAATCACATCCCTGTGTGAAAGCCTATCTTTATCGAGAGAAAGCAAGAAATTCAAGAAGAAAAGCTACTCATAAGATTTCCTTTTAGGCTTTAGACTTTAGGGATACAGCGTGGAAACAGACTCTTCTTCCCACCGAGTCGGCACTGACCAACGATCACCCCGTACACTAGCACTATCCTACACACTAGGGACGATTTACAATTTTCCAGAAGCCAATTAACCTGGACGTCTTTGGAGTGTGGGAGGAAACCGGAGCACCCAGAGAAAACCCACATGGTCACAGGGGGAATGTACAAACTCCATACAGACAGCACCCGTAGTCAGGATCGGACCCGGGTGTCTGGTGCTGTAAGGCAGCAACTGTGCCGCACCCCGGGGGAGGTTTTTATCTCTAACTAGACCAAGTGGACCCGTTGGGCCCAAACCTCTCCTGCATTGGTGCAGCACCCTCTCCTCCCGCCCTCCCCCCTGCCGCCCTCTCCCCCTCCCCTCACCCCACCCTCCCCCTCACCTCCCCTCCCCCTCCTCCCCTCCTCCTGCTCCCCCTCCCCTCCCCCCTCACCCCCTCCCCTCTCCCTCCCTCCCCTCCCCCTCACCTCCCCCTCCCCTTCCCCCTCCCCTCCCCCTCCCCCACCCACTCCATCCCCCTCAACCCCCTTATCCTCCCTCCCTCCACCTCCCTCCCTCCACCCCCCCATCCCTCCCCCCCAGCAGATAGATTTAAACTTTAAAATGTGAATAATTTAAAAAATATAACGTCGATTTCAATGAAACCTCTTCCATTAGCACCAAAGGGACGACGGGGAGTAAGGTGGGCGTAATTGTCGTCCTATCGTGTACAGTTTTGGCTGTAGTTCAGGAACAAACAAAGAAACAAACACACGAGAGTTTTAGTATATAGATAATAACAAAGAGGTCATGACCAATACACGGCAAGGCCAATTCAAGGTCTCGTCAGCTCTATATTATTCGTTCCCTTAAGAAATTAATCTGAAGATGAAGATTAAGATGAAGCACCACAAGGCACTTCCCACCGCTGTAGGAGCAGGGAGGTTCTGCTGCAGTTGTACAGGGCCTTGGTGAGACCGCACCTGGAGTATTGTGTGCAGTTTTGGTCTCCTAACCTGAGGAAGGACGTTCTTGCCTTAGAGGGAGTACAGAGAAGGTTCACCAGATTGATCCCTGGGATGGCGGGACTTACATATGAGGAAAGACTGGATAGACTGGGCTTGTACTCGCTGGAATTTAGAAGACTGAGGGGGGATCTTATAGAAACATATAAAATTCTTAAGGGGTTGGAGAGGCTAGATGCGGGAAGATTGTTCCCGATGTTGGGGGAGTCCAGAACCAGGGGTCACAGCTTAAGGATAAGGGGGAAGTCTTTTAGGACCGAGATGAGAAAACATTTCTTCACACAGAGAGTGGTGAGTCTGTGGAATTCTCTGCCACAGAAGGTAGTTGAGGCCAGTTCATTGGCTATATTTAAGAGGGAGTTAGATGTGGCCCTTTTTGCTGAAGGGATCAGGGTGTATGGAGAGAAGGCAGGTACAGGCTACTGAGCTGAATGATCAGCCATGATCATATTGAATGGCGGTGCAGGCTCGAAGGGCCGAATGACCTACTCCTGCACCTATTTTCTATGTTTCTATGTTTATAAATATATTGTTTTCATCTTTAACAAATTCTGCTCTCTCATACTTGTAGAAGCACAAGTGGTGCTTGCAGTAACTGCTGTTGAACCCGTTCACTGGCTGATTGCACTGCCTGGACGCACGCAGTTGAGTGCACCTCAAGAGGAAATTGTTCAATCCTCCCATTGCTGCAGGCAGCCAATAAATCTCAGCGAAGTGGAAAAGGCAACTAGCTCCCAAATTGCTGTGTAGCCATGTGGTGAAGTGGTCATTTTGGAGAGGATGTTTGGGACAAAACTTGTTTCCACTGAGTTTTCGAGAGCAGATGATTTTTCAGGCTGGCTCGACAAAGCGTTGACCCGTGCCTGATTCTCTGCCGTGTGAAGTTGCTTAAGTCAGCCATGCATGGGATAACACTTCCAACTAGAAAATGTGATTTGCACCGCAAGCCCAAGACCCGAGGACCTTTTGCACCTGATGTAAAAATTGGAAATTTTCTAAAACAAAAAAGAGAACCATTTTCAGGATCACCTTGCCCATGTCTGCATCCTACAGCTTAGCAGTAAGGTCATCTGACCTACTTTTGGTGAGATTTTAGACTTTGTGATTCACTCAGGGATGTGCGAGGAGATGAGAATCTAACTGCCGGTCAGAGCACTACTCAGATTGAAGGTTCCTTATGGGCAGTGCAAGGAAGAAGAGAGGATCAGATCTGACGGATGATAATTGTCCTGCAATGTTAGCTCCCACTGCAGAGCCGGCTGCCTTGTGGATTGTTGACGGCATTTTCTATTTTTATTTTTTGCTACAAAGGGGAGTGGGATCGTTTTAAAGAGGATGAGACTATGTAGATTTAGAGTCATAGAGTGATACAGCGTGGAAACAGACCCTTCAGCCGAACTTGCCCACACCGGCCAACAAATCCATGCTACACTCGTCCCACCTGCCTGCGTTTGGCCCGTATCCCTCTAAACCTGTCCCATCCATGTACCTGCCTAACTTTTCCTTAAACGTTGGGACAGTCCCAGCCTCAACTACCTCCTCCGGCAGCTTGTTTCATACACCCTCCCACATTTACAGATTTTGTTTAGAGATACATCGCGGAAACAGGCCCTTTGGCCCACCAGGTCCATGCCGCCCAGCGATCCCCGCACATTAACACTATCCTACACACCCTAGGGACAATTTTTACATTTGCCCAGCCAATCAATTAACCTACATACCTGTGCGTCTTTGGAGTGTGGGAGGAAACCGAAGAACTCGGAGAAAACCCACGCAGGTCACGGGGAGAACGTACAAACTCCATAGATGCACGGGTTTGTAGATTAATTGGCTTCTGTAAATTGTCTCCATTGCTCGGGACAGAACTAGTGTATGATACTAAGCTGGGGGGTAGTGTGAATTGTGAGGAAGATGCAATAAGGCTGCAGGGTGAATTGGACAGGTTGTGTGAGTGGGCGGATACATGGCAGATGCAGTTTAATGTAGATAAGTGTGAGGTTATTCACTTTGGAAGTAAGAATAGAAAGGCAGATTATTATCTGAATGGTGTCAAGTTAGGAGTTCAACGAGATCTGGGTGTCCTAGTGCATCAGTCAATGAAAGGAAGCATGCAGGTACAGCAGGCAGTGAAGAAAGCCAATGGAATGTAAGCCTTCGTAACAAGAGGAGTTGAGTATAGGAGCAAAGAGGTCCTTCTACAGTTGTACCGGGCCCTGGTGAGACCGCACCTGGAGTACTGTGTGCAGTTTTCGTCTCCAAATTTGAGGAAGGATATTCTTGCTATGGAGGGCGTGCAGCGTAGGTTCACTAGGTTAATTCCCGGAATGGCGGGACTGTCGTATGTTGAAAGGCTGGAGCGATTGGGCTTGTATACACTGGAATTTAGAAGGATGAGGGGGGATCTTATTGAAACATATAAGATAATTAGGGGATTGGACACATTAGAGGCAGGAAACATGTTCCCAATGTTGGGGGAGTCCAGAACAAGGGGCCACAGTTTAAGAATAAGGGGTAGGCCATTTAGAACGGAGATGAGGAAGAACTTTTTCAGTCAGAGAGTGGTGAAGGTGTGGAATTCTCTGCCTCAGAAGGCAGTGGAGGCCAGTTCGTTGGATGCTTTCAAGAGAGAGCTGGATAGAGCTCTTAAGGATAGCGGAGTGAGGGGGTATGGGGAGAAGGCAGGAACGGGGTACTGATTGAGAGTGATCAGCCATGATCGCATTGAATGGCGGTGCTGGCTCGAAGGGCTGAATGGCCTACTCCTGCACCTATTGTCTATTGTCTATTGTCCATTGTATGGGTGGGAGAAAAAAACTGCAGATGCTGGTTTAAATCATAGAGGAAGCATCTGCTGAGGGCATGGATCCGGCGTTGGATAATGTACAGTTGGGGCCCGTTGCAGGTGTGTGTGAGTCAGGCCTGGAACTGTGGGGGAGTCAGAGCAAGGGCCTGCTGGTGGCATCGCAGCCAGTTTACAACGCAGGGCACGGAAGGAGAATTGTCGGGACGTGCGGCAGATCGGCTGTGTATCGACTAGGGTACGGGGTGATCGATCGCTGGTCGGCGCGGATTTGGTGGGCCGAAGGGCCTGTTTCCGCGCTGCATCTCTAAAACTACAAAGTGGAGTGAGGTTATTTTTAAATGAATGAGACCATGTAGATATGACCCCCATCCAAGGAGTAACTGGGACATGGAGAATTTTTAACTCTCTAATTGAGGTGTTACGATTGAGAGATCAAAGGGGAGTTTTATCCTAAAACTCCCAATGGTGCCTAGGCAAGTATGAAATGGAGACACAATAGACAATAGACAATAGGTGCAGGAGGAGGCCATTCGGCCCTTTGAGCCAGCACCGCCATTCAATGTGATCATGGCTGATCATTCTCAATCAGTACCCCGTTCCTGCCTTCTCCCCGTACCAATGAGCTGCAGATGCTGGAATCGTGCATAAAACATAAAGTCCTGGAGTAACTCAGCGGGACAGGCAGCATCTATGGGGGGAATAGACAGCCAATGTTTCAGGCCGGGACCGTTCTTCAGGCTGATTTTAGGAAAGGGGGGAGAAAGTTGGTAATGAGAGGTGAGGGCAGGACAAAGCCTGTCAAGCGATAGGTGGACACAAAAAGCAGGAGCAACTCAGCGGGACAGGCAACATCTCTGGGGAGAAGGAACGGGTGACGTTTCAGTGGAGAATGATAGGTGGATGCAGGTGAGAGGGGGGGGGGGGGGGTTGATGGGCTGATGGGTGGACAGAGTCCAGAGATGAAAAGGAGACAAAAGGGTGTCAGGTGAGAAGAGAAGAGTGAAATGTAAAGCCAGAAGGAGAGATTATAGGTGGAAGGGTATGGGGGGAAAAGGCAGGGCGAGATAGTGGTAGTATGGCACAGTTGCGCGATGGTAGAGTTGCTGCCTTACAGTGCTTGCAGCCGCGGAGATCCGGGTTCGATCCTGACCGCGGGTGCTGTCTGTACGAAGTTTGTACATTGTCCTCATGACCGCGCGTGTTTCCACCGAGTTCTTCGGTTTCCACCCACACTCCAAAACCGCACAGATTTGTAAATTAATTGGCTTGGTGTATGTGTAAAATTGTCCCTAGTGTGTGAAGGATAGCGTTACTGCGCGGGGATCGCTGGTCAGCGCGGACTAGATGGGCCGAAGGGCCTGTTTCCGTGCTGTATCTCTAAACTAAACTAAATAGTGGGAGAAATGTAGATTGATGATAAAAACAAAAGAATTTAATCAATTTGAAAATGAGGCTGTTAGGTAGCAAAATGTGGAAAAAGTGAAGGGGTCTGAATACTTTCTGAATGCACTGTACCTTGGAGTGTACCTGCTCAGTAAACTGGACTAGTCCAGGAACGCTGAGGCCCTGTACAAGAAGGGACAGGGCCGGCTGTACTTTTTGAGAAGGCTCTGCTCCTTCAATGCCTGCAGTGAGATGCTGCAGATGTTCTACCAATCGGTGGTGGCCAGTGCCATCTTTGCTGCCGTGTGATGGGACAGCAGGGCGAAGGCTGCGCACGCCAATAGGATCAACAACCTCATCAGGAAGGCTGGCTCCGTCCTGCGGGGCGGAGTTGGTTTCATGGGAGGTGGTCTTGGAGGGGAGGATGCTCCTCAAACTGCGGAGCATCCTGGACAATACAGCTCACCCCCTCCATGACACACTGGTCAACCTGAGGAGCACCTTCAGCAACTGACTGGTTCCACCAAAGATGCAGGACAGAACGCCACAGGAGATCCTTCTTCCCTGTGGCTATCAAACTGTACAACTCCCCCCCCCCCCTTCTGTCGTGGGGTAGACTGACTCCCCTCCTCCCCTCCCCACCTCCCCGCCCCCTCCTCCCCCTACTCCCCCTCCACCCCGCCTCCCCAATCTTTGCATATCCACAATCCTTTCCACTCGTCACTTTAGACAATAGACAATAGGTGCAGGAGGAGGCCATTCGGCCCTTCGAGCCAGCACCGCCATTCAATGTGATCATGGCTGATCATTCTCAATCGGTACCCCGTTCCTGCCTTCTCCCCATACCCCCTGACTCTGCTATCCTTAAGAGCTCTACCTAGCTCTCTCTCGAATGCATTCAGTTTCATGTTTCATGTTCCTTGTTGTGTTTTATGACTGTTGGCAGACCAATTTCCCTCCTGGGATAAATAAAGTTCTATCGTATCGTATCGCATTTCATCAGTGCAAAAGCTGCAATGTGCTAATGTTTGGAGAAAGAGGAGATACTCAGGAGAAACAAAAGTTACATTTAACGGTGGGTGGTTGAATACTGACACCTATTAAATGGGGTCGACCAATAACCACACACTTGAATCCTCGGTCTACAGATAGACGATTCTCCCTGCGGCTGGAATTCAAGACGTATGCTGACAAACTAGGGCACAATTTGCAATCCATTGTCCCGGTGCAATTTAAGGAACTAGATATTTGGGAATTGTAGACAGACACAAAAAGATGGAATAACTCAGCGGGACACGCAGCATCTCTGGAGAGAAGGAATGGGTGAATTTTCAATAGACAATAGACAATAGTTGCAGGAGGAGGCCATTCGGCCCTTCGAGCCAGCACCGCCATTCAATGTGATCATGGCTGATCATTCTCAATCAGTACCCCGTTCCTGCCTTCTCCCCATACCCCCTGACTCCGCTATCCTTAAGAGCTCTATCCAGCTCTCTCTTGAATGCATTCAGAGAATTGGCCCCCACTGTCTTCTGAGGCAGAGAATTCCACAGATTCACAACTCTCTGACTGAAAAAGTTTATCCTCATCTCAGTTCTAAATGGCTTACCCCTTATTCTTAAACTGTGGCCCCTTGTTCTGGACTCCCCCAACATTGGGAACATGTTTCCTGCCTCTAACGTGTCCAACATGTCCAACGTGTCCAACCCCTTAATAATCTTATACGTTTCGATTTTCGGTTCGAGACCCTTCTTCAGACCTGAAATGTCAACCATTCCTTCTCTCCAGTGATGCTCCAGTGATGCTGCCTTTCCCGCTGAGTTTCTCCAGCTTTTTGTGTCTATCTTCGGTTTAAACCAACATCTGCACTTCCTCCTTATGTATTTGGGAATTGTGCTAGTATTAACGAAACAGGCAAATATCAATGCCGTTGTCAAACAAATACTGCTCTTTCATTCACTGTCACGCCTGGCTTCATTACTAACATGTGAAAGACTTATTGACATTCATGATGACATTCATTCACCGTGCACTGGGCGATTTCAATCAATATGCATCTACTTCAGCTCTTATTATTCCTGTATCCAGCATAAACTCCTGCAGTCAGTTATTGTGTATATTCAAAGCAGGGCAGTTTAATTTGCAAGAAAATAAACTTGTCGGAAAATGTCCGCTGTTCTGGCAACAGTCTGAAGAAGTGTCTCGAGCCAAAACACCACCTATTCCTTTTCTCCAGAGATGCTGCCTGTCCCGCTGAGTTACTCCAGCATTTTGTGTCTCTCTTCAGTGTAAACCAGCGCCTGCAGTTCCATCCTACACATCATCATGCTTATCAGACAACACAAGAATGTCCACATCAGCAATGACAGGAGTCTCCCCCCTCAACTCCATCCAAGGACCCAAACAGTCTTTCCAGGTGAGACAGAGGTTCACCTGCACCTCCTCCAACCTCATCTATTGCATCCGCTGCTCCAGATGTCAACTTATTTACATCGGCGAAACCAAGCGCAGGCTCGCCGATCGCTTCGCTCAACACCTGCGCTCGGTCCGCGTTGGCCAAACTGGTCTCCCGGTGGCCGAGCACTTCAACTCCCCCTCCCATTCCCAGTCGGACCTTTCTGTCATGGGCCTCCTCCAGTGCCATAGTGAGGCCCACCGGAAATTGGAGGAACAGCACCTCATATTTCGCCTGGGCAGCTTGCAGCCCAGTGGTATGAACATCGACTTCTCCCACTTTAGATAGTTCCTCTGTCCCTCTCTTCCCCTCCCCCTTTCCCAGATCTCCCTCTATCTTCCTGTCTCCACCTATATCCTTCCTTTGTCCCGCCCCCCTGACATCAGTCTGAAGAAGGGTCTCGACCTGAAACGTCACCCATTTCTTCTCTCCTGAGATGCTGCCTGACCTGCTGAGTTACTCCAGCATTTTGTGAAGCAATGACAGGAATTCAGCATTATAGTATCTCAAAAGCTTTTCTAACCATTTTTCACTGTTCAGTTTGGTCTCTCTCCCAAAGATGCCAGCATTTGAATATAAATTGAGTAACCTGCACCATCCTACAAACCAAATCTAAAGTTTAGAACCTATTTTCCCACTTTAAAAATATTAAATATACATGCTGTCTATAGACATAGAACACAGAACAGAGAACAGTACCGCACAGGAATAGGCCCTTTGGCCCACAATGTCTGTGCTGAACATGATGCCAGGTTAAACTAATCACCTTTAACTGCTTGCGGCCATATCCTTACATTCTATGCAGGACTGACAATTCTTCTTCCATTCTTTCTCCGTCTATTTGGTCAGTTTTTGGTGGTGCAGCAGCCAGGGCCGTCTTAACGCATGGGCCTGATGGGCACTTGCCCGGGGCCCCACGAGCATAAGGGCCCCATGCTGATCTGTGTATGTTAAGTGACTTGCAATAAATAAATACTACTTTAAAAATGTAGGTTCAATAAGTGCTTTTTTTCGCAACATTTTCGGTCACTAAGTGCTTCTCACAGCGATCTGTAAGTGCTTTTCGCAACAATGTAGCACCCTAAGTCCATCGCTAAGTGCTTTTCGGTAAGTGCGTTTCGCCGGCACGACGGGGGGGGGCTGGTAGGGAAAGAGGGGGGGGAGAGTAACGGTAGGGGCCCCAGTACACTGCTTTGCCCGGGGGCCCATAATGCTGTAAAAACGGCCCTGATTGCAGCCTCACAGCGCCAGAGGCCTGGGTTCAATCCTGACTACGGAATGTCTGTATGGAGTTTGTACGTTCTCCCCGTGACCTGCATGGGTTTTCTCCGGGATATCCGATTTCCTCCCACACTAGAAGACGTGCAGGTTTGTAGGCTAATTGGCTTGGTATAAATTGTAAATTGTCCCTAGTGTGAGGAGGATAGTGTAAGTGTGCCGGGATCGCTGGGCAGCGCGGACTCGGTGGGCCGAAGGGTCTGTTTCCGTGCTGCATCTCTAAACTAAACTAAAAGTAAAACAATCTGGTCAGGAAAAATCAATGTCATAAAATCATAAGATCATAAGTGATCAGAGCAGAATTAGGCCATTCGGCCCATCAAGTCTACTGCACCATTCAATCATGGCTGATCCATCTCTCCCTCCAAATCTCATTCCCCTGCCTTCTCTCCATCACCCCTGACATCCGTACTAATCTAGAATCTATCTATCTCTCTGCCTTAAAAATATCTACTGACTTGGCCTCCAGAGCTATCTGTGGCAAGGAATTCCACAGATTCCCACCCTCTGAATAAAGAAATTTCTCCTCATCTCCTTCCTAAAAGAACGTCCTTTAACTCTGAGGCTATGACCTCTAGTCCTAGACTCCCCCATTGGGGAAACATCCTCTCCTCATCCACTCTATCCAAGCCTTTCACTATTCTATATGTTTCAATGAGGTCCCCCCTCATTCTTTTAAATTCTGTCAACAGAAATGTTGGCACAAAAACAATAATAAAGGACTCAAAGACCTCCTAAAGAAAGCTCTTCCCAGTCAACACCTTGCAGCCAAACTATGACTGCCAAAGACCAGGGCTGCAGTATATTTGCAAATCAGACCAGAATGAGAAAAATACTTTTTTCATCCAGAGAGTTAAGAATCTGTGGAATTCTCTGCCACAGAAGGCAGTAGAAGCCAATTCACTGGATGAATTTAAAAGAGAGTTAGATAGAGCTCTCGGGGCTAGCGGAATCAAGGGATATGGGGAGAAGGCAGGAACGGGTTACTGATTGTGGATGATCAGCCATGATCATGATGAATGGCGGCGCTGGCTTGAAGGGCCAAATGGCCTCCTCCTCCACCTATTTTCTATTCTATTCTATTCTATTCTGTTCTATTCTGATACAATGCTTGATCTCATTTGAGATCCACCATAACCGGCAAGACAATCTCGGTTTTTATATTGGAAAGCACCAAGACTGGGTTGACAAACTAGAACCAGGAGAATCAAGATCCAATAAATAGTAAGTGTAATGTGTTACCAATATCAGCTGCAGCCAAAATAGCTTCTGACAGTTCTTCAGTCAATGAGGCAGCCAGTGTCTCCAGAGGAGCAAATTAATGATCTACTCAACAAGACTCTTCATAGGTTTATAGGATATAGGAACGGAATTAGGCCATTCGGCCCGTCAAGTCTACCGCCATTCTATCATGGCTGAACTACCTTCCCCTCTCTACCAGAGGGAATTTGTGGAATTGTGGAAGGCATTCTCCTGCTTTCTCCCCACAACCCCTGACACCCGTACTAATCAAGAATCTATCAATCTCCGCCTTAAAAATGTCCATTGACTTGGGCTCCACGGCCTTCTGCGACAATGAATTCCACAGTTCACCACCCTCTGACTAGAGATCAAAGTCTTTGACCCTGACCCTGCCTTGCCCTGACCCTGTCATCCGCAACAATCTTAGAAACAGAAACATAGAAAATAGGTGCAGGAGGAGGCCATTCGGCCCTTCGAGCCAGCACCGCCATTCATTGTGACCATGGCTGATCGTTCCCAATCAATAACCCGTGCCTGCCTCCCCATATCCCTTGATTCCACTAGCCCCTAGAGCTCTATCTAACTCTCTCTTAAAGAGCAAGAGGAAACCAGGCCCAGGGACTTTAGAGATGCAATAGTTGTGACCTATGTCAAACAATGAGATTCCCGATGGTGGGAGAGTGACAATAGACAATAGACAATAGACAATAGGTGCAGGAGGAGGCCATTCGGCCCTTCGAGCCAGCACCAACATTCAATGTGATCATGGCTGATCATTCTCAATCAGTACCCCGTTCCTGCCTTCTCCCTATACCCCCTGACTCTGCTATCCTTAAGAGCTCTATCTAGCTCTCTCTTGAATGCATTCAGAGAATTGGCCTCCACTACCTTCTGAGGCTGAGAATTCCACAGATTGACAACTCTCTGACTGAAAAGGTTTTTCCTCATCGGGTGCTGCACTGTAAGGAGTTTGTACGTTCTCCCCGTGACCTGCGTGGGTTTTCTCCGAGATCTTCGGTTTCCTCCCACACTCCAAAGACGTACAGGTATGTAGGTTAATTGGCTGGGTAAATGTAAAAATTGTCCCTAGTGGGTGTAGGATAGTGTTAATGTACGGGGATCACTGGGCGGCACGGACTTGGAGGGCCGAAAAGGCCTGTTTCCGGCTGTAGATATATGATATGATATGATATGATATAAATGGCCTACCCCTTATTCTTAAACTGTGGCCCCTTGTTCTGGACTCCGCCAACATTGGGAACATGTTTCCTGCCTCTAACGTGTCCAACCCCCGATAAGATCTCCTCTCATCCTTCTAAATTCCAGTGCATACAAGCCTGGTCGCTCCAATCTTTCAACATATGATAGTCCCGCCATTCCGGGAATTAACCTAGTAAACCTACGCTGCACGCCCTCAATAGCAAGAATATCCTTCCTCAAATTTGGAGACCAAAACTGCACACAGTACTCCAGGTGCGGTGGCACAGTTTGGTTCAATTCAGACCACAGGTGCTGTCTGTGTGCCGTTTGCATGTTTTCCCTGTGACTGTAAGTGTTTCCTCCAGGTGTTTCGGTTTCCTCCCACATCCCAAAGACGTGTGTGGTTGTAGGTTAATTGGCCTTTTGTAAATTGCCCCATATGTTCGGGAGTGGATGAGAATGTGGGATAAGATAGAACTAGTGTGAACTAGTGTGAAGTGTGGTTGGTGTGGACTCAGTGGGTCGAAGGGCCTGGCATAAGGAGCTGACAGTTGAATCTTGTTTTCTCAGAATTGTTGCCAATAACGTGTCTTCCTGACATATTCGACACTGAAAGCAGAGTTTTCTGTCAATTCACTTTGCAGTCACATTTGTGTATCTCTGAACTAAGCAAAACTTAACTAAACCACAGAGTAGTCTTCCCGGTATTGTCTACGGGGAAATACCCTCCTGGACAACTGCCATGATGCAGATTCCATCTATCAAGAGATCCCACACCACACCACCCCACACCACACATCAAATAATGTAGAGGGCTACTCCCTGAAAGTGGCAACACAAATAGATAAAGATGTCATATGGTATGCTTGTCTTCACTGGTCTGGACAATGAGCATAATCAGGAAGTCATGATTTTTTTTTAGATTTAGAGATACAGCGCAGAAACAGGCCCTTCGGCCCACCGAGTCCGCGCCGCCCAGCGATCCCCACACATTAACACTATCCTGCGCTCACTAGGGACAATTTTTTATATATGCCCAGCCAATTAACCTACATACTGTACGTCTTTGGAGTGTGGGAGGAAACCGAAGATCTCGGAGAAAACCCTCGCAGGTCACAGGGAGAATGTTACAAACTCCGTACAGACGGCGCCTGTAGTCAGGATCGAACCTGAGTCTCCGGCGCTGCATTCGCTGTAAGGCAGCAACTCTACCGCTGCGCCACCTGTAGCTTTATAGGACTGTCTTTAGGCCATATTTGGAGTATTGCATGCTGTTCTGGTCGCCCCATTATAAGATGTGGAGGCTTTAGAAGGAGTGTGGAGGAGGTTTACTAGAATACCTCCCTTCTACCTCATTGGAGACCTTCGAACTATCTTTAATCGGACTTTGCTGGACTTTATCTTGCACTAAACGTTATGCCCTTTATCCTGTATCTGTGGATGGCTTGATTGTAATTATGTTTATTCTTTCACTGGCTGGATAGTGCACAACAAAAAGCTTTTCACTGTTCCTGACAAGTGACAAATTTAGTTTAGTTTTAGAGATACAGTGCGGATACAAGCTCTTTGGCCCACCGAGTCCACGCCGACCACAAATACCCGCACACTAACGCTGTTCTACACACACTAGGAACAATTTACAATTGCACCAAGCCAATTAGCCTACAAACCTGTACGTCTTTGGAGTGTGGGAGGAAATAGGAGTTCTCGGAGAAAACCCACGCAGGTCACGGGGAGAACGTACAAACTCCGTACAGACAGCACCTGTAGTCAAGTCAAGTCAATTTTATTTGTATAGCACATTTAAAAACAACCCACATTGACCAAAGTGCTGTACATCAGTTCAGGTACTAAGTACGAACATACAATGGCACACAAACATAACAGCACATACATAAACAGTTCACAGCGCCCCCTCAGAGGGCCTCAAACGCTAGGGAGTAGAAATAGGTTTTGAGCCTGGACTTAAAGGAGTCAACGGAGGGGGCAGTTCTGATGGGGAGAGGGATGCTGTTCCACAGTCTCGGAGCTGCAACCGCAAAAGCGCGGTCACCCCTGAGCTTAAGCCTAGACCCCGGGATAGTGAGTAGCCCCAAGTCGGCCGACCGGAGGGGACCTGGAGGTCAGGATCGACCCGGGTCTCTGGCACTGTAAGGCAGCAACTCCACCGCCCAATATTGAACTAAACTGAACTAAACTAGTATCTAAACAATCCACCCGCCAGCCCCATCAAAGACCACCTGTCCCACTGGTGGTGGAGTCTGAAGAGTTCTCTTTGGACTCATTCGCCACCTTATAAGCCACAGCGATGCAGTGACAGCGAATCTTCCACAATCCTACGGGACTGTCTAAGGAGAAGAATGTGGCCAAATTTAGCATCCTGCTGACGCTGGAATTACCAGCATCTGCTGATTCTGTTAACTGTGTATGCAGGGACAGTGCCTATGTTAGACGCCTGCCTCTGCTATTTTACTCTGCAGCAATTCATTATTAACAGGAAAAATATTGCACCGCGGTCTTGTAAACCAATAAAATATTCATGTCAAATGCAGGAAAATAAAAATAGGAGCTGAAAAATAACCGTAAAGGTTGGACATCCGAATCGGCTGCAATTAACTGGCAGATCAGTTCGCGCGTCTGACAAGCACGAAGAGGCTAATACTTTGGATGAACCCATAAAGGAATTTTCATTAACCTGAAACATTGGGCGGCACGGTAGCGCAGCAGCGCAGCGGTAGAGTTGCTGCTTTACAGCGAATGCAGCGCCGGAGACTCAGGTTCGATCCTGACGACGGGTGCTGCACTGTAAGGAGTTTGTACGTTCTCCCCGTGACCTGCGTGGGTTTTCTCCGAGATCTTCGGTTTCCTCCCACACTCCAAAGACGTACAGGTATGTAGGTTAATTGGCTGGGTAAATGTAAAAATTGTCCCTAGTGGGTGTAGGATAGTGTTAATGTATGGGGATCGCTGGGCGGCACGGACTTGGAGGGCCGAAAAGGCCTGTTTCCGGCTGTATATATATGATATGATATGATATGATTTAAGCCTTCTCCCCTCTCCTGCCTGGCCTGCTAATTATTTCCAGCATTCATTATTTTTACTTCAAATTTTTTTTGCGTGATACAACATGGACACGTGCCCTCTGGCCTATCGAGTCCACACTGACCACTTGCCTACAAATAATTTTCTCATAGAAATGCCTTTAACTAAATAACATTTTTTAAAGGCATACATATTTTCCCATTTCCAGTTCTAAATAAATGAAGCACTTAAAACATAGAAAACTATGAACCCCGTATGGAGTAAAAAGGCCCAATATGAATCTATGATTAAAGTGTATTAATGAAAGCAGTTCAGTAGGTGTAGTTTACATGGTCTTCAACAAGGCCTTTAGTTTGATTTATTATTGTCACATGTACTGAGGTACAGTGAAAAGCTATTTAGTTGCGTGCTATCCAGTCGGCGAAAAGAGTGTATATGATTACAATCAATCCGTCCACAGTGCACAGGTGCAGGATAAAGGGAATAACGTTTATTGCAAGATAAAGTCCTGGTGAAATAAAGATTGAAAAGAGTGGAGCGATTGTAATGAATGACAGTCGTACACTAAGCTTTTTCAGTCAGAGAGTTGTGAATCTGTGGGATTCTCTGCCTCAGAGGGCAGTGGAGGCCAATTCTCTGAATACATTCAAGAGAGAGCTGGATAGAGCTCTTAAGGATAGCGGAGTCAGGGGGTATGGGGAGAAAGCAGGAACGGGGTACTGATTGAGAATGATCAGCCATGATCACATTGAATGGCGGTGCTGGCTCGAAGGGCCGAATGGCCTCCTCCTGCACCTATTGTCTGTTGTCTATAGCAGATCCACTTCTGGGACCAGCACACAGAGAGTCACCTGGTTTTGGCGCCATCTTGTTTTCAACTTGTCTCTGACAAGGTTCCATGTGGGAGACTGGTTCGAAAGTTGGGAGCCCATGGGATCGTACACTAAGCAGTGAATTGGATCCAAAATGGTTTGGTAATCGGAGGTAGACTGGGAAGGTAGAGGATTGTTTTTGTGTTTGGAAGCCTATGACCAGCGGTGTATCACAGAGATCGGTGCCGAGACCTTTACTTGTGTAATGTTCATTAACAACTTGGGTGTGAATGCAGACGGTACAATTAAATGCCTTCATAGATGAAAATTGGTGGCGTTGTTGATAATGACGAGGGCAGTCTTGAACTACAGGACAAAAGTGATGGAGATGCAGATACTGGAATCTTGAGCAAAACACAAAGGGCCGGAGTAATTCAGAGGATCAGGTGGCATCTGGGGAGGGAATGGATTTTGGATCCATTCTCACCACAAATGTTGCCTTGCACGCTGAGTTACTCCAGCGTTTTATGTTTTGGATGAAATCGATGAGTTGGTAAGATGAACTGAGGAATGACAAATGGAATTTAGCCCTGTGTGTGAAATGATATACATAGAAACATAGTTAATAGGTGCAGGAGTAGGCCATTCGGCCCTTCGAGCCAGCACCACCATTCAATATGATCTTGGCTGGTCATCCAAGATCAGTACCCCATTCCTGCTTTCTCCCCATATCCCTTGATTTCGTTAGCCCTCAGAGCTAAATATAACTCTCTCTTGAATACATCCAGTGATTTAGATGGATGGCTAGCAATGAATGGGATTGAAATTTATAATAATCTTTTGTGGATGAACCATAAAATATTTAGAACCTTTGCAGGTTCAATGTGGAATATTTTCTTCCATCTAGATTGAATAAGTTTACTGATGTGAGATATATTATTGAAGAAATAAACTGTATGGTCTGAAAAGTATTTTCACACACCTTACACATATCTGAGTATTGGGCATTAAGAAGGCATGTGGGATAATTGGGTAACCCTGTAAAAGGAGGTGACACCTTCACGATAGTTAGTTAGTTAGTTAGTTAGTTAGTTAGTTAGTTAGTTAGTTAGTTAGTTAGTTCGTTAGTTAGTTAGTTAGTTAGTTAGTTAGTTAGTCAGTTAGTTAGTCAGTCAGTCAATCAGTCAGTCAGTCAGTCAGTCAGTCAGTCAGTCAGTCAGTCAGTCAGTCAGTCAGTCAGTCAGTCAGTTAGTTAGTTAGTTAGTTAGTTAGTTAGTCCTTGGGTGAATTAACATCAGGCCATGTACGATAAATGGTGGAAGCTTAGGGTGGATCAAGGAACAGAGGCATCCTGGTGCAAGGCCAAAGGTTCCCCATATATATATAAGATGGTTAATAGACAATAGACAATAGACAATAGGTGCAGGAGGAGGCCTTTCGGCCCTTCGAGCCAGCACCGCCATTCAATGTGATCATGGCTGATCATTCTCAATCAGTACCCCATTCCTGCCTTCTCCCCATACCCCCTGACACCACTATCCTTAAGAGCTATATCTAGCTCTCTCTTGAATGCATTCAGAGAATTGGCCTCCACTGCCTTCTGAGGCAGAGAATTCCATAGATTCACAACTCTCTGACTGAAAAGGTTTTTCCTCGTCTCAGTTCTAAATGGCCTACCCCTTATTCTTAAACTGTGGCCCCTTGTTCTGGACTCCCCCAACTTTGGGAACATGTTTCCTGCCTCTAACATGTCCAACCCCTTAATAATCTTATACGTTTCGATAAGATCCTTAATAATCTTATACATTTCGATAAGAAGGCATAGGGGATACTTTCATTCATTAACTGAGGTAAAATTAGGATCACAGCTAAAATATGATAAGCTTAAAAAATATTGTTTCAGAAACCTTAGAATTTTCAAATATTATTCTGAGGAATAAAATTCTGCTCTTGAAGTAAAAATTCAAGGTTGGCGTGCTTATTCGTCTGTAACTACAACTAAGAAAGTCACTAAAAACGGTCTTGAAGACTGATTCATTAATGCCTAACGATTTCAAATGTGGAATGCTGCTCAGTTTTTGTAACGAGAACACTGGGTCAAATATTCTACTCGCAACTGTTGATCCTTCAAAAGGACAGGACAGAATTAGTGCCGGTGTCAGGGGTTATGGGGAGAAGGCAGGAGAATGGGGTTGAGAGGGAAAGATAGATCATCCGCGATTGAACGGTAGAGAGTGGTGAAGGTGTGGAGTTCTCTGCCTCAGAAGGCAGTGGAGGCCAGTTCGTTGGATGCTTTCAAGAGAGAGCTGGATAGAGCTCTTAAGGATAGCGGAGTGAGGGGGTATGGGGAGAAGGCAGGAATGGGGTACTGATTGAGAGTGATCAGCCATGATCGCATTGAATGGCGGTGCTGGCTCGAAGGGCTGAATGGCCTACTCCTGCACCTATTGTCTATTGTCTATTGTCTATTGTCTAGACTTGACGGGCCAAATGGCCTGATGTTGCTCCTAGAACCTATGAACAGGACGTCACAGGCAGTAACTCCAGGTTTTCACTTTTAACCCTACGTATGGATGCACAAGTAGTTGGATAGTTTCATAGACTATTAATGATGGATATAATCAGTTTTCCATGATTATAGCCACAAATTATCGTCAAGAAAATGTTCTGATGGCATCCGCCTGTCTTTGGTATAACAAGATATGGTCTTCACCTGTTCCTATTTCTTGTGTTCCAATTAATAAATACCAACTGTTCCCTCTTGTCCACTTCTTTCCCCAAGCCAGGAGATGAGTGTGTTCAATAACCTTTCTTGTAAACCTTTAAGTGAAATTGGTGGCGTTGTTGATAATGATGAGAGCAGTCTTACACGACAGGAATGGGTCGACTGGGCTTGTATTCACTGGGATTACGAAGGATGAGAGGGGATCTCATAGAAACATATATACAATTCTTCAGGGATTGGAAAGGCTAGATGCAGGAAAAATGTTTGCGATGTTGGGGGAGTCCAGAACCAGGGGGTCACAGTGTAAGAATAAGGGGTAGGCCATTTAGGACTGGGATGAGGAGAAACTTTTTCACCCAGAGAGTTGTGAATCTGTGGAATTTTCTGCCACAGAAGGCAGTGGAGGCCAATTCACTGGATGTTTTCAAGAGAGAGTTAGATTTAGCTCTCAGGGCTAACGGAATCAAGAGATATGGGAAGAAAGCAGGAACGGGGTACTGATTGTGGATGATCAGCCATGATCATATTGAATGGTGGTGCTGGCTCGAAGGGCCAAATGGCCTCCTCCTGCACCTATTTTGTATTTTTCTTTGTTTCTATGTTTCCCCAGGCCAGGAGGTAAGTGTATACAGTAACATTTCTTGTAAGCCTTTAAGTGCTGGGTGTACAGCATTCAGTCATATCTATTCACTGTTATCTACAACCCATTTAGATTAATCCAAAACAAAAATACTTCCAGGCGTATCCCTTAAATATTCCTTGCAAACAGAATCCTACAATGAGAGCAGCACAAAAAAATAAATGTCATTCCTAACAATGAAAGAATGTATGGGTTTCTATAGCATGTGTAATGTTCTATAGATTCAGGATCAATTCCCGTGGATTGAAGGGTAGTTAATGTTATCCCACTTTTTAAGAAAGGAGGGAGAGAGAAAACGGAAAATTATAGACCAGTTAGCCTGACATCAGTGGTGGGGAAGATGCTGGAGTCAATTATAAAAGAAGAAATTGCGGAACATTTGGATAGCAGTAACAGGATCGTTCCAAGTCAGCATGGATTTACGAAGGGGAAATCATGCTTGACTAATCATCTGGAATCTTTTGAGGATGTAACTAAGAAAATGGACAAGGGAGAGCCAGTGGATGTCGTGTACCTGGACTTTCAGAAAGCCTTTGATAAGGTCCCACATAGGAGATTAGTGGGCAAAATTAGAGCACATGGTATTGGGGGTAGGGTGCTGACATAGATTGAAAATTGGTTGCCAGACAGGAAACAAAGAGTAGGCATTATTGGGTCCCTTTCAGAATGGCAGGCAGTGACTAGAGGGGTACCGCAACGCTCGGTGCTAGGACCGCAGTTATTTACAATATACATTAATGAATTAGATGAAAGGATTAAAAGCAACATTTGCAAATTTGCAGGTGACACAAAGCTGGGTGACATTGTGAACTGTGAAGAGGATGCTTTGAGGTTGCAGGGTGTCTTGGACAGGTTCTGTGAGTGGGCAGATGTATGGCAGATGCAGTTTAATGTGGATAAATGTGAGGTTATCCACTTTGGTGGTAAGAACAGGAAGGCAGAATATTATCTGAATGTTGTCAAGTTAGAAAATCGAGAAGTACAAAGAGATCTGGGTGTCCTTGTTCATCAGTCACTGAAAGTAAGCATGCAGGTACAGCAGGCAGTGAAGAAAGCTAATGGCATGTTGGCCTTCATGACAAGAGGAGTTGAGTATAGGAGCTGCAGTTGTACATGGCCCTAGTGAGACCGCACCTGGAGTACTGTGTGCAGTTTTGGTCTCCAACTTTGAGGAAGGACATTCTTGCTATTGAGGGCGTGCAGCGTAGGTTTACTAGGTTAATTCCCGGAATGGCGGGACTGTCGTATGTTGAAAGATTGGAGCGACTGGGCTTGTATACACTGGAATTTAGAAGGATGAGAGGGGATCTTATTGAAACATATATGATTATTAAGGGATTGGACATGCTAGAGGCAGGAAACATGTTCCCAATGTTGGGGGAGTCCAGAACCAGGGGCCACAGTTTAAGAATAAGGGGTAGGCCATTTAGAACGGAGATGAAGAAAAACGTTTTCACTCAGAGAGTTGTGAATCTGTGGAATTCTCGGCTTCAGAAGGCAGTGGAGGCCAATTCTCTGGATGCTTTCAAGAGAGAGTTAGATAGAGCTCAATGATAGCGGAGTCAGGGGGTATGGGGAGAGGGCAGGAACAGGTTTCTGATTGTGAATGATCAGCCATGATCACATTGAATGGCGGTGCTGGCTCGAAGGGCCAAATGGCCTACTCCTGCACCTATTGTCTATTATTTAGTATCTATTGTTTTGGAACTTTAGCACTTTCCATTCATAAATATTTTTGAATCGTGGGTCAATCAGGGCTTGGTTTGAGAACAGCTCTGCGTAAGATCACAAGACATTGCTGAGAGTTGTAAATGTACCCCAGTCAATCACAGAGACCAGACTCCATCTACACTTCGCATTGCTTCGGAAAAGCAGCCAACATAATCAACAACGTGTCCCAATCTGGCCATTCCTCCTTCTCCCCGCTCCCGTACAGCAGATTGTGCAGAAGCTTGAAAGCGCGCACCACCAGACTCACGAGCAGCTTCTTCCCCACTGCTATCAGGCTTCTGAATGGTCCTTCCATAAGCTAGGGTACTGTCTGATTCACCATTGCAGACATACAATGCAATACAATACAATACAAACTTTATTGTCATTGTGCAGTGTACAAGTACAGAGACAACGAAATGCAGTTAGCATCTTAACCAGAGTGCATGCGATGGAATAGTAAAACATATAATATATACATATATGCACAGTAAACAGTAGTGGAAATTCCAGTGAGCGAGATCAGTCACTGATGGGAGGAGTGCCCGGTGGGGGGGGGGGGGGGGGGGGGGAGGGGGAGGGGGGGGGAGATGGCAGCAATCACCGAAGCGCAGAGTTAAGTAAGGTAACGACCGCAGGAAAGAAGCTGTTCCTGAACCTGCAGGTCCGGGATCGGAGAGACCTGTAGCGCCTCCCAGATGGGAGGAGGGTAAACAATCTGTGGTTGGGGTGAGAGCTGTCCTTGACGATGCAGCGCGCCCTTCGCAGACATCGCCTACTCTGGATAGACTCAATGGAGGGGAGTGAGGAACCGGTGATGCGTTGGGCAGTTTTCACCACCCTCTGCAGTGCTTTCCGGTCGGAGACAGAGCAGTTGCCATACCATACTGTGATACAGTTAGTAAGGATGCTCTCGATAGTGCAGCGGTAGAAGTTCACCAGAATCTGAGGAGACAGATGGACCTTCTTTAGGCCAATTCATGGCACTTCATCTATGGAACTGATGCGCTACAATGCTGAGAACTATATTCTGCACTCAGTATCTTCCCCTTTGGTCTACCTATTGTGTGTGAGTTTGACTTGATTATAATTACATACAGTATATGTGATTTGTTTGGACAGCATGAAAAACATAGCTTTTCGCTATACCCCGGTTCACATGACAGTAATAAACCTGAACCTAACTGTGTGGAAATTGTCGTTGATGAAATAACAATCCACAAAGTATAGATTACAATTCCAAATGACTTATTTTCCACAAGAACATGACCACCTGGCTTCACCAATGAATTTTCCGTTGACTCTATTTCTTTTTTCCTTTACAGGTAGCATCAACGGAAGTACGTTTCGGGCCCATGAGACTGATACAAGATCCTTTTCAGGTGAAAACTTCTCTTAGGTGTTAAACATTTGTCCAATGATATGCCACCCAATGGACACCAATGGTTCCCATCCCACTGCCCCACCTCTAAAGTGTTCTGAGTGGCAGTAAATTGAGGTGAATGTTTTTCCTGGGTGACTGTGCGATGTGGATGTTGCGTAACTGAAAACCACATGAACAAAATAGTTCTGAATCACAGATTGGAGAAGGGTCTACTCTTGAGCGGCTCAGTGGTGCAGCTGGTAGAGCTGCCGCCTCACAGTGCCAGAGACCCGGGTTCCATCTGACCTTGGATGCTCTCTGTGTGGAGTTTGCTTGTTCTTCCTGTGACCGTGTGAGTTTCTTCTGGGTGCACGGGTTTCCTTCCAAACTCATGCGGGTTTGCAGGTTATTTGGCATCTCTAAATTGCCCTTGGTGTTTCGGGAGTGGATGTGAAAGTGGGGTGATATAGAAGTACTGTGAATGGGCGACTGATGGTCGGCGTGGACCCGGCAGATTTCCATGCTGTATCTTTAAACTAAACCAATCTTTATCACTTACAACTTTCTCTGGTTTCAAGATGCTGGCATATTTGCAACACCAAGCACGTTCTGAACCAGATGCACAGTTTTTTTGATAAAGTTTGAAATGTCAGATAGTGACGTGAATATTATTAGAACTATACGAACTCTGATAGAAGTTGATCGTTTGGAGCCAGTCTGCCATTTGTCACCATCACTGTCTCACAACATGTCATCGAGAGATCGGGCTGAAGAAGGGTCCCGACCCGAAACGTCACCCATTTCTTCTCTCCAGAGATGCTGCCTGCCCCGCTGAGACACTCCAGCATTTTGTGTCTACCTGTCATCCAGAGAAGATGACAGGTAGGAACTGTGGATGAGGGTTTAAACTGAAAATGGACACAAAACGCTGGAGTAACTCAGCGGGTCAGGCAGCATCTCCGGAGAGAAGGAACAGGTGACGTTTCTGGGTCGAGATCCTTCTTCAGACTCCTCTGCCAGGGTAGGGGGGGGGGGGACCGCCATGAGGAGGGGGGCAGAGAACAAAGGGGGACCTGGCGCGGATATTTTGTAACTTTGTCAGCGCCCTTTATGTGGTGACCATTTGCACACCTTGGGTATGCAAGCAAAGAATTTCACTGTGACTTGCCACATGTGATCATAAAGTATTCATTCATTCATTCATTCATTCATTCTGACAGGCAATTAAATGCTTTCTCAGCTTGCAAAGCCCACATCCCTTAAATGATTTGTTTTAAAGTTTGGAAGTGATTGGCCAGACTAATTCAAGTGATGAGATAGCTGTCTTACCAAGAAAGACAGCGATATTACAAGAAAGAGGGGATGATCTTATTCAAACATACAAGAGCCTAAGTGACACGACACGGGGTAAATGTTGGAATGTTTCTATTGATTGGGACAAACTGCAAAACAAGGGGGAGGTCATTTAAAACTGAGGTGGCTAGACAGTAGTGAACCTCTGGAATCCCCACTCCTGACGTTGTGGAGGCCGTATCTTTTAGGTGGAGATGGAGATATCAGTTTAATTTATTGTCACGTCTACCGAGGTACAGTGGAAAGCTTTTGCTGCGTGCTAACCAGTCAGCGGAAAGACAATGCATGATTACAATCGAGCCATCTGCAGTGTACAGATACATGATAAGGGAATAACGTTTAGTGCAAGGTAGAGCCTTGCAAAGCAAAGTCCGATCAAGGATAGTCCTAGGGTCACCAATGAGGTAGATAGTTGTTCAGCGCTGCTTTCTGGTTGTGGTAGGATGGTTCAGTTGCCTGATAGCAGCTGGGAAGAAACTGTCCCTGAATCAGGAGGTGTGCATTTTCACACCTGTACTTTTTGCCCGATGGGAGAGGGGAGAAGTGGGAGTGGCCAGGGTGCGACTGGCCCGTGATTATGCGGCTGGCCTTGCCAACGCAGTGTGAGGTATAAATGGAATCAATGGAGTTGTGTGATGGCCTGGGCTGCGTCCACAATTTGCTGCAATTTCTTGCGGTCTTTGGATGGAGCTGGTCCCGAATCAAGCTGTGATGCACCCTGATAAAATGCTTTCTAGTGTGCATCTGTAGAAGTTGGTGAGAGTTGAGGGGACGTGCCGAACTTCCTAAGCCTTCTAAGGCAGTAGAGGCGTTGGTGTGCTTTCTTGGTCGTTGTCTCAATATGTGTGGTCCAGGAGAAGTTGTTGGTGATATTCAACCATCTGCACTTCGACTCCGTCAATGCACACTGGGATATGTGTTTGGAGATAAATGAAGATGGAGGAAGGTGGCGCAGCGGTAGAGTTGCTGCCTTACAGTGAATGCAGCGCCGGAGACTCAGGTTCGATCCTGACTACGGGCGCCATCTGTATGGAGTTTGTACGTTCTCCCCGTGACCTGCGTGGGTTTTCTCCGAGATCTTTGGTTTCCTTCCACACTCCAAAGACGTACAGGTTTGAAGGTCAATTGTCTGGGTAAATGTAAAAATTGTCCCTAGTGGGTGTAGGATAGTGTTAATGTGCGGGGATCGCTGGGCGGCTCGGACCCGGTGGGCCGAAGGGCCTGTTTCTGCGCTGTATTTCTAAATCCAAAATCTAAATCTAAGAAAGATCGAGGAATTAAGGGTTATGTGGAACTGGCACAGAAGAATGGAATGGAATGGAATACTTTATTGTCACACGCGACAAGACACAGTGATGTACTTTGGTTGCATACCCAAGGTATACAAATAGCAGCCAACTTTGCGCTGGCAAAGTTACAAAGCACGCCGGCTCCTCCTTTTGTTCCCCCCCACCCCCCATCCCAGCAGTCCCTCCATGTTGGGTCCCCATTGTCCTTTGTTCTCCCACCCTCCCGTATTGTCTATTGTTCTCCCCCCACCTCCCTCACGCCGGTCCCCCCACACCGGGTCCTCCATTGTTCTTCCCCTCCCCCCTCACTCCGGTCCCCCCACACCGGGTCCTCCATTGTTCTTCCCCCCCCCCCCCCCACGGTGGTCCTCCACGCTCTCATCGACCGTCGACCACAAGTCGATCTGCGAGGCATCGCTGCCGCCGTGAGGCTTCACCACCGCCGAGGCCCCATCGTCGCGAGGCCGCACCGCTGTCGATGCCCCACTTCACACCTCCGTGGTGCCGACGCGCTCCCCAGCCGCGGGCTCCGTCGGCCGCTCCGCCAACCTAGACTCCAGCCCAGCTCCTCCGTCCGACCCGCGAGCCCCCACCCGGCCTTCTACGGGGCGATCCAGGGGGCATCGAGACCACAGCACCTCGATAAAGGCCTCCGGCCTCATCCCCAGTCCATTGCCGTGGACCGTCGGGAAGCCTTCTGGCCACTTGGCCCATCGGGAAGCCTTGAAGAAGTGCTGAAGCTAGCATGGAGCATTAGAATTATGTTGAATCATCCCAGATAGCAACTACTCTGAGTGCTATGATTCCTCTTCAGATCATTTTTTAAACCTCCTGCCTCCCACATTAAACCCGTGCCCACTAATGTTAGATACCTCTACCTTGGGGAGCAGGTGCAGTCTATCATGTCAAAGGTTTCAAAGGTCTTTTATTGTCACGTGTACCAATTAAGGTGTACCAGTGATATGCGAATTACCATACTTGACTCCTGTGTTCTTGGTAAAATAGACCTGGCTGATCCAACCACTCCAGATAACTCAATCCCTCCAATTCCCACTACATCTCTGTGAATCCTTTAGTTTAGTTTAATTTAGTTTATAGATACAGAGCGGAAACAGGTCCATCAACCAGTGATCCCTGTACACTCACACTATCCTACGCACAAAGGACAATTTATCATTTTTACCGACGCCAATTAACCTACAAACCTGTACGTCTTTGGAGTCTGGGATGAAACCGGAGCACCTGGAGAAAACCCACCTGGTCACGGGGAGAACATACAAACTCCATAGAGAGAGCACCCATGGTCAGGGGCTGGCGCTGTAAGGCAGCAACTCTACCGCTGCGCCACCGTTCTGCACTCTCTCTCTCAGTTAATAGACAATAGACAATAGACAATAGGTGCAGGAGTAGGCCATTCGGCCCTTCGAGCCAGCACCACCATTCAATGTGGTCATGGCTGATCATTCTCAATCAGTACCCCGTTCCTGCCTTCTCCCCATAATCAAAACTTTCTCGTGGTACAGGCAACCAAAACCGCACAATACTCCGTGTGCACCAATGTTTAGTACAGCTGCAACAAGACATACCAACTCTTGTAGTCAACGTCTTGACTGGCGAAGGCAAGTATGCCATACGCCTTCATCTTCATCCCTGTAAATCTATGCTCCCGTTGTAAATCTCCAGCGTTCTGTCTTTCCCTTGGTAAACCAGCATCTGCAGTTAACTTATTTCTACTCAATAGAGAGCTTATCGACTGGTTGCATCGTGGCCTGGTTAGGCAACTCAAATGCCCAGGAATGAAGGAGATTACAGAGAGTGGTAGACACTGCACAGTCCATCACGGGTACTGACCTCCACACCGTTGAAGGGATCGAGAGGAGGCTTTGCCTCAAAAAGGCAGCCAATGTCATCAAAGACCCACACCTCCCTGGTCACGTTCTCATTTCACTCCTCCCATCAAGAAGAAGGTACAGGAGCCTGAAAACTGTGATCACCAGGTTCAAGAATAGTTTTATCTCAACAAATCGTCAGGCTCTTGAACAGCACACAACACTAACCTCAGAGTGACTTTGCTTGCACTTAAGACTTTGTTATTTTTTACATGGACATTAATTTATTGCATTTTTTTAAACCGTTATATATTATCTGTGTTTACAGGCCTGTTAAGCTGCTGTAAGTAAGAAATTTCCTTGTTCCTTTGTCGGTACATATGACAATGAAATACTCTTGACATTTTGGGCGGTATGGTAGAGCAGCAGTAGATTTGCTGCCTTATAGCGCCAGAGAGTTGGGTTCGATCCTGACTAAGGGTGCTGTCTGTATGGAGTTTGTACGCTCTCCTCGTGATCTGCGTGTGTTTTCTCCAAGAGATCCGGTTTCCTCTCACACTCCAAAGATGAACAGGTTTGTAGGCCAATTGGCTTGATAAAAATTGTAAATTGTCCCTAGTGTGTGTAGGATAGTGGTAATGTGCGGGGATCACTGGTCGGCGCGGACTCGGTGGGCCAAAAGGCCTGTTTTGTGCTGTATTTCTATGATCTCTTGATCAGCCATGATCACATTGAATGGCGGTGCTGGCTCGAAGGGCCAAATGGCCTCCTCCTGCACCTATTATCTATTGTCTAAACTAAACTAAACTTGACATTGAAGTAGGCAGCAATTAGCTTCAATGAAGACAAATACAAATTACTGAACATAGTAAGAATTGTTGATGAAGTAGTCATGGCCGAACCTGAAATAAATCTCAAGGTCTTAGTAAAAATCAATATATTAACATATTGTAGTGCCTCCGAGATGGATTCTTAGAGCAGCTTGTACTGGAGCCTAGCAGAGAGAAGGCAATTCTGGATTTAGTGTTGTCTAATGAACCAGGTTTAATAAGGGAATTCAAGGGAAACGAACTATTAGGAGGTAGTGACCATCATACGATAAGTTTTAATCTGCAATTTGAGAAGGAGAAGGTTAAATCAAAAGTGTCAGTGTTGCAGTTGAACAAAGGGGACTATGAAGGCATGAGAGAGGAGCTGGCCAAGGTCGACTGGAAAAGGATCTTAGCAGGAATGACGGTGGAACAACAATGGCAGGAATTTCTGGGCATAATCCAGAAGATGTAGGATCATTTCATTCCAAAGATTTTAAGGAGAGTAAGAGGCAACCATGGCTGACAAGGGAAGTTAGGGGTGGAATAAAACTAAAAAAAAATGTGTATAAATAGCAAAGAGTAGCGGGAAGCCAGAGGATTGGGAAACTTTCAAAGGACAACAGAAGGTAACAAAAAGGGCAATACGAGGTGAAAAGATGAAGTACGAGGGTAAGCTGGCCAAGAATATAAAGAAAATGATAGTAAAAGCTTCTTTCGGTATGTTAAGAGAAAAAGATTAATAAAGACAAATGTGGGTCCCTTGAAGGCAGAAACAGGTGAAATTATTATGGGTAACAAGGAAATGGCAGAAGAGTTGAACAAGTACTTTGGATCTGCCTTCACTAAGGAAGACACAAACAATCTCCCAAATTTACTAGAGGACAGAGGATCTAGGGAGACAGAGGAGCTGAAAGAAATTTGCATTAGGCGAGAAATAGTATTGGGTAGACTAATGGGACTGAAGGCTGATAAATCCCCAGGGCCTGATGGTCTGCATCCCAGGGTACTCAAGGAGGTGGCTCTAGAAATCGTGGACACATTGGTGAACATTTTACAATGTTCTATAGATTTAGGATCAGAGAAAACGGGGAATTATAGACCAGTTAACTTGACATTGGTAGTGGGGAAGATGCTGGAGTCAATTATTAAAGAAGTAATAACGGCGGATTTGGATAGCAGTAAAAGGATTGGTCCAAGTCAGCATTGATTTATGAAAGGGAAATCATGCTTGACTAATCTTTTGGAATTTTTTGAGGATGTGACGTAAAATGGGCAAAGGAGAGCCAGTGGATGTAGTGTATCTGGACTTTCAAAAAGCCTTTCATATGGTCCCACACAGGAGATTAGTGGGCAAAATTAGAGCACGTGATATTTGGGATAGAGTATTGACATGGATAGAGAATTGGTTGGCAGACAGGAAACAAAGAGTAGGAATAAACGGGTCCTTTTCGGAATGGCAGGCAGTGGCGAGTGGATGAATGAGTTAGATGATGGGATTAAGAATAACACCAGCAAATTTGCAGATGTCACAAAGCTGGGTGGCAGTGTGAACTACGAAGAGAATGCTAGGAGGTTGCAGGATGACTTGGACAGGTTGAGTGAGTGGGGAGATGCGTGGCAGATGCAGTATAATAATGTAGATAAATGTGAGTTTATCCACTTTGGCGGCAAGAACAAGGAGGCAGATTATTATTTCAGTGGTGTCAGATTAGGATAAAGGGAAGTGCAATGAGACCTGGGTGTCCTTGTACACCAGTCACTGAAAGTAAACATGCAGGTACAGCAGGCAATGAAGAAATCTAATGGCATGTTGGCCTTCATAACGAGAGGATTTGAGTATAGGAGTAAAGAGGTCCTTCTGCAGTTGTGCAGAGCCCAGGTGAGACCATATCTGGAGTATTGTGTGCAGTTTTGGTCTCCTAATTTGGGGAAGGACATCCTTGCTATTGAGGCAGTGCAGCGTAGGTTCACGAGGTTAATCCCCGGGATGGCGGGACTGTCATATGAGGAAAGATTGGAAAGACTGGGCTTGTATTCACTGGAATTTAGAAGGATGAGAGGGGATCTTATAGAAACATATAAAATTATAAAAGAACTGGGCAAGCTAGATGCAGGAAAAATGTTCCCAATGTTGAGGGAGTCCAGAACCAGGGGCCACAGTCAAAGAATAAAGGGAAAGGCCATTTAAAACTGAGATGAGAAAAAACTTTTTCACCCAGAGAGTTGTGAATTTGTGGAATTCTCTGCCACAGAAGGCAGTAGAGGCCAATTCACTGGATGAATTTAAAAGAGACTTAGATGAGCTCTAGGGGCTAGCGGAATCAAGGAATATGAGGAGAAGGCAGGCACGGGTTACTAATTGTGGATGATCAGCCACGATCACAATGAATTGCGGTGCTGGCTCGAAGGGCAAAAATGCACCTATTTTCTATGTTTCTATGTTTCTATACTCAACAACTGCATTGCACCAACTAGCAGAGCAAACCGAGTGCAAACTCTTTAAGCAGCGAGCAGTGAATATCATGGGAAATTGTAATTAAACATCACAGGACTTTGACCAGTCTATATCTTAAGGATCACGTTCTGTGTTAGTCATCACGGCAAGCAGGGAAACATTTCAGGAATTGGAAACATTTCAGGGAACAACTGCAAGACTGATCCCCGGTGTCACTGGAAAATATGAGGGTAGATTTTGAAATGAAGTGACAGAGAGATGAACTTATAGGGAGGGGAATGTAGCATGGTGGATGGTCCAGGGAACGTATATCCATGGAAACAAAACGGGAAAACTAAAACAACCAAGGGGTAGATGAGTTCACACTACTTAAAGGCATATTTTCGAATGAACTAAAATTAGATGAAAGACATTTCTGATATTTACTTTGTGATCTTTTGATATTTACATAACTGCTTTTGGAGATCCTTGTGAGTACCCTGTAAAGTATTTTTTTACAGTTCCATGTGTATCTGATGAAAATGCCAAGGTCAGATCTGGTAGAAATTTGTCACTATTATTGTCGACAATAGACAATAGACAATAGGTGCAGGAGGAGGCCATTCGGCCCTTCGAGCCAGCTTCGCCGTTCAATGTGATCATGGCTGATCATTCTCAATCAGTCTCCACCCTTGGTTTCTTATTTCTGCCATTGATCTCAAACTTATATCTGTAAATATTCCTGACTTCAAATACGTGTAGACAACTCAGCCCTGGGTTTAGTAAACATGGGATCCAGCCACTGTTCTGTTTTGTAGACGGCAAACTTGTAAGCTTATCATCGATTATTGATAGTCAGTGCTTTTTAAAAAAATATATATTAAGCTCAAATGTTGGAGTTTGACAGATGAGTTCCAACTCAACACTTCTTGGAATTTACAGATACGCAGAGAGACCAGGACATCCTTTTATACTGTTTCTGTGATTATTTGCAAGCGTTGCATTAATGCATTCAAGAGAGAGCTAGATAAAACTCTTAAGGATAGCGGAGTCAGGGGGTATGGGGAGAAGCAGGAACGGGGTACTGATTGAGAATGATCAGCCATGATCACATTGAATGGTGGTGCTGGCTCGAAGGGCCAAATGGCCTCCTCCTGCACCTATTGTCTATTGTCTATTGTTGCATTTCAAATGTTGTTATTGACAATCCTTGATAAAGTTTCAAGGGCCAGGCAGCTGGACCATAAGGTTGAAGGGAATAAGAGCTGAAAGTTGTGAGAGGTGAATAAATGAGCAATACAGACAATAAATCAGCCATAGCATTGTCACACTTAACTTTGAGGAAAGTTCAAGAGAAATGGGAAATATCTTTGCTTCACAATAGGGTTTGTGTTTTTTGCCATTTGTTTTCAGTTGACATTCACCACCGTGAATACCTTCACAGATAATATCTCATGGCATATCATAAGACTAGAAATTCTGCCTTCATTTAATGCCACAAATGTCATTCAAAACCTTTGAGAAGGGCATCAGATAAGGAGAGAACAGGACTGGGTTTTTCAGGAAAGCAGCTGCAAGAAGTGACGGCGGCATCATAGTGCAGCAAAGTGTGGAGTCGTGCATTTTGGTCGTGGGAATAAAGGCGTAGACTATTTTCTAAATGGTGAGAGAATCCAGAAATCGGAGGTGCAAATCGGAGGTGCAAAGGGACTTGGGAGTGCTGGTGCAGGATTCCCAAAAAGTTAATCTGCTCGTCAAATCACGAGTAAAGGAGGCAAACGCAATGCTATCATTTATTTCAAGAGGGCTAGAATGGCGGATGTACAAAACAGGGGTGTAATGCATATGGATGAGGCTCCATAAGGCGCTGGTCAAGCGGCATTTGGAGTATTGTGAACAATTTTGGGCACCATTTTTGAGGAAGGATGTGCTGACCCTGGAGAGGGTCCAGAGGAGGTTTTCAAGAATGATCCCAGGAATGTGTGGGTTAACATATGATGAGCGTTTGACAGCACTGGGCCTGAACTCGCTGAGCCTTAGAATGGGGGAGGGACTTCATTGAAACGTACCAAATAGTGAAAGGCTTGGATGGAGTGGATGTGGAGAGGATGTTTCCACTAGTGGGAGAGTCTACGACTAAAGGTCATAGCCTCAGAATTAAAGGATGCTCCTTTTGGAAGGAGTTGAGGCAGAATGTCTTTAGTCAGAGGGTCTCTTCGTAATCCACTCAATTCCTTCCAGATTATACCCCTCACCTACAAGAGTAAAGGGCACTTACATTGGCCAAGTAACCAAGCAATTCGCTCAAAGAATTCTGTGGAATTCTTTGCCACAGAAGGCTGTGGAGGCCAATCAGTGGATATTTTTAAGGCAGAGATAGATAGATTCTTGATTAGTATGGATGTCAGGGGTTTTCGGGAGAAGGCAGGAGAATGGGGTTAGGAGGGAGAGATAGATCAGCCATGATTGAATGGCAGAGTAGACTCGGTGGGCCGAATGTTAGATAGAGCTCTAGGGGCTAGCGGAATCAAGGGATATGGGGAGAAGGCAGGCATAGATGATGTTGGGGTCGGGACCCTTCTTCATTCTTCACATCCATACTTGCTCATCAGGAGCCGTGACCTGTTCAAAGTACAAGCATTTCATTGTTCCCTTTCAGGACATATGACAATAAAACACTCTTGACTCTTGACGTGGTCAGGATGCTTTCCAAAGGGATTTGCTTTATGGAACCAACCAGGGAACTGGTTAGAAACATAGAAAATAGGTGCAGGAGTAGGCCGTTTGGCCCTTCTGGCCAGCACCGCCATTCAATATGCTCATGACTGATCATCCAGAATCAGTACCCCGTTCCTGCTTTCTCCCCATATCCCTTGATTCCGATAGCCCTAAGAACTAAGTCGAACTCTCTCTTGAAAACATCCCGTGAATTGGCCTCCACTGCCTTCTGTGGCAGAGAATTCCACAGATTCACAACTCTCTGGGTGAAAAAGTTTTTCCTCATCTCAGTCCTAAATGGCCAACCACTTATTCGTAAACTGTTGATCTGGTCATACTGACAGAATCGATCATCATCTCATTGTAATGGATTCTTCAGGGAAGGGTAATTATTACATGATAGAATCCCATATCCATTTCTGCCACGGAAACCCAGATGAAGCTGGTGACTTTATTAAAGCCACCCATATATGTATAAAAGCAGAGTTGGCAAACGTGGACAGGGAAGCAAGATTAAAGGGTAAGATGGTCGATAAACAGTGGCAGATATTTAAAAAGAAATGTCATAACCCTGAACAAAGATAGTTCTGATTGGGAAGTAAAGACCGCAAGGGATGAATGATCCCTTTATGGCTAACTGAGGAAGTTAAGGATGTTATCAAATTTGAAAGGAAGCACATAATGTTGTATAAATTAGTGGTAGGCCAGGGAACCTGGAAAGACTTAGTAACAAGCAAAGCCTGACTAAAAAGGATAATGACGAGGGAGGAAACAGATTACGAGAGTAAGCCTGAGAGAAATATGAAAATGGGAGCTTCACCGAGTGTGTAAAAAGTAAGAGAATAGCTAAGGATTTGGGTGGGGTGGTAAAGTGCTGAAATAGAGAATGTGCAGACTGTAAAGAATTGAATACATTTATTGGCCAAGTATGTACACATACAAGGAATGTGCCTAGGTGCTCCGCTCGCAAGTAACAACACGACATACAGTAAACAATTAAGAATAAAACATAAAACATTAAAACATTAAGAATAAAACATTATAATTTAAACGTGAAGAATGAAATAAAATACCAGAGCACAAGGAGGCTACAGACCTTTGGTTATTGAGTAGAGCTACAGCTCGTGGAAAAAAAGCTGTTTTTATGTCTGGCTGTGGCTGCTTTGACAGTCCGGAGTCGCCTTCCAGAGGGAAGTGCTTCAAAGAGTTTGCGGCCAGGGTGAGAGGGGTGAGAGATGATCTTGCCCGCTCGCCTTCTGGCCCTTGCAGTGTACAGTTCATCAATGGGGGGGAAGGTTGCAGCCAACAACCTTCTCGGCTGATCGAACGATGCGCTGCAGCCTCCGGATGTCGTGCTTGGTGGCTGAGCCAAACCAGACTTGTACAGAATAAACAGGTTGGGCCGAAGGACCTGTTCCTGTTCTGTAATGTGGAGGAAGGATCTGCAGATTGATTTATTCACAAAATGCTGGAGTAACTCAGCAGGTCAGGCAGCATCTCGGGAGAGAAGGAATGGGTGACGTTTCGGGTCGAGACCCTTCTTCAGACTGATGTCAGGGGGGCAGGACAAAGGAAGGATATAGGTGGAGACAGGAAGATAGAGGGAGATCTGGGAAGGAGGAGTGGACGGGAGGGACAGAGGAACTATCTAAAGTTGGAGAAGTCGATGCCCAGGCGAAATATGAGGTGCTGTTCCTCCAATTTCCGGTGGGCCTCACTATGGCACTGGAGGAGGCCCATGACAGAAAGGTCAGACTGGGAATGGGAGGGGGAGTTGAAGTGCTCGGCCACCGGGAGATCAGTTTGGTTAATGCGGACCGAGCGCAGGTGTTCAGCGAAGCGATCGCCGAGCCTGCGCTTGGTTTCGCCGATGTAAATGAGTTGACATCTAGAGCAGCGGATGCAATAGATGATGTTGGAGGAGGTGCAGGTGAACCTCTGTCTCACCTGGAAAGACTGTTTGGGTCCTTGGATGGAGATGAGGGGGGAGGTAAAGGGACAGGTGTTGCATCCCGTGCGGTTGCAGGGGAAAGTGCCCGGGGTTGGGGTGGTTTGGGTAGGAAGGGACGAGTGGACCAGGGAGTTACGGAGCGAACGGTCTCTGCGGAACGCAGAGAGGGGAGGGGATGGGAAGATATGGCCAGTGGTGGGGTCCCGTTGTAGGTGACGGAAATGTTGGTGGATGATATGTTGGATATGATATGTTATGATATATATATATATAAGGAACTGCAGATGCTGGTTTACACCGAAGGCAGACACAAAATGCTGGAGTAACTCAGCGGGCCAGGCAGCATCTCTGGAGAGAAGGAATGGGTGACGTTTCGGGTCGAGACCCTTCTTCAGTCTGAAGAAGGGTCTCGACCTGAAACGTTACCTATTCCTTCTCTCCAGATTTGCAGCCTGTCCCACTGAGTTACTCCAGCTTTTTGTATCTACCTCCAGAAGCTCTAATGTTCTATGTTGTAAAGAGTTTTATGAAACAATGAACAAACGTTCACCATTTTTTGTTCTGCACATAGCTACAGAGATGGCAGTGAGGGCTGGTCTAAAGTATTGATTCAGCAGTCGTTACACCATGAGAAGCTTGAGAGTATGCTGTTACCACAGTAACACGTGTTGGTATGTGGCAGCTAGCTGTGTGTAAGTGATGACGAGAGCACCATATCCCTGGGCCTATGCCAGTGAGAGCACCTTTAATGGCGGCATGTGGAATTTCGCGAGGTAACATTACAGTTCCACAGGCTGGGGAAGATGAAAGACTGTTGACATTTCACACGATCGTACCATTATCCCATATTCCTCCCTTTTCTCTGGGCATTCAAACTGAGGAAATCATCTGTGGATTTTGGACTCCACCAAGTTTAAACGGAATTTTTAGTTTGAAATCCACACTTCAAAAGAGATCAGAGCCAACGGGGGTGAATTATTTTATAATCGCACTTTAGAATGGAATGTGTAGGGTGGTAGTTTTACCTTGCCCGAATTTGCACCACAGTCATGCTTGTTGATGGTTTGCTTCCCTGCATCACCCCCCCCCCCTTGCCCCTTCCTCTCCCCTTCCCCTTCCACTCCCCCCTCCCCTTCCCCTTCCCTCTTCCCCTTCCCTCTTCCCTTCCCCTTCCACTCCCCTCTTCCCCTCCCCTTCCCCTTCCCTCTTCCCCTTCCCTCTTCCCACCTCCCCCCTTCCCCCTTCCCCCCACCCCCCTTCCCCTTCCCCTTCCCCTTCCCCTTCCCCTCCCCTTCCCCTTCCCTCTTCCCCTTCCCTCTTCCCACCTCCCCCCTTCCCCCCACCCCCTTCCCCTTCCCCTTCCCCTCCCCCTTCCTCTTCCCTCATCTCCTTCCCCCTTCCCCTCCCCCATCTCCTTCCCTCTTCCCCTTCCCTCTTCCCCTTCCTCTTTCCCACTTCCCCTTCCCTCTTTTCCTTCCCTCTTCCCCTTCCCTCTTCCCCTTCCCCTTCCCCTCCCTTCCCCCTCCCCTTTCCCCCTTTCCCCTTCCCACTTTCCCCTTCCCCCTTTCCCCTTTCCCCTTCCCCTTCCCCATTCCCCATTCCCCATCCCCCTTCCCCTCTGCCTCCCCCTCCCCTTCCCTCTTCCCCCTTTCCCCTTTCCCACCCCTCCTTTCCCCTTTCCCATTACCCCTTACCCCTTCCCCTTCCCCCCTTCCCCCCACCCACTAGGGTTGCCAACTGTCCCGTATTAGCCGGGACATCCAGTATATTGGGCTAAATTAGTTTGTCCCGTATGGGACTGCCCTTGTCCCGTATTAGGCCCGGGGGTGGGGGGGGTGGGGGGCGCTGTAGGCCCGGATGATCTGGGCCCGAACACTGTAGGCCCCGACGCACGCAACAAAAAAGCTTTTCACTGTACCTCAGTACACGTGACAATAAACTCAACTATGTGCTTCTTGCAGGACATTTGGGGGGGATGGGGGCGTATAGCCAATAAACTAAACTTAGGTAGACACGGTGGTGCAGCGGTAGAGTTGTTGCCCTACAGCGCTTGCAGCGCCGGAGAACCGGGTTCGATCCCGACTATGGGTGCTGTCTGTACGGAGTTTGTACGTTCTCCCCGTGACCGCGTGGGTTTTCTCTGAGATCTTCAGTTTCCTCCCACACTCCAAAGACGTACAGGTTTGTAGGTTAATTGGCTTGGACTGTGTGTAAATTGTCCCTAGTGTGTGTAGGATAGTATTAATGGGCGGAGATCGCGGGTCGTTACAGATTCAGTGGGCTGAAGGGCTAGTCTACGCACTGTATCTCTAAACTAAACTAAAACTTAACTGAACTGAACCACACGTCTTTGAGATATCAGAGGAAACCCATTCGGTTGCAGGGAGAACGTGCAAACTCCACACAGACAGCAGCCAAGGCCAGAATCGGACCTGGGTCCCTGGCACAGTGAGGCAATAGCTCCACCAGCTGTTACCATGAGGATGTGATGGCACAAATAATATTCTTTCTTACTTTATGTTATGCTTCTGATGCACTTACTTCACAAATCTATCTTTTCTAAAATGAGAGCGTAATGCCCATTCACATAGAGATTATGACGTAAGTCTGAAAGGGTCAGGATCCCATTAAATCCTTTATTTATAAATGCAAGTGAGCATTTTTATGATGGCAGAACAGAAGCACCTGTAGTACTGCTGTAAATCACCACTGAAGCTGTTGCTGTGGAAAGATACCATCGTGTATGTGAATGTGACAAATAAACTTGACTTGACTTGACTTGATTTTGTTCTTCACAGTTTTCAAAAGTATCTGGTTGGTACACTTCAGACTCTTTAGTTTAGTTTGGAGATACAGCGCGGAAACAGGCCTTTCGGCCCACCGAGTCCGCGCCGCCCAGCGATCCCTTCACACTAACACTGTCCTACACACACTAGGGACAATTTTCAATTTTACCAAGCCAATTAACCTACAACCCTGTACGTCTTTGGATGTGGGTGGAAACCGAAGATCTCGGAGAAGGTCACGGGGGAGAACGTACAAACTCCGTAAAGACAGTACCCCTAGACGGGATCGAACCCGGGTCTCCGGCGCTGCAAGCGCTGTAAGGCTTCAACTCTACCGCTGCGCCACCGTGCCGCACGGCACATAGGATGTGTTTCTGTTGGCAAATGGTTCACCCGTAAGTGCACCTTGCAATGCTTCAGCAAAGTCCTTTTATAATACTCACTTATAACATTTCTGCAATATTAGGATAAAGCTTGCTGGTGATCTTATCACAAAAATGCTCCACACTTGCGTATCAAATTCCTTGCTACATTATTTAATGGAGCTATTTATAAGTTCAAGATGAATGAGTTACCATGTATATTTAAATAGCACTGGGAGGAATCCACTTCAGATTCCCTCAGCTTGTATCAATGGCCACTTCCCACTCATTATATTTTGAAATGTTTATTGAAACTAAAAGCTTCATCTAAAAAGCTCTAAGATCTGCCTAGTCACGAGACAGTGACGAGAATTCATGTTCTCATCCGTGTTCTCCAGAGATGCTGCCTGACCCACTGAATTACTCCAGCACTTTGTGTCCTTCTTCGTCAACCATGAGATGGTGAAGGGAGTTCTCAGCGGTACAAACATCCTACTTGCAAAAATGAAGGCAGTTTGTGGGTTTATTTTGGTGTCCTAACTTGGAATATCAATGGTGTGGTCCAGGTCAGGTAACAAAGAAGTACACAATTCTATGAGGAGAACCAAGCAGATGCTGATTTACAAAGTAGGACACAAAGTGTTGGAGTAACTCGGTGGGTCAGGCAGCATCCCTGAAGAACACGGTGGCGCAGCGGTAGAGTTGCTGCCTTACAGCGAATGCAGCGCCGGAGACTCAGGTTCGATCCTGACTACGGGCGCCGTCTGTACGGAGTTTGTACGTTCTCCCCGTGACCTGCGTGGGTTTTCTCCGAGATCTTCGGTTTCCTCCCACACTCCAAAGACGTACAGGTATGTAGGTTAATTGACTGGGTAATATGTAAACTTTTTTTTTTTTAATTGTCCCTAGTGTGTGTAGGATAGTGTTAATGTGCGGGGATCGCTGGGCGCCACGGATTCGGTGGGCCGAAGGGCCTGTTTCGTCGCTGTATCTCTAAAATCTAAAAATCTTTAAAAAAACATGGATATGTGACAATTTGGGTCGGGACCTTTCTTCAGACTGGTTGCAGTAGGGGGGAGAAAGGTGGAAGCTGGGGGTATTCTGGGGAAAGGACACAAAGTGCTGGAGTAACTCAACGGGTCAGGCAGCATCCCTGGAGAACATGGATATGTGACGTTTCAGGTCGGAACCCTTCTTCAGACTGGAATCCGAAGAATGATCCCGGCCCGAAAAGTCACCCATGCTTTTTCTCCAGAGATGCTGCCTGACCCACTGAGTTACTCCAGCACTTTGTGTCTATCTGCACTGTTCTATGTTCTGTTCTAAATCGCTACCACTGAATGATATTACCTTCCATAGTTTGTGCGAGTTGTGGTTATGTTTTATTCATGATCTAATTCTCTCATGTTAAGAGGAAGGCAACGACAGACGTTGGGTGGGAATAGTTTGATAATATATTTGTGGAATCACATTAATCATACGATGAGCCAAATGTGCTTATCTTAAGAGTTGAGAAAGCACCCTCCTATGTCGTATGGATCATTGAGGTTCACTTAAGTGTTCAAGATTCATTATCTCCAGTGATTCAGTCAGCATTGGGTGTCGTTTCCGGTAAGTGCTTTTATTATCTATTATGTGATTCAAACCTGACTCTGTGGAGATGTGGAGCAGCAGATTAAATGAGATTGGGTCTAAGTGTTTTTTTTATCTCACCTGGTTTAACTCATTCTTTTGGTAGGTTTTGCTCGTCTTTGGAAAAGAAGACAGCCAGAGTGATGGTTTCTGGTGGGCCTGCGATAAAGCTGGATACAAGTGTAACATCGCCCGCACGCCCGAGTCCGCACTGGAATACTTCCTGGAGAAACACCATGAAATTATAATCATTGATAATCGACATACCAAATACTTCCATGCGGAAGCTCTCTGCAAGTAAGCCAACAGCCCTACTGGTGGTGAGGTGCAGCCCGGTGGACATATCTGTTCCTGACATCCAACTGCTTGGATAAGTTCATAAGTTCTAGGAGCAGAATTAGGCCATTCGGCCCATCAAGTCTATTTCGCCATTCGATCATGGCTGATCTGTCTTTCCCTCTCAACCCCATTCTCCTGCCTTCGCCCCATAACCCCTGACACCCGTACTATTCAGGAATCTGTCAATCTCCACATTAAAAATATCCAAATATACAGGGGCCACAGTTTAAGAATAAGGGGTAGGACATTTAGAACGGAGATGAGGAAAAACTTTTTCAGTCAGAGGAATCTGTGGAATTCTCTGCCTCAGAAGGCAGTGGAAGCCAAGTCTGTGAATTCATTCAAGAGAGAGCTAGATAGAGCTCTTAAGGATAGCGGAGTCATGGGGTATGGGGAGAAGGCAGGAACAGGGTACTGATTGAGAATGATCAGCCATGATCACATTGAATGGTAGTGCTGGCTCAAAGGGCCGAATGGCCTACTCCTGCACCTATTGTCTATTGTCTATTGTCTATAAAAATATCCATTGACTTGGCACCCACAGCCGTCAGTGGCAATGAATTCCACAGATTCACCACCCTCTGACTAAAGAGATGGCTTCTTATCTCCTTTCTAAAGTTATATATCTTTTATTCTGAGGCTATGGCCCCTAGTCCTAGACTCACCCACTAGTGGAAACAACCTCTCCACATCCAGGCCTTTCACTATTCGGTAACTTTCAATGAGGTCCCCCCCTCATCCTTCTAAACTCCAGCGAGTGCAGGTCCAGTTCGTTTAAACGGTTGTTGGAATGAGGATAATGGCTGAATTTGTAACGCAAGAGCTTGAGGGAGAAGCAGTGCAGAAACAGGGCTTTGGTCCACCGAGTCCTTGCTGACCACCCATTTACACCAATCCTACACTATGTTCCACTGTATGTTCCATGAACACGGGTGGGTTGGCGACTAAAGGCTGGGCCCAAAGAGTTTCTGTGTTTCGCGCTCCCTTTAAACTCACCAAGAGCACTGAAAGATTTATCGTTCTGCTGTGTAACGTGAAAGAAAAGTGAAATATCATTTGTGGAGGTATTATCATTGCCAGATGTCTGGAATATCTACTATTGGCACCATCAATGCCCCGAGCATTCCACATTTTAGTTTTTAGTCCAGAGATACAGTGCGCAAGCAGGCCCCTTCGGCCCACCGAGTCCACGCCGACCAGCGATCCCTGCACACAGCCACTATCCTCCACACACTAGGGACAATTTACAATTTTACTGAAGCCAGTTAACCCTCAAACCTGTATGTTTTTGGAGTGTGGGGGGAAAGTGGAGATTTAAAACTGCGTCAGAAGGCAGTGGAGGCCAATTCTCTGAATGCATTCAAGAGAGAGCTGGATAGAGCTCTTAAGGATAGTGGAGTCAGGGGGTATGGGGAGAAGGCAGGAACGGGGTGCTGATTGAGAATGATCAGCCATGATCACATTGAATGGCGGTGCTGGCTCGAAGGGACGAATGGCCTCTTCCTGCACCTATTGTCTATTGTCTAAAACCCACGCAGGTCGCTGGGAGAATGCACAAACTCCGTGCAGACAGCACCCGTAGTCAGGATAGAACCCGGGTTCCCTGGCGCAGAAAGGTAGCAATTCTACCGCTGCGCCACCGAGCCGCTCTTTGACGCCGTCTCACATTATTGGAGTTTTATTCTGATCCCTCAAACCTGACCTGTCATTCGGTAAGATCATGACTTATCTCCTCACTCTGTTCTGTTCTCCTGTCCGGTTCAGCACCACCCCGTCTCCCTGATCGTCCAACAGTCTAACAATCTCAATCCTGGCGCGAGTCTAATTTGGATAGTGCACCGATATCCCGTCTTTGCCAATTTGCGACATTTGATCCAACTTCCTGCAATTCATCCATTGATCTGTGTTGATCTCCCTAGTGTGCAGCCAAGGACTGAGTTGGACTGTTTGGCAGTCTGCTGAAGAAAATGCAGTCCTTAAATTGAATGCAGATGGATAGCATCTAATGTCTAAGTGCTAGGCCATTTAGAACTGAGATGAGGAAAAACTTTTTCAGTCAGAGAGTTGTAAATCTGTGGAATTCTCTGCCTCAGAAGGCAGTGGAGGCCAATTCTCTGAATGCATTCAAGAGAGAGCTAGATAGAGCTCTTAAGGATAGCGGAGTCAGGGGGTATGGGGAGAAGGCAGGAACGGGGTGCTGATTGAGAATGATCAGCCATGATCACATTGAATGGCGGTGCTGGCTCGAAGGGCCGAATGGCCTCCTCCTGCACCTATTGTCTGCTGTCTATTGTCTATTGTCCCGACTGCCAAGCTACATAGTTAACACCCTAACATCCTTCAGTGCCTGTCACCATTCCTTGTGCTTCATCAGCTTGAAGGTGCAAGGAGAACATTTTCAGGGTATTTTCCGGGCGGCACGGTGGCGCAGCGGTAGAGTTGCTGCCTTACAGCGACTGCAGCGCCGGAGACCCGGGTTCGATCCCGACTATGGGCGCCGTCTGTACGGAGTTTGTACGTTCTCCCCGTGACCTGCGTGGGTTTTCTCCGAGATCTTCAGTTTCCTCCCACACTCCAAAGACGTGCAGGTTTGTAGGTTAATTGGCTTGGTAAATGTAAAAAATGTCCCTAGTGGGTGTAGGATAGTGTTAATGTGCAGGGATCGCTGGTCGACGCGGACCCGGTGGGCCGAAAGGGCCTGTTTCTACACTGTATCTCTAGTCTTACAGCGCCTGACTACAGGTGCATTGAGGTGGTACGTTCTCCCCGTGACCACATTGGTTTTCTCCAAGTGCGCCGGTTTCCTCTCACACGTGCTGGTTTGTCGGTTCATTGACTTTCTGTAAGTTGCCCCGAGTGTGTAGGATGCGAAAGTGGGATAACAATAGACAATAGACAATAGGTGCAGGAGGAGGCCATTCGGCCCTTCAAGCCAGCACCGCCATTCAATGTGATCATGGCTGGTCATTCTCAATCAGTACCCCGTTCCTGCCTTCTCCCCGTACCCCCTGGCTCCGCTATCCTTAAGAGCTCTATCTAGCTCTCTCTTGAATGCATTCAGAGAATTGGCCTCCACTGCCTTCTGAGGCAGAGAATTCTACAGATTCACAACTCTTTGACTGAAAAAGTTTTTCCTCATCTCAGTTCTAAATGGCCTACCCCTTATTCTTAAACTGTGGCCCCTTGTTCTGGACTCCCCCAACATTGGGAACATGTTTCCAATAGGACTAGTGCACTGGCGATTGTTGGTGGGCGCGGTCTCGGTGGGCCATCGGGCCTGTTTCCAGCGTGTATCTCTAAACTAATCTAAACTAAATTTTCTCTCATTCTCTCTGATTTCCGTGGCAGTTTGCCAATCCTCGGAGTTTACACGGGCAGGGTGAGGGGACAGAGAAGTAATGTGAGCAGAAAGGATGGGTGGGGATAGGAGAAGAGAGCAGAGGAGGGCTCGGGCAAGGAGAATGTGCCTGATCAGGATGTTCTGACTACTTTGGTGCAGACACGTATGATGGAATTTCTTTTTTTTCAAACCGCAGATCAATTCGAGCGACGAACCCAGGAGAAAACGCAGTGATCCTGGTTGTAGTTCCCCAGATGTAAGTACATCATACACCACTCTCTTGAACATCTACAGGTGTACAGTAGTACAGCATATTGACTGGTTGCATCACGGCCTGGTTCGGCAACTTGAATGCCAACGAATGAACAAGACTGCAAAACGTGGTGAACACTGCCCAGCCAGTCCATCACCGTCTCTGACCTCCCCACCATCGATGGGATTTACAGCAGTCACTGCCTCAAAAAGGCAGCCAGCATCATCAGAGACCCACACCACCCTGGCCACACATACATTTCACCCCTGCCATCGGGAAGGAGATACAGGAGCCTGAAAACTGTAATGGTTCAGGGACAGCTTCTTCCCCACAGCCATGAGGCCTCCTCCATTGTCAGAGTGAGTGAGGCGAATAGCAAGTTGGATTGAGCAGCATCTCAACTTTCACTTGGGCGGCTTACAACCCAGTGTATGAATATTGATCTGTCTCTCCATCCCTCCCCCACCCAAGTCACACCAGGTTCCCATTCTCACCGAGCAAACTGCTAACAATGGCCTGTTTCCTTTATCATCGTTACTTTTTTGCATATCTTTCATTCATTTGTTCTATCTCTACATCACTGCCCATATCTCTCATTTCCCTTTCACCTGTCGAGTCTAAGAAGGGTCTCGACCCGAAACGTCACCCATTCCTTTTCTCCAGAGATGCTGCCTGTCCCGCTGAGTTGCTCCAGCATTTTGTGTCTGTCTTAGGCCAGGTCACCAGTCATGTTAACTTTTCCTTTAGTGCTTAGTCGATCTAGTGTCTATCTTAGGCTATTAAACACAACAACCTCCAAATAAGCTCAGAACCAAAGATTTGGGGGCATTGGTTTTCTCTTTTTGCACTATTTTTATTTTGTTTGTTTGTTATATATTTTTTAATATTATATTTGTTATATCTTGTTATTTTGTGCAAGTATGTGTGTGTGTGTATATATATATATATATATACACACATACACTTCGCTCAACACCTGCGCTCGGTCCGCGTTGGCCAAACTGATCTCCCGGTGGCCGAGCACTTCAACTCCCCCTCCCATTCTCAGTCCGACCTTTCTGTCATGGGCCTCCTCCAGTGCCATAGTGAGGCCCACCGGAAATTGGAGGAACAGCACCTCATATTTCGCCTGGGCAGCTTGCAGCCCAGTGGTATGAACATCGACTTCTCCAACTTTAGATAGTTCCTCTGTCCCTCTCTTCCCCTCCCCCTTCCCAGATCTCCCTCTATCTTCCTGTCTCCACCTATATCCTTCCTTTGTCCCGCCCCCCTGACATCAGTCTGAAGAAGGGTCTCGACCCGAAGCGTCACCCATTCCTTCTCTCCTGAGATGCTGCCTGACCTGCTGAGTTACTCCAGCATTTTGTGAATAAATACCTTCGATTTGTACCAGCATCTGCAGTTATTTTCTTATACTGTATATATATATATGTGTATATATATATATATGTATATATATAATTTTCTCGCTTATTATATTGTTTACAGAGTATTGTGTTTACATATTCTGTTGTGCTGTTAGCTACGAGTAAGAATTTCAATGTTCTGCCTGGGACCTATGACAATGAAAACACTCTTGACTCGTGACAACGTCACTACACGGCCACTATTCCCACTGTGGGACAGCGTCAGCCAAATCAGGGGTGTTCCCTGTTCGACCAAGCTCTATGCTCAAAAGTCGTCATGGACATGGATTGACGTATATGTTACTCTCTGCGGATTTAGCACAGTTGTATCAGCTATACTGATGGACTACAACCTCATTTTCTTTGCTCGGGGCATGAGTTCCATCAAGTTTCCAGCGATGTGTTTTATTTTTTCATATTTCCTTACAACAGGGAAGGAGACCATTTGGCCCATCTAATATAAGGTAGTATTCAGGGCAAAATCATCAGTCCCATTCTCCAATTCAGTCCCATTCCCCACTTATTCCTCCACGCGTAAAACTCAGTCCAAATCCACGCTTATTTCCCTATAACCTAATCACCCCCATCCACCCATTGACACTCTGCTTTATACCAGCCTGTTATACCAGGGGGGACATATAGGCACCAATTAGCCTAACAACTAGAACATCTTCAGGATGTGGGAGCAAACCCAAGCAACAGGGAGAACCCCATGAGGTGACAGGAAGAACATGTGGTGGCCCAGTGGTGCAGCTGGTAGAGCCACTGCCTCACAGCGCCAGAGACCTGAGTTCGATCCCAACCCCTGTGTTTGCTCGTTCTCTCTGTGAACATGCTGTCCATTTGCACCTCTCTAAGCAATGGTCCTTTTAAGAATTGCGGCTGCCGTTACGTTGAACGACCTTCACCTGCTGACTCCCATGTTGGCTGGCTCACTGCGCATCCTTCCTGTGTGCTAAGCTGCCTTCAGAGCACTCAATAACTCATCTCCCTCTGCTGAGAATGGTAGAGACTCCCAGCTGAATCTATATACTAAAACTCTCGTTTGTCATCTTGTTTGTGACTGAACTTCAGCCAAAACGGTACACGATAGCGTGACAATTTTAGGCCCACCTTACTCACCATTGTCACTTTAGTGATAATCCAAGTAGTTTTATTGAAATCGGTGTTATATTTTTTAAGTTATTCACATTTTAAAGTTTAAAAGGAGGGGAGGGGGAGGGGAGGAGGGAGGAGGGAAGGGGGGAGTGGGGGAGAAGGGAGAGGGGAGGGGGGGTTGAGGAGAGAGGGGAGGGGGGAGGAGGACAGGGTGCTGCCCCAATGCAGGAGAGGTTTGGGCCCAACGGGTCCACTTTGTCTAGTCCTTCATAAAACTAGAACAGTACAGCATAGGAACAGGCCCTTTGCCCACAAAGTCTGTGCCAAACATGATGCCAATACCAACCCTTCTCTCCCTGCACCTAACCCTAATCCCTCCATTCCCAAGTCTGTCCAACCTCACCCTGTTGTGAATAGCCAGCCATTATTCTGATAAACCTCCTCTGCACCTTTTCCACAGCCTCCACATCCTTCCTGTGATGGGGTGACCAGAACTGCACGCGATGCAATGCTCCAAATGTGGCCTAACCAAAGTCCTACAGTACTGCATCATGATTTACTGACTCTTATACTCAATGCACCGACCTCTGAAAGCAGGCCTACCATGTACCTTCTTTATCACTCAGTGAGGTATCGCAAAATCAACCCCAGTGGTTGAGTTGAGTTTGGTTTATTGTCACGTGTACCGAGGTACAGTGTAAAGCTTTTGTATGGGGAGAAGGTAGGAACGGGGTACTGATTGAGAATGATCAGCCATGATCACATTGAATGGCGGTGCTGGCTCGAAGGGGCCGAATGGCCTCCTCCTGCACCTATTGTCTATTGTCTATTGCGTGCTAACCAGACAGCGGCGAGACAATACATGATTACAAGCGAGCCATCTGCAGTGCACAGATACATGATGATAGGAATAACGTGAGTAACGTTTAGTGCAAGATAAAGTCCAGTAAAGTCCGATCAAAGATAGTCTGGTCTCCAATAAGGCAGAGCGTAGTTCAGGGCCGCTCTCGAGTTGTCGGTAGTATGGTTCAGTTGCCTGATAACAGCTGGGGGGAAAAAACCGTCCCTGAATCTGGAGGTGTGCGTTTTCGCACTTCTGTACTGCTTGCCTGATGGGAGAGGGGAGAAGAGGGAGTGGCCAGGGTGTGACTCATCCTTGATTATGCCCTGGTCTTGCCGAAGCAGCGTGAGGTATAAATGGTTTATGGTTAAATGAAATTCTATGGTTAATAAAGCTGTTAGGTGGGACGCTTTACCCAGAGAAATTATACATTTTTGTATCTTCCTACAGGTGTAATGATCAAGAGGAGACATCTGTCCTGCCGATCCTCAATGCTGGCTTTAGCAGGGTAGGAATTTCTGTAATAACTGCGTCCCATTATTTAATGTTTAATGTTTTCCGCAATGTAGCTGAAAACAGTTTGAGTTTTAGATGTAGCTGGATTGATGGTGTCGGAAGGATAGTGTAACACAATTTTGCGGCACGGTGGCGCAGCGGTAGAGTTGCTGCCTTACAGCGAATGCAGCGCCGGAGACTCAGGTTCGATCCTGACTACGGGCGCCGTCTGTACGGAGTTTGTACGTTCTCCCCGTGACCTGCGTGGGTTTTCTCCGAGATCTTCGGTTTCCTCCCACACTCCAAAGACGTACAGGTATGTAGGTTAATTGGCTGGGCAAATGTAAAAAAAATTGTCCCCAGTGGGTGTAGGATAGTGTTAATGTGCGGGGATCGTTGGGCGGCGCGGACCCGGTGGGCCGAAGGGCCTGTTTCCACGTTGTATCTCTAAATCTAAAAAACTTCATCTTTCTTCCCTGTGGTGCAACTGCATTTGACATGGCACAAAATGCTGGAGGTCGTCAGAAGGTCAGGCAGCATCTGTGAAGGGAATGAACATGCAGTTTCCCCGACCAGGTACCACAGATGCCACCTGACCCGCTGAGTTGCTCCAGCACTTGGTGATTTGCTCAAGATTCCAGCATCTGCAGTTCCTTGTGTCTGCATCTGTAATATCTCCTGTCGGTGTAAATATGGCAACGATGGTAAGGGTGGAGTCGGTCCAACCATTGGGAGAGGCTGCCTGCCAATGTGGTAGCAGGCACACTCTGGAGAAGTGGGCCTTGTTTCTGAAAGATCTATTAGTTCAAATACTGGATTATTGCTCTTGAGGGCATGCAGCGTAGGTTTACTAGGTTAATTCCCGGAATGGCGGGACTGTCATATGTTGAAAGACTGGAGCGACTAGGCTTGCATACACTGGAATTTAGAAGGATGAGAGGAGATCTTATCGAAACGTATAAGATTATTAAGAGGTTGGACACGTTAGAGGCAGGAAACATATTCTCAATGTTGGGGGAGTCCAGAACAAGGGGCCACAGTTTAAGAATAAGGGGTAGGCCATTTAGAACGGAGATGAGGAAAAACTTTTTCAGTCAGAGAGTTGTGAATCTTGTGGAATTCTCTGCCTCAGAAGGCAGTGGAGGCCAATTCTCTGAATGCATTCAAGAGAGAGCTAGATAGAGCTCTTAAGGATAGCGGAGTCAGGGGGTATGGGGAGAAGGCAGGAACGGGGTACTGATTGAGAATGATCAGCCATGATCACATTGAATGGCGGTGCTGCCTCGAGGGGCCGAATGGCCTCCTCCTGCACCTATTGTCTATTGTCCTCCAGAGCCTTGGTGTGTTATTACCCGTTGTGCCAGACGGACCAACAGAGGTCACGGCTGAGATACCAGTCCTCTAACTTGGTCCCATCTTGTGGCAGCACGGTGGTGCAGCGGTAGAGTTGCTGCCTTACAAAGCCAGAGACCCTGGTTCGATCCTGACTACGGGTCCTGCCTGTACGGAGTTTGTACGTTCTCCGCGTGACCTGCGTGGGTTTTCTCCGGGTGCTCCGGCTTCCTCCCACACTCCAAAGGCATACAGATGTGTAGGTTAATTGGCTTCTGTAAATTGTAAACTGTCCCTAGTGTGTAGGATGGTGCTAGTGTACAGGGATCGAAGGGGCTGTTTCCATGCTGTATCTCGAAAGTCTAAAAGTCTCATCTTCTCTGCAATGTAAAATGTGACTAGGATGTCCCGAGGAGGACATTGCATTTGCTTGAGTTGTTTTTAACAAATTGTTTCTTAACGGAGAAGCTAATGGTGAAACGTTCCATAAAAATCCTCTCAATTATTTGCACCACTCTGCCAGTCACTGCTTATGTCAATTTCATACATTTCAGTTTTGTTGGTTTAGTTTATTGTCACATGTACAGTGAAAAGCTTTCCTCCCTCATTTATCAAAGGTCAACTGGGAGCAAAGCAACTGCAGACTTTTTAATATTTGTTTTACATGGCCCTTGTTTTTATTTTCTGTTTTTGCCAGCTTGACTCATATTTGGTTAATACTTCAATATTCTAGAGCTGAATGTGACGCTCCTTAAGATCTGAAGGTCCCGATCCAAAACGTCACCCATCCACGTTCTCCAGAGATGCTGCCTGATCCACTGAGTTACTCCAACACTTTGTTGCCCCCCCCATTAGACTGATTTTAATCTCCACAGAACACATCTGCAGTATCCGCAACATAGGAATTGAATTCAATCATCAAATCTGGACAGGGCAAAAGCTGCTATTTAATTGATTATAGACTAAGTGGACCCGTTGGGCCCAAACCTCTCCTGCATTGGTGCAGCACCCTCCCCTCCCTCCCCTCCCTCCTCCCCTCTCCTCCCCCTCCCTCCACCCCCCCTCCACCCCCTCCCATCCCCCTCCCCCTTCCCCTCCCCCCCCACTCCATCCCCCTCAACCCCCCTTATTCCTCCCTCCTCCCCCCCTCCCTCCCTAGGAGATAGATTTAAACTTTAAAATATGAATAACTTAAAAAATATAACACAGATTTCAATGAAACTTCTTCCATTAGCACCAAAGGGACGACGGTGAGTAAGGTGGGCCTAAAATTGTCGGGATATCGTGTTCCCGATTTGGCTGTAGTTCAGGAACACACAAACAAACAAATGAGAGTTTTAGTATATAGATAGATTGCAACAAGAATAATAAGAAAACAGCTTTCATTGAGCGCTTTTGTCGAAGATGATGCATGATTTGCAATAAATTTTGTATCCTTTACTGGAGTTAAAGGTTTATAACCGAAAGTCATGGAGCTCTGTGTTCCTCACATTGTGTTAACTTTGATTTGCAACTACTACTATGTTTACGATTGGTTTTTAGCTGTCGGCTAGGATTTGAGTGGGTGCGTGGGGATGAGAATGGTGGCTATTCTGTTAATCATATGGATAGGAAAATGGAGAGGAAGAAAGATCTCAGAAGAGGCAAATTTTCATTTACATTGGACTGATGGTGAATATTCAGAGATAATACAATATTTGAATCAAATGTGTTAAAGGTGGAGGTGCTGGCTTTTGTATGATACATTAGACCAAGGTATTATCTGCCCAACAAGGTTAATCTTAAACAGACCCAAAGTGCTGGAATAACTCAGCGGGACAGGCAGATCTCTGGAGAGAAGGAATAAGTGAAGTTTCGGGTCGAGACCCTTCTTCAGACTCAACATCCTTCCCAGGAAGAAGGAAAGGTTCCGACCCACAACATCACCGATTCCTTTTCTCCAGAGATGCTGCCTGTCCCGCTGAGTTATTCCAGCACTTTGTGTCTATCTTCGAAATAAACCAGCATCTGCTGTTCCTCCACACACAAGGTTAATCCTAAAGATCCCATGGCATTTTCCCAGAAGGGAAGGGAGATTAGTTTAGTTTAGAGATACAGTGCAGAAAACAGGCCCTTCAGCCCACTGATTTTAGATTTTTAGATTTAGAGATACAGCGCAGAAACAGGCCCTTCGGCCCACCGAGTCCGCGCCGCCCAGCGATCCCCACACATTAACACTATCCTGCATACACTAGGGACAATTTTTACATATTACCCAGTCAATTAACCTACATACCTGTACGTCTTTTGGAGTGTGGGAGGAAACCGAAGATCTCGGAGAAAACCCACGCAGGTCACGGGGAGAACGTACAAACTCCGTACAGACGGCGCCCGTAGTCAGGATCGAACCTGAGTCTCCGGCGCTGCATTCGCTGTAAGGCAGTAACTCTACCACTGCGCCACCGTGCCGCCCGTCCTCACCGATCAGCAATCCCCGCACACTAACACTATCCTACACACACTAGGGACAATTTACAATTTTACCAAGCCAATTAACCTACAAAGTTGTACGTCTTTGGAGTACGTCTTTGTGAGAAGGAATTATTTTGAATATAAAATAAAGGAGTTGTTTCTAAAGGACTTAGGAAGGAGTCAAAGTACGACTTATGCCACAAGACCAAGAAGGGTCTCGACCCGAAACACCACCCATTCCTTCTCTCCAGAGATGCAGCCTGACCCGCTGAGTTACTCCACCATTTTGTGTATCCTATTGAAAGTTAGTTTGATAAAGGTATGTACCAAACAGAATCTGGTGTTTCAGACTTAGGGGGACTCTTCTTCAGACTTCTTTCTGGTTGTGGTGTATATACATACACAAAGATACACTGCAAAAGGTTGAGTGAAGAATGTTTAAAATAATTACCAATCCCCAATTATTGCCTATAACCACGGGATTAAAAATAATTTAACACATAATAAATCACTTTACCTGGAAATGTTTATTGAACGTTACATCATATAATGGAATGCATTGATATATTCGACTACTATTATTTAGGACCCTTGTGTTTAATGATATGTCAATGTAAATCACAGTGTGGTTAAGATCCCAGCAGTTATGGAATTTCTGTCTCTCTATTCATTAGAACATCTTCTGACTGCCTACGGGACAGATGGTTTCTTCCGTGTTTATCCTAAACGATTGAGCTTTTCAAGCTATGTTCAATACTGTTAACACAACTGGCCCCTGTTCTTTTTCAAGAAAACTTTGGACCATTTGGACTCTGACAAGTGCCTGACCTTGTTAAGATTAATTTTACTTGTCAATTGATACGGAGTCTTTCGGCTCCTCTGCTGTCACTGAAATTGATAAATTGAGGTTATTGTCTGCTCCTAAATCCTCACAAGTGGAGGAGCACACATGTCCCACCCCCAGTGCTGACTTCTTGATTCCTGTGAGTTTGTATTTAGCTTGCGCTCCATTGATTAAAGAGATTTAAACAGATACTTGCTGAGAGATTGGGGACCAAGGGCTGACTTTTGACTCTCTGTACAGAGGTATTCATGACAACTCTAACCTTACATCCTCTTCATCTCCCAATATCCACCTCCTGCAAATGATACAATTCTCCTGTGATTAGCATCACCCACAAAGAAAGAAAAGGGCACCATCATTAATAAGGTCTTCCAGATGATAATGAATGAATGAATGAATGAATGAATGAATGAATGAATGAATGAATGAATGAATGAATGAATGAATGAATGAGTGAGTGAATGAATGAGTGAATGAATGAATAAGTTTATTGGCCAAGTATGTGCATATACAAGGAATGTGCCTTGGTGCTCCGCTCACAAATGACAACACAAACATACAGTTAACAATTAAGAATAAAGCAAAACCACATTAAAACAATAAGGATACAACATTGTGGTCTAAACATGTGGGTGAAAATAAACCAGAGCAAAAAAGAGACTACAGACTTTATTTATTGAGTAGAACTATCACTCGTGGAAAAAAACCTGTTTTTATGTCTGGCTGTGGCTGCTTTGACAGTCCGGAGTCGCCTTCCAGAGGGAAGTGCTTCAAGGATTTTGTGGCCAGGGTGAGAGGGGTCAGAGATGATCTTGCCCGCTCGCTTCCTGGCCCTTGCAGTGTACAGTTCGTCAATGGGGGAGGGAAGGTTGCAGTCTCTGTTCAAGGAAGAGGTCATTCCAACTCAACAATATTCTGACATTGTGGAGGGCGGAACCTCAGATGCCGGTTTACACCGAAAATAGACACAAAATGCTGGAGTAACTCAGGCAGCATCTCTGGAGAGAAGGAATGGGTGACATTTCGGATTGAGACCCTTCTTCAGACTGAAGAAGGGTCTCGAACCGAAACGTCACCCATTCCTTCTCTCCAGAGATGCTACCTGTCCCACTGAGTTACTCCAGCATTTTGTGTCTATCTTCCACCCCTACCCAAGGATTGGCATTAACAGGGGGCTATCATTTTTTCCCAGTCCTTCAAACCTCCATAAACTGCTTGTAACTTAGGTCCTGCACTTCAATTGTTGAGTCTTCCTTCAACAAGTCATATCGGTGGCATGATCTACTGTTGGAATGACAATTCGCAACGTGACTCTATCTCCTATAGTTCTTGGTGTCTCCTATTTCTTGCGTGTCTTGGGATGGCGGGACTTACATATGAGGAAAGACTAGATAGACTGGGCTTGTACTCGCTGGAATTTAGAAGACTGAGGGGGGATCTTATAGAAACATATAAAATTCTTAAGGGGTTGGAGAGGCTAGATGCGGGAAGATTGTTCCCGATGTTGGGGGAGTCCAGAACCAGGGGTCACAGCTTAAGGATAAGGGGGAAGTCTTTTAGGACCGAGATGAGAAAACATTTCTTCACACAGAGAGTGGTGAGTCTGTGGAATTCTCTGCCACAGAAGGTAGTTGAGGCCAGTTCATTGGCTATATTTAAGAGGGAGTTAGATGTGGCCCTTTTTGCTAGAGGGATCAGGGGGTATGGAGAGAAGGCAGGTACAGGCTACTGAGCTGAATGATCAGCCATGATCATATTGAATGGCGGTGCAGGCTCGAAGGGCCGAATGGCCTACTCCTGCACCTATTTTCTATGTTTCTATGTTTCTATGTCCACATGGAAAATGGTGCTGTGTTAGTGATCGCTCTTCAAGGAATTGTGTGAGACATAGAGTCATAGAGCTGTACAGCATGGAAACAGGCCCTTCGGCCCAACTTGACTGTGCTGATCAAGTTGGCATATTGGGCTATTCCTGTTTACCTGCATTTTTGCCCGTAGCACTCTAAACGCTTTTTGTCCATCTATCTAAGTGTCATTCGTGAGACCTGTTACAGGCTTTTGAATATTCCACTTTGATCATAGTTTTCTTCTCCCCCACAGCGCTACACAGAGAATCCCAATGTAATCGCGTGCTACAACGAATTAATTCAGTTGGAACATGGAGAAGTGCGTTCACAATTCAAACTACGGTATGTACGTTCCTCAGCATAGTAAGACTCAATGGTCAATGGTCATTTATTTGTCACATGTACCGAGGTACAGTGAAATTCATTTTTGTATACAGTTCAGTACAAGTACTGTATCACTATACATAAGCACTTAGATACATATTAGATGGAGCTCTAGGGGACTCTAGTGGAATTCTCTGCCTCAGAAGGCAGTGGAGGCCAATTCTCTGAATGCATTCAAGAGAGAGCTAGATAGAGCTCTTAAGGATAGCGGAGTCAGGGGGTATGGGGAGAAGGCAGGAACGGGGTACTGATTGAGAATGATCAGCCATGATCACATTGAATGGTGGTGCTGGCTCGAAGGGCCAAATGGCCTCCTCCTGCACCTATTGTCTATTGTCTATTGTCTAGCAGAATCAAGGGATATGGGGAGAAGGCAGGCACGGGTGACTGATTGTGGAAGAACAGCCATGATCACAATGAATGGCGGTGCTGGCTCGAAGGGCCAAATGGCCTCCTCCTGCACCTATTTTCTATGTTTCTATAAGCTTCTCAGTACAAGTGTATAGCAGTAGTACACTGAGCCAGTATAGAGAGTCGCCAGTTTGGCGCCATTTTCAAGTCCCAGTTGTTCTAAGTGCAGGGATCTTGATCTGACCCGGAAGGTCCGTTGTCCTGGTGGTGTTGCAGGGTCGGCCTGGCCAAGCGTAGCCGTGGTGTCCTCTGCCGCCACTCCACCGCTGTGGGCCACGTTCGGTCCACGTGCTCGGCCTCTTGGCGCGGCGTCCGGTCTAAACTAGTGAAGGCTACTTAAAAGGGGATATTCAAGAAACATGCGAATAATGTCGGGAAAGAAGAATTTTTACAAATTAACTTCTCAAGCACAGGGGAAGATGCCAAGGTATTGCAGAGGAGTCTAGTTTAGTTTAAACATAGAAACATAGAAAATAGGTGCAGGAGTAGGCCATTCGGCCCTTCGAGCCTGCACCACCATTCAATATGATCATGGCTGATCATCCAACTCAGTATCCCGTTCCTGCCTTCTCTCCATACCCCCTGATCCCTTTAGCCACAAGGGCCACATCTAACTCCCTCTTAAATATAGCCAATGAACTGGCCTCAACTACCTTCTGTGGCAGAGAAGAGGGGAGTTTAGTTGAGTTTAGTGCAGTTTATTGTCATGTTTAACAAGCTACAGTGAAAAGCATGCTCACCAGGCAGAGGAAAGACTGTACATGATTCCAATGGAGAAATCCACAGTGTACGGATGCAGGGTAAAGGGAATAAGGTACAGTGCAAGGTATTGGAACAAACTGATTGGTGAATTAGCAAACCAGCATAGAATTAAGATTATCATTCCACCCTGTTTCTCAGGGAGGAAGTGTCCAGGACTTGAGGGCACAGCTTTAAGAGTCAGAGCCTATTCTCCCGGGGTGGAAATATCCAACACTGGAGGGCATGGCTATTAGGCGAGAGGGGAGGTGTGCAGGGCAGGTTTATTTGCAGAGAGCAGTCAGTGCCTGGAACGTGCTGCCAGGGGTGGGTGGTGGACTCAGGTACGACAGTGGCGTTGAAGAGGTTTTCAGACAGGCACATGGATATGCAGGGAAATGGAGGGATAGGTAACACGTACAGGCAAAAGAGATCTGTTTTTAACTTGGCATCATGTTCAGCGCAGACATTGTGGGGAGAAGGGACTGCTCCTGTGCTGTACTGTTCAAGGACGAGTCTCACTCCCTCTTCTCCCCTCTCCCATCGGACAAGAGGTACAGAAGTGTGAAAACGCACACCTCCAGATTCTGGGACAGTTTCTTCCCAGTTGGTATCAGGACCACTCTACTACAGAGGGCCCTGAGCTACTATCTACCTCCTTGGAGACACTTGGACTATCGTTGATTGGACCTTACTGGCTTTATCTTATTATTTATATTATATTTCAGATACAGCGCGGAAACAGGCCTTTTCGGCCCACCAAGTCCGCACCGCCCAGTGATCCCCGCACACTAACACTATCCTACACACACTAGGGACAATTTTTACATATACCCAGTCAATTAACCTACATACCTGTACGTCTTAGGAGTGTGGGAGGAAACCGAAGATCTCGGAGAAAACCCACGCAGGTCACGGGGAGAACGTACAAACTCCTTACAGTACAGCGCCCGTAGTCAGGATCGAACCTGAGTCTCCGGCGCTGCATTCGCTGTAAAGCAGCAACTCTACCGCTGCGCTATCTTGAACTAAGCGTTATTCAAGTTATTCCCTTTATAGACAATAAACAATAGACAATAGGTGCAAGAGGAGGCCATTCGGCCCTTCGAGCCAGCACCACCATTCAATGTGATCATGGCTGATCATTCTCAATTAGTACCCCGTTCCTGCCTTCTCCCCATACCCCCTGACTCCTCTATCCTTAAGAGCTCTATCTAGCTCTCTCTTGAATGCATTCAGAGAACTGGCCTCCACTGCCTTCTGAGGCAGAGAATTCCACAGGTTTACAACTCTCTGACTGATAAAGTTTTTCCTCATCTCCGTTCTAAATGGCCTACCCCTTATTCTTTAACATGTATCCATGCACTGTGAACGACTCGATTGTAATCATGTATTGTCTTTCCGCTGACTGGTAGCACCCAACAAAAGACTTTCCCTGTACCTTGGTTCACGTGACAATAAACTCAAACTCAAAACTCAAGACTAGATTAAATATTTGTTTCACAATTATTAGACTGTGGAATGTTGCATGGCATTATGTTTTACAGCAGAAACCCAGACCATCACTTAAAATTTGAATTAGACAACTATTTGAATAGGAAAAATATAAATAGAGGAATAGCAGGCAGTGAGATTAACATAGGCAGCTTTGGCATGGGAAAGCAGTGAGTTGGACTAGACAGCTCACATGATTCTAGACAATGTGGTAAAATAAAATCTGAATCAGTTTTTAACCTGAGAGAGCAATGGCTTTTGCTCCACACTTACAATGGTTGATTTATGGCAACAAGATACTAAGCTGGGGGGGTAGTGTGAATTGTGAGGAAGATGCAATAAGGCTGCAGGGTGACTTGGACAGGTTGTGTGAGTGGGCGGATACATGGCAGATGCAGTTTAATGTAGATAAGTGTAAGGTTATTCACTTTGGAAGTAAGAATAGAAAGGCAGATTATTATCTGAATGGTGTCAAGTTAGGAAGAGGGGATGTTCAACGAGATCTGGGTGTCCTAGTGCATCAGTCACTGAAAGGAAGCATGCAGGTACAGCAGGCAGTGAAGAAAGCCAATGGAATGTTGGCCTTCGTAACAAGAGGAGTTGAGTATAGGAGCAAAGAGGTCCTTCTACAGTTGTACCGGGCCCTGGTGAGACCGCACCTGGAGTACTGTGTGCAGTTTTGGTCTCCAAATTTGAGGAAGGATATTCTTGCTATTGAGGGCGTGCAGCGTAGGTTCACTAGGTTGATCCCGGAATGGCGGGACTGTCGTATGTTGAAAGGCTGGAGCAATTAGGCTTGTATACACTGGAATTTAGAAGGTTGATGGGGGATCTTATTGAAACGTATAAGATAATTAGGGGATTGGACACATTAGAGGCAGGAAAAATGTTCCCAATGTTGGGGGAGTCCAGAACAAGGGGCCACAGTTTAAGAATAAGAGGTAGGCCATTTAGAACGGAGATGAGGAAGAACTTTTTCAGTCAGAGAGTGGTGAAGGTGTGGAATTCTCTGCCTCAGAAGGCAGTGGAGGCCAGTTCGTTGGATGCTTTCAAGAGAGAGCTGGATAGAGCTCTTAAGGATAGCGGAGTGAGGGGGTATGGGGAGAAGGCAGGAACGGGGTACTGATTGAGAGTGATCAGCCATGATCGCATTTAATGGCGGTGCTGGCTCGAAGGGCTGAATGGCCTACTCCTGCACCTATTGTCTATTGTCTATTGTCTATTGCAGATGCTGGCTAACACACAAAAGGACACAAAGTGCCGGAGTAACTCAGCATGTCAAGCACCAACTCTGGAGAACATGGACAGGTGATGTTTTGGGGCGAGACGGTCTGAAGGAGGGTCACCAACCAAAAAGTCACTTCACCACATTATCCAGAGAGCTTATCTGACTCGCTGAGTTACTCCAGCACTTTGGGTCCCTTAAGGTTAATTTATTTAATAAATGGAATAAAAGAAATAAAAATTCATTTGTTACTCAGATGTGTTCAATATTGTTCATTTTTATAGGGCATGTAGTTCCATATTTGCAGCCTTAGAACACTGCCAGGAGGCCATTGAAATCACAAACGAGGACCACATCATTCAGGTAACCTCACCACCATACCATGAGAACTCAGTCTAAGTGAATTGTTATGATATGTTATACGTTTACTCATTGCTTTCACATTCTTTGAAGTCAATATTCTTATAATCTTATATTATGAGCGTTATTCTTTCTGAAGTTAATGTTGTTCTTTATATCAAATTGTGGAATTCATAGCCACAGACGGCTGTGGAGTCCAGGTCACTCACTGAGTATTTTTAAGGCAGGGATTGACAGGTTCTTAGGTAGATACAAAATGCTGGAGTAACTCAGCGAGTCAGGCAGCATCTCGGGAGAGAAGGAATGGGTCGTTTCGGGTCGAGACCCTTCTTCAGACTGATGTCAGGGAGGGGGGCGGGACAAATTATATTATTATTATTATTATTGGCAGATTCTTGATTAGTAAATGTCTCAAGGATTATGGGGAGTTTATGGTTGAGAGGGCAAGATAAATCAACCATGATTGAATGGCGGAGTAGACTTATAGACAATAGACAATAGGTGCAGGAGTAGGCCATTCGGCTCTTCGAGCCAGCACCACCATTCAATGTGATCATGGCTGATCATTTACAATCAGTATCCCGTTCCTGCCTTCCCACCATTCCCCCTGATGGGCTTGATGGGCCGAATGGCCTACTTCTGCTCCTATGACTTATGAACATGAAATGATTAGATAGAGATCTTGGATTGACATGGAACTGCAGTTGCTGGAATTGTTTGGCAGAAGGTAAAGTGCTGGAGTAGCTCAGCGGGCCAGGCAGCATCTCTGGAGGAGTGAGGGGAGAAAGCTGGAAAAGAGGTGGGGAGGTGGGACAAATCCTGGAATGTGACGGAGATCTTTATTCGTCAGCTGGACATCAATGGGATTTGCAACTCACAGTTCTCTCCCCACTGGCTTCGGTCCTCCTTTGAATGTGCAGATCTCGGGTTCCAATGTTAGATGGCAGACAACGAGAAATGTTGGCAAACTACACCTGCCAAGCGGGATGATATTAATACCTGTAGTCAGGGTTGTATCATATCTTGATACTTTCATCATTAATCCCCTTTTCATCTTGGAGACGTTCTATTCTTGAGCATTGTTAACAGAGAACAGTACAGTACAGGAACAGGCCCATGATGCCTAGTTCCGATCACATCTGCCTGGTGCATGATCCATATCCCTCAATTCCCTGCACTTCCCTGCGCCAATCTAAAAGCCTCTTAAACGCCACTATGGTATCTGCCTCCACCATCACCCCTGGCAATGTGTTCCATACCCCCACCACTCTCCACACATCTCCATTAAACATTTCCCCTCTCACCTTCGAGCCATGCCCTCTAGCGTTGGAAATTTCCATCCTTGGGAAAAGGCTCTGACTGTCTACCCCATCTATAATTTGCCTCCCATAATGTTATATACTTCTATCAAGTTTCCCCTCAACCTCTGACGTTGCAGAGAAAATGTTAAGATAAGTTAACTGTTTCATTTCTTTTAATGGCAGTGAGTTTTTAGATAGTGTCAACAAAACATATCACACTTTCTGGCTACAACACATGTTATCAACAGAAATACTCAATTTTTGCTTATTTTCCAAAACACACCTGGATCCAGAAGAATGAGTGGTGATCTCATTAAAACATTCAAATGTACAGTATTGTGTGCCTAAAAGGATGGCTGTAGGAATGATCAAAGGTATCACAAAATGCTGGAGTAACTCAGCAGGTCAGGCAGCATCTCAGGAGAGAAGGAATGGGTGACGTTTCGGGTCGAGACCCTTCTTCAGACTGATGTCAGGGGGGCGGGACAAATAAAAGATATAGGTGGAGACAGGAAGATAGAGGGAGAACTGGGAAGGGGGAGGGGAAGAGAGGGACAGAGGAACTATCTAAAGTTGGAGAAGTCAATGTTCATACCGCTGGGCTGCAAGCTGCCCAAGCAAAATATGAGGTGCTGTTCCTCCAATGGGCCGCACTATGGCACTGGAGGAGGCCCATGACAGAAAGGTCAGACTGGGAGTGGGAGGGGGAGTTGAACTGCTCAGCCACCGGAAGATCAGGTTGGTTAAGGCGGACTGAGCGAAGTGTTGAGCGAAACGATCGCCGAGCCTGCGTTTGGTTTCGCCGATGTAAAGAAGTTGACATCTAGAGCAGCGGATACAATAGATGAGGTTGGAGGAAGTGCAGGTGAACCTCTGTCTCACCTGGAAAGACTGTTTGGGTCCTTGGATGGAGTCGAGGGGGGAGGTAAAGGGGCAGGTGTAGCATCTCCTGCGGTTGCTGGGGAAAGTGCCCGGGGATGGGGTGGTTTGGGTAGGAAGGGACGAGTGGACCTGGGAGTTACGGAGGGAACAGTCTCTGCGGAACGCAGAAAGGGGAGGAGATAGGAAGATGTGGCCAGTAGTTGGGTCCCGTTGAAGGCATTAGAGGGTAGAGCGCCGGAATTGGTGAGGTCCATGATGGTGTTGTTGATTAAGGTCTGGTGCTCGTCGGTGGGGTCATGATCCAAGGATAAATAGGAGGAGGTGTAATAATGAATATGTTTCCCTGGCACAAATGCCAAGAGACAAGGGTCACGCTCTCAAGATAAGGGGTTGCCAATTTAGAACAAAGTTTAGTTTAGTTTAGTTCAGAGACACAGTGCGGAAACAGGCCCTTCGGCCCACCGAGTCTGCGCCGACCAGCGATCCCCGCACACTAACACTATTCTGCACTCTAGCGACAATTTACAATTTTTACCTAAGCCAATTAGCCTACAAACGTGCACGTCTTTGGAGTGTGGGAAGAAACCAGAGCACCTGGAGAAAACCCACGCGGTCACGGGGAGAGTGTACAAACTCTGTACAGACAGCACACGTGGTCAGGATCGAACCCGGGTCACTGGCGCTGTAAGGCAGTAACCACCGCTGCGCCACCGTGCCGTCCTACAATTGAAATGAAAATTCAACCGGAGGGAGTGAATCTTTGGAATTTTCTGTACAGAAGTTCTGTGGAGTCTCAGTCGTTAAGTATTTTTAAGAGATAAATTGGTAGATTGGAAATTGAAGGAATAGATCTGTCATCATCTCATTAAATGGTAGAATAGACACAAGGGCCGAATGGTCTATTCCTGCTTCTATTTCTTAAGTGTACTTTTCTCCCTGAAAGGATAGATGCAAACTTCAGGTTGACAAGTATTCTGTCGGCATTTTCACCATTGGTTGGGAACCACAGTGGTGCATCAGTAGAGTTACTGCCTTACAGCGCCAGAGACCCAGGTTCGATCCTGACCATGGGTGCTGTCTGTGCAGAGTTTGTACGCTCTCCCCGTGACCTGCGTGGGTTTTCCACGGGTGCTCCAGTTTCCTCCTACACTCCAAAGGTTTGTAGGTTAATTGGCTTTGGTAAAATTATCCCTAGTGTGTAGGATAGTGGTAGTGTGCGGGGATCGCTGGTCGGCAAGGACGCGGTGGGCTGAAGGGCCTGTTTCCGCGCTGTATCTCTAAACTAAAACTAAACATTTACACATTCTGCTACCATCAGGGATTCCTGGGCTTGTTCATCAAGGTCACTCTGTTCCTCAGAATTCCCTAAGGCCCTACCATTCATTATGTACGCCTTACCCTTATCAGCCCTCCCAAAAAAGCACCCCCTTCATTTGTCGGGATTTAATTACATTGATCGATTCATTTTACCAATGGATCAATGTCATCCTGTAATCTAAGACTACACTCCTTACTATTTTGGTCACTCTAGCGGTTCTTTGATACCCAGATCAATGATTATATCTTGCTGATGTCATAGAGAGAATGAACCAGGATCTACAGCATTTGTTACTGGTAACTGAACGGCAATATTACTAAGTTTACTCAGAACATTACTTATCGTCAACAGTTTTGGGCAGTTTTTTTAAGGTGGAGATTGACAGATTCTTTATTAGGACGGGTGTCTGGGGTTATGGGGGAGAAGGCAGGAGAATGGGGTTGAGAGGGAGAGATAGATCAGCCATGGTGGAGTGGACTTGATGGGCCGAATGGCCTAGTTCTACTCCGAGACTCATGAACTTACCAACTTTCAGAATAGCCCACCACAAATTTAAATAAGGTGAACAGTGGCAAACTTTTCTGGGTATGGAATAGATTTCTTTGTACCAATGCAAAACGGAAAACCAAAGGTTATATTTGAAAAGGGATTTAAATGTTGATTTCTTTTCTCAGTATGTGAATCCAGCATTTGAACACATGATGGGCTATCAAAGAGGGGAGCTGATCGGTAAAGAACTTACTGAGTTACCCAAAAGTGACAAAAATAAAGTGGACCTTCTTGATACAATAAATACATGCATCAAAAAAGGAAAAGTAAGTAAACATGTTAACTTTTCACATCAGTGGCATATTTACCTCACACCTTTGTGAATTCTCATTATATTAAAAATGGTAATGTATTTCTTATCTTTTAATACTGATTTTGTACTAGAATAATTTTAGTGTGGGAGGAAACCGAAGATCTCGGATAAAACCCATGCGGTCACGGGAAGAATGTACAAACTCCGTACAGACAACCCCCATGGTCAGGATTGAACCCAGGTCTCTGGCGCTGCAAGCGCTGTAAGACACCAACTCTGCTGCTGTGTCACCGTGCCGCCCACCGTTTTGTAGACTGAGATGATTTTAACATCTTGAGATAGTGAAAGACTATCTAAATGCAAATCAGTTTTTGTTTAATAAAGACACAAAGTGCTAGAGTAACTCAGCGAGTCAGGCAGGATCTCTGGAGAACTTGGAGAGGTGACATTTTGGGTCAGGACTCTTCTTCAGACTGTGTAGAGGGGGCAAAAGAAAGCTGGAAGAGAGGAGGGGCAGGACAAAGCAAGGCTGGTAGCAGGTTGATACAAGTCAGGGGGGATTTGAAAGGCAGATGGTTGGATAAATGTGAGGTTATCCACTTTGGTGGCAAGAACAGGAAAGCAGACTATTATCTGAATGGTGGCCGATTAGGAAAAGGGGTGCAACGAGACCTGGGTGTCGTGGTACACCAGTCATTGAAAGTAGGCATGTAGGTGCAGCAGGCAGTGAAGAAAGCGAGTGGTATGTTAGCATTCATAGCAAAAGGATTTGAGTATAGGAGCAGGGAGGTTCTACTGCAGTTGTACAGGGCATTGGTGAGACCACACCTGGAGTATTGCGTACAGTTTTGGTCTCCTAATCTGAGGAAAGACATTCTTGCCGTAGAGGGAGTACAGAGATTCCTGGGATGGCAGGACTTTCATATGAAGAAAGACTGGATAGACTCGGCTTGTACTCGCTGGAATTTAAAAGATTGAGGGGGGATCTTATAGAAACTTACAAAATTCTTAAGGGGTTGGACAGGCTGGATGCGGGAAGATTGTTCCCGATGTTGGGGAAGTCCAGAACAAGGGGTCGCAGTTTAAGGATAAGGGGGAAGTCTTTTAGGACCGAGATGAGAACGTTTTTGTTTCACACAGAGAGTGGTGAATCTGTGGAATTCTCTGCCACAGAAGGTAGTTGAGGCCAGTTCATTGGCTATATTTAAGAGGGAGTTAGATGTGGCCCTTGTGGCTAAAGGGATCAGGGGGTATGGAGAGAAGGCAAGTACGGGATACTGAGTTGGATGATCAGCCATGATCATATTGAATGGCGGTGCAGGCTCGAAGGGCCGAATGGCCTACTCCTGCACCTATTTTCTATGTTTTTATGTTTCTATGACAAAGGACGGAGATGAAAAGATAGAAGGGGTGAGACAAAAAGATTGAAGACTTATGAATTATGAAGTTGGAGGAAGGACTGTAGGTGGAAGGGGAGAAACAGGTGTGAGTCCAGGTGGGGCACAGGATTGGGGGAGGGAGAAGGGAGGGGGTATAGGAGGAAGGGAGGGGTGTATGGGGAAGGGAGGGGGAGTTATTTAGTTACATGGTAATGCAGTTTGTTTCTTCACTTTTTTTAAAATTTGAATATGTAAACCATTTAATTTGTCACACGGGTATTGATGGTAATGGTGTGAGGAAGAGAGAAATTATTTTTGAGTCAGCAACTCCGATAAATCCCTTCGATGGTGGGGAGGTCAGAGCCGGTGAAGGACTGGGCAGTGTTCACAACTTTTTGCAGTTTTTTCCGCTCCTGAACGTTCAAGTTGCCGAACCAGGCCGTGATGCAACCAGTCAATGTGCTCTCTACTGCACACCTGCAGAAGTTCAAGAGAATCCACTTTGACACACCGAATCTCTGCAATCTTCTCAGGAAGTAGAGGCGTTGATGTGCTTTATTTACAATTGCATCCGTGTGCTGGGTCCAGGAAAGATCTTCGGAAATATGCACGCCCAGGAATTTGAAGTTTTTGATTCTCTCCACCATCGTCCGGTGGATATGAACAGGATTGTGGGTCCTCATCCTTCCTCTTCCAAAGTCCACAATCAGTTCATTGGTTTTACTGATATTGAGAGCCAGGTTGTTGTGCTGGCCAATCAGTCGATCTCACTGCTATACTCTGATCATCACCATCATCATATCATCATCATATATCTACAGCCGGAAACAGGCCTTTTTCGGCCCTCCAAGTCCGTGCCGCCCAGTGATCCCCGTACATTAACACTATCCTACACCCACTAGGGACAATTTTTACATTTACCCAGCCAATTAACCTACATACCTGTACGTCTTTGGAGTGTGGGAGGAAACCGAAGATCTCGGAGAAAACCCACGCAGGTCACGGGGAGAACGTACAAACTCCTTACAGTGCAGCACCCGTAGTCAGGATCGAACCTGTGTCTCCGGCGCTGCATTCGCTGTAAAGCAGCAACTCTACCACTGCGCTACCGTGCCGTCCCACCATGTTGCCTGACCCACTGAGTTACTCCAGCTTTGTGTGTCTATCTATAGTTAACTATGTCTCCATCTTCTCTACACGAAATATAAGCAGGGGAAAGTTCTTCATTGTATTTGCTTTCCCTGCCATGCTTTAATCAGCTGATCTTTATGCAAGCACACAAGGCCGCAATATAAATTAAATTTGTTTGTATTCTTCTCAGGGCAGAGTCATAAAGTGAATTATTGACTGCTGTCCTCTGCCGTTCCTCACATCAATTTTGCAAGGACAAACTGGAAAGATGTAAAGGCAGCGGTAGAGTTGCTGCCTTATTGCAAATGCAGCGCCGGAGACTCAGGTTCGATCCTGACTACGGGCGCCGTCTGTACGGAGTTTGTACGTTCTCCCCATGACCTGCGTGGGTTTTCTCCGAGATCTTCGGTTTCCTCCCACACTCCAAAGACGTGCAGGTTTGTAGGTTAATTGGCTGGGTAAATGTAAAAATTGTCCCTAGTGGGTGTAGGATAGTGTTAATGTGCGGGGATCGCTGGGCGACGCGGACCCGGTGGGCCGAAGGGCATGTTTCTGCGCTGTATCTCTAAATCTAAATCTAAAAAATCTACACAGACAGTGGTGGATGCCTGGAATACGCTGTCAGGGAATAACGTGGATAATGTTTATTGCAAGATAAAGCCAGTAAAGCCCGATCAAAGATAGTCCGAGGGTCACCAATGAGATAGATAGTAGCTCAGGATTGTTCTCTGGTTGCAGCAGAATGGTTCAGTTTGGCACCATGTTCAGCACAGATATTGTGGGCAGAAGGGCATGTACTGGTATGTTCTGCGTTTTGTTTAGTTTAGTTTAGAGATACAACGCAGAAACAGGCCCTTCGGCCCACCGACCAGCGATTCCCACACACTAACACTATCCTACACTGGGAACAATTTTTACATTTATACCAAGCCAATTAATCTACAAACATGTACGTCTTTGGAGCGTGGGAGGAAATCAAAGGTCTCAGAGAAAACCCACGCAGGTCACAGGGAGAACGTACAAACTCCGTACAGACAGCACCTGTAGCCAGGATCGAACCCGGGTCTCTGGCGCTGTGAGCGCTGTTAGGCAGCAACTCTACCGCTGCGCCACTGTGCCGCCCTCGTTCAATGCATCAAGCTGCATCAAGAGCCATCGAATGTTGATGCGCGGAATGATCATTTGGGTTATCATGCGACTGCCACACTGAATAAAATATTCACAATCCAATCTCCTTGCCATCTTCTCATCAAACTGCACTCTCCTCACTTTAGCTGATCTATCTTGTTCCCTTTTGGGACTGGGCCTGAAGCCCAGGATGCTTCCTCTGCAGTGAGGAGACTGGGAGTGCAGGAGTTCTGACCTCCTGTTGCCATGGATGCAACTCCATCCCAAAGATGGGATCGTTAGTGTGTTCAACAAGACTCAGCGGGACCAGAACTCAGAAGGTCATTTGTACTGCACTGCATAGCACTGCTGAAATCCAATTCCATCGACTGTAAGCTGTTATTTAATTCAGGATCGATGAATATCATGACAGCTCTGACCCCTTTTCCTGACTCCTGAACTAGGCCCTTTTCTTCAGAGCAGGCCTCAAATCCTGATCGTTGGCCCAGAGGGAACTGTGTTACTGTCAGGATGGAAATGCCTTTAATTTGTTCAATTGCAGGAGATATTCATGTCGTTTTAACATATTTAAAACAAAGAGCTAAAGGGCAGCAAAAAGTATATTTATGTTTTGTATTGAAATACTGTATATCCTGTGCATATATCTACATATACACACACATATATATATATGTTTTATATATAGATATATATACTGTATATGGCAGATATATATAGTATATACTATACAGCATATACTATGTAGTATATATAATATTATTACTGTAGATTTAGACTGTATATACTATAGATTTGAACTTTTTTTGTTGAATATGATATTGCCAAGAGTAGGAAGGCTGGTTTACACTGAAGATAGACACAAAATACTATAGTAACTCAGCGGAACAGGCAGCATCTCCGGGGAGAAGGATGGGTGATGTTTCCGATCGAGACCCTTCGTCAGACTGAGAGTCTGGGCAGAGGGAGTCCAGAGATAGTTTCCCTCTCCCCGGACTCAGTCTGAAGAAGGGTCTCAACCCAAAACGTCACCCATTCCTTCTCTCCAGGGCAGTAATCCAAGAGGTCTGGACTAATTATCCAGAGATTTAAATTCACATCTGACAACAGCAGCTGGAGAAATTATGTTGCATGAATTAAATAGCTTTAAGTTGAGACGGGCAAAGTTTAAAGGAGATGTTACACAAAGGTGGTGGGTGCCTGCAACATGCTGCCAGGAGTGGTGGTGGAGGCTGATGCCATTGTGGCATTTACGAGGCTTAGTTCAACTTGGCATCATGTTTGGCACATAGCGGGTCACAGGGCCTGTTCCTGTGCTGTAAAGCTCTGTGCTCTATGTAAATATATCTGGAATTATAACCTAATAATGGAGATCATTTAAATGTTGCCTGGGTTTCAGCACTTAAGCTACAGAGAGAGGTTGAACAGGTTGGGTCTTTGTTCTTTGGAGCGTAGAAGGTCGAGGGGGGACTTGATAGAGGTTTCTAAAATTTGAAGAGGGACGGACAGAGTTGACGTGGGTAGGCTTTTCCCTTTGAGAGTGGGGAAGATTCCAACAAGGGGACATAACTTCAGAATTAAGGGACAAAGGTTTAGGGGTAACATGAGGGGTAACTTCTTTACTCAGAGGGTGGTGGCTGTATGGAATGGGCTTCCGGTGGAGGTGGTGGAGGCAGGCTCGATTTTATTATTTAAGAGTAAATTGGATAGGTATATGGATGGGAGGGGATTGGAGGGATCAGAGAGCAGGTAGATGAGACTAGGTCAGGGAGAGTGGTCGGCATGGACTGGTAGGGCTGAACGGGCCTGTTTCCGTGCTGTAATTGTTATATGGTTATATGGTTATATGTTGTGTTGTCATTGGGCAGCATGATTGCGCAGCGGTAGTGTTGCTGCCTGACAGCTCCAGAGAACCGGGTTTGATCCTGACTATGGATGCTGTCTGTATGGAGTTTGTATGTTCTCCCTGTGACCGTGTGTGTTTTCTCCAGGTGCTCTGGTCTCGCCCCACATTCCAAACATGTTTACAGGGTTGTAGGTTAATTAGCTTTGGTAAAAAAATGTCAATTGTCCCCAGTGTGTAGGATAATGCTAGTTTACAGGGTGATCGCTGGTCGGCGCGGACTCAGTGGGCCGAAGGGCTTGACTCTCTAAAAAAAACTAGAGGGCATAAAGTGAATTATTGACTGCAGTCCTCTGCTGTTCCTCGCAAGGACAAACTGGAAAGATGTAAAATAGGTTTGCCGGGAATAGAGCGTATTATCTATACGCAAAGGTTGAACTAACATGGGAGACACAAGGAACTGCAGTTAAAGTCATAGAGTGATACAGTGCGGAAGCGGGCCAACTTGCCCACGCCGGCCAACATGTCCCATCTACACTAGTCCCACCTGCCTGCATTTGGCCCATATCCTTTCAAACCTGTCCTATCCATGTACCCATCCACTACAGTTACTGGAATCTTCAGTAAAACAAAAAAGCGCTGGAGTGTAACATATGTTGCATTCAGGACTGCCCTCCGGTTGCAGCAGGATGGTGCAGTTTGGCACCATGTTCACCACAGATATTGTGGGCATAAATCTACAGTAATAATATTATATATACTACAGTGTAGTGGGTCTGGACGCAGCAGGAATCAGGCAAGACGCCAGGTAAGGATCAACAGTAACTTTAATGAAGCATCAGGCATCCATTCTCTTCAGTCTCTCGCATGAGAGTCAACTCTCGCCCCTTCAGGCAAACCCTGTAGCTGCAGACCCCTCCCCAAACCTGTCCACTCAATGCCGAGGGGGATGACCCAGGGAGTGGCCTAATCCCCGGGCACCGCCACAACATAGTAAATCTGTATAGTATATACAATATATATCTATCATATACAGTATACAAATCTATATATAAATCACACACATACATATATATATATGTGTATATGTAGATATATGCACAGGATATATAGTATTCCAATACAGAGGACTGCAGTCAATAATTCAGCTATAAGGCGAGAGGGGGAAAGTTCAATGGAGGTTTGCAGGGCACAATTTATTACTTAGAAAGTAGTGGGGCCATTGAACGCACTGCCAGAGATGGTTGTGGAAGCAGATATGATGAGCGTCATGGAAGAGGCTTTTAGACAGACACATAGGTGTGCAAGAAATAGAGGGGCATGGATCATGTACAGGCAGATGTAATCAATTTAACTTGGCATCATGTTCGCCACAAACGTTGTGGGCCGAAGGGCCCCATTTCCGCGCTGTAGTGTTCCATGTTCTATGGTCTACTGTCAGAGAGATAATCCCAAACATCTTTTACAGGAGTGGCAAGGAATTTACTATGCGAGGCGGAAAGCAGGGGACAACATCCAACAGGATGTCACCGTGACACCGGTGGTTGGCCAGGGAGGGTAAGTATCACTGCTTACTCCCGGAGCAAACGGACTGAACTGCGGCGTTTAATTTGACACTGCCTGCCATACACACGGCAGAGGGCAAGAGTGTTCTATTTTTAGCGATCGCGGGTTTCAAATCTATAAAAGAAGAAAGAACTCGCTTAAATTTACTCATACGCTTTCACAGGATTTATATCAAGCCAGTAAATCTTCCACGGGGTGCATTTTTCCCCTCAACGAACGGTTAATTTTTAATCTAATAAAAAAAGGTCATTCAGTATTAACCTCTCTGTTCAGCAGGTTTTAATCTTGCCCTGTTCTACACGTCAAGTTGCTGCATTGTGCACTGGGATATCGGTATAATAAAGGAGGAGGAATAAGGGTCATTGTGTGGAATGCCACGTAGAATTTTGACTGTAAAACCAAAGTAATTAATCTTGTCGCATTATTCAGAATTATGTTTTGTCTTCATTTACCATTATAGTAATCTAATCTTGTGATCAATACCGGTGATTGAGTGTGACATGTTCAATTTTCCTCCATTAAATATGAAATAGATTAAAAGCCCATATAAATCCTGGAGTGGTTTATTTATAAAGAGAGCATGTCTCGCAGTGGTTCGAACGCTTTCAGTAAATGATTGTCACTCTGACCGGATGACAGTTAATATGTGTCATTACCAGCAGTTATAATCGGAATTTCCATATGCCACAGTTTATCATAGGACTGGTTGATATTCCCGTAGGACTTACTTGTCAACTCAGTGCGGCACAGTGGCGCAGCTGGTAGAGCTGCTGCCTCACAGCGCCAGAGACCCTGGTTCGATCCTGACTATGGGTGTTGTCTGTAGGGGCCACAGTTTAAGAATAAGGGGTAGGCCATTTAGAACTGAGATGAGGAAAAACTTTTTCAGTCAGAGAGTTGTGAATCTGTGGAATTCTCTGCCTCAGAAGGCAGTGGAGGCCAATTCTCTGAATGCATTCAAGAGAGAGCTGGATAGAGCTCTTAAGGATAGCGGAGTCAGGGGGTACGGGGAGAAGGCAGGAACGGGGTACTGATTGAGAATGATCAGCCATGATCACATTGAATGGCGGTGCTGGCTCGAAGGGCTGAATGGCCTCCTCCTGCACCTATTGTCTATTGTCTATTGTCTATTGTACCGAGTTTGTACGCTCTCCCCGTGACCACGTGGGTTTTCTCCGGGTGCTCCGGTTTCCTTGCAAAGTCATGCGGGTTTGGAGGTTAATTGACTTCTGTAAATTGCCCGGAGTGTGTACGATGTGAAAGTGGGATAACATGGAACTAGTGTGCAGGTGGTCAATGATCGGTGTGGACTTGGTGGACCAAAGGGCCTGTTTCCCCACTGTATCTTTATTTAGTTTAGTTTAGTTTAGTATAGTTTAGTTTAGTTTAGTTTAGAGATACATCGCAGAAACAGGCCCTTCGGCCCATTGAGTCCGCGCAGACCAGCGATCCCCACACACTAACATTATCCTACATACACTAATTTACAATTTACAATTTAATCCACAATTTTCACCAAGCCAATTAGCCTACAAACCTGTACGCCTTCGGAGTGTGGGAGGAAACCGAAGATCTCGGAGAAAAACCACGCAGTCACGGGGAGAACGTACAAACTCCGTACGGACAGCACCCGTAATCAGGCTCTAACCCGCGTCTCTGGCGCTGTGAGGCATCAATTCTACCGCAGCGCTACCGGGCCGCCCGTCTCTGAACTAAAACTATGCAGGGTTGGGTAACGGATCTAGATTGCATCAATGCAAAGGCGGACAACAAATCAACAGTGAGTTTGCATTGCCACTGACTTTTGGTTCCTCTGGTGTCAGCGTCACCTCTCAACCAGCCACCACAGCCCCATTTGAGGCCAGCTCAAACACACAGGTCCACAGGCAAGGCTTCACTGTTGGCGTGAACCTTCCTCTGCCCTCAGCTGTTTTTCCCTTGAGATTCAGATTCTCGGCTTTGAGTTGCCATCTGTGATGATAGGAAGTCCAGTAATAGTCCCTGACCAAAGGTGGGTGACAAACACAGGAATGGATCGGGGGAATGCACCCTGAGTTTTTTGCTCAGGGTGGTGGAATCAAGAACCAGAGGGCATAGGTTTAATAGACAATAGACAATAGGTGCAGGAGGAGGCCATTCGGCCCTTTGAGTCAGCACCGCCATTCAATGTGATCTTGGCTGATCATTCTCAATCAGTACCCCGTTCCTGCCTTCTCCCCATACCCCCTGACTCCGCTATCCTTAAGAGCTCTATCTAGCTCTCTCTTGAATGAATTGGCCTCCACTGCCTTCTGAGGCAGTGAATTCCACAGATTCACAACTCTCTGACTGAAAAAGGTTTTTCCTCATCTCAGTTCTAAATGGCCTACCCCTTATTCTTAAACTGTGGCCCCTTGTTCTGGACTCCCCCAACATTGGGAACATGTTTCCTGCCTCTAACGTGTCCAACCCCTTAATAATCTTATACGTTTCGATAAGATCCCCTTTCATCCTTCTAAATTCCAGTGTATTTAAGGTGAGAGAGGAAATATTTAATAAGAACCCGAGGGGAAACTTTTCCACTCAGGGAGTGGTGGGTGTATGGAACAAGTTGCCAGAAACGTGGGGGTATGGGGAGAAGGCAGGAACGGGGTACTGATTGAGAATGATCAGCCATGATCACATTGAATGGTGGTGCTGGCTCGAAGGGCCGAATGGCCTATTCCTGCACCTATTGTTTATTGTCTATAAAAGGTGGTTGGGACAAGTGCTATAAATGTGTTTAAAAGATACTTGGATCGATACATGAACAGGGAATGATAACCATTGTTTTGCTTACAATACATAGGATATGTTGACATTGGCCCAATGGCAAGTTTTTTACATAGAGAGTAGACACATGGATATGCAGGGAATGGAGGGATATGGATCCCGTGTAGGCAGAGGGGATTAGTCTAGCACGGACATTGTGGGCCGAAGAGCCTGGTCCTGTGCTGTACTGTACTACGTTCTATGTTTACATTAACTGGGGGAGGCATCATGTAATACATGGCTTGACTGGGAAGCCCAAGAAACAAATCTAACCATGCATAATGGTGTCAACGTGATTGATGACGTGAGTATTGGCGTTTGCTTCCACGGGTGAATCATTAGAGAATGTCTTCACTGGCGGTGTTTAGCAATCTGAAGATGTCCCTGTGCTGCTTCCTGTCAAATACTGTTCATGTTTCCATCCAATCCCCTCAGGAGTAAACTGTGCTTTTTCTTAGGAAAATCAAGCACTTTGTGTCCATCAAGAAATTGTGTAACGATAGTCATAAGCAGGTAAGACACCTCCACAATGTTATCCCCACTCACGGGCTCTTTTAACGTAACGCAGCAGTCAGTGGTAGCTTGCAGTTGAAGTTGTAGCTTTTTAAATGCCGAGAAAAGTCATCTCAAACAGCGGGTGATGTTCTGTTGCCGCTTGTTAGCAATATGCCAAATTTCTATTTTATTCGATTTAACGTTTGATGGTACATCGCTTTATAATTGGGCATCTTTAATTGCGGTTTGAGTAAGTGAAACGACATTAAGATCACATTCTCATCGCAGCTAATTGCTGCTGCCGCGTCTGAAGCTGCTGTTCTCACTCCTCAATTTCTAAGCAATTAGCTTTAACTGGAGTTTCACTCAAGCAGCTCTCCATTATATCCACCACACCACGGCTGCAATCACTGTGAAGTCTTGCTGCTGCAAATCTTGTTAGCCGCCCTGTAAAATGGGCTCACTTCACCTTCCGGGAGGAAAAGGGGAAAAGCAGGCATGAGAGTCATAGTCATGGAGTGATCCAGTGTGGAAACAGGCCCTTCGGCCAAACTTGCCCACGCCGGCCAACATGTCCCATCCACACTAGTCCCACCTGCCGGCGTTTGGTCCATATCCCTCCAAACCTGTCCGATCCATGTACCTGTCTAAATGTTTCTTAAATGTTGCAATAGATAATAGATAATAGGTGCAGGAGGAGGCCATTCGGCCCTTCGAGCCAGCACCGCCATTCGATGTGATCATGGCTGATCATTCTCAATCAGTACCCCGTTCCTGCCTTCTCCCCATACCCCCTGACTCCGCTATCCTTAAGAGCTCTATCTAGCTCTCTCTTGAATGCTTTCAGAGAATTGGCCTCCACTGCCTTCTGAGGCAGAGAATTCCACAGATTCACAGCTCTCTGACTGAAAAAGTTTTTCCTCATCTCAGTTCTAAATGGCCTACCCCTTATTCTTAAACTGTGGCCCCCTTGTTCTGGACTCCCCCAACATTGGGGAACATGTTTCCTGCCTCTAACGTGTCCAACCCCTTAATAATCTTATACGTTTCGATAAGATCTCCTTTCATCCTTCTAAAGCTCGTTCCATACACCTACCACCCTTTGTGTGAAAAAGTTACCCCTCAGGTTCCTATTAAATCTTTCCCCTCCCTTAAACCTACGTCCTCTGGTTCTCGATTCCCCAACTCTGGGGCCAGAGACTGTGCGTCTCTACCTGATCTGTTCCTCTAAACGACAGCCAGTTGAGTGCGTCAACTCTTGACGTTCCTGATGCGGAAACAAGATTTGCCTTTCTTCAAAACTCTCTTTCATTCTTATGACTAATGACTTAGACGAAGGGATTAAAAGTACCATTAGCAAATTTGCAGATGATACTAAGTTGGGGGGGTAGTGTGAATTGTGAGGAAGATGCAATAAGGCTGCAGGGTGACCTGGACAGGTTGTGTGAGTGGGCGGATACATGGCAGATGCAGTTTAATGTAGATAAGTGTGAGGTTATTCACTTTGGAAGTAAGAATAGAAAGGCAGATTATTATCTGAATGGTGTCAAGTTAGGAGGAGGGGGAGTTCAACGAGATCTGGGTGTCCTAGTGCATCAGTCAATGAAAGGAAGCATGCAGGTACAGCAGGCAGTGAAGAAAGCCAATGGAATGTTGGCCTTCGTAACAAGAGGAGTTGAGTATAGGAGCAAAGAGGTCCTTCTACAGTTGTACCGGGCCCTGGTGAGACCGCACCTGGAGTACTGTGTGCAGTTTTGGTCTCCAAATTTGAGGAAGGATATTCTTGCTATGGAGGGCGTGCAGCGTAGGTTCACTAGGTTAATTCCCGGAATGGCGGGACTGTCGTATGTTGAAAGGCTGGAGCGATTGGGCTTGTATACACTGGAATTTAGAAGGATGAGGGGGGATCTTATTGAAACATATAAGATAATTAGGGGATTGGACACATTAGAGGCAGATAACATGTTCCCAATGTTGGGGGAGTCCAGAACAAGGGGCCACAGTTTGAGAATAAGGGGTAGGCCATTTAGAACGGAGATGAGGAAGAACTTTTTCAGTCAGAGGGTGGTGAAGGTGTGGAATTCTCTGCCTCAGAAGGCAGTGGAGGCCAGTTCGTTGGATGCTTTCAAGAGAGAGCTGGATAGAGCTCTTAAGGATAGCGGAGTGAGGGGGTATGGGGAGAAGGCAGGAACGGGGTACTGATTGATAGTGATCAGCCATGATCGCATTGAATGGCGGTGCTGGCTCGAAGGGCTGAATGGCCTACTCCTGCACCTATTGTCTATTGTCTATTGTCTATTCCCCTTTTCTCCCGCTTCCTGCCCTTAATGTAGTTTAACTCCACATACCTCATCCTCTGCCACACAATCCATATGGATTTCATTAGTCTGAAGAAGGGTCCTGACCCGAAACGTCACCTGTCCATGTTCTCCAGAGTTACTGCCTGCCCCGCTGAGGTCCTCCAGCATTTTGTATCTTATTCAGAACCCTAATGGGATTGAGATCCTCGTCTACCTAGCCTTGAGTGTTGGAAACACTGCAAGCACCTCTGGTACTGACTGCCTACGGTCTGCTAACTCGAGCACAAATTGTGAATCAAAACAGTTTTTGAGTGCTCGAAACAGGCCCAAACAGCGCGGAAACAGGCCCTATGGCCCACCGAGTCTACGTGAACCATCAAACACCTGTCCACACTCGTTCTATGACATCCAACATTTGCACCCACTCCCTAAACACGAGGGGCAATTTACAGAGAACAATTAACCTACAAACCCGCACTTCTTTGGAAACGGGCCCTTCGGCCCACCTAGTCCACGCCAGCCATCGATCACCCGTTCACACTAGTTCTATGTTATCCCACTTTTGCAACTGCGCACTACACACGAGGAGGCAACTTACAGAGACCAATTAACCTACACATCTGCACATCTTTGTGGCGCACCTGGAGGAACCCCTTGCATTGACGGGGGTAACGTGCAAACCCCACACAGCCAGCAGCTGAGGTCGGGATTGAACCGGGGTCTTTGGTGCTGTAAGACAGCAGCTCTACCATCTGTGCCACTGTGTCACCCTAATCTCCTGGTCGTACTCAACTGGGCCAAGTCACTTGTGTAGGAAGGAACTGCAAACGCTGGTTTAAACCGAAGACAGACACAAAAAGCTGGAGTAACTCAGCGGGACAGGCAGCATCACTGGCGAAAAGGAATAGGTGAAGACGTTCTGGGTCGAGACCCTTCTACAGAATGAGAGTCGGGGGGGAAAGGGGAAGTAACGTCTATATCTTTCGTTCCCCTTTCCCCTGATTCTCAGTCTGAAGAAGGGTCTCGACCCAAAGCGTCACCCTATCCCTTTTCTCCAGAGATGCTGCCTGACCCGCTCAATTACTCCAGCACTTTGTGTCTGTCTCAGGCCTAGTCACCAGCTGACCTATCATATTAATTTTTCCTCTGATGCTTGCAGGAATTTAACATACACTTGCTGATTAGCAAGACTGCTACTGGGGCTTTCACAAGTTCACCAGCCATGGGTGTGTAACATGCAATGCCGTAATATTCGTCTCAGTTGAGGCACTGAGCACGGCGGTGGGCTGAGCAGCGCCATGACCTGTTGGTTTCATGTGAATGCAAAGTTAAAATGGGAAAGGGTTGCATGATCACTTGAGTCTACTGTCGACACTTGGGAAAATTCATTACTGAACCAGCTTAAAGTTGATCTCATTAGCTGTACATCCAGTGTATTTTGTCAGAACACTCAGCACCTGTTCGTCTATCTAAATCAAATTTGCCTAATTAGAGGAAATAAAGGAACTGCAGATGAAATGTGTATGAATTGAACTGCAGATGATGGTTTACAAAAAACAGACACAAAGTAACTCAGCGGGTCAGGCAGCATCTCTGGAGAACATGGATAGGTGACGTTTCAGGTCCCAACCCGAAACATCATCCAACCATGTTCTCCAAACATGCTGCCTGACCCGCTGAAGACTGGAGCGACTAGGCTTGTATACACTGGAATTTAGAAGGATGAGAGGGGATCTTATCGAAACGTATAAGATTATTAAGGGGTTGGACACGTTAGAGGCAGGAAACATGTTCCCAATGTTGGGGGAGTCCAGAACCAGGGGCCACAGTTTAAGAATAAGGGGTAGGCCATTTAGAACAGAGATGAGGAAAAACATTTTCAGTCAGCGAGTTGTGAATCTGTGGAATTCTCTGCTTCAGAAGGCAGTGGAGGCCAATTCTCTGAATGCATTCAAGACAGAGCTAGATAGAGCTCTTAAGGATAGCGGAGTCAGGGGGTATGGGGAGAAGGCAGGAACGGGGTACTGATTGAGAATGATCAGCCATTAAATCATTCATCACATTGAATGGCGGTGCTGGCTCGAAGGGCCGAATGACCTACTCCTGCTCCTATTGTCTATTGTCTATTGAATTACTCCAGCACTTTGTGTCCTTTTTTGCCTGACTAGAGGCCGGCACGATGGCGCAGCAGTAGAGTTGCTGCCTTACTGTGCCAGAAACCCGGGTTCCATCCTGACTATGGGTGCTGACTGTCCAGAGTGTGTACATTCTCCCTGTGACCACATGGGTTTTCTCCAGGCGCTCCGATTTCCTCCCACCCTCCAAAGACGTACAGGTTGTAGGTTAATTGTCTTTGGTAAAATTGTGAATTGTCCCTAGTGTGTAGGATAGTGCTAGTGTACAGGAATCCCTGGTCGGCGTGGACTCAGTAGGCCAAAGGGCCTGTTTCCGGCTGTATCTCTAAAGTGTAAAGTCTAAAGGTTGTGGGTCAAATTCTTGAAGTTGATTGTTTGCTGGTATGTCTTGTAATCTCCAATGAAATCCATCCACACCACGTCAGATACTATTCAGGTTGATCAGTGTGGTTGGTGGTGTAGTGATGAAGTGATGGGTCCAGTAATTCATAGGTTTGAACCAAAGTCACAGAGGTACAGGTTCAAAACCCACCATGGTAGGAAGTTAAATAATTGTTTTTAGTGTGCAGCCACGGTGGCACAGCGGTAGAGTTGCTGCCTTACAGCACTTGCAGCGCCAGAGACCCAGGTTCGATCCAGACTACAGGTGCTGTCTGTGCAGAGTTTGTATGTTCTCCCCGTGACCGCATGGGTTTTCTCCCAGATCTTCGGTTTCCTCCCGCACACTAAAGACGTAGAGGTTTGTAGGTTAATTGGCTTGGTGAATGTGTAAATTGTCCCTAGTGTGTGTAGGATAGTGTTAATGTGCGGGGATCGCTGGTCGGTGTGGACTCAGTGGGCCGAAGGGCCTGTTTCCGCGCTGTGTCTCTAAACTAAACTAAACTAAACATGACAGAACATAGAGTTGTAACGACCTCCAGATAACATTATATCCCAGGACATGAATTTAAAAGGATGAGGGGGTCTCATTGAAACCTACCAGATAATGAAAGGTCTAGATAAAGTGGACGTGGAAAGGATGTTTCCAGTAATGGGAGAGTCTAGAACCACAGGCACAGCCTCAGAATAAAAGGACGTACCTTCAGAATGGAGATGTGGAGGGATTTATTTAGCCAAGGGGTGATGAATCGTGGAATTCATTGCCACGGATGACCATGGAGGCCAAGTCAATGGGTATTTTTAAAGCAGAGATTGATAGGTTCTTGATCGGTAAAGGGTCAAAGGTTCCGGGGAGAAGGCAGAAGAAAGGGGTTGAGAGGGAAAAGTAAATCAGCATTGATTGAATGGTGGAGTGGACTTGATGGGCTGAATGGCCAATTCTGCTCCTGTGTCTTACGGTCTCCTGATCTTGTTCCCTGAATCGTGGCACTGCTACTGCCATGAAGATAGTTTAAACTGTTTACTTTGTTCATCTTTTGAGAAATTTATTTTTTGGAGTCCAAACCTTGAAATGCTAAGACTTGCTCCGAACAAGTGCTTAGATTTGGGTCTGTGCCGACACTTTCACAATGCAGCCTGTGGCTCCAGACTGTTTCATTCTCCTGTTTAATTAAGGCAGCAAATCTGTACAGATTAGAGGAGGTTGAATTTCACTTTCAGCACTGAATAGCCAAGGTTCTTTTGTAGCCCCGTCCTTGTTGGAATCTAGCGGTGAACTGCCAGGCACAGAACAAGTGTCCCAAAGCAATTACCCAATTTGGAGCCTCAGGTTTTGGCCTGACTTGTAGAATCATAGAGCCATACAGCATGGAAACAGGCCCTTCGGCCCAACCTGCCCACACCGGCCAACATGTCCCAGCTATAGTCCCACCTGCCCAAGTTTGGCCCACACCCCTCTAAACCTGTCCTATCCACGTACCTGTCTAACTGTTTCTTAAATGTTGGGATAGTCCCAGCCTCAACCACCTCCTCTGGCAGCTTGTTCAATACACCCACCACCCTTTGTGTGAAAACGTTGCCCCTCTTTTCCACTTCACCGTAAACCTATGTCCTCTGGTCCTCGACTCCTCTACTCTGGGCATCTACCCGATCTATCTTTTTATTTATTTTTAGAGATACAGCGCGGAAACAGGCCCTTCGGCCCACCGAGTCCGCACCTCCCAGCGATCCCCGCACATTAACACTATCCTACACACACTAGGGACAATTTTTTTAAAACATTTGCCCAGCCAATTAACCTACATACCTGTACGTCTTTGGAGTGTGGGAGGAAACCGAAGGTCTCGGAGAAAACCCACGCAGGTCACGGGGAGAACGTACAAACTCCGTACAGACGGCGCCCGTAGTCAGGATCGAACCTGAGTCTCCGGCGCTGCATTCGCTGTAAAGCAGCAACTCTACCGCTTCGCCACCGTGCCGCCTCTCATGATTTTATACAACTCTAATAAGATCACCCCTCATCCTCCTGCACTCCTCGGGTGCATGCAAGGAGGCAGGAGGAGGTCATATGATCGTAAAGGTTTACGGTTATTGAGTCAGCAGAGACCCAGGTCAGAGAGGACTACTTCCAACCCCCACAAATTTTAGTCAACACTTGGCTTTGCAGGCTCCTCTCTTTTCCATCAATTAAATATCACTCCAGGACTCGTGAAGTAGCTGGGAGAAAAATAAAAACTGCAAATGCTGGTACTCTGAATTTTTTTTGTTGTAAATTACAGGAATGTAGAGCAACACCTGAGCCTGAGAGTTAATAAATGATCCTGACAAAGCTAAAAAAATAAAATACCAACCAGTGGTTCAGTAGCACAGCGGTAGAGTTGCTGACTTACAGTGCCAGAGACCTGTGTTCGATCCTGACTACGGATGCTGTCTGTTCAGAGTTTTGTACGTTCTCCCCGTGACCACAAGGGTTTTCTCCGGGTGCTCCCGTTTCCTCACACATTTCAAAGACGTGCAGGTTTGTAGGTTAATTGGCTGCTATTAAATTCTTCCTAGTGTGTAGACTTGAACTAGAGTATTGGTGAGCAGTGGTCAGCACGGACCCAATAGGCCGAAGGGCATGATTCCACGCTGTATCTCTAAAACAAACCTAAAACTGGCCCTATTTTTTGGGGTCTGAACTGACCTGTTTGTGGATCTATACCATGTTCTGTCTTTGCTCCTTCATGGAGCGACTTGTAACTTGCAAGCCATTTAGAAGTGGGGGAGCATAGTGGCACAGCAGTAGAGTTGCTGCCTTACAGGGCCAGAGAACTGGGTACGATCCTGACTAGAGGTGCTGTCTGTACAGAGTTTGTTTGTTCTCCCTGTGACCGCGTGGGTTTTCTCCGGGTGCTTCGGGTTCCTCCCACATCCCAAGGACGTGTAGATTAATTGACTTCTGTAAATTGCCCCCAGTGTGTGGGATGCAAAACTGGGATAACGTAGAATTAGTGTACAGGGTTGATCGTTGGTCAGCGTGGACTTGGTGGGCCAAAGGGCCTGTTTCCAAGCTGCATCGTTAAACTAAACTAAATCGTAACTGGCACAGTAGGAGGCCATTTGGCCCATCAGTACCTTGGCAGCTCCTCGTAGAACAGAGCTGTGCAAATTATCCCCACTCTTATACCTAGCCAGTTTCCTTTTGAAAGTACTAATTGACTCTGTTTTCACTACCTTCACAGGCAGTGAATCTTGATCTCTCATTATCTCATTGCTTTGCCTTTATAATATGTCTGTTGTCAGGACCTATTTCCAGTACTAGCTATCTGTTCCAAGAGGCACTTTTTAACATGCATCAAATTTCCTATTTACTCAAGCACTAACACACTTGATTAGTTCTTAAACGATAAAAGATATTGCTCGTGAATATTTAAGGTCAACCAAGCAGTGAGGGATTATTGAGACAGATTTATTTTTGTGTGGCTTTCATTATCTTCTGGTCTTTAGGAGTGGAGTATACTCCAAGAAATAAATTCATCGAAAATATTTCTTCAGAATTATTCCCCTTTCTATTTCCATTTTGTTCTGTCAAGGTTATTTAAAATCATGGGAACATAAAACGATAAGGAGAGTCATGGTGTCCATTTTCATCCATTCTCCGGCCCCTCATGAAGACCATCCCCACACTTAGAAACATAGAAAATAGGCGCAGGAGTGGGCCATTCGGCCCTTCGAGCCAGCACCGGCATTCAATATGATCATGGCTGATCATCGAAAACCAGTACCCCGTTCCTGCTTTCTCCCCATGTCCCTTGATTCCTTTAGCCCTAAGAGCTAAATCTAGCTCCCTCTTGAAAACATCCAGCGAATTGGCCTCCACTGCCTTCTGTGGCAGAGAATTCCATAGATTCACAACTCTGGGTGAAAAAGGTTTTCCTCATCTTAGTCCTAAATGGCCAAACTGTGACCCCTGGTTCTTTACTCTCTCAACATCGGGAACATTTTTCCTGCATCTAGCCTGTCCAATCTCTTAAGAATTATCTATGTTTCTATAAGATCCTCTCTCATCATTCTAAATTCCAGTGAATACAAGCCCAGTCGCTCCATTCTTTCATCATATGTCAGTCCCGCCATCCCGGGAATTAACCTGATGAACCTATGCTGCACTCCCTCGTGAATCTTGAATTTTAACTTTCTTCCTCCAAATTACTTCCATATCTTGATCATTCTTTACGTGGCACAGATTGCTTTGAAACAAGTTGTGGGTTTGCTTTTTACTGGTCCAACACTTGAATTTTCTCCTCCTCTTCAAGATAATTAAATGTATGTTTCAGGGATTTATTTTCCAAGAACATAATGTTTTAAAAATGCCACCTGGGGTCTCCTTTGAAAGCTGGAGTCAAATTCTTCCCGAGCTTTCCTCAAAACACAAGCTTCTAATCCAAGTAGATAGACACAAAAAGCTGGGGATAACTCAGCGGGTCGGGTAGCATCTCTAGAGAAAAAGAATAGGTGACGTTTCAGCTCGAGACCCTTCTTCAGACTAAGAGTCCACCTCAGGACTCTTAGTCTGAAGAAGGGTCTCAGTCCAAAACATCACTTATTCCTTTCCTCTGGAGATGCTGCCTGACTCGCCAAGTTACTCCAATCTTTGTGTCCATCTTTGTGTCATCCAGCATCTGCAGTTCCTTCCTACACACTTCTAAACGAAGTATCTTTTTGGTACTTCTCTGCACATCCCCCAATGTTTTGATGTTTCATTTACCTGTACACCTTAAAGACAAATAAAATGGATGTTTTACAAGGTGGCTTACATTAGTGTGTAGGAAGGAACTGGAGATGCTGGTTTAAACCAATGTTAGACACAGAAAGTTGGAGTAACTCAGCGGGACAGGCAGCATCTCTGGAGAGAAGGAACGGGCGATGTTTCGGGTCGTGACCCTTCTTCAGTGTTGGAATGAAAGTGAAATAACTCAACTTGCTGGAAATCTGAAATAGAAATAGAAAAAGCAGGAAAGTTGTACAGGGCATTGGTGAGACCACACCTGGAGTATTGCGTACAGTTTTGGTCTCCTAATCTGAGGAAAGACATTCTTGCCAAAGAGGGAGTACAGAAAAGGTTCACCAGATTGATTCCTGGGATGGCAGGACTTTCATATGAAGAAAGACTGGATAGACTCGGCTTGTACTCGCTGGAATTTAGAAGAATGAGGGGTGATCTTATAGAAACTTACAAAATTCTTAAGGGGCTGGGCAGGCTAGATGCAGGAAGATTGTTCCCGATGTTGGGGAAGTCCAGAACAAGGGTTCACAGTTTAAGGATAAGGGGGAAGTCTTTTACGACCGAGATGAGAAAGTTTTTTTTCACACAGAGAGTGGTGAATCTGTGGAATTCTCTGCCACAGAAGGTAGTTGAGGCCAGTTCATTGGCTATATTTAAGAGGGAGTTAGATGTGGCCCTTGTGGCTAAAGGGATCAGGGGGTATGGAGAGAAGGCAGGTACGGGATACTGAGTTGGATGATCAGCCATGATCATATTGAATGGCGGTGCAGGCTCGAAGGGCCGAATGGCCTCCTCCTGCACCTATTTTCTATGTTTCTATGTTTCTATGAAATACTCAGCAGGTCAGGCAGCAACTCAGGAAAGAAAAACAGAGTTAATGTTTCAGTTCAACAATCCAAGCTTCGACCTGAAATGTTAACTCTGTTTCTGTTTCTACCGATGCTTTCTGATCTTCCGAATGTTTCCAGCATCTTCTGCTTTTATTACACTAGTATTTGTCTTGTTCCTCCAGTGGAGGTTACAGTTGGTGAACTCCAGCAGGAATTCAAACCTATTAAATACAGACCAGTCTTGCAACAAACACTTTCTAAATTTGGAGTCATAGTCATACAGCACAGAAAGAGGCCCTTCGGCCCAACTCATTCATGCTGACCAAAATGCCCCTTCTAAGCCAGTCCCATTTACCCGCCCATATCCTCTAAACCTTTCCTATCCGCATAACTGTCCAAATGTCTTTTAACTATATATTTTTTTCAATTTTAACCATAGAATAGCCATGAAGCTTTGCATCATTCTATAGTTCTTGAAGAACAGAATTTGGAACAGAAATTGGGATTAGCAAAATGTCATCTCTTTTATTCCTCATGTTAAAGTGATGGTCAAACTACCAAAATATTTGGAATATATACAAGGCCGCATTAATCTTTATACCTGACTGTATAGTACATGCTGTTTTGCAATGCTACATTTTACATCACAGAATTGATGTTCAATTCTTTTACCGAGGAGTACTAACTTATAGTATTTCGTCCATCAGATCTATAATGTGCAGAGTGATGAGAAATCTACAGAAGAAAATTCTCAATCAGGTGAGAAAAATCCAATTGACATTTTTTTAATTTTGTAAACACAGTGTTTGTTCATCCCTGTTAATTGGACGTCAATATTAATATGAGTCAGTAATGTGGGGAAGAGGGAGGGGATATGGTGGGAAAATAAGATATTAACATTTTCAATATACTGTGGCCAATTCCCTTGTTCAGAAGACAGGAACTTCTCAGAGAGGCTTGGTCGAGGGTCAGGTCGAGGAATGAAAGAATCGTAGTTGCTGTTTCATATCAAAGGAGGTCCCAATGGACAGCCCCAAAGGTCTACCCAGAGGTAGAAAGTATTTCATCGGGATGCATCACAGCTTGGTTTGGGAACAGCGGCATCCAAGACCACACGAAATTGCAGAGAACTGTGGACGCAGCCCAGACCATCACACAAACCAACCTCCCTTCCATTGACTACATCTACACCTCACGCTGCCTCGTCAAGGCCACCATCAAAATGAAAGACGAGTTTCACCCTCTTCTCCCCTCTCCCATCAGGCAAGAGATACAAAAGTGTGAAACCACACGCCTCCAGATTCAGGAACAGCTTCTTCCCAGTTGTTATCAGTCAACTGAACCATCCGATCACCAACTAGAGAATGGTCCTGAGCTACCATCGACCTCATTGGAGACCCTCGGACTATCTTTCATCGGACTTTATCTTGCACTAAACACTATTTCCTTTATCCCGTATGTGTACTATGGGGACGGCTCGATTGTGATCATGCATAGTCTTTCAGCTGACTGGATAGCGCGCAAATAAAATATTTTCATTGTACCTCGGTTCACATGTCAATGAACTAGAGTAAATGAACCTATCTGAGTTAGTGTAAGGAAAGACACAAAATGCTGGAGTAAGTCAGCGTGTCAGGCAGCACCACTAGAGAACATGGAATGGTGACATTTCGAGTCGGGACTTTTCTTCGGACTGATTGCAGGGGAATGAAGAAAGGGAAAGAAAGCTAGAAGAGAGGAGGGACGGGATGGAGCATGGCCAGTAATAGGTGAATGCACGTGGGGGGTGGGGGGTGGGGGGGGGGTGAGAGGCAGGTAAAAGGACAAAGGCCAGGGATGAAAAGACATGCAGCACAGAACGCCACAGAGATCCTTCTTCCCTGCGGCTAACAAACTGTACAACCCCTCCCCCTTCTGTCGTGGGATAGACTGACCCCCCCCCCCCTCCCCCCCACCCCCGCCAATCTATACACATCCCTAATCCTGGATTTTCCACTCGTCACTTTAATTTCATGTTTCATGTATCTTCTTGTGTTTTATGACTGTTGGCAGACCAATTTCCCTCGTGGGATCAATAAAGTTCGGCTTGTACTAGCTGGAATTTAGAAGATTGAGGGGGGGTCTTATAGAAACTTACAAAATTCTTAAGGGGTTGGACAGGCTAGATGCAGGAAGATTGTTCCCGATGTTGGGGAAGTCCAGAACCAGGTGTCTCAGTTTAAGGTTAAGGGGGAAGTCTTTTAGGACCGAGATGAGAACGTTTTTTTTAACACAGAGAGTGGCGAGTCTGTGGAATTCTCTGCCACAGAAGGTAGTTGAGGCCAGTTCATTGGCTATATTTAAGAGGGAGTTAGATGTGGCCCTTGTGGCTAAAGGGATCAGGGGGTATGGAGAGAAGGCAGGTACGGGATACTGAGTTGGATGATCAGCCATGATCATATTGAACGGCGGTGCAGGCTCGAAGGGCCGAATGGCCTACTCCTGCACCTATTTTCTATGTTTCTATGTTTCTAAGTTCTATCGTATCGTATCGGAGGGTAAGCCCAAAACGAAAGGATAAAAGAGTCGCAAATTCTCAAGCCTGGGGATAGATAATGTGTGAATTGTGCAGCCATTGGAAACGATGCAGGCGGAGTGGGAGGGGAGAAAGCAGTGCCAGATCAGCTAGGGTTCAGGGGAGGGGAGTCGGCCAAGGGGAGGAAGGATGAAGGTGGGGGGGAGGTTCATGTGAAAGAAAGAACAAGATGAAGGGGGCATTTTTTGGATTACTTCCCTAAAATTGGAGAATTCAGTGAGATTTTGAAAACTATAAAATGCTTATGGTTTTGTTATTTAAAGACAGATTTAATCACCTTGGAGGAAGGTTCACTGGTTTGATTCCTTGAATGAAGTGGATTCCAACTGGGAATAATTGAGTAGATTGGGCACAGATTTTGTGGGCCGAAGGGCCCGTTCTTGTGCTGTCCTGTTTTATGTTCTTTATCTTTCTCTTTCATAGATTCACAATCATTGAGACATAAAGATAGACGAAAAGGTTCCATTGATGTCAGATCAATAACATCAAAAAGAAGTGATGGTAAGAACACTTGTATTGGATTTTTATTTATGAATGGATGAATGAATGAATGAATGAATGAATGGATGAATGAATGAATGAATGAATGAATGAATGAATGAGTGAATGAATGAATGGATAAGTTTGTTGGCCAAGTATGTACACTAACAAGGAATGTGCATTGGTGTTCCACTCACAAGTAACAACATGAACATGCAGTAAACAATTAAGAATAAAGCATAAAACAATGAAAACATTAAGAATACAACATTACGGTTTAAACATGTGAGTGAAATAAACCAGAGCAAAAAGAGATGACAGACTTCTGGTTATTGTATAGAGCTACTACTCGTGGGAAAAAAAGCTGTTTTTATGTCTGGCTGTGGCTGCTTTGATATATGTTCAAAATAACGCTGAGACCAATGGCATATGAACCTTAGGTGAAGATTGGATATGCATTTGGAACGTTATAATGACAACGAGCTGCCTGAACTGTACCAGGCCATCATTACAGTTCAGTTAAAAGCAGCAAATTGCAGACTCCCTCACCCCCAAAATACTCTGGTGTGAAGTTGCTGTACTTTTAAAAGATTGGGGAATTGAGGGCTATGGGGAACAGGCACGGAAGAGGAGTTGAGGCATTGTTTAGTTTAGCTTAGCTTAGTTTAGTTTAGTTTAGTTTAGTTTGGTTTATTGTCACATGTACCGAGGTACGGTGAAAAGCTTTTCTCTCATTGCGATCATTGATTGTAATGAGTGGCGGGGCAGGCTTAAGAGGCCTGGGTCTACTCTTGGCCCAATTTTCTTGTCCTCCTGTGTAATGTGCAGCAGGTACAAACTAAATTAAACTCACTGAAAAAAAGTTAAATCCTGTCATTTTAAGTCGAAGCATACATTGAACAAATTATAAATGCCACTTTGATCAATCACTTTGATACTGAAAATTAAGTATTACATGAGGAGGAATTTCTTTAGTCAGAGGGCGGTGAATCTGTGGAATTCATTGCCACAGACGGCTGTGGGGGCAAAGTCAATGGATATTTTTAAGGCGTAGATTGGCAGATTCTTAATGATTACGCGTGTCAAGGGTTATGGGGAGTAGGCAGGAGAATGGGGTAAGGAGAGAGAGATAGATCAGCCATCCCCACCACTTTTTGTGTATAAAATGGCACAGTAGACTTGATGGGCCGAATGGCCTAATTCTGCTCCTATGACATGAACTCATGAACTTAGTGGAGTCTCAAATCTTGATATACCAATTGTTGTCAGATATTTTTTTTAATGTTTTCTTTTTACCTATTCTTTCTCTTAATCAATTCTTTCTGTCCTATTAAAATAAGACACAAAGTGCCTGAGTAACTCAACAGGTCAGGCAGCTTCTCTGGAGAACATGGGTAGGCGACGTTTCAGTTCGGGACCCTCATTCAGACTGATTGATTGTAGTAGGGTGAAGAAAGCTAGAAAAGAGAAGTAGGGGGTGGGGCAAAGTGATAGTTGGATGAAGGTAAGGATTTTTTTAATTAGAAGATAGGTGGACAAACGCCAGCCATGGAAAGAAGACGAAAAGGTTGAGAGATAAGAGAAGATAAAATGTGCGAAATGTGAAGCCAAAAGAAGGGATATGTGAAAGGGGATGGGGAGAAGGGGGAAAGGGAGGTGGGATAATGGGAGAGTGGGTGCATATCCAGGTGAGGCACAGGGAAGAGAGGGGGATTGAAAGGGTGGGGGTGGGGGTGTTGTAGTTTTGTTATCATACATTTAACAGTGGAATTACTAACTGATTTACTTCTAATTAATTAGTTTTGGTGTCAGAGGTTATGGGGAGAAGGCATATGACAATAGACAATAGGTGCAGGAGTAGGCCATTCGGCCCTTCGAGCCAGCACCGCCATTCAATGTGATCATGGCTGATCATTCTCAATCAGTACCCCGTGCCTGCCTTCTCCCCGTACCCCCTGACTCCGCTATCTTTAAGAGCTCTATCCAGCTCTCTCTTGAATGCATTCAGAGAATTGGCCTCCACTGCCTTCTGAGGCAGTGAATTCCACGGATTCACAACTCTCTGACTGAAAAAGTTTTTCCTCATCTCCGTTCTAAATGGCCTACCCCTTATTCTTAAACCGTGGCCCCTGGTTCTGGACTCCCCCAACATTGGGAACATGTTTTCTGCCTCTAACGTGTCAGACCCCTTAATAATCTTATATAAGAGAATGGGGTTAGGAAGGAGAGATAGATCAGCCATGGCTGAATGGCGGAGAAGATGGCAGAATAGCCTAATTCTACTCCTATCACTAATGATCTTATGATCTTATGAACTCTAATTTACAATTGATTCCTAGTCTCAGGAGAGGTATAATTCATAATCCTTCAATTTGCTGGTTAAGATTCGATTAGTGTAGGATTAGTGTGAAGGACTGCTTAAGGGCAGGTGCAGTCTCGGTGGGCCTGTATGTCTCTGAGATACTTAGTTGCCTAGACTATTCAATGCTGGGATTGCACGGTGGCGCAGCGGTAGAGTTGCAGCCTTGCAGCGCCAGAGGCCAGGGTTCAATCCTGACTACGGGTGCTGTTATACAGAGTTTGCACATTCTCCCTGTTACCATGTGTGTTTTCTCCGGGTGCTCCGGTTTCCTCCCACATTCCAAAGACGTGCGCGTTTGTAGGTTAGTTGGCTTAGTCATAGAGTCACAGTGTGATACAGCGTGGAAACAGGCCCTTCGTGTCCCAGCAACACTAGTCCCACTTGCCCTCATTTGGTCCATATCCCTCCAAACCTGTCCTATCCATGTACCTGTTTTGTCTAATTGTTTCTTAAATGTTGGGATTGTCCCAGCCTCAACTACCTCCACTGGCAGCTTGTCCCATATCCCCACCACCCTTTGTGTATAAAATCATGAGAGTAATTAATCAGGTAGACGCACAGAGTCTCTTGCCCAGAGTTGGTGAATCGAGGACCAGAGGACATTTAGGTTTAAGGTGAAGGAGCTTCTGTGTTGTCCCTATTGTGTAGGATAAAACTAGTGTATGGGTGATCACTGGACAGCATGGAACCAGTGGGCCAAAGGGCCTGTTTCTATGCTGTATCTCTAAAAATGCTTTTCACCTGCTCATGCTGAGGGTAGGATCGTTATTTGAAGAGCTACCTTTGCGTTCATGGTGTATTATTGAGTTTATATTAAAGCTGTATCTATGATGTGCTACAAAGTGCCCCAATTTCTGATCAAATATGAGTATGTGATCAGTGTGAATATCTGCAACAACCTTCTTCGATATTCATTTCAGCTGGAAGTTCACACAATCGACGACATTCCTCAATGGCCAGAATTCACTCAATGACGATCGAAGCTCCAATTACAAAGGTAAGTTGGCTGAGCACTTCTTTAAAAAGGTAACATACTTTCCTTGAACCAAATATGTTCAATTGTTTAAATGATTTTATCAGGCCTTGTTGGAGGGAGTTCTGTGCTATTTTGTACGGTGGCTCAGCGGTAGACCTACTGCCTCACAGCGCCAGAGACCCAGGTTCGATCCTGATTAAGGGTGCTTGTCTGTACGGAGTTTGTACGTTCTCCCCGTGACCTACGTGGGTTTTCTCCGAGATCTTCGGTTTCCTCCTACACTCCAAAGACATGCAGGTTTGTTGGTTAATTGGCTTGGTATAAATGCATAAATGTTAAAAAAATTGTCCCTAGTGTGTGTCGAGTAGTGGTGTTAATGTGCAGGGATCGCTGATCGGCGTGGACTCGGTGGGCCAAAGGGCCTATTTCCACGCAGTATCTCCAAACTAAACTAAACTAAATTAAACGAAAGGTGTACCCTGTACCTGGCTTTAGTCAGATTGGCACAAACACAAAATAAAACAGAATTCCCTCTTACAATTGGCGTAGTCAGCAGGATACCACACAGGACGACCATCAACAATGTGGGTCCTAATCAGGTGAGTGGGTTTAATTTTACCACCCATAGTTAGAGGAGTATATTCCATATTGTTGGCAGGTTGTATTGTTTCTAAGTTGTAGTATCGAAAGAACATAGTGGAGGAAAAGAACTGTTTTATTTTGTGTTTGCGCCTATCTGTGTAAAGCCGGATACAGCGTACAGGTAATGCACAAAAATAGCATAGAATTCCCCTCCCAAAGGCCTTAACACATTTGTTAATAATTTCTCAGTGTCCTTAAAACGGTCAACCATTTTCCCACCTTGAAATTTGTATCCTGCAAACACCTCAGCCAATAACTCCATGTAGCGTCAGCTTTTGTACACACATAGGGTCGCGCAGCGGGTAGAGCTGCTTCCTCACAGCACCGGGTTCAATCTTGACCTCGGGTGCTGTCTGTGCGGAGTTTGCACGTTCTCCCTATGGCTGCGTGCGTTTCCTCTGGTTTCCTCCCACATCCAAAAGGCGTGTGGGTTTGTAGGTTTGTGAGTATTTGTATATATGTATATATATATGCACACACTGAACTTTTCTTTTCTCTCGTTTATTATATTGTTTACAGTGTACTATGGTTACATATTCTGTTGTGCTGCTGCAAGTAAAAATTTCATTGTTCTACCTGGGACATGTGACAATAAAACACGCTGGACTCTTGACTGATTGACCTCTGTAAATTGCTCCAATGGTGTAGGGAGCGGGTGAGAAAGCAGGATAACACTGAGTTAGTGTGAATGGGTGATCAATGTTTGGCATGGACCCGGTGGGCCGAAGGACCTTTTCCCTTGCTGTGTCTATCAATTAATAAAATCACATGCACCTTGCTATTGAGGGCGTGCAACGTAGGTTTACTAGGTTAATTCCCGGAATGGCGGGACTGTCATATGTTGAAAGACTGGAGCGGCTAGGCTTGTATACACTGGAATTTAGAAGGATGAGAGGAGATCTTATCGAAACGTCTAAGACTATTAAGGGGTTGGACACGTTAGAGGCAGGAAACATGTTCCCAATGTTGGGGAGTCCAGAACAAGGGGCCACAGTTTATGAATAAGGGGTAGTCCATTTAGAACTGAGATGAGGAAAAACTTTTTCAGTCAGAGAGTTGTGAATCTGTGGAATTCTCTGCCTCAGAAGGCAGTGGATGCCAATTCTCTGAATGCATTCAAGAGAGAGCTAGATAGAGCTCTTAAGGATAGCGAAGTCAGGGGGTATGGGGAGAAACCAGGAATGGGGTACTGATTGAGAATGATCAGCCATGATCACTTTGAATGGCGGTGCTGGCTCGAAGGGCCGAATGGCCTCCTCCTGCACCTATTGTCTATTGTCTATTGTCTATTGCCCTCCCACATCCAAAAGGCGTGTGGGTTTGTAGGTTCGTGTGTATTTGTGTGTATATATATATATATATATATATACACACGCACTGAACTTTTCTTTTCTCTCGTTTATTATATTGTTTACAGTGTACTATGTTTACATATTCTGTTGTGCTGCTGCAAGTAAGAATTTCATTGTTCAACCTGGGACATATGACAATAAAACATGCTGGACTCTTGACTAATTGACTGTAAATTGCTCCAATGGTGCAGGGAGCGGGTGAGAAAGCAGGATAACACTGAGCTAGTGTGAATGGGTGATCAATGTTTGGCATGGACCCGGTCGGCCGAAGGACCTTTTCCCTTGCTGTGTCTATCAATTAATAAAAGCACATGCACCTTGTTGATTCCAGATTTGAAAATGCAAAGGCCCTTTTAGCAATGTCATTCTTTTTCCTCATTTTTCATAGGTCATCAACATAATTAACACTGCCCAGGAGAACAGTCCAGTAACTGTCGCAGAGGCCTTGGACAGAGTGCTGGAAATACTGAGGACCACTGAACTCTACTCACCACAGCTCAGCACTAAGGACGACGATCCCCACACCAGTGATCTAGTCGGCGGCCTCATGACTGTGAGTTAGTAAGGAACGCCTTTCAGATTTACACATCTCACATTACACATTTACACATTTCACTCCGTACAGCACTTGGCAGTAGAGTATTTGCTTGTGGTAGAGTTTTTCCCATGATTACATTGAATGGTGGTGCTGGCTCGAAGGGCCGAATGGCCTACTCCTGCACCTAGTGGTGACCTGCGTGGGTTTTCTCTGAGATCTTCGGTTTCCTCCCACACTCCACAGACGTACAGGGGTGTAGGTAAATTGGCTTGGTGTATGTGTAAATTGTCCTTAGTGTGTGTAGGATAGTGTTAATATGCAAGGATCACTTGTTGGTATGGACCCGGTGGGCCGAAGGGCCTGTTTCCCCGCACTGTATCTCTAAAACTAAAACTAAAAAAACTATGCCTAGCCTGGATGTGCTCCCTTAACCCTCCCCCCTCCGTTCCCTTCCACCCATATTCCTTCCTTTGGTTTCACTGTACGGTGGTACAGTGGTAGAGTTGCTGCCTTACAGCGCCAGAGACATGGGAATGATCCTGACTATGAGTGCTGTCTGTACGGTGTTTGTACGTTCTCCCCATGACCACGTGGGTTTTCTCCGGGTTCTCCAGTTTTCTCCCACACTCCAAAGGCGTACAGGTTTGTAGATTAATTGGCTTTGGTAAATTGTAAAATTGTCCCTAGTGTATAGGATAATGTTAGCGTATGGGGTGGACTCGGTGGGCCGAAGGGCCTGTTTCCACGCTGCATCTCTAAAGTCGAAGTCTAAAGTAAATCATGCCTCTTCTAGACTTATTTCTTTATCGCGCATTTTTTGTCTTTTCTTTTTTGGCCTTTGTCCAACCATTTGCCTGGCAAACAATTCCCTCTCAACCGTGTCTACCTATCCCTTGGCAGACGATGTCTCTTCCCCCTCCTCTCTTCCAGCTTTCTCCCCCCACCCCCCTCACCACCCTGACAATCAGTTTGAAGGATGGTCCCGACCCGAAACCCCAAATCTGAAGAAGGGTCCCAACCTGAACAATCTCCTATCCATGTTCTCCAGAGATGCTGCCTGACCCATTGAGTTACTCCGGCACTTTGTGTCCTTCTGTGTAAACCAGCATCTACAGTTTGGTTTGTTTCAAATTAAAGTTCAACGCTTCCTAATTCCCTCAGGATTTTTCACCTGACGGAGGCAAAAATAATAGGGCCAATTAGGAGAAAAATAATGGATCATTCTGCATCATCCAAGCTCATTAAAAAAAAACAATCAAGAGATCTCTGTCTACAAATTGGATGGCATTCCACTATTTGAAAGCTGATTAAGCCCATGTCATGGCTCCCAGCAATTATGTTGGGACAAATCATGCCAACCATGAAATCTTACCTGGCACTTCTTTGCGTGAATCATCCTTGTGGCCCCAATGTTCTACCGCAGAAAAGCATCATGGCGCAGCGGTAGAGCTGCTGCCTTACAGCGCCAGAGACCCGAGTTCGATCCTGACTACGGGTGCTGTCTGCACAGAGTTTGTACGTTCTCCCCGTGACCTGCGTGTGTTTTCTCCGGGACCTCCAGTTTCCTCCCACAGTCCAAAGATGTACAGGGACTATCCCAAAGTTTAAGAAACAATAGACAATAGGTGCAGGAGTAGGCCATTCGGCCGTTCGAGCCAGCACCACCATTCAATGGAATGTTGGCTTTCATAACAAGAGGAGTTTAGTATAGGAGCAAAGAGGTCCTTCTGCAGTTGTACAGGGCCCTAGTGAGACCGCACCTGGAGTACTGTGCGCAGTTTTGGTCTCCAAATTTGAGGGAGGATATTCTTGCTATTAAGGGCATGCAGCGCAGGTTTACTAGGTTAATTCCCGGAATGGCGGGACTGTCATATGTTGAAAGACTGGAGCGACTAGGCTTGTATACACTGGAATTTAGAAGGATGAGAGGGGATCTTATCGAAACATATAGGATTATTAAGGGGTTGGACACGTTAGAGGGAGGAAACATGTTCCCAATGTTGGGGGAGTCCAGAACAAGGGGCCACAGTTTAAGAATAAGGGGTAGGCCATTTAGAACAGAGATGAGGAAAAACTTTTTCAGTCAGAGAGTTGTAAATCTGTGGAATTCTCTGCCTCAGAAGGCAGTGGAGGCCAATTCTCTGAATACATTCAAGAGAGAGCTAGATAGAGCTCTTAAGGATAGCGGAGTCAGGGGGTATGGGGAGAAGGCAGGAACGGGGTACTGATTGAGAATGATCAGCCATGATCACATTGAATGGCGGTGCTGCCTCGAGGGGCCGAATGACCTCCTCCTGCACCTATTGTCTATTGTAAAACCATGCTGACTATCCCTAATCAGCCCTTGCCCATCCAAATGCCTGTATAACCTAACCGTCAGAATACTCTCTAGTAACTTTCCAACTACAGATGTTAAGCTCACCGGCCTATAGTTCCCAGCATTTTCCTTGCAGCCCTTCTTGACAAGAGGCACAACATTTGCCCCCCTCCAGTGTTCCGGCACCTCTCCTGTATTTAAGGACGACTCGTAAATTTCAACCAGGGATCCCGCAATTTCCTCTCTAGTTTCCCACAATGTCCTCGGATATATCTGATCAGGCCCTGGAGATTTTCCTAACTTCATACACGATATTACCTTCAGTACTTCTTCAACAGTAACACTGACTGCTCTCAAGACACTTCCATTGACTGCCCCAAGTTCCTCCGTCCTACTGTCTTTCTTCTCGGTAAATACAGAGGAGAAATGGTCATTGAGGACCTTGCCCATCTCCTGAGCCTCCACACAGAGGTGACCGCTTTGATTCCTGAGAGGCCCCACTCTCTCTCTAGTTACCCTTTTCCCCCTTATGTATTGATAACATATTTTGGGATTGTCCTTAATGCCACCCGCCGGAGCTATCTATCTCCTGGCCCCTTTTTGACCTTCAGATTTCCTTTTCCAGTTTACTCCTTAATTCCCGAAACTCCTCCAGAGATGCACTTGATCCCAGCTGCCTATACCTGTCCAATGCATCCTTCTTGTTTCTGACCAATGCCTCAATTTCTCTCGTCAGCCAAGCTTCCTTACGTTTGCCTGCTTTGCCCTTGACTCTAACAGGGACGTTCACATCCTGCGTTACATTAAAGTAGTATTCATTTATTGCAAGTCACTTAACATACACAGATCAGCATGGGGCCCCTATGCTCGTGGGCCCCCGGGCAAGCGCCCATCAGGCCCATGCGTTAAGACGGCCCTGGATCCCAGTCTCAGGAGGAGGAGTTACTCCAGCACTTTGTGTCTTTTCTGGTAAACCAGCATCTGCAGTTCCTTGGGTCTACTGAGAAGAAATACTTGGTGAATTTGAATCTAAAAGTGTGTACCACCCTGTTTTGAACAGAAGGTTAACCTTTCTTTTATTTTTAACTTTTCAGGATGGATTAAGAAGATTGTCAAGCAATGAATATATTTTCTCTAAAAGTAAGTCTGAATATTCAATTATCTTTCATTTTCAAATGATGAAAATAAGTTGGCCGAATTTCAGCTTTAGTTGCTTCTGGTGTTACATTATTTGATGTGGAAAATAGAGTGAGAAATCTTAATATAAGAAAATAACTGCAGATGCTGGTACAAATCAAAGGTATTTATTCACAAAGTGCTGGAGTAACTCAGCAGGTCGGGCAGCATCTCGGGAGAGAAGGAATGGGTGACGTTTCGGGTCGAGACCCTTCCTCAGTCTGACTGATCTGGATAGGGCCCGTGCGATAGGGCAACTTCAAGCTGGTGTTCCGCAAAACCAAGTTGCGGCATTATTTGGAGTGAGCCCTAGTACCATCTCCAAAGTGAAGGCCAAGTTCCATATAACGGGGGATGTCAGAGACAGACCGCGAAGTGGGCATCCCAAGAAGACGACACCCGAAGAAGACCATTTCCTCACCCTGTCAGCACTTAGGAACCGTAGGCTGTCTTCTACAGATTTGCAGTCAAGGTTTGCAGGACGATATGGCCGACGACTCTCTGCCCAGACAATTCGGAACAGACTGCACGCAGCCGATCTCCGGTCTCATAGGGCTGCCAGGAGGCCTGCCATGACTGCCCTTCACCGTCAGGCCTGTTTGCGCTGGTGTCGGCAACACGTGCACTGGAACCTGAACATGTGGAGGAACGTAATGTTCAGCGATGAGTCCAGATTCTGCCTACGGCAGTTGGATCATAGGGTCAAAGTGTGGAGAAGACGCGGAGAACGCTATGCTGATTGCTGCACCGATAGAGTAACATCTTTTGGTGGAGGCAGTGTGATGGTGTGGGGCGGCATCTCCCTCACTGGAAAAACGAGGCTTGTCACCATTGGAGGCAATCTCAATGCAGAGAGATATCGAGATGAGATTCTGCAACCAGTGGCAATCCCATATCTCCACAGTCTGGGACCGAACTCTATCCTCCAAGATGATAATGCTCGCCCCCACAGAGCAGGGTTTCTCAGAGACTACCTCCAGAATTTGGGAGTGGAGAGGATGGAATGGCCTGCCAGCAGTCCTGACCTCAACCCTATTGAACACTTGTGGGATCAGCTTGGGCGTGCTGTTCGTGCCAGAGTGACCAACACAACCACGTTGGCTGACTTGCGACAAATGCTGGTTGAAGAATGGGATGCCATCCCACAACAGTGTGTGACCAGGCTGGTGACCAGCATGAGGAGGAGGTGCCAGGCTGTTGTGGCTGTATATGGTTCTTCCACACGCTACTGAGGCTCCTGTTTATTAAATGAATAAATTGTTAAATTGCCAATATGTCTTGTTTCTTCAGACTACAATCATCCAATCCACCAAACAACACCGAACAAGAGTCAATGGCAGAATAAGCTGTTTGGCATTGGCAGAGAAGATTTGGCAGATTTTTCATGGGCGCACCCCACATACTCAGCTCTGCTGCTCATCCCACAAATGCATGTTCCTTACAAATGTGGCACCATTTAAAAGGGAAATAAACAGGCTTTCCAACGGTATAAGATTTATTGCCAAGAAGCATTGTTACAACAAAGAAATAATCTACCAAACACAAATTTCCTTACTTTTTGTGCTATGTTTTTATGTTGCTACAGTCTTCTTAGGCCCCCTCGGTCATGGCTGACCATGGGTGATGCATCCTAGTTGGCTGCTTGCTCCACACCTCGGCTAGAGCAGCGTCGCTTGTGGCTGAAGAGACCAATGCGGGAGTGACAGTCTCTGTCGCAAAGGTCACGTTTGTGTTGCTGCAGTATACGTAGAATCAATGTAGAAGATGTCGGATACATTCAGGCATCATCTGTGGATGCCTGATGCCTGACACAGTTGACTCTCCCCAGTATAATTGTGTTCCCTGCTTTTTATTGCGGTGTAGCCAGTCGACAGATTGAGAAGTCTGACGCTTTGCTCTGGACTTCACTTGATGGGCAGGTCTTGATTGAAGAAGAACCAGGTACGGACACACAAGCATGTTTTTGCCAAATCCACAATTAAATAATTTTGGAAACTGGTTTCTTCTCAATCCCAATTTCCTGCAGTTGTCTTCCTTTCCACTTTTTCAATGAAATTCGTTATCAATTCAATGATTCAACGCTACTTTCTTGCCCATAGGTACAATGAAATGGTTTGTTTTGTATACAACCCGGTAAAGCAATAGACAATAGGTGCAGGAGGAGGCCATTCGGCCCTTCGAGCCAGCACCGCCATTCAATGTGATCATGGCTGATCATTCTCAATCAGTACCCCGTTCCTGCCTTCTCCCCATACCCCATGACTCCGCTATCCTTAAGAGCTCTATCTAGCTCTCTCTTGATTGCATTCAGAGAATTGGCCTCCAATGCCTTCTGAGGCAGATAATTCACCTCAGAAGCAGACAGCAACACCCCCCCCCCCGTCGGTTTCCCTTCGTTCCCAGCGATCCTCCACGCCGGATTTCCCCTTTCTTCTTAGCACCCGTTTACCGGGCCACCCCGCTGGGTGCCCCATCATTCTCAGTGACCTCCCACCAGCTCCCCCCCCCCCCCCCCTTCGTTCTCAATGGAGGTCTGACGTGTAGCTCTCGATGTGTAGCTCTCGACGTGTAGCTCTCGAGAGGGAGGGAAACCATCGGGGACTCTCGATGGCCCCCCTCGCTCTCGACAGTCCACCTACGCCTTCGATGGTCCACTCGCTTTTAACAAGTCCCCTTGCCCTTGATGGTTCACTCGCTCTCGACGGCCCACCTACACTCTCAATGGCCCCCCTCCCACTCGACAGTCCACCTACACTCTCAATGGCCCCCCTCACTCTCGACGGCCCACCTACACTCTCAATGGCCCCCCCTCACTCTCGACAGTCCACCTACACTCTCAATGGCCCCCCTCACTCTCGACAGTCCACTTACACTCTCAATGGCTCCACTCCGTCTCGACAGTCCACCTACACTCTCAATGGCCCCCCTCCCACTCGACAGTCCACCTACACAGTCAATGGCCCCCCTCACTCTCGACAGTCCACCTACACTCTCAATGGCTCCACTCTGTCTCGAAGTCCACCTACACTCTCAACAGATCTGTCTTCTTTTTCTTGCCACCAAAGTGGATAACCTCACATTTATCCACATTATACTGTATCTGCCATGCATTTGCCCACTCGCCCAACCTGTCCAAGTCACCCTGCAGCCTCATAGCATCCTCCTCGAAGCTCACACCGCCACCCAGCTTTGTGTCATCCGCAAACTTGGAGATGTTACATTTAATTCCCTGGTCTAAATCGTTAATATATATAATAAACAATTGTGGTCCCAGCATCGAGCCTTGCGGCACCCCACAAGTCACTGCGTTAACAGTTAACTAGTTAACAGTTAAGAGAGACAGTTGCTGACTGAGATCACGTGTTTACTGAAACAATTGTCATTTACTTACCTTTTATGCAAGGCATCATTGAGAGCAGATTAGTCATAGTATCCTGTCAAAGTCTAATTGCACTTTATAAGGTGGCAGTGAATCACGTTTTTGAACCAAGATAGTCATTCCGCTGGACGGGCGGTCACGGTGGCGCAGCGGTAGAGTTGCTGCCTTGCAGCGAATGCAGCGCCGGAGACCCCGGTTCGATCCCGATTATGAGTGCTGTCTGTATGGAGTTTGTACGTTCTCCCCGAGACCTGCGTGGGTTTTCTCCGAGATCTTCGGTTTCCTCCCACACTCCAAATACGTGCAGGTTTGTAGATTAATTGGCTTGGTAAATGTAAAAATTGTCCCTGGTGGGTGTGGGATAGTGTTAATGTGCGGGGATCACTGATCGGCGCGGACCCGGTGGGCCGAAGGGCCTGTTTCCACGCTGTATCTCTAAACTAAATTCCGATGAAGTGTCCAACATTGACAGTACCAAGAACTAAACCAAGATATCAAGAACAGTTCATCTCATTTGCCTGTGATCTGGAAAGGCGCGTTGTAATTAGTGACTTGACATGAAACAAAAAGATAAACGCCTCTTGTCCCATCCCAAAGAATATTGGTTGCCTAATAATATCCTTTTCCTGTTCACCTTGGACAAAGCATCGAGTGCTGTTATCAATGAACTCAAAACTAAACATCGTAGATAAAGCTCTTAAGGATAGCGGAGTCAGGGGGTATGGGGAGAAGGTAGGAACAGGGTACTGATTGAGAATGATCAGCCATGATCACATTGAATGGCGGTGCTGGCTCGAAGGGCCGAGTGGCCTCCTCCTGCATCTATTGTCTATTGTCTATCGTCTATCGTTTAGTTTCTCATGTAGAGTTGCAGTCATGGAGGCAGGACCCTCGGTCCACCATGTCCACGCCAACCCTCGATCACCAGTTCACGCTAGTTCTATGTTAACCCACTTTCTCATCCACTCCCGACACATTAAGGGGAATTTCCAGAGGCCAAATAGGCTACAAACCCACACGTCCTTGGAATGCGGGAGGAAACCGGAGCACCCGGAGGAAGCCTATAGGGTCACAGAGAGAACGTGCAAACTCCATACAGACAGCACCCGAGGTCAGGATGGAAGCCGGGTCTCTGGTCCTGTGAGGCAGCAGCACTACCCGCTGCGCCGCTGTGCCACGCTGCGTGTGGGAGTCTCCTGTAGAAATACCAGAATGAAGTTTAGTTTCGGTACAGATAGAAAAATGCCTCATTTCACAAAGGAATTTGTTTGATATGAAACACTAGGTATTGAGATTTACTCTCATTTGATCCTTTTCTTTAAACTACCAGACTTGCAGCAAAGTCACAGCCGCCTTGCCATCCCAGTTGCCCTTGGTGACATCCCTCCTCGGGCAGCAGAGTTGCTTGCTGACGAAGAAAACTGGGATTTCGACATTTTTGAGCTGGAGGCGGTAACTAACAAGAGGTGGGTGCCAGTATTAATCTGTGACGGCCTGCGGGCTCTACACAGGTGAATTCCTGACTTATAGAGTCACAGAGTCATACAGTGTGGAACCAGGCCCTCCCTTTGGTCCAACTTGCCCACACCGACCAACATGTCCCATCTACACTAGTCCCATCTCTCTGCGTTTGGCCCACTAAACCTGTCCTATCCATGTACCTGTCTAAATGTCTCTTATACGTTGTGATAGTACCTACCTCAATCCTCTGGCAGCTCTTTCCATACACCCACCTCCCTTTGTATGGAAATGTTACCCCCTCAGGTTCCAATTAATTCTCCCCCCCCCCCTTTAAGTCTATCTCCCATGGTTCTCGATTCCCCTATTCTGGGCAAGAGACTCCACCCGATCTATTCCTCTGGTGATTCTGGTGATCTGTAAGATCGCCCCTCATCCTCATGATCTCCAGGGAAACTAGAGCCCTAGCCTGCTCAACCTCTCCCTATAACTCAGGCCCTCGAGTCCTGACAAACATCTTCGAAAATCTTCTCTGCACTGTTTGCAGCTTGACAACATCTTTCCTATAACATGGTGCCCAGAACTGAACACAATCCGCTATTTGTGGCCTCACCAACGTCTTACATAACTGCAACATGACCTCCCAACTTTGATGCTCAATATATTCCAGACTTCACTAAATATGAGTTGTATGTTATGTGGCTACTATTCATTTTATGTTTACGTTGATGATTGAATATTTATTTAAGATCATGCTCTTTGTGGTCTTGATTCATTTTCTGAAGCTGATCTCAGCAGCATGATTCCATTTTATTCTGGACATCTCTGTTCACCAGAAATAGCCATTCAGCCCATCATGTCTACTAGCCTGTTCAACAAGATTATCCTCTGCAGGCATCAGTTTCCTGCATTCACTCCATATCCCCTGATGAACCGAATATCCAAAAAGCTATTGTTCTCTGTCTAGAAAATATTCAACAACTGTGGCTCATAGTCCTCTATAGGTATGAAATTCCAAAGATTCTGGCTGAAATTCCTCTTCCGATGATTTAGTCCCTTCACTTTGACATTGGGATCGTTGATTCTCCAAACCCTTGCCAGGGGAAACATCTATCTGGTCAAACTTCAATGAGGTTAACTTTCTTTTTTTTAAACACTAGAGATTGTAGGCCTGGTTTGCTTAACCTCTGTTCTTAGAACAAACCCACTATTCTTGGAATCAATTAGGATGTTAATTTAGTAATAATACTTTAATACTAATATTAGTATTTAATAAAGTAATCACTGACACTGAACTTTCATGAACTTGGTTTATTCACAAAAAGCTGGAGTAACTCAGCAGGTCAGGCAGCATCTCGGGAGAGAAGGAATGGGTGACGTTTCGGGTCGAGACCCTTCTTCAGTCTGAAGAAGGGTCTCGACCCGAAACATCACCCATTCCTTCCTTCCCGAGATGCTGCCTGACCTGCTGAGTTACTCCAGCTTTTTGTGAATAAATCGATTTGTACCAGCATCTGCAGTTATTTTCTTATACTATTTCATGAACTTGGGTTCATTGATGTAACTGGTAAGTACAGTTCTTTGAATTAATTTTTGAAAAAGAAGTTAAAATCAGGTTAAGATACAGGTCCACCATCAATTTTCCAGATTCCTTCATTCCAGAGCCTTGCTGGATTATCCATTTTTGGATAGAGTGGATGTTGAGAGGATGTTTCCACTAGTGGGAGAGTCTAGGACCAGAGGTCATAGCCTAGGAATTAAAGGATGTTCTTTTAGGAAGGAGATGAGGAGGAATTTCTTTAGACAGAGGGTGGAGAATCTATGGAATTATTTGCCACAGAAGGCTGTGGAGGCCAAGTCAGTGGATATATTTAAGGCAGAGATAGATAGATTCTTGATTAGTACGGTTGTCAGAGATTATAAGGAGAAGGCAAGAGAATGGGGTTAGGAGCGAGAGATAGATCAGCCATGATTGAAGGGTGGAGTAGACTTGATGGACCGAATGGCCTAAATCTGCTCCTAATACTTATGACCTTATGATTTTCCGGACCAACAGAGGTCACGTAATAATAAATCACCCAATACACCTTTGACCCACTATTTATACCCCTCCTGTGTCTCCAAAGCACCATGGACTGCTGGAAACTTAAATAAAGAATTAACAATTAACAAAGAAGTAAACAATTAACTCTTTCAGGACGGAAGCACACCTCCCGAAAGAGCGTGTGACCACACGCAAGGCTCTCATAATGTCCGGGTTAAAGGAGGTGTCGGGCCATCAGTTGCCCGAAAATCGTTGGTTTACCTGTATAAGATTTTCTGGGCAAATTTCAGTATCACAAATAATCGCCAGTGCTGCTTTACTAAAGGGCATTGGGTGTTTTGATCCTTGAAAATGTGCTCACTGGATGGCCTGGAAATTGATGGGGGAGGGGGAGAGAGGTGATGGTGACAGTACAATAAGGATTGTAAGATATGTGACTATAGACAATAGACAATAGGTGCAGGAGGAGGTCATTCGGCCCTTCGAGCCAGCACCGCCATTCAATGTGATCATGGCTGATCATTCTCAATCAGTACCCCGTTCCTGCCTTCGCCCCATACCCCCTGACTCCGCTATCCTTAAGAGCTCTATCTAGCTCTCTCTTGAATGTATTCAAGGAATTGGCCTCCACTGCCCTCTGAAGCCCGTTTGGCTTTTGTTAAAATAAAAGCAAACTTCGTGGCTTGCTTTTTTGGTAAAGCACGGTAGCGCAGCGGTAGAGTTGCTGCTTTACAGCGAATGCAGCGCCGGAGACTCAGGTTCGATCCTGACTACGGGTGCTGCACTGTAAGGAGTTTGTACGATATCCCCGTGACCTGCGTGGGTTTTCTCCGAGATCTTCGGTTTCCTCCCACACTCCAAAGACGTACAGGTATGTAGGTTAATTGGCTGGGTAAATGTAAAAATTGTCCCTAGTGGGTGTAGGATAGTGTTAATGTGCGGGGATCGCTGGGCGGCACGGACTTGGAGGGCCGAAAAGGCCTGTTTCCGGCTGTATATATATGATATGATGATATGATAATTGATTTTTCACACAATATTAATCTGAATTGTGGAGGCAGACACTGTAAATAATACTAACACTTTTCACAGTGAATGGCAGGGCCCTTGGGAGTGTTGTAGAGCAGAGGGATCTAGATTTAGATTTAGATTTAGTGATACAGCGCGGAAACAGGCCCTTCGGCCCACCAAGTCCGCGCCGCCCAGCGATCCCCGCACATTAACACTATCCTGCACACACTAGGGACAATTTTTACATTTACCCAGTCAATTAACCTACATACCTGTACGTCTTTGGAGTGTGGGAGGAAACCGAAGATCTCGGAGATCTAGGAGTGGAGCTACACAGTTCTTTGAAAGTGCCAACACAGCTATGTTGGGTGGTTAAGAAAGCTAAAATAGGTCTGAGGGACAACTTTTTCACAAAGAGGTGTATGGAAGATAGACACAAAATGCTGAGTAACTAAGCGGGTCAGACAACATCACTGGAGAAAAGGAATAGATGATGTTTCGGGTCGAGGCCCTTCATCAGACTGAAAGGTGGATGGAATGAGCTGCCAGAGGAGGTAATTGATGCAGGTACATGGATGGGAAAGGTTTAGAGGGATATGGGCCAAACGCAGCCAAGTGAGACTAGTGTAGATGGAGCATCTTGGTCGGCATGAGCAAGTTAGGCCGGAGGGCCTTTTCCCGTACTGTATGACTCTGACTAAATCACTTGTTTGACACCAGTGAGTTTGTTGAAATGTTGCTGTCTGTTTTATTTTAGGCCCTTGCTCTACCTTGGCTTAAAAATCATGACACAGTTTGGCGTATGTGGGTTTTTAAACTGTTCAGAAATGACTCTCAGATCATGGCTACAAGTCATAGAAACCAATTACCACGCATCAAATTCATACCACAATTCCACACATGCAGCTGATGTGTTGCACGCCACAGCGTACTTCCTTCGAAAAGACCGGGTTAAGGTAAGCTTTAAGATTTACGATCGCCTCATGATGTAGATGTTTAAATGCCTCTTTGAATTTCGTATTGTGCATGTCTATATGGTGGCATTATTTAGAAACACTGAAACACAGAAAATAGGTGCAGGAGTAGGCCATTCGGCCCTTCGAGCCAGCACCGCCATTCAATATGGTCATGGCTGATCATCCAAAACCAGGGCCTCGAGCCGAAACGTCACCCATTCCTTCTCTCCAGAGATGCTGCTTGTCCCGCTGAGTTACTCCAGCATTTTGTGTCTACCTTCGATTTAAACCAGCATTTTCAGTTCTTTCCCACACATCCTATCCAAAACCCGCTTTCTCCCTATATCCCTTGATTCCATTAGCCCTAAGAGCTATATCTTTCTCTCTCTCAAATACTCTCTTGAATTTAGCATGGCATTTGCTGTTTTTTCCGATGTTGGTTCACTAAATCATTTAAGTTATAATTATATGAAACACTAGTACCCCAGTGAGATAACTAGCCGTTTGATGTTGTGTGCGTATGGTCTACTTGCCTTCATTGGTCAAGACATTGGTCAAGACATTGGTCAAGACTTTAGTATAAGATTCAGGAAGTCATGTTGCAGCTTTATAAGATTTTGGTTAGGCTGCATTTGGAGTATTATGTGCAGTTCTTGTCACTCCATTACAGGAAGGACATCAGGGCTTTGGAAAGGGTACAGAAGGTTTGAACAGAATGCTGCCTAGGTTAGGATGTATTAGCTACAAGGCCAGGGCGGAACAGTGGTAGAGTTAATGCCTTATAGCACCAGAAAGCCGGGTTCGATTCTGACCTCAGGTGCTGCCTGTACAGAGTTTGCTTGTTCTCTCTGTGACTGCGTGGGTTTTCTCCTGTTGCTCCGGTTTCCTCCCACATTCCAAAGACGTGCAGGTTTGTAGGTTAATTGGCTTCTGTAAATTGTCCTTAGTGTATAGGATAGAACTAGTGTATGGGTGGACATTGGTCGGCGTGGACTTGGTGGGCCAAAGGGCCTGTTTCCTGCAATGGAGCGACCAGAACTGCACACAATATTCCAAATGCAAAATTCTGTAGAGCTGCATCATGACTTCCTGACTCTTATATTCAATGCCCTTAGCAATGAAGGCAAGCATACCATACACTTTCTTAACCACCCTATCTACTTGTGCTGCCACTTTCAGTGAGTTATGAACTTGGACTCCAAGATCCCTCTGCACATCAATGCTGTTAAGGGTCTAGCCAGTAACTGTATATGCTTTTTATTTGCGATCAGTTGATGAATTGATCATTAAAATAAAAGGCACAAAGTGCTGGAGTAACTCAGTGGGTCAGGCAGCATTTCTGGAGGACATGCGTGGATAGGCAGTGATTTGGGTCCGGGCCCTTTTTCAGACTGGAGTGAATGTTATCTGCATTGTTAGATCTTTAGTGAAACTAAGTGAGACAGTGAAACAGAGAAACATAGAAACATAGAAAATAGGTGCAGGAGGAGGCCATTCGGCCCTTCAAGCCAGCACCGCCATTCATTGTGATCATGGCTGATCATCCACAATCAGTAACCTGTGCCCAACTTCTCCCCATATCCCTTGATTCCACTAGCGCCCAGAGCTCTATCTAACTCTCTCTTAAATTCATCCAGTGATTTGGCCTCCACTGCCCTCTGTGGCAGAGAATTCCACAAATTCACAACTCTCTGGGTGAAAAAGTTCCTTCTCACCTCAGTTTTAAATGGCCTCCCCTTTATTCAAAGACTGTGTGGCCCCTGGTTCTGGACTCCCCCAACATTGGGAACCTTTTTCCTGCATCTAGCTTGTCCAGTCCTTGTATAATTTTTTTATGTCTCTATAAGATCTCCTCTCATCCTTCTAAACTCCTTCTAAACTAAGCAGTTTGAGTCTTTTGCAATTGCGTTTGCAGGAGTGCCTGGATGAGATGGACGAGGTTGCAGCCCTCATTGCCGCCACCGTGCACGATGTGGACCACCCAGGCCGCACCAACTCCTTCCTGTGTAACGCAGGAAGTGAGCTGGCCGTACTCTACAATGACACTGCCGTCCTGGAGAGTCACCACGCAGCACTGGCCTTCCAACTTACGGCCGGCGATAACAAGAGCAACATTTTCAAGAACATTGAAAGGTTAGAGTTACTGATCAATACATGCGTGGGAGCAGGATTAGGCCATGTGGCCCATCAAACTTGCTCCGTATTCCGGTAATGGCTGGCTTGCTTTTCCCTCCCAACCCCATTCTCCTGCCTTCTCCCAGTAACCTTTGACTCCCTTACTAATCAAGGACCTGTCACCTCCACGTTAAAAATACCCAATGATAAGGGCGGCACGGTGGCGCAGCGGTAGAGTTGCTGCCTTACAACGCCAGAGACCCAGGTTCGAGCCCGACTATGGGTGCTGTCTGTACGGAGTTTGTACGTTCTCCCCCTGATCTGTGTGGGATTTCTCCAGGTGCCCCGGTTTCCTCCCATACTCCAAAGATGTACAGATTTATAGGTTAATTGGGTAAAATGTTCCAAGTGTGTGTAGGATAGTGTTACTGTGCAGAGATCGCTGGTAGGTGCGGACTCGGTGGGCCGATGGGCCTGTTTCCGCGCTGTATCTCTAAACTAACTAAAGACATGTCTTTTATTATGCTGGCTGCTTTTCTGAAACAGCTTGACGTGTAGATGGTGGGGAGTCTGGTCTGTGGAGATACTACTAACACAACTCTATGTCATTTCTTGCGGTCTTGAGCTCCATCCAGCTATTGAAACCCCACAGTGCCAAGTCAGTAGATGCATTTAAATAGTTACATTGCAAAGTAATGGTCTAAGGTGTAGGTTCAGGTTTATTATTGTCACTTGGTGTGGAAAGCATTTTATTGGGATGCATCACAGCATGGTTTGGGAACAACTCCATCCAAGACCGCAAGAAATTGCAGTGAATTGTGGACGCAGCCCAGACCATCACACAAACCAACCTCCCTTCCCTTGACTCCATCTACATTTCACGCTGCCTCGGCAAGGCCACCAGCATAATCAAGGACCAGTCTCATCCGGTAGCTCCCTCTTCGCCCCTCTCCCATCAGGCAAGGGGTGTATAAGTGTGAAAACGCATATAGACAATAGACAATAGGTGCAGGAGGAGGCCACTCGGCCCTTCGAGCCAGCACCGCCATGGCTGATCATTCTCAATCAGTACCCCGTTCCTGCCTTCTCCCCATACCCCCTGACCCTGCTATCCTTAAGAGCTCTATCTAGCTCTCTCTTGAATGCATTCAGAGAATTGGCCTCCACTGCCTTCTGAGGCAGAGAATTCCACAGATTCACAACTCTCTGACTGAAAAAGTTTTTCCTCATCTCAGTTCTAAATGGCCTACCCCTACTCCCTAGCGTTTGAGGCTCATTGAGGAAGCGCTGTGAACTGTTTTGTATGTGCTGTTATGTTTGTGTGCTACTGTCTGTTTCATTTTTTCCTTAGTACCTAATCAGATGTACAGCACTTTGGTCAACGTGGGTTGTTTTTAAATGTGCTATACAAATAAAATTGACTTGACTTGACTTGACTATTCTTAAACTGTGGCCCCTCGTTCTGGACTCCCCCAACATTGGGAACATGTTTCCTGCCTCTAACGTGTCCAACCCCTTAATAATCTTATACTTTTTGATAATATCTCCAGATTCAGGGACAGTTTCTTCCCAGCTGTTATTATCAGGCAATTGAAGCATCCTATCAACCACTAGAGAGCAGTCCTGAGCTACTGTCTACCACATTGGAGACCCTCGGACAATCTTTAATCGGACTTTACTGGACTTTCTCTTGCACTAAACGTTATTCCCTTTATCATGTATCTGTACACTGTGGATGGCTCAATTGTAATCATGTATTGTCTTTCTGCTGACTGGTTAGCACACAACAAAAGCTTTTCACTGTACCTCGGTAGACGTGACAATAAACTAAACTAAAACAAATGGGACATTACCACAGGTTTCAACAATCCATAACTATGGATAAAATGCCAGTTTGTAAACGCTCATCCAATTTTTTTGCAGAAATATGTTTCGAACTTTGCGACAGGCAATCATCGACATGGTTTTGGCAACAGAGATGACGAAGCATTTTGAACATGTGAACAAATTTGTAAACATTATCAACAAGCCAATGACATCTTTAGAAGAAACCAGCTTAAATGTAAGATCTAACTTGTAAAATGTACAAATGCCTGAGACCCGGGTTCGATGCTGACCTTGCCTTGTGAGTCTGTGTGGAGTTTGCACATTCTCTCTGTGACCACTCGTGGGTCTCCTCCGGGCGCTCCGGATTCCTCTCGCATCCCAAAGACATGCAGGTTTGCAGGTTAATTGACCTCTGTGAAATTGCCCCGACTGTGTTGGAACTGGATGAGAAAGTGGGATAGCATCGTCCTAGTAGGAACGTGTTATTGATGGTCGGCGTGGAGTCTATGGGCCGAAGGGACCATTTCCATGCTGTATCTCTAAACTCAACTTGTATACAATACTGTACCATAAACTTTTTTTTTTTAAATGGCATTCTCTGCCAAATTATTTTCAATTCGCTGTCATTCTATTTTATAAAGGAAAATACCGTTCAGTGTTGAGAATAATGGCCAAATCTTCCATTCATCGGGGAGCTCAGGGTCAGCTGCCTTTGTACAGACTCTTCTCCCACCTGAACAGCAAAGGTCAGCATGGAGCAAGGTCTTTCAGAGTAAACATCGCCTTCACTTATGCTAAAATATCATCCTTCACGAGGTTTACAGGATCTTTCTGCCACGTTGCAGCTAAATTCTGCAGCGGGTATAAATTTGCTGATGTGCACGGTATAATTTCTGCCTGTGCCCTGCAGAGTGAGAGCAGTGATGGTGAATGTCCCTCCGGTATAAAGAATGCCATGGAGAACAGACTGCTCATCAAACGCATGTTGATAAAGTGTGCTGATGTTGCCAACCCCTGCCGTTCAGTCAACCACTGCATTGAATGGGCGGGGAGGATTTCAGAAGAATATTTTGCTCAGGTATCGTTGTAATTTGTATATCTGCGCACGTAATCATGTATTGCCTTTCCGCTGACTGCTCACAACAAAAGCTTTTCACTGTACCTCGATACACGTGACAATGAACTAAACTCAAACTCAAACACGCTTCAGTAAACCTCATTGCTGGATTCCAAAAGGGATGATTTTTGATTATAACCTACCCTTAAGGGTAGTCCTAAAGACTACCCCTCAGCATTTGCAGTTGTTTAGAGGCAAATAATCGACAGAGCTCTGGCAGGAAGTTCAGTTTTACCTTAAGATAGACAATAGACAATAGGTGCAGGAGGAGGCCATTCGGCCCTTCAAGCCAGCATCGCCATTCAATGTGATCATGGCTGATCATTCTCAATCAGTACCCCGTTCCTGCCTTCTCCCCATACCCACTGACTCCACTATCCTTAAGAGCTCTATCTAGCTCTCTCTTGAATGCATTCAGAGAATTGGCCTCCACTGCCTTCTGAGGCAGAGAATTCCTGCCTCTAACGTGTCCAACCCCTTAATAATCTTATACGTTTCGATAAGATCTCCTCTCATCCTTCTAAATCCCAGTGTATACAAGCCTAGTCGATCCAGTCTTTCAACATATGACAGTCCCGCCATTCCGGGAATTAACCTAGTAAACCTACGCTGCACGCCCTCAATAGCAAGAATATCCTTCCTCAAATTTGGAGACCAAAACTACACACAGTACTCCAGGTGCGGTCTCACTAGGACCCTGTACAACTGCAGAATGACCTCTTTGCTCCTATACTCAACTCCTCTTGTTATGATGGCCAACATTCCATTGGCCTGCTGTACCTGCATGCTTCCTTTCAGTAACTGATGCACTAGGACACCCAGATTTCGTAGTCAGAATCTATCCTTTTTACTGTTCGAGTATGTAATGGACAATCATGTCATAGTGTGATACAGTGTGGAAACAGGCCCTTCGGCCCAACTCGCCCATACTGGCCAACAGGCACAGGCACAAAGCTTGAAGTGGCTATATGAATCGAAATTCAAATACAATACATCTTTATTGTCATTGTACAAGAACAACGAGATTAAGAATGCCATTTCCATATCGATGCTATAAAATAAATAAAACGCGGCGATAACAAAAACAACAAAAAGGGGGAAAAAAAGGAACAAGGTAAAGTGCAAAAAGGTTCATGCAGGGTCAGTTGTGCCAGATGACCTTGGGGGCAGAGACAGTTCATGGTGGACACTCAGCAGGCCTGATTCAGAGCAGCTATAGCTCTAGGAATAATACAGTTGGCAGATGAGTTCATCAGATGTTTTACACTTTAAATTTCCTTTTCATCAAAACTGAGACTGAAGAACATTGGGCAGTCAACTAAACAAAACTAAATTTTTCAACATTTTAGAGTCCAAAAGAAACCGATATGCTTCAAAGAGTGGAATGCATTGCCACAGAAGGCTGTGGTGGCCGTCAGTGGATAGTTTTAAGGCAGAGATAGATAGATTCTTGAGTCGTACGGGTGTCAGAGGTTATGGGGAGAAGGCAGGAGAATGGGGTTAGGAGGGAGAGATAGATCAGCCATAATTGAATGGCAAAGTAGACTTGACGGGCCGAATGGTCTAATTCTACTCCTATTCCTTATGAACTTATGAGTGGGAGTATTTGAATTAATGCTTTAAACTAATGCACTCAGTTTTCTATTTTCCTTTGCATCATGTTTCCGGAGATGATTGGGTAACGTAGGATGAAAGTTTGATCGCTCTGGGCCTGTACTCGCTGAAGTTTAGAAGGATGGGGGGGTCTCATTGAAACTTACCGGATATTCAACGGCCTGGATAGAGTGGATGTGGAGAGGATGTTTCCACTAGTGGGAGAGTCCAGGATCAGAGGGCACAGTCTCAGAATAAAAGGACGTACCTTTAGAATTGAGAAGAGGAGGACTTTCTTTAGCCAGTGGGTGGTGAATCTGTGGAATGCATTGCCACAGATGGTGGTGGATGACAAGTAGATGTATATTTTTAAAGCAGAGGTTCTTGATTAGTAAGGGTATCAAAGGTTTCAGGGAGAAGGCAGGAGAATGGGGTTGAGGCAAAAATAGATCAGCCATGATTGAATGGCAGACCAGACTCAATGGACTGAATGGCCTAATACTGCTCCTGTGTCTTATGAACTTGAGTACGGGCCAACTGTCATTGCTATTTCTTGCTGGAAATATGGTAATAAATGTTTTCGAATTAACATTGGGGGAACAAATCAAATCAAATCAAACATCCTAATTTAGTCATGCAAATCAATTAGATCTTGTGTAGGAAGGAACTGCAGACGCTGGTTTAAACCGAAGATAGACACAAGAAACTGGAGTAACTCAGGGGGACATTTCCTTATTTCTGTGCCTCCTTCTCCCCGATTCAGTCTGATGGTCTCGACCCAAAACATCACCCATTCCTTCTCTCCAGAGATGCTGCCTGTCCCGCTGAGTTACTCCAGCAATTTGTGTCTATCGTCAATTATAACATATATAACAACTACAGCATGGAAACAGGCCTGTCCGGCCCTACCAGTCCACGCCGACCATTCTCCCTGACCTAGTCTCATCTACCTGCACTCAGACCATAACCCTCCAATCCCCTCCTATCCATATACCTATCCAATTTACTCTTAAATAATAAAATCGAGCCAGCCTCCACCACTTCCATCGGAAGCCCATTCCATACAGCCACAACCCTCTGAGTAAAGAAGTTCCCCCTCATGTTACCCCTAAACCTTTGTCCCTCAATTCTGAAGCTATTAGAATCTTGTGTTCCATTGTGGGCCGAAGAGCCCATTCCTGTGTTTTATTTTTTGGAAACCTCGGATACTGTGGGTGAGCTGAGGGGTCTGAGGATGAAAATCAACCAAGTCGCACACCCACATTCATTTTCTGTTGCTAATGTTTAGTTGAGGGGAAAGGAGGAAATCACGTTCAGATGCCCTGCCCCTCACAGTTAATAGTTTGCCCAAGCTTCCTGTCAATGGCATCAATTACAGTAATTTGGGCAATGGCCAGACGTAAACAAGATTCCAAGACACTAAGGAAAGGGGCAACATTTTAGAGTTAGGTTAAAATGTGAAGGTGGAACACTGGAATAAACCAGTGATCTTTATGAAGGAAGAACTTCGTGACATTTCAATTTTTTTTTAAAAGAGTAATTGATAGTTTCCATTTCTTACCTGCAGCCGAATTTTCTACTGTGTGTTAAAAATAAACCCCTTCTTGTTACTGGATGTCAAAGTCAGAAAATTCTCTAGTTGGCTTAAATCTGGCAGTTTTGTCCATTATGATGGACATAACATTGACCATCAATCGCCCAGAAGCAGAGTGAATTGCACTCTTTGTCCCCCTCACACCGAGAGGGCCAATGTTTAAAGGAGACTTTTTTAATATGGAGAGTGGCGGGTGCCTGGAACACACTGCCAGTGATGGTGGTGGAAACAGATAGAGTAGTGGCATTTAAGATGCTTTTAGCATGGATGTGCAGGGAATAGATCACTTGCAAGCAGAAGAAATTAGTTTAACTCGGCATCATGTTCAGCATGGACATTGTGGGCCAAAGGGCCTATTCCTATGCTGTGAACATGGGCACAAAAAGCTGGAGTAACTCAGTGGGTCAGACAGCATCTCTGGAGAAAGGGAAGAGGTGACATAGAAACATAGAAACATAGAAAATAGGTGCAGGAGTAGGCCATTCGGCCCTTCGAGCCTGCACCGCCATTCAATATGATCATGGCTGATCATCCAACTCAGTATCCCGTCTCCAAACCCCCTAATCCCTTTAGCCACAAGGGCCACATCTAACTCCCTCTTAAATATAGCCAATGAAGTGGCCTCAACTACCTTCTGTGGCAGAGAATTCCACAGATTCACCACTCTCTGTGTGAAAAAAAAACGTTCTCATCTCGGTCCTAAAAGACTTCCGCTCTTATCCTTAAACTGTGACCCCTTGTTCTGGACTTCCCCAACATCGGGAACAATCTTCCTGCATTTAGCCTCTCCAACCCCTTAAGAATTTTGTACGTTTCTATAAGATCCCCCCTCAATCTTCTAAATTCCAGCGAGTACAAGCCGAGTCTATCCAGTCTTTCTTCATATGAAAGTCCTGCCATCCCAGGAATCAATCTGGTGAACCTTCTCTGTACTCCCTTTATGGCAAGAATGTCTTTCCTCAGATTAGGAGACCAAAACTGTACGCAATACTCCAGGTGTGGTCTCACCAATGCCCTGTACAACTGACATTTCGGGTCGAGACCCTTCTTCAGACTGAGTCAATGCCGCTCTATGATCTAAGTGCATCTTGTGTGAGATACATTATTCTCTTTATTCTAATGATGTAACAGTAACTCTTGAATTAATAAATACTTTCTGTATCAACAGACAGATGAAGAGAAAAGCCAAGGCCTCCCTGTTGTAATGCCAGTCTTTGACAGGAATACCTGCAGTATTCCAAAATCTCAGATATCGTTCATCGATTATTTTATAAATGATATGTTTGATGCTTGGGACGGTAAGAACTTCATTAGTCTTTTTACATTTGGAAATAAATGTCAAACTCAATATATTACAATTCCCATATTGCTTTGAGCTGTATTCTTCTCAGTGAATGTATTCAATGCAGAGAAACAGATTTTTGCTGGTGTAACATTGTGGATAGTGGACTTGCAAACCCTTTTGAATGTGCTGATAGGCTTAATTGATCTGATGAAGTTTCAGCTGTCCAGTAGCAGAAAGTTGCAGAAATTGGAAGGCTTAATTTACCTTAAAGCATTGCCCACCCATTATGCAACCAGGTGGAATTATTAGAGCCATACAGCACGAAAACAGGCCCTTTAGCCAAACCCATCCATGCCAGCCAAGATCCCCCATTTTAAACTAGCCCCATGTGCCCACATCCCTCTAAACATATCCTATCCATATGTGATTTTTAATATGCTGTTATAGTACCTGCCTCAACTGCTTTCTCTGGCAGCCTATTCCATATAACCACCACCATTTGAATGGAAAAGGTGCCCCTCAGGTTCCTATTAAATCTTCCCCTCTCACCTTAAACCTTTGTCCTTTGGTTCTTGATTCCCTTACTCTGGGTAAAAGTTATTGCGCTAAATGACGTTATGATGTTTCTCCAGGGATGTAAATGGTTTATAATGAAGAGAAACTGTGCAGAATTTTCCAGGTTTTGCCCACATCAACGTATTTGGTTGCAACCCTCGCACAGGAGTATCAGATAGATGTATAGAAAGGAACTGCAGATGCTGGTTTATACCGAAGATAGACACAAAGCGCTGGAGTAACTCAGCAGGTCAGGCAGCATCTCTGGAGAAAAAGGATGGGTGACATTTTGGTTCGGGTCTGAAGAAGGGTTCCGACCCGAAATGTCACCCATCACTTTTTCTCCAGAGATGCTGCCTGCCTGTTGAGTTGCTCCAGCACTTTGTATCTATCTTCACCATCAGATAGATCCTTGGCACCAAGACACACACTGGACAGGAGACAATAATCCTGAACTATTCTTGCATTTTACTTCACAACTAGTTGTCGAATGCTATTAGCAGAGGTGTAGAAGCAGAAGACTTGCCTTCTGAGTTGACGGGGACTGATCGTGGGATTTGGAGATAATAATCCCAGTGGGCAGATAATGCCACATCAGAGGATAATAGGAACTTTACACAAATAAACAAAGTCCCACTGTAACTAAACAGAGAAAATTATTTTGATTTCAATTTACTGTCGTGTGATAATTTGAAAAGTCCAGCAAATCTTTATTTTAGCTTATTTTATAGATACAGCATGAAAAACAGGCCCACTCACTCAACTGACACTATGCCTGTGGTATCCCACTTTCACATCTACTCCCCATATAAATTAGAGGCAATTTTAGAGGTCAATTGACCGACAAACCCGCACGTCTTCGGGATGTGGGAGGAAACCAGAGCACCCGGAGGAAACCCACGCGGTCACATGGAGAACATGCAAACTCCATACAGACTGCACCCGAGGTCAGGATCGAACCTGGGTTTCTGGCACTGTGAAGCAGCAGCTCTACCAGCTGTGCCACTGTGCCACCCTTACTTCTTTTATTTCAGGAACTTGTGAGAATGGTTTACGGTAAATTAGCTATGTGTGTGTAAAATTGGTATTTTTAAATAATGTATTGCTCATTTATGAAATGTCAACTATTTTTCTTTCAGGGTTTGCAAACCTGCCTAATTTAATACATCACTTAGCCGAGAACTACAAATACTGGAAAACTTTAGATGAATCCAATTATAAAGGTCTACGACCACCATCTGATCTTTAAAGCCAACGTGAACGGGCAACATCTTTCTCATCGATCTCACTTTAAATTGTGACTCAAGCCATTAAGAGATTATATTTTAGTTCAAGTGACTCTATATTACAATGTAATATAAATCCTACACAAAGCAGGAAGCCTTGATGTACAGAATGCAGGAAAATGGTGTTGAATTATCACAGCAATGTCCCAACTACAATCAGAATACCGGAATTCTGACTTTCAAGACGGGCTTTTCTCATAATCAAGACGTTTTAGTGCCGTTCCAGACGTTCATGAATCACGCAGAAAAGGAAAAACTAAAATTTGTGTTTCTATCATAAGTAAACAAAAGCCATAAATTTATATGCTATTCGTTTACCACATTGTCCTTTCCTCTACCTTACAGGTGTGTGCAAGAAGCAAAAATTAGGGACAAGACTCTTGACTGATTTTTGCCAATTTGCCACCAATTTCAGATAAATGACAATTGCAACATTAAGCCAAGTGGTAATGACGGGTTTATGTGCTCTCTAAGTATTTAAGCCTTCCTGGTGAAGTAACAAATCAGCTCAACAAATTATCACGGGGAGGAGATTCATTAAGTTCTGTCACAGTGTATATATTGAATTAATATTTTAAGCTGTAACATTGCCAAGTTTTTTGTACCTGCAACCAGTTAGTGTGGTTGAATTAATTTTCTTTTCCAAAACCCGATTAAATGAACCAAATATCATATTTCCATATCTAAACAATCAAATGATAGCTAAAGGATGTGGCAGATCGTTCATTCAGACATGTCCCCAATTACATCACACTTTTGTTTAATACATCCTGGTGCATTTTACCTGCATTATTCTCTCAAGGAGTCCATTTGCACGTGACATAGCACTTACTGGCGCTAATTACGTGTTTACCTTTACTTGTCTGATCTGTGGCTACCAGCCAAGTCTATATATTTCTTTAATCTACATTGTATTTTCACAATCAGCCACCTAAAGCCTATGTCATGTCACTGCTTTTGATTTTTTTTTTCCTTTCAATTCATTCTTTTGTCACATCCTGACCATTGACACTAGCCCGCAGCTTGCACGTCTCTTCACTGCACTACCTCCAATGCCTTCAATAGCTCCTTTGTACCTAGAACTGGAATGTTGCCATGTTGCAGCCTGTCCAGAGCACTGAACAGTTAGATAATAATTCCCTTCAACTTGTATTCTTTTATATGTTGGGCATTCTATTGCTTTGTTGATTGGTGCAGCGGGCATACAGAGGCTAGGTCTGCTAAAATTCCCATTGCTCAGCACGACACATAAATTACATATCACTCAATCATTTGTTCTTTTGCATCGTAAATGGGAGCAGATACTACATTGTGCATGCAGAAGTTGTTTCTCAGTTGCATCAGTAGGAGTCGGCAGCATTCCATGTAAATATAATTAACGTCAACAGGACTCAAGTCAGTAATTTAAACAGGCCCACGTGCAAAGGGATTCCCTACCTGGAGTCTGTTCCACTTGTACCCGTGAGGGCGGGCGCGACAGGGTGGTTAACTGGGCACCATGCTGAAACACATCTGCAAAGCGAGACAATTTCTAAAAGGAGAAAATAATCAACACACGCGGGACCAAAAATAAGATTTTAGGCAGAGCAAGTATCAATCTCTAATGTGAAACATACATGTTCGAATATGTATGTGTGTATGTATGTAAATAGAAAAAAATTGTAACAAAATATACAATTGTTTATAGAAAATGCTGCAGTAATTTTATTCATTACTGGGACAATACGTGTAACAATAAATATAATTTAAAAGATGCTGTTTCGTCAATGAACATCAGTGTAAACTGTGTGTAAAACAACATTGTCAGCTTTTGTGTACAAGGTTATAAACCATCATTGGGTCCATGCTTTGATTGAGTTATCTGCCATAGACAGGTATCTACTCAGCAAATGTCTTTTAAGTGCTGTTATCGTATCAGCCTCAACTACCTCTTCTGGCAGCTCATTCCATATACCCACCACCTTCTAAGTGAAAAGGTTGCCCGAGCTTCGTATTAAATCTTGCACCTCTCACCTTAGGCACGTGTCTTGTTTTAAATTCCCCTACCCTGGGTAAAATACTTTGTGCATTCACCCTTTCTATTCCCCTCATGATTTTATACACCTGTCAGATCATTCCTCAGCCTACTGCACTCCAAGGAATAAAGGCCTGGCCTGCCCAACCTCTTCCCATTGCTCAGCTTCTCAAGTCATGGCAATGTCCTCGTAAATCATCTGTGCACTCTTTCCAGCTTAATGCCATCATCCTTCTTACAGCAGGGTGACCAATGGTGAATGCAGTACTCCAAGTGTGGCCTCACCAATGTCTTGCACAATGGTAATTTAACATCCTAACTTCCATAAACAATACCGTCACTGATAAAGGCCAATATACAAAATGCCACCTTGACCACCCCATCTACCTGCGGCGCCACTTTCAGGGAACTGTGTACCCTACAACACTCCCCAGGGCGCAACCATTCACTGTGAGGATCCTGCCCTGGTTTGACTTCCCAATATATATTACCTTGCACTTATCTGGTTATAAGGTCATAAGTGATGGGGGCAGAATTAGACCATTCAGCCTATCAGGTCTACTCCACCATTCAATCGTAGCTGATCTATCTCTCCCTCCTAACCTCATTCTCCTGCCTTCTCCCCATAACCTGATACCCGTCCTAATCTGCATTAAACTTCATTAGCCATTCCTCAGCCCACTTTCCCGACTGTTCAAGATCCTGCTGTAATGTTTGACAAACATCTTCACTGTCTATGAGACCACCCACTTTAGCATCATCTGCAAACTTACTAATCACGCTTTGTACATTATTATTCAAGTCAGTTATGGGCCCAGCAGTCACCACAGGCATCCAGTTTGAAATCTACCCTTCTACCAACACCCTCTGCTTCCTTCCATGAAGTGCCAGCTGTGACTTCTATCTTCCACTCCTGTGCAGAGGACTGGTGATGTAGAAATATTACAGGAATTAACAGGTTAGATGCTTGTCTGTTTGATCATCCACTGGAACCAGCACTGAGCTTCATATCCATCTCAGGTTCACGCTTGGCATGGATGCCCTAAACAGTATGGTCGCTTTCACTTGAATGGGGTTGCCAATCTTGAGGCAGAGGAATGATTTTCTCTGATAAATAAAAACAAGAGTACCCAAATGTATTACTATTTTTAATTATCTCCAATTATTAAAGGCCTTTGACAACAGCAAGCTGTCAGAAATATGATTGTCAAATTCGGCAGCATGGCTTCCAGATCGTTCACTTTAGAAGTTTATAGTTTGTTGCCTTGCTCTGGTTGAGGGACCGGCCTCTTTGGGTCAGGTTAGTGCAGGGAAACAGACATTGGGGCTGGTAGTTCAGGTCGCAGGCCAGAGACAATACGATTCAGTCCATTTGAGTTAAAACACAAATTAAACTTTATGGGACTCATTTTTGACAACTAAGATATACCTTAAAATACCTAAAATGGTAGAAGAGCAAGTCTGGACTTCTCAAAGTAATAAGGTAATCAATTCATATGATATACAATAAGTTTGTCTTGCCTTAATTTAATATAGAAAAATCTAAAGTAAATTAGTAAAGGTGTTATGAATGCACATTGATTCAGGTTAATATGGAGACAAAGAATCATTTTTGCTTGCTGCAGGGTTGGTAGTTGAAGCAAATAGTGGCATTTCAGAGACATTTGGATAAGCATATGGATATGCAGAGAATGAAGGGTTATGGATTATGTGCAAGTAGATAAGAGATGGTCTTGGCATTATGTTCGGCACAGATACTGTGGGTCAAAAAGCCTGTTCTTGTGCTGGACTGTTCTACTGTTCTCGGGACATGTAACAAGCAACATTAAAGAAGGATTTTCCAAATCCTTTTAGACTTTAGATATATAGCACAGAAACTTGCCTGTTAGCCCACTGAGGCTGTGCCAACTAGCAATCACCCCGTACACTAGCACTATCCTACACACTCAGGACAATTTGCAGAAGCCAATTAACCTACAAACCTCTACCTCTTTGAAGTGTGGGAGGAAACCAGAGCATCCGGAGATAACCCACGCGGTCACAGGGAAAACGTACAAACTCCACACAAACAGCACCAATAGTCAGGATCAAACCCCGGTCTCTGGCACTCTAAGGCAACTCTACCACTGCACCACTGTGCTGCCCTTTTCCCCCCATTAAGAGCAAATGCTAACAATTTATTTATACACACCAGCATCCGATAAAGCACTCCAAAAAAAAATTGCTGTGGGATAAATATTGTCACTTTGTGTGGAATTACCAATTTTGAAAGAAAATGGTCTAATTTTGAAAGCACTTTTATTTAACATTATTATTTACAATTTCAAATCAACAGTGATGGTGGGGGGAGAGAGAGAGAGAGTCATAATAAGGTGTTTTTGACAAATGTTTAAAATACAAAAACTAATTTTATGATAAAAGCCTGGGTTTTATTGCCAGTTTCTTTAGATGAACAATTTTAATTCTGTGATATTTGCAGTGCCAAGTTAATATAAATTCAAACGGGTAATGTCAGTAATCTTTGCAGAAAATGTACATACAATTATGGATATACATAACCAGCCATCAAGCAGCGTATTGGTAGGTCCTTAAAACCATCAGCAACATCATGAATTTACAGAAATATACGTTCCACAGGTCACTTAAAGACATCGTATAACATTCATTTCATTTGCTTCACAATTATCTCAAGATCACACATCATCTTGTTCTAATTTTTGGAATAATGCCTTGCTCCGTAACTGCGATTCCTTCTCTCCATCCTTCCATAAAATGATGAGATGGTCTGTCGAACAAGTTACTATTCCATGGTCTTTAGAATATAGGAACATCTGGGTAATGACAAAAGAAAAACAATTTATGAATCGATAGATCAAACTGTTTGGAGCACGTTAATGGGAGCTATTAATTCCAACTGAATGTAGCAATTTGAAATAATGTCACAATAGAGTTAAGTACTTCTCTTCACCTCAGTATAAACATTGATATCAAGTTGGAATATACTTTCAGAATTACTGAATATATATAGTGGTCCAGATCTTGCTGTTGCGAAACTGTTAAACCGACAATAACCTTAGATTGCAACACATGCATAGTTTACTGCAGAACTCTGTCGATGATTCCTTGCTCCACTAGAAGTTACAAAGGGATATGGTGATCTCACTGAATGGCAGAAAGGATTAGTTTAATTTGATACCATTTTCCATAAGGACATTGTGGCTCAAAGGACCTGTTCCTGTGCTGTACTGTTCTACGTCCTTGATTCTTACATTTGCTGTTCCTCAGCAGCCCAACCCTCCCTTCATATCAGTTCAGAAACAAACTGAACCATTAAAAGCTTCCTTTTCAAGATATTATGGGCAATAGTTGGGATCAAAGAAGAAATGGTCACTCTGCACAGATACTCACTTGCACTGCTCCTGAATGACCAATCAAATCACCAGTTAACACCAAGGTCTTCAACACAGAACAGTCCAACTTGCGTTTTGCCATTTGGGTTTGCTGCTTGTTTGGCTTCCCAATTCCCCACATACTTAAAATCCCTAAAACCAAACAGATATGTTATCAATCTCGTTATGCTATGAACTAAATCAATAAATGGATCATGAATGATGATCAGTTCTGCGAACATCGAGACCATAAGGTCATAAGTGACAGGAGCAGAATTAGGCCATTCGGCCCATCAAGTCTAATCCGCCATTCAATCATGACTGATCTATCTCTTCCTCCTAACCCCATTCTCCTGCCTTCTCTCCATAACCCCTGACACCCGTACTAATCAAGAGTCTATCTCTGCTTTAAAAATATCCATTTACTTGGCCTCCACAGCCTTCTGTGGCAAAGAATTCGACAGATTCACCACCCTCTGACTAAAGAAATTCCTTCTCATTTCCTTCCTATAAAAACATCCTTTAATTCTGAGGCTATGACCCATTGTCCAAGACTCTCCCACTTGTGGAAACATCCTCTCCACATCCACTCTATCCAAGCCTTTCACTATTCGGTACGTTTCAATGAGGTCCCCTCCCGCATTCTCCTAAATTCCAGCGAGTACAGGTCCAGTGCTGTCAAACGTTATCATAAGTTAACCCACTCATTCCTGGGACCATTCTTGTAAACCTCCTCTGGACCATCTCCAAGGCCAGCACATCCTTCCTCAGATATGGTGCCCAAAATTGCTCACAATACTCCAAATGCAGCCTGACCATCGCCTTATAGAGCCTCAGCATTACATCCCTGTTTTTGTATTCTAGCCCTTTTGAAATAAATGCTAGCACTGCAGATGAAAAAGATTAAAGGATTTAGCCAAAAACAAATTCTAACTGTAAAATGACCTGATGCAAAATTAATGTATGTGAAACCTTGGTTTATTTTAAGCAACAAAGTCTCAAATGGAAGCGCTCAAAATTCAAGCAGCGCACAAAATAGGATTAAAACATCCCATCTCAACCTACTTGCCATTAAAGTTCATGTTCATAAGTTATAGAATCAGAATTGGGCCATTCATCCCATCAAGTCTACTATGCCTTTCAATCATAGGTGATCTATCCGTCCCTCTCAACCACATTCTCCTACCTTCTCCCCATGTTAAATGACCTGGTTAATTGTACACATGGATATTTCATTGAACTCATGTCCAGCTTCCCTTGATCTACTTACTCTCTGCATGCTTGATGCCATCCAAAATTAGGCTACCCTTATCCTTTCTTTTCACTCATTGCTCCAGAACTTGCTGACACAGGTTCTTGCTAAACAGCAAGTCAACTTTAAAATTCGTATAAAATTTGCCCCAATCTTGACTCACTTTTGCTTCGGACCTGTCTGGACTTTTAATCCTCAGCGATATCTGCAATCCTTCACATATAACCTCTTGGAAACTTAAAATTGCTCCACCATTGGCATTTTAATGTGAATTGTATACATGATGTAGCATGGGACAGTGTGATGGAGTCCCTACATTTGTCATTCATACTAAATGGGGGCATCCTAAAGCAGCTCACCAGTTAGACTTGGTTAAGTCTCAGGCAGGGAAGCAGAAGAGGATAAGTGCCATCTGCAGCACAGACAGTATTGTCCGTTCTGTTATCACGTTAAATTAAAAAGTATAGCAAATGTGTGTAAGAAGGAACTGCAGATGCTGTTTTTTACTGAAGATAGACACAAAGTGTTGGAGTAACTCAGCAGGTCAGGCATGTCTGGAGAAAAAGGATGAGTGATGTTTTGAACCGGAATCCTTCTTCAGACTGAAAGTAGAGGGAGAGGGGTAGCTGGAGGTAGGAGAAGGTCCAAATAAGAAATATATATATTTTGTTAGCAGGCACTTGCAATCCCTCAATCACCAAGTATAACATTCAAGGAAACAAAAAGAGCTAAGCAGGACGACCAGCTCTCTCAGTGGACCAACTCTTGGAGAGGTGTTCCTGACCAGGCATTAATTATTGAGTCATGCTTATATCCAGAGAATTAATTTATATCTGATAATGTATACAAAGGTTAAGTTGAACCAACCTGAAGTAGCAGGCTCTGCTGGAGGAAGTTCTTGCAATTCCCAGAGGCGAACACTGCCATCAACAGAGCAGGAGACCAACTGTCTGCAAAATCACATTCAGACATTATTTTCAGAATACAGACAACAAATAGCCGTGACCTGATAGTGCAGTGAAAAAAGTCCTCAATGTTAATTGTGTACAAATTAATAATTCTACTTGGCACAAGGCTTTCATTAAACCAATGACAATGCATATTAAATATAACACAAAATCCTGCTTAAAGCTTTTCTCCAAGTCAATAAAAACACATTATATACTAAAATATTTGAGATATACATTTTATTCATTGGTATAGTTTAAAATAGACGTCAAATGCAAGGATAAAAAAGATATAATTAATGGCAAGACCCTTAACAGCATCAATGTGCAGAGGGATCTTGGAGTCTAAGTCCATAACTCTCTGAAAGTGACAACATAAGTAGAGTGGTAAAAACGGCATGAAATACGCTTGCCTTCATTGGTTAGGAAATTGAGTAAAGGGTCAGGAAGTCATGAAGCAGCTTATAGGACTTTGGTTAAGCCACATTTGGAAGCCTGTGTGCAGTTCTGGATGCCTCATTACAGGGAGGATGTGGAGGCTCTGCAAAGGGCGCAGAGAAGATTTACCAGAATGATGCCTGGATTAAGGGATATTAGCTACTGGGAGAGGTTGGACAGACTTGGATTGTTTTCTCTGGAACACCAGAGGTGAAGAGGAGATCTGACAGAAGTATATAAAATTATGAGAGGCACAAATAGGGTGGACAGTCAGAACCTTTTTCCCCAAGGATGGAAATGTCAAATACTAGAGGAAATAGCTTTAAGGTGAGGGGGGAAAAGTTTAAAGGAGATGAGTGGGGCAAGATTTATTTTTCTTTTTTCTTACATAACACAAAGGATGGTGAGTATCTGGAACACGCTGCCAGGGGTAGTGGTGGCGGCAGATACAATAGAGGCATTTAAGTGACTTGGATAGGCACATAGCCATTAGTTTCAATATAATTATGGAGAAGGTCAAATCTGGACCAAAGGTTGAGATTTTGGATTGGAGAAAGGCTAATTTTGAGGAGATGAGAAAGGATTTAAAAGGAGTGAAATGGAACTTTTTGTTTTATGAAAAGGATATAATAGAGAAATGGAGGATATTTAAAGGTGAAATTTTGAGAGTACAGAGTCTTTATGTCCCTGTTCGGTGGAAAGGAAAGAATAATAATTTGAAAGAGCCGTGGTTTTCCAGGGAAATTGGACACGGTTCGGAAAAAGAGGGAGATATACAATAAATATAAGCGGCAGGGAGTAAATGAGGTTCTTGAGGAATATAAAGAATGTAAAAGGAATCTTAAGAAGGAAATTAGAAAAGCGAAAAAAAGATATGAGGCTGCTTTGGCAAGTAATGTAAAAGTAAACCCCAAGGGGTTCTACAGATATGTCAATAGCAAAAGGATAGCGAGGGATAAAATTGGTCCATTAGAGAGTCAGAGTGGACAGCTATGTGCTGAGCCGGAAGAAATGGGGGAGATATTAAACAATTTCTTTTCTTCGGTATTCACCGAGGAGAAGGATATTGAATTATGTGAGGTAAGCGAAACAAGTAGAGTAGTGATGGAAATTATGAGGATTAAAGAAGAGGAGGTACGGACACTTTTGGAAAAATATAAAAGTGGATAAGTCTCCAGGTCCTGATAGGATATTCCCTAGGACATTGAGGGAAGTTAGTGCAGAAATAGCAGGGGCTACGACGGAAATATTTCAAACGTCATTAGAAACGGGGATGGTGCCGGAAGATTGGCGCATTGCGCATGTTGTGCCTTTGTTTAAAAAAGGTTCTAAAAGTAAACCTAGCAATTATAGACCTGTTAGTTTGACGTCTGTGGTGGGAAAATTAATGGAAAAGATACTTAGGGACAATATATATAATTATGTGGATAAACAAGGCCTGATTAGAAACAGTCAACATGGATTTGTGCCTGGAAGGTCATGTTTGACTAATCTTCTTGAATTTTTTGAAGAGGTTACCAGGGAAATTGATAAAGGCAAGGCTGTGGATGTTGTCTATATGGACTTCAGTAAGGCATTTGACAAGGTTCCACATGGAAGGTTGATTAAGAAGGTTAAATCGTTGGGTATTAATAGTGAGGTTGCAAGATGGATTCAACAATGGCTGAATGGGAGATACCAGAGGGTAATGGTTGACAATTGTATGTCAGGTTGGAGGCCAGTGTCTAGTGGAGTACCCCAAGGATCTGTGTTGAGACCACTGTTGTTTGTCATTTACATTAATGATCTGGATGATGGTGTGGCAAATTGGATTAGTAAATATGCAGATGATACTAAGATAGGTGGTGTAGTTAATAATGAAGTAGAGTTTCAAAGTTTACAGAGAGACTTGGGCCTTTTGGAAGGGTGGGCTGAAAGATGGCAGATGGAGTTTAATGCTGATAAGTGTGAGGTGCTGCATTTTGGTAGGACAAATCAAAATAGGACGTACAGGGTAAATGGTAGGGAATTGAGGAATGCAGTGGAACAGAGGGATCTGGGAATAACTGTGCATTGTTCCCTGAAGGTGGAATCTCATGTGGATAGGGTGGTGAAGAAGGCGTTTGGTATGCTTGCCTTTATAAATCAGAGCATCGAGTATAGAAGTTGGGATGTAATGTTAAAATTGTACAGGGCATTGGTGAGGCCGAATCTGGAGTATGGTATGCAGTTCTGGTCGCCAAATTATAGGAAGGATGTCGACAAAATGGAGAGGGTACAGAGGAGATTTACTAGAATGTTGCCTGGGTTTCGGCACTTAAGCTACAGAGAGGTTGAGCAGGTTGGGTCTTTATTCTTTGGAGCGTAGAAGGTTGAGGGGGGACTTGATAGAGGTTTTTAAAATGTTGAGAGGGACGGACAGAGTTGACGTGGGTAGGTTTTTCCCTTTGAGAGTGGGGAAGATTCCAACAAGGGGACATAGCTTCAGAATTGAGGGACAAAAGTTTAGGGGTAACATGAGGGGTAACTTCTTTACTCAGAGGGTGGTGGCTGTATGGAATGGGCTTCCGGTGGAAGTGGTGGAGGCAGGCTCGATTTTATTATTTAAGAGTAAATTGGATAGGTATATGGATAAGAGGGGATTAGAGGGTTATGGTCTGAGTGCAGGTAGATGAGACTAGGTCAGGGTGAGTGGTCGGCGTGGACTGGTAGGGCCGAACGGGCCTGTTTCCGTGCTGTAGTTGTTATATGGTTATAGATCTGCAGGGAATGGTGGGATATGGATTATGTGCAGATATGAGTTGGTCTTGGCATCATGTTCAGCACAGAAATGTGGGTGGTAGTGCCAGTTCCGTGCTGTACTGTTTGTTCTACGTTCTATTTTCTTTCACATTATACATGCTACAATTCAAGTTCATAGCTGTCTCTCTTCCACATTAGCACTGCAGATTTATTTTAATTGAAAATGGTTGTCGGAGTATCTTACGAAACAGAACTTTATAATATTTAAGTCTTTCTATCTATAATAGATCTATCTATAATCTATCTATATCTATGATCTATAATAGATCAGCGTAAATTCAAACATGCATACTGTAAAGAGACGTCCTTTGCACACAGAGTCTTTTACTGGATATTGTTTATTAATTTCACTACACACATGTTGTGCCCTAGCTGTCCGTGGTCATCACTGGAACTAGAGAGCGAGCTGGAGGTGGGGAAGCTACAATTATACAAGAGACAATGGGGAGTGGTTAGTAGTGGTGAGGTCACTATGTTAAAGGAACATGCACTGATCTACATCCTTCCTCTTGGAAACAAAAGTGACCACGGCTCATGCGCTAGGCTCAAACTACAAGCAGGGAGCAGATAGAATGCAGCACAACACAGACTACTCGTACACACCGTACCGGACAGGCGGCCTGACCACTCTCCCAGAGCGGGTGCGCAACGCACCATCCCCTCCGGTCGAAGGAACAGCATGGACGGGTGCGGGTACAGAGGCTGGGGAACCAGGGGAAGGAGGAGGACTGGGAAGCGATACACGCGCAGGCGAGGGAGGGGAAGGGGGCTGGGGCGACTGCGGATGTACCTGAGCAGGAGGCACATCAGGCACCGGGGACTGGACGGGAGGTGAATACGGGACCGCGGGAGGCGGTGCAGGCTCGTTTACCAGCATCAGGTGCTGGCGGGTACGACGATACACGGTGCCCTCGTAGTTGACCAGGTACGACCGTGGAGTGTCAGCATTGCCGACGACCACGGCCAGCCGGTGGTGACCGGAGGTGGACTCCATCCGGACAACCTGGCCAGCGAACAGAGGTGGAAGGGGACGGGACGATTTGTCAAAGGAGCGCTTCTGAATGAGCTGCTTTTCAGTGAAGCGCTCCCTGACAGCGGCAGGGCTCCGAGCCGTGGGTTGCAGGGATTGCTGGGAGACGGGGATAGGGGGTCTAGTGGTGCGGGACATGAGGCGCTGGGCAGGGGAACCGAGCGCGGGGTCCCGGGAGATGTTGCGGAGGTTGAGGAGGGCAAGGTACAAGTCCGAACTGTCAAGCCGGCAACGTTCCATCAGTTCCTTAGCGCTGCGGACAGCGCGCTCTGCAAGTCCATTGCTTTGCGGGTACTCGGGGCTGCTGGTGATGTGGCGAAAGTTCCACCGGGTGGCGAAAGCAGCAAACTCCGCGCTGGTAAACTGGCTGCCGTTGTCGGACTGGAGGGATGCCGGGGAACCAAAGGTAGAGAAGTGGCGGCGAAGCTTCCCGATGACGGCAGCAGACGTGAGGGACGGCAGCAGGTCCACCTCGAACCAGCTGGAGTAGGAGTCCACCAGGACCAGGTAGTGTTTGCCACGCCACTCGAAAATATCAGCGGCAACAGCCATCCACGGCAACTCGGGAGCCGGCTGCTGCAGGAGAGGCTGGCGCTGCTGATGAGGTAATAGGCTGTTGCAGGCAGCGCAGGCGGAGACCCTGTCCCGGATGTCCTTGACCATGCCAGGCCAGTAAAACTGTGCTTGGGCCTGGGATAACGTGGCCTCCACCCCTGGGTGTCCGTTGTGGGCAGTCTGGAAGTAGTGATCTCGCAGCGCAGCCGGCACCACAACCTTGTGACCCTTCACCACCACGCCCGCGTGCAGCACCAGTTCATCCCGAACCAGGAAGTAGGGAACGGCACCAGCCGGCAGGGAAGACCGTCGTTCAGGCCAGCCACGGCGGATGACGCCCTCAAGCTGTTGAAGGTTCGGATCAGCGGCAGTGTGTGTGACCAGTGACTGCATCTGCCAAGATGGAACGATGTTGACGTTCAACACCATCAGGTCAGCCGATTCGTACGGATGGCGGGAAGTGGAAGGTAGTGGGGCACGGGACAAAGTGTCTGCCACGAACATCTCCTTGCCTTTGCGGTACACGATTTTGAATGTGAAACGCTGCAGCTGCAGCATCATTCGCTGCAAGCGGGACGAGGCTGCGTGGATGGGCTTGTTTAAAATAGAGACCAGCGGCTGGTGGTCAGTTTCGATGGTGAAAGTTTTTCCAAGAACGTAGTCTCTGAATTTGGAGCACGCGAACACCACGGCAAGGAGCTCCTTTTCTATCTGGGCGTAGCGCTGTTCAGCAGGGGTCATTGTGCGAGAGGCATAGGAGACGGGCAGCTGTCGGTCGTCGTAGAGCTGCAGGCAGGCAGCACCAAGGCCGAACCGAGATGCATCGCAGGTGAGGACGATTGGCCTGTTCAGGTCGAAGAACTGCAAAGTGGGGGTCCGTGCGAGTCTGGACCTCAGGGCCACGAAGGCCGATTGGTGGTGCGGGAGCCAGACCCAGGCATTGTCCTTCTTGGTCAGCTCCCTCAGGGGGGCACTCAGTTCGCTGAGGTCGGGTATGAACTTACCCAAGTAGTTGACCATGCCCAGGAAGCGCTGCAGGCCGGGCACGTCAGTGGGAGCGGGCATTTTGGTGATCGCCGCCGTCTTCTCGGGGTCTGGCTTCAGGCCCCCCGCCGTGAAAACGTGGCCGACGTAGGTGACTTCCTCAACGCGGAACCGACACTTCCTTCGATTAAGCTTGAGGTTGATCTCACGAGCCTTGTCCAGGACTTGGCGGAGGTGTCGGTCATGCTCAGCGACGTCCCTCCCGTACACCAGGATGTCATCCACAATGATGGCGCACGGCAACCCAGCAAACAGCTGCTCCATCGTACGCTGAAAAACCTCGCTTGCCGAGTTGATCCCAAAAGGCATGCGGAGGAAACGGAACCTGCCGAACGGTGTGCTGAAGGTGGTCAGGAAGGAGGAACGTGCATCCAGCGGGATCTGCCAAAAGGAGCTCTTGGCATCCAGGACCGAGAAAACTGTGGCTGGACCGACCTGTGCCGCGACGTCCTCCACCGTCCGCATGGGGTAGTGCGGGCGTTTAATAGCCAGGTTCAGGTCCTTGGGGTTGATGCAGATCCTGATCTCGCTCGCGTCCTTCTTGGCAGCGACCACCATGGTGGAGACCCACTGGGTGGGGGCACTCACCTCCTTGAGGATGCCCATGTCCACCATGCCACGTAGTGTGGACTCCACGCGGCCCTTCATGGCAAAAGACACACGGTGGGCCGGTCTGACCACTGGGTCGACCCCCGGGTCCACAACGATCTTGTATGCACAGGGCAGCTTCCCCAGGACGTCATCAAATCGGTCAGGGTACTCGATCAGGGGGTCCATGGGGGCCTGCACCAGGTGGATGTCGCGGTGGAATGAGACCAAACCAAAGTCCTGGCATGCACGGGCGCCCAGCAGGGTGACGTTGTCGGATGCTAGCAGGAGGAACGTGAGGGGCCGAGAGGTCTCCAGAACAGTACAGATAACCGTTGCCTTTCCCACGGCAATCAGAACGCCTCCCCCATAGGCATGGAGGCGGGAGTTGTCAGGAGTAACCCTCTCCCCCGAGCTTATCTGCTCGAAGAGGCCCACAGACATAACATTTGCAAAAGCCCCAGTATCGACCTTGGCAGGGAAGGAATGTCCATTGACTGTAACATGCACGGATGGATCCGTTATCAATGCAGGTGCACCCAAAAGCGAAAACAGCATAGAGTCTCCATGGGAGGAAGTCGTATCTGAGCCATGGAGTTCCTCATGTTGGTACCGGGAACCGGTTGCGCTATCATCGGTCGCAAGGTTGTTTAGACTCCTTCTAGGAGCAGGGACAGGTCTCCCACGAGAACGACAAGCTGCAGAAAAATGGTTCTGCCTCCCGCAGGAATTACAAGTTTTGCCCTGCGCTGGGCAAACGTTATACCTGTGTGACGAGAAGTTGCAGTTTGGGCATCTGCGAGGGGTGACCATAGTGGGCGCGGAGGGGGTGACCCTGGTCTGCGGGTCATTCAATCGCCGGCGGCCGGTGAAATTTATGTCCTGGGGCGCCGGCCGAGATACTGAGCCAACAGCAGAGGCCATGCGTGCGGCATGTATGGCGTCCGTTAGCGACAGGTCAGGCTTCATCAGGAGCTCATCCCGCAGCTTAGAGTTTAGGAGACCGTTGACCAGGACATCCCTGATCATCTCGTCGGGTGTAATCGTTTGAAGGCGGCACCGCCGAGCCATATGTCTTAAGGATGCAATGAAGGCGTCAACGTGCTCCCCTGGAGTCTGACGCCGCGAGAAAAAGTTGAAACGTTCGATAATGTTATTGGTGGGTATATCGCACAGGGCAGTGAACTTAGCCATGAGACATACCGGGTCGTTGCGGTCCTCCGGAGGGACGAATTCGAACGACGCATAGCGTTCCATTGCCTCCGGACCAGCCAGGTTGAGGAGCAGGTGAGCTTTTATCGCAGCAGTTGCATCAGGATGGGCAATCGCTATATAGTGCTCGTAGTCCCGCTGGAAGACAGTCCAGCGGTGCACTATGTCCTCATCAAAAACAAGCGTGTCCGGACGACGACACGAGGGAGCCATGGCAAAGTGGAAGGATGGGACACAACTGGGACGAACAAATGCTAAAAATAAAAACCCGATAAACAGGAGACGCAAGTCTACCGCTCTGACACCATGTAAAGAGACGTCCTTTGCACACAGAGTCTTTTACTGGATATTGTTTATTAATTTCACTACACACATGTTGTGCCCTAGCTGTCCGTGGTCATCACTGGAACTAGAGAGCGAGCTGGAGGTGGGGAAGCTACAATTATACAAGAGACAATGGGGAGTGGTTAGTAGTGGTGAGGTCACTATGTTAAAGGAACATGCACTGATCTACACATACCTGTTTGGCAACTTGGCAATATGCAACACTCGTGAATCATGTGCCACTTGTTGGTAGGCAATAACAGTTCTTGTCTGAAGATTATACACATAAATTCCTGTCCCAATGGCAGCAAAAATATTCTAGATAGGAAATGTAAGAATTTAAGTTCAACACACCACAGCATTATTTAGTTTAATAGCAGGGCACTTTTTAAAAGAGTATGGAATCTTTATGTAATTCTGAAATATATTTTCTGAATATTAAATGTACACAGGCATTATGTCTTGAGAGAAATATCATTCCCTTCTACATTACCTCTCTATCTGCAGTCAGGTGATGAATGCAGGCTTCATGCTGATACGGAGTCCGCGATATCTTTATCTCAGCTGGTTTGTCAGACTGCGAAGTAACATTCCAGAAATGGGATTCAAAACCTTTCACTGTCCACTCCAGCGCATCCCAAATTATCAGCTCACCCACATGGGATCCAGTTGCGAATGTATCATCTATTCACACATAAAATGCGTCATGGCAAGGTCTCAGTGAAACCAGTGCACAAAATTGTCTTAAGAACACTATATACATTACCTCAGTTGAAACATGCAGTTAAAGTCACATTTTGCCTCCTTTATTTTTCCTTTTATGATTCATGATGATGCACAACAGTATTCTGACAGCACCAACGAAAGGCCAACAATGGGAAGATTAGCTGCGCAGCAGCAAATAACGAATCTGACTTAACCTCTTCCCGAGATTCAAGCAAACAAAATTATTTCTAGTTTAGTTTAGTTTAGAGATACAGCGCGGAAACAGGCCTTCGACGCACTGAATCTGCGCCGACCAGCAATCACCCTGTACACTAACAATATCCTACACACTAGGAACAAATCACAAATTTTCCAAAGCCAATTAACCTACAAACCTATACGTCTTTGCAGTGTGGGAGGAAACCGGAGCACCCGAAGAAAACCCATGCAGTCACATGGAGAACGTACAAACTCCGTACAGACAACACTTGTAGTCAGGATCGAACCTTGATCTCTGGCACTGTAAGCCGCTGTGCCACCCAAATTTGAAACTTTTCACTGGACTATACCAGAACTCAACACTTGATTAAACCCAATGCCACCAGTAACATGGTTAGCTTGTAAAACAAAATTAACCAGCATCTGCAGTTTCTTGTTATTACAATTGTTCCACTTTCATTTTTCTCTCCCTTGAAATTATCTTTTTCAAGTTCTGGATGAAAGCCAAAGGAGAACAAGACAATTTCCAGTTGCTTAACCTCATGCCAACTATTCATCTGTCATATGGATAAAGAGAATAGAGTTGGCAACCACATTTCTTCCTAACAGATGCTCAATAGGGGAAAGCTATAACACAGACAACATTGTAATAATGCTATTTTCCATAACTATAGGCAAAATATAACCAATTACATTGTGAATTTGGAATATGCTACCTTGCAAGGTCAGCTGATTTGAATAACTACTTAAAGTCACCAGAACATCTTTCAGCTTGCAGAGGCCAATCTTGGAGGGAAAGTGTGTATAACTGTCAGAAATTCAGATTTAAAAGGTTCACAGTAAGCGACTGAATAAGCAATTAGCATTTATAAAAAGCTTAAATTATTGTGGATATTTGCTTGGCGTTGGAGGTATCACCACGATCTAAAATGTATTCAGATGAGCCAATGTGGGGTCATGTGCAGAGAGCATCCTTAAAATGCAGAAGACAGCACTTCAGGCAATTTAGCAATCACTTAATACAGCATTATCAAGTCAGCAAAGTCTCCACACTCCTCTTCATAATAGGACTCTCTACTGGACATTATTGGGAAAGCAGGGTTGACCTGTGTAACCTAAAATCGTTTTGTCGCATAAGTACTTCTATCAGGACGCACATCAGCCTCTTGACATTCCAGAGAAAACAATTGACATTTATTCAACCTCTCCTCATAACTAATATACTCCAATCCAGGCAACATCCAGGTGAATTTCTTCAGCATCACCTCCAAAGCCTCCACATCCTTCTTACAGTGTGAAAACCAGAACTGTACACAATACTCCAAATGTGGCCTCACCAAAATCTTATACAACTGCAACATAGCTCATCAACTTTCATACTCAAAGGCCTGACTGATGAAGAGTGTATGTTGTATATTTTCAGTACTGCCCTATCCATTTGTGTGCCACTTTCAGGAAGCTATGGATTTGCAAACCAAGATCCCTCTATACACCCACACTCTTAAGGGTCTTGAGGCTCTAGGTTACTTCCAGTAACACAAATGGAGCACTGTTTAGCAGCTGAGAAAAGAATCAGTGAAATCAATCCCGATAACTCCAAATAAAATAAATTTACCATTTATAGAGATTAGTGCTCTAATATCATCTTCATGGTTTGATAGTCTTCGCATCTCAGTAATTTCCCAAGTGTAAGATTCTGATGATGTTACCAGCTTGAAGATAACTTAAAGAACATAACAAAGTACAGTATTACATTAAGTAATTGAAATAAGATTTTATTAATGCACAGAGTAAAATCTAGTTGACACGTGTATGCAAAACAAATTTTGAAATCGCTTTGAGATCTTATCAATTAGAATGTCATAGAATTGTGGTTAACAGGCTGTTTTCATTGTTAATTCACCCATTATTCGTTGATTAAAATGAATGTGCTCATAAAATTTCAGTTTAAAAAAATCATACTTAGCTCCTTCCTGATTACTGCAGCAATGTTGTTTTTTGGTAGTTCAATCATTAAACTCACATCTGTTTAAAATAAAACAGGATTTAATGGTCAACTTTAAACTTGTCAGGTGACAAATATAATACCCTAAACTTCACATGCACAAATCCTAACATGGCAAGAAGCAATATTCCTAGTATTCGGGAATAAATCAGAGCAGATAGAAAAGTTAAGCTTGATAGATCATCTAGATTGGAATACCAATCACAAAATTACATAATAAATGAGAGAACGATAGTACAAACATTAGAAGTAATAAAGACTAATGGAGAAATGAAAGGCTAATCACAGAGAAATACAAAGATAAAAGAACAGTGGCCAACATTTTTAACAAATTCAAGAAATATCTTCAACTAAAAACAAATTCAAATATGGGTCCAAATGTTAAGAGAACTTCAGAAATAGGCTATAAAGATAATTACAAAGGGTCACTACCACCAACTGAAGTAATTCCTCAGACACAAATGGCCTATCTTTATTTTCAATTTTTTTCCCTAACCTTAAGACTCCTCATTAGTTGATCTTTCACCATGAGCAAGCCCTGCAGCTCACAACATATCACACAATGTTTAACCCTCAGGGTTTGTGTTCTCATTCTTAAATAACCTTTCCATACATCATCATGAATAAAACCATGTTACCTTTCTCATTAACCCATAGACCAGACAACTTGTTTTATAAACTTGCAGCTTATCCCTGGGGTAAACCTGGCGGACAATCGCGATATTTCTTTTCTCCCATCCATCCTTAAAACTTAACTTCTTCTCTTTCCCAGTTCTAACAAAAGACCTTCCATCTGAAACGATAATTTGTTTCTTTACACATATGCTGCATGACCTGTTGAATGCTCCCAGTGTTTTTCAGTTTTTATTTCAAATTCTCATTTTGGTAAGATTTTTGTTAAACCAAGTGTTTAAGAAACAGGAGGCATGGAGGGTATATGAAATTGGATTGCTGTTTAACAATGGTGACATCTAGTATATATGTTGAATAAATAACTATTCCATTGATAAATAAGACAAAAGACTAAATTTAGGGGTGACCAGCCAAGTTATATAGATACATAGACAATAGGTGCAAGAGTAGGCCATTCAATGTGATCATGGTTGATCATCCACAATCAGTACCCCGTTCCTGCCTTCTCCCCATAGCCCTTGATTCCGCTAGCCCTAAGAGCTCTATCTAACTCTTAGCATACCAGTGGACATGGATTCTGAGACTGTTGCTAACTAAACTTATTGAATTTTTTTTTTTCAACTGTAGATGCTTCCTAACCTGTCGTGTGCCCCACGTTTTTCCGTTACTGACCTTATAGAATATTTAAAGCAAAACAAAATCAAAGGCAGCACAGTATGAGGAAGTAAACACTGACTTTCAAGTTATTACTGATAGCTTGTCACGTGTAAGTCTCAAAATAAAACGCAGTGTTTGCAGAGTAAGGGATCAGGCAACAGGGAAGGAATGGGGGAAGTATTCCAATACCGATGTGGTGAAGTGTCAGATCCCTTATCGATAAAGACAAGCAAAAAATGAACAGCCGAATATGGAAATGAAAGGGTGCCAAGTCTGGTCGAAGAGTCTCTGAAATTTAGATCATGCAGTGCTTAAGCACATATTTATGCATATCTTTTTGAATGTAACATGGCATTTGAAATCTCTGCAGTTCAATATTCTTGCTAATTTTGGGCCAGCAGCTGTGAGGAAATTGTTCAAGAAGCCCAGTCCATCACAGGTACTGACCTCCCCATCATCGAAGGGATCTACAAGAGTCACTGTCTGAAAAAGGCAGCCAGCATTAGAGATCCACACCACCTCGGCCACGTTCTCATTTCACTTGCCATCGGGAAGGTGGTAAAGGAGCCTGAAAAATGTAACGTCCAGGTTCAGGAGCAGCTTCTTCCCTACAACCATCAGGCTACTAAACACACAACCTTCAAATAGGCTCTGAACATTAGAATGAGAGGCATTATTTTTGACTTTGCACAATTATTGGGGTTTATTTATACACACACACTTTTTTTTCGTTGTTTATTACAGGTTTCACAGAGTATTAGCTTTACATATGTGTTGTCCTGCTGCACAAGTAAGAATTTCATTGTTTCGTGACATATGACAATAAAAAACTCAATTCTGGACTCTTCATCCACAAACGGGCAAAACAAGAAAAACCAATTTAATGGTAACAGCCTAATAGTTTTCTTGAAGTAGGAGTAATCCTATACAATGCGAATACTGTTGGACTACAGAAGGTCAAGTTTCCCAGTCACTTAAAATGAAACCCCCTTCCCCCCCTTCTTTCTTCCCCCCCCTTCTCTTTCTCCCTTTCCCTTCTCTTTATCCCTTTCCCTTTTCTTTCTCCCTTCCCCTTCTCCCTTTCTCTTCTCTTTATCCCTTTCCCTTTTCTTTCTCCCTTCCCCTTCCCCCTTTCCCTTTCTCCCTTTCCCTTCTCTTTCTCCCTTTCCCTTTTCTCCATTTCCCCTTTCTCCCTTTCCCTTTTCTCTTTCCTTTTCCCTTTTGGGGCTTTATTCCATGTGAAGATGACACATCTGAACTAGAAGCAATTGAACTGGGAACGTCTAAAATAATCTGATCAGGAAAATAATATCACTGTAATTTTAAAATTGGAGCAAATGGTGCGGAATCTTGAAACACATTACCTGCATCTTTAAAACAAGTTGTTTTGCAGAGCAATTCTGCACGATTATTCCAAACGCATATTTTGTCTGCTCCAGTCAGCCATACATCAAGCCTTTCAATAACCTTTAGGCACTGCAAAAAACAGAAAGTTCACAAGTACAATGAATTCATTGGTAAGGATCCACCTAATGTCAATCTTTTGTACAAATTCCTAGTCAAATATATTGATGTATACAAGTATAGTGGCGTACAGCAGTGTGCACACAGTGTACCTTTTCTGGCTTGACAACATCTTTCCGATAACGTGGTGCCCAGAACTGAATACGTTATTCTAAATGTGTCACCAACATCTTACATAACTGCAACTTGACCTCCCAACTTCTATACTCAATACTCTGACTGATGAAGGCCATTGTACCAAAAGCCTTTTTGACCACCCTATCTACCTTCAGTGAGTGGGCAGATGTAGTATATAATGTAGACAAATGTGAGGTTATCCACTTTGGCGGCAAAAACAAAGAGGCAGATTATTATCTCAATGGTGTCAGATTAGGTAAAGGGGAAGTGCAACGAGACCTGGGTGTCCTTGTACACCAGTCACTGAAAGTAAGTGTGCAGGTGCAGCAGGCAGTGAAGAAAGCTAATGGCATATTGGCCTTCATAACAGGAGGATTTGAGTACAGGAGCAAAGAGGTCCTTCTGCAGTTGTATAGGGCCCTGGTGAGACCACATCTGGAGTATTGTGTGTAGTTTTGGTCTCCTAATTTGAGGAAGGACATCCTTGCTATTGAGGCAGTGCAGCGTCGGTTCACGAGGTTAATCCCTGGGATGGAGGGACTGTCATATGAGGAAAGATTGGAAAGACTGGGCTTGTATTCACTGGAGTTTAGAAGGATGAGAGGGGATCTTATAGAGACGTATAAAATTATAAAAGGACTGGACAAGCTAGATGTAGGAAAAATGTTCCCAATGTTGGGCGAGTCCAGAACCAGGGGCCACAGTCTTTGAATAAAGGGGAGGCCATTTAAAACTGAGGTGAGAAGAAACTTTTTCACCCAGAGAGTTGTGAATTTGTGGAATTCTCTGCCACAGAATGCAGTGGAGGCCAATTCACTGGATGAATGTAAAAGAGAGTTAGATAGAGCTCTAGGGGCTAGTGGAATCAAGGGATATGGGGAGAAGGCAGGCACGGGTTACTGATTGTGGATGATCAGCCATGATCACAATGAATGGTGGTGCTGGCTAAAAGAGCCTACTGGCCTCCTCCTGCATCTATTTTTTATGTCTCTATGTTTAACCCCATTCCTCTGCCTCCCCCCCCCCCCCCCCCCCCCCCCCCATAACCTCCAACACCTGTATTAATCAATCTATCTATCTATACATTAAAAATATCCACTGACTTGGCCTCTACAGCCTTCTGTGGCAAATAATTCCACAGATTCACCACCCTGTAACTAAATAATTTTTTCCTCATCTCCTTCCTGAAAGGCTATGACCTCTAGCCCTAGACTTTCCTACTAGTGGAAACATCCTCTCCACATCCACTCTATCCAAGCCTTTCACTATTCTGTATGTTTCAATGAGGTCCCCCCTCATTCTTCTAAACTCCAGCGAGTACAGGCCCAGTGCTAACAAAAGCTCATCATCGGTTAACCTACTCATTCCTGGGACCATTCTTGTAAACCTCCTCTGGACCCTCTCCTGAACCAGCACATCCTTCTTCAGATATGGTGACCAAAATGCTCATAATATTCCAAATGTGAAATAAGGTGTAATTCTGATAAGATTTGCTGAATTAAGAAACAAGAAAAAAAAGCTTGGTCTGAAATTTAAAGAATTACCAATTTTACTCAAATAATTGTAAAATTGTTTTGTTTTTTTAATGTTAACGATTAGCAATCAACAAAAGTTAAATGGTGGAGCTTTACATCCATCAATATAAATCCAGTGGAGGCTTTCCCTTACCTTAACAGAAGACTGAAATTCTGCCAACAAATGTATTTGGCTGCCCGTGTCTAAATCCCACATCTGGCTACATCAATAAAGGATAATCCATTTGGAATTAAAGTTAATCACCAAATTACTTGCCTTTGCCAAACAAATAGTAAATATTAAATTCTTATCCTAGAGGCCCATGGATCAGGTCTATTTCACCGCAAGCTGCAACAGCATACTTGCAGAGAGCAACCCCAAAGAAATCTATGTCAATGTGATCTGTCGGCAGCAATGACATTGGTTTCTACAAAGCTTTCCAGCACCAGAACAAAACATATGGGCAAGCATTTTATCCAATCCAGATAATAATATTTTGGATTAGCTAAAAAGAAAAGTACTGGAGTAACTCAGCTGGTCAGGCAGCATCTGTGGAGGGAATGGGTACGTGACGTTTCAGGCCTTGAACCGTCTTAACTAATTTGTTACAAATTCAATGTTTATAGCAAATTATTGAAGAATGTCAACAATTTCAATGGAAGAATATTTTTTGAGATTATCTTTTCAACACTTAAGAGATATGTTCAACAAGCAGTACACACTACACATTTACTCTTTTGTTAAGTGTGTTGCTCACAGTTAATAGAACAGAGTTACAAAAGCAGCAAGGGAATTAGCTTAAATTTGTAGAGGACAATACAGAAACAAACTGCTTGGGTCATCTGGTGTACACTTATGTTTCCTAATATGTGCCTATATCATATGCAGGCTTTATATTCACTTGTAACTTTCTCTATTTTTCCAAGGAGCTGTATAATTACTGGTAGGCCCTTTTAGCTGGTACCTGCTTCCCACAACTGTCCGTGTCTCTCTCCTTCTGGTTTACCCAAGTGCTCTCATACACCTTCTTTCCAACCTTCCTTCCCTCCCCCACAGCCCCTATCACCCAGTTTCTTTCCCCACCCCAATCTACACATCACTCACCGATTCCTCCCACTCGGCCCCCTGACCCTTCCCTCCACTGTTCCCATCTGACCACCATCCTTTCCATATGTAATTCTATCCTTTCTTCCCAAATTCCATAATCGGCAATCCTTTGATGTCTCCACTTATCTCATCCTAGCCTCGATTTCCACCCATCACTCCCCCATTGAACTCCATCTGCCAATCAACCCCTCATCACCTGCATCCAACCATCACTTCCAGGCTCTTGCCCCACCCCTCCCCACTTCCTTATGCTGGCCATCTCCTCACTAATCCTTCAGTCCAGATGAAAGGTCTCAACTTGAATTGTTGACTGCCCGTTTCCTTCCACGGATGCTGTCTGGCCCGCTGGATTCCTCCAGCAGTTCGTTTTTTTTCTCCAATCTTCTTACTACTTATGCTATGTCTTCAGATCGACGTCTTTCATCTCCTTCTCCTATAAACAAAATTTAACCTCCTCTCCCCCCACTAAGATTATCCTGTTTTTGATAAACATCTGTAATATTATCATGGAACCCAAATTGAACATCAAACAATTTTATTGAAAAATAGGTCTTAACAAATTAATGAAATATTACAATCTGGGTATGGCTAAGAGAATGAAAATCTCCTCCGTCAAGCTAGATGAACAATCATGTATTTTCCAGACCACGTTGAAAGGATACAATAACTGTCCTATCAGAAGAAGCAGTAAGAAGATGACAACTTTCTGACTCTGAATGATACTTCAATGGAATAAGAGCAATTCCTGTGATTGGTCTAGAATGGCCACGCAGTTCATGATGTCTCTCTCCAGTCTGCAAGCACAAGATATAATCTTGGTTTATAAAATCAATTTGTGAAACCTCACTATCATTTACACAACTTTAACAATATCTCAACAAGAAAAAATTAAAACAGTTTAAAAAAGTTTTTTAAAAGTAATTGCTAGTAGTAGTTTATCCCAACTGCTATAATGAATGTCAAATGCTTAAATTTCCCATTCACCTAAAATTTTTGAAACCGGGAAATTTTGGTTCCGAGTAGTCTTTTGGATTTTCCCAATAACCCAATAGCCTTTTTTCTTTGGGGGGAGGGCAATGCATAAAAGTTTGCTTTCACAAATCAAAGTGTGATTTTGCCGTAAGATGTCTAAATTGCTATTTTCAAAAATGTATCTACAGAAATTTGAGCAGGTATGACATGTCTCATAATCGTATAAATATAAAGTTACATTGTAGAGTTTTTTTTATAATCACATATTTCTCAAACTCAATGTACAAAAAAGTAATTATTTTTTGCCCTAATTTGACTTGTGGAGCAAGTAGCCTGGTATTTGCCCCTGGTAACAGATACTTATTTAATAAATGCTGAAATCTTTCTAAAATAAATTATATCTTTGGTACTTATGCCTATTGGCAATATTCCAAGGCCTTAGACTGCTGGTTAATTCACTTTTAAAGAAAAACAAATCAAAATTGACAAGATGTTAAATATAAGCAACATCTATATTTTGGAAAAAAATTAAAATTTCTAAGAATTAAGAACTCCAGGAAAGATGGGCCACAGCGCCTCTCAAAGCTGCATCACATAGTTGCCTCTCATCCATTCCAAACTCAAGTAATAAAACAGAATGGCAGAGAACTGTTAGCAGAATTCATTGATTAATTGATCTCCAAGCCCTTAATGTAAAGATTTAAACTAAAGTAATTTTCCCCAAATGCAAACACTAATTAATTTATTTTAAAACAAAATATACTGATAAAATAATTAAAATGTATAGGAGTCAATTCACATCAGAAATATAAATGACTAAAAAAATCAATTTAAAAGATGCTTACACTGATTTGAAACTTTTCTGACCACATAGCTTAACCAAATGGCAAGTAATGAGTGAAACACACCACCTTCTGGATGCCGGTTGTATTGTGAGCTGCATGCCCCAATGTTTGCCACTAGGAATTCTTCTAATACATTTCTACACCAACAACCAAGGCATGTGTACAAATTTAACTAAGATTTCAGTTTTAGATTTCCTTATCATTTAAACTTGGAAGTATATAACTTTAAGTAAGAGATGCTTAGGAAAGAACTGCAGATGCTGGTTTAAATCGAAGGTATACACAAAATGCTGGAGTAACTCGGCGGGACAGGCAGCATATCTGGAGAGAAGGAATGGGTGACGTTCGGGTCGAGACCCTTCTTCACACCGACAAAAGAGATAATGGAGTTTAAACATTTTCTACACCCATTTTCTCACCCATTCTTGCTTGCAAATGTCATCTTACCACAGCACTGCCACATAGGTCAGTGTTATCCAGCTACATACTGTTCCAATGGCCATTATACATGTTAATGTTATCAAACTGCATCAAAAAATCATTAACTTGCACGTGGCAATAAACCAAATTCACACCATTAATATTCACATATTCCACAGCTCACTGTACATCAATTAGGACCATATCTGATTTCCCTGGGATTTGATTTTTTTTGTTCATAGAAATGTTGGCCGTAACTGATAACCCTAACAAAAAAATTACCAGGCCTTATTTTGTAGATACCCGTTAAATAGATGTCACTGCAAAATCCAAACAATATCTTGCATAACAAAATTTGTTTAGTAAATATTTACCTGAACATTCCATAAAAACACAACTCCATCATCCCCTGCTGAGGCAAATCTGTATAAATTTTTTAAAAAACAGAATTTATTCTCGTTCAATTTAATGGAAACATTTGAATAAGATAATAGAACAATGATAACCTCTGCTAACATTACCATTCCATCAGATTACTTTTCCAACATAGTGTTTTTTTTATGAATAAACTTTAGGTCAAGGCAATTCACCAGGCCTTGCATCTGGGTACAGATAGGGAATTTTAAACTGGGTCCAGGATTTAGGGAAGAAAACAACATGTATTTCCCTTCCTTTTCTGGGAGATAAAAATTCAGAGTTCAGACTCAAAGGAGTCACATCTTTAAAGGAGAACCTTATCAGCATCAAGAACAAGTTGTACGCATAACTGATATGAAACAGATGGATAATCTGAAGATGACAAACTGCTGGAGGAACTCAGCAGGTAAAGCAGTATCTGTGGAGGCAGAAGGATGGTCAATGTTTCGGGTCATTATGTTGCAACAGGGGTGAAAGTGTAAAAGGGTGAGAGTCACTATAAAGTAAGAGAGAGGGGGCAAGGCCGGGGCTGGCAAGTGATGGAACTGGGAGAGGTGGGGGTTGATGGGCAGAGAAGCGAGGGGGGGAATGGGGTGGAGTTGGAGACATTAACGGGTGTTTGATAGATAAAGATAGATAATGAAGACAGAAAAAGAGGGAGCAGATGGAGCCAGGTGGGGAGAAAGAAGGCGTAGGTAGATAGGTGATAGGTGGAGACACACATGGCTGCAGATACCGAAATTTGATAAGCGAGAAAAATGATACGTGGAACCAGATAAGGGATGAATGATGGGCAGATGTAATAAGTTGGGCAGTGTATAGAAGACCTAGATCATGAAGTGTGCAAGTAATAGGCCGGGTAGGAGAGGGTAACGAGACTGGGTGAATCAGAAAGGGAAAGGAGCATATGAGATGCGGGTTATAAAAAAATTGGAAAACTCAACCTTCACACCACCGGGTTGCAGAAAACCCAGTCGGAATGTGAAGGAGCTGTTTCTCTAGTTTGTGCTTGGCCTCATTCTAGCAGCAGAAAAGACCGAGAACAAACAGGTCAGTGGGAAATGGAAAGGAGGTTTGTAGTGGCATGCAACCAGGAACTCAAGGTGGCCATTGTAAACAGAGCACAGGTGTTATACAAAACAGCCAGTCACTCAGTCTCTGCTTCATCTCGCCAATGTAGAGGAAGCCACATGAGAGTGCCAAATGTAGTTGGAAGCCAGAAGAGAAGCATGTGAATATTTACTTGGCCTGGGTGGGCTGTTTAGGTTCAGGGAGAGTGGTGCAGGGGATAGTGCCAGGAGACACGGAGTGGTGGGTGGTAGTGGTAAGTGAACCAGGGAGTCACACAGAAAGTAGCCCTTGCGGAAAGCAATAAGGGGTTGTGACTGAGAGGGAGGGGAGCAGAGGAAATGTGACTGTTGGTGGGATCCCATTGCTGCTGATAAAAATGAAGGATAGTGCAGAGGCTGATAGGGTGAAATGGAGGACCAAGAGAACTCTATCTCTGTATCTTCTGGGGTACGAGGAGTGTTGGAATAAAAGTCTTGGAACCATAGAAAATGTTTGAGGGCTTCAGCAACCAGAGTCAAGGAACACGGGTGTAGGCAGGATCTGCAGATGTTGGTTTGTACCAAAGATAGACACACAATGCTGGAGTAACGCAGCGGGTCAGGCAGATTCTCTGAAGTAAAGGAATCCAAGGATCACAGGTCCTGATTACGGGTGCTTCCTGTAGGGAGTTTGTACATTCTCCCCTTACTGATTGAGAATGATCAGCCATGATCACATTGAATGGCTCGAAGGGCCGAATGGCCTCCTCCTGCACCTATTGTCTATTGAGGCGGTTTGCTCGAGAATTCCTAGTTCCCGCCCACTCTTCAAAGACGTACATGTTTGGCTGTTAATTCGCTTCTGTAAAATTGTAAATTGCCCCTAATCTGTAGGATAGTGCTAGTGTATGGGGTAATCGCAAGTCAGCATGGACTCAGTAGGGGCCTGCTTCCACACTGTATCTCTAGGGTCTAAAGAGAAACCACATTTCCTGAAAAAGAACATTTCAGATGTCTTTGAACAGAAAATTCAAGAAAGATACATTTTTTTAATGCACTTGGTGACCATTTTCCTGCACATCTGTGCTCTGGCCCTATTGACCATCGTGCTCCCGGTGGCAGGCCATTTCAACTCCTCTTCTCATTCCCACAACAACCTGTCGCCTATCCACTCCTGCTTGACCTGATGAGTTACTCTTGTACTTTATGTTTTACTTAAGATTCTAACATCTGCAGCTCCTTGTCTCTCTTCTGTCCTCTGCCTTTTTCAGCGCCAAGGAGTGAAGACCGAGGAGTGCAAAATAGAGGAAAAGCTCCTCGTACTTGGCCTGGATAGTTTACAATCCCAAATGGTATGACACTGAAATTTCCAGTTTCAGCTAACCCGAACCCTCAATATTCCTTTTCCTCCTGATTCAGCTAAATTCTCTTTTCCAACCACTTTCCTAGCCCTTGTTCACCCAGTTTTGTTACCTTCCACCATCTGCCTGTCACCCACATAGGAGCACACTTTACCTACTGGGTTTCCTATCTCCTTTCCCATTAGGGAGGCACGGTAGCGCAGCGGTAGAGTTGCTGCTTTACAGCGAATGCAGCGCCGGAGACGCAGGTTCGATCCTGACTACGGGTGCTGCACTGTAAGGAGTTTGTACGTCCTCCCCGTGACCTGCGTGGGTTTTCTCCGAGATCTTCGGTTTCCTCCCACACTCCAAAGACGTACAGATATGTAGGTTAATTGACTGGGTAAATGTAAAAAATTGTCCCTAGTGGGTGTAGGATAGTGTTAATGTGCGGGGATCGCTGGGCGGCGCGGACTTGGTGGGCCGAAAAGGCCTGTTTCTGCGCTGTATATATATGATATGATATATGATATGATATGAACTGATGCCACCTGGCCCACTGGGTTCCACCAGCAGTTTGCATTTTGTTCCAGATTACACATCTGCACTCTCTTGCCTCTCCAACAACCGGCAGAGAATCACCTGAAACACTTGACTGTCTAGCTTTTCCAGTTTTACTCAAGCACGTGAAAGATAAATCTTCCAAATGGTTCCAACATTCAACTTTATATTGTGAATTACACCAAAATGTTGGCCACACAATTTTGAGTAAACAGATTCCTTTTTAGTATAAAGCACATAAGAGCATTGCTCAATTTTAAATGTTTTTGGAAATAAATGTTAAAGCAAATCAAATGAAACCTGATTAAAATTGCCAGATTACCCAAAATATGTTCAGAATTAAAGTCTTTCATGATTTTATCCATAATTCACATCATCCTAAATTTTCCTGGCACATACAGGCACATTGAATTATCATTTTTACCCGTGCTTCCACAGAATTATTTTCTGAACATGTTAATGGATTTCCAAAGACAGAAGACTAAGAAACATATTACCAAAGCTTGCCCATCGGCTCAAGCTTAGTTTGCTCTCACTGGCCTTTCACCTTCATTGCTTCTGACTTCATATCAGAAAGTAAATACAGGAAAAAGAAAACAACAACTGTTATGAAGGCTGAGACCAGATCAATTTAACATTCCCAAAAGCAATCTGCGAAAATGGTCCACCTGCTGATTGTGACTAGACCTAAAAGGGTAACAGAATCCACCTGTAAAGTACGGTATAAATGAAGGGAACTCGAAGCATGAAACCCAGCTCGCCGCAAGTTGTAGTGAAGGACTGTGTCCCTGAAGTTTACTTTCATGAAATAAGCAAGTCTAATATTTCTAACAACAACCAATTTTCTATCCATTTCAACACCCTACCCCCAATACCATGTGCTCTAATTTTAGTCACCAATCTCCCGTGCGGGACCTTATCAAAGGCTTTCTGAAAGTGTAGCTATACTACATCCACTGGCTCCCCTTTATCCATTTTACTTGTCACATCCTCAAAAAATTCCAGAAGATTAGTCAAGCATGATTTCCCTTTCATAAATCCATGCTGACTTATCCTTTTACTCCTATCCAAATGCACCGTTATTACCTCTTTAATAATTGACTCCAGCATCTTCCCCACCACCGAAATCAGGCTTACTGGTCTGTAATTCCCCGTTTTCTCTCTCACTCCTTTCTTGAAAAGTGGGATAACATTAGCTGTCCTCTAATCCACAGGAACTGATCCTGAATCTATTGAACATTGGAAAATGATCACCAATGCGTCCACTATTTCTAGAGCAACCTCCCTGAGGACCCTGGGATGCAGACCATCAGGCCCAGGGGATTTATCATCCTTCAGTCCCATTAGTCTACCCAATACTATTTCTTGCCAAATGAAAATTTCTTTCAGTTCCTCTACCCCCCTAGATCCTCTGTCCTCCAGTACATCTGCATTGTTTGGAAACTCCTTAACATGTACGAAAGAAACAAAGATAATTAAATCTAACCTGGTATCATCAATCCATACCATGAAGCGAACAATATCACTGTGACCTTTTAGTACCTGGAGCTCTGTGTAGGGATTCTGTGGTTGGTCATCTCCTAAGCATAGAACCAGTGACTTCTAAAACATTAAAAAGATAAGAATTATTGTGCCAAATTTGTTATAAAAAATGAAGAAGCATGTTTGAAAGAAGATTCTGAAATTGCAGGGCATTGTAACACCAGAATAATACATTATCAGTCTGCAGAGCTAAAATACACAACCACAGCATAAATAGAAGATACCCAATCTTGCCAATGAAATATGTAAGCCAGAACCAAATATTAGAGAATATTCTGTTCTATATTCAAATGGCAAAGAGCAGATATTTACTCTTGAAGTCAATGAAATAAAAACCAAGATCATGGAATTATTATGCTGCCCTGACAAGTCACTTCCAATTATTTTAGGAACAGTTTTAATCAATGTAGAAAGGCAGAAAATATCTTAAAGATAAATATATTGTCCCTGGTTATATGTAAAAAAATGGTCGGATAAGGAACTATAAAAATATTTTGGTTTGTAAGATATTTCTACCAATGGTCGCTTTCACAAATTTAAATGAATAAAAAGACAAGGAGGAAAGCTCACCTCCACTGGTTCTTGCACATCCCTTCCTCCCAGCAACCACCGCAACATTTTTTAACACTGCAAGAAAAAGGGCGTACATTAAATAAAACCAGTCAAGGATCGGCAGCAATAACCATCCATAGTTTCAATTAATCTCAGGCAAATTAAGAATTTTATTGTTCCGTTTTCAATATTTATGACAATTAAACACTCACGATTCTCATGTTCAATATTCTGGTAAAAAGAGAGGGATCTTAATTCAATCACCTCTCAAAGTCTGTAATCCTTAAATATCAACTGTCTGACTGATCTTGTTTATGAATCATTGGTGGCTTCGGAAAGGCCATCAGCATAATCAAGTATGAGTCTAACTCCAGTCACTCCCTCTTCTCCCTTCTCCTATCAAACAAGAAGTTCAGAGGTTTGAGGCCGCATACCTCCAGATTCAGGGACGGTTTCTGAGGATTCAAGCCTTTTTCATTGGTTGTTGCGACAATAATCGACCAGACCACTGGGTTACCAAAAACGTACGTTTTATTTGAGCAAGAGTCTCTACATCAGTTACCCGGACGCAGACCAGGTAACACCGCAAAGAGTCGCTTCTCCTCTTCTTCTCGCATTACCTTATATACCTTTTTTTAAACAAAGCTTTCCTTCCCCCTTTTATAGACAATAGACAATAGGTGCAGGAGTAGGCCATTCAGCCCTTCGAGCCAACACCGCCATTCAATGTGATCATGGCTGATCATTCTCAATCAGTACCCCGTTCCTGCTTTCTTCCCATACCCCCTGACTCCGCTATCCTTAAGAGCTCTATCTAGCTCTCTCTTGAATGTATTCAGAGAATTGGCCTCCACTGCCTTCTGAGGCAGAGAATTCCACAGATTTACAACTCTCTGACTAAAAAAGTTTTTCCTCATCTCCATTCTAAATGGCCTACCCCTTATTCTTAAACTGTGGCCCCTGGTTCTGGACTCCCCCAACATTGGGAACATGTTTCCTGCCTCTAACGTGTCCAACCCCTTAATAATAATAATAATAATCCATTTATTTTATATAGCGCCTTATCACATGCTCAAAGCGCTTTACAAAAACAATTAACATAGAAACAAACAGACAAACTATCCTGACGGAAAAGCGGCGAATACTCAACGCCAGCGTCCTCTCACGTCAGGGTCCGGCAGCAGACATTAAAGAGCACAAGACACACAGATAAAAAATTTTTTTTTACATAAAACAGCCATCACAGTGATTGCTCTAGGCACACCCTCACTGTGATGGAAGGCAAAGTCTTATCTCCTCCTCGTTCTTCTCCCGTGGTGCCACGAGGTGATCGAGGCTCCCAACTTTTTGAAGCCCCCACCGGGCGATGGAAAGTCCCAGGGCCGAGCCGAGCAGGCCGATGAAAGTCCTGAGCCCCCACCGGGCGATGGAAAGTCCCAGGGCCGAGCCGAGCAGGCCGATGAAAGTCCTGAGCCCCCACCGGGCGATGGAAAGTGCTGCGGCCGGGCCACGCAGGGCGATGAAGGGCCTGCGGGCGGGTTGATCAAACCTCACGCTTCGGGGCGGTCGAAGCTGCTACGGCTGGAGCTCCCAAAAACCGGTCACCAGCCAGGGACCTGCGAACTCCCGATGTTGCGGTTTGCAGGGCCCACGGCCGAAGCCTCCGAGATGGTAAGTCCAGGCCCTGCGACCGGAGTCTTTGAGGTCGATCCCAGCTGGAGGCCGCCGACTCCACGGTGTTAGGCCGTAGCGCGAACGGAGATACGACACGGTAAAGGTCGCATCTCCGTTGAGGAGATTTGAAAAAGGTTTCCCCCAACCCCCCCACCACCCCCCTACATACACAGAATTAAAAATAAAACAAAACGTACATTTAACAACGACAATGACAAAAAAAACAAAAAAAATAATCTTATACGTTTCGATAAGATCCCCTCTCATCCTTCTAAATTCCAGTGTATACAAACCTAGTCGCTCCAGTCTTTCAACATATGACAGTCCCGCCATTCCGGGAATTAACCTAGTAAACCTACGCTGCACGCCCTCAATAGCAAGAATATCCTTCCTCAAATTTGGAGACCAAAACTGTACACAGTACTCCAGGTGCGATCTCACTAGGGCCCTGTACAACTGCAGAAGGACCTCTTTGCTCCAATTACATTTTTTTTCACGTAGTCCTTTACATCAGTCATCCATTAGCATGATGTCATTGGTCCTCTTCAAATATGGGGTTGTTTTTCACCCTTTGTTTGAGGTTGGTTATCAGCAAAATTGCTTAAAGTTGATCACCTCCAATTATGAAGTTGTTTGTTTTCCATTCTTTGCTAAAATCAGTTCTCTGCGGTTAGTCATTCTGCATGTCTGCAAGTTGTACAAGGGTAGTGGTTCTGCTATTTGTGTTAGTAGGCTTTTTGCACATGCAAGCTCAAATCTTAAGGTTAGATATTTAATAGAATTAGTGGCATTGGCTGTCTCACATTTAATAGAATTAGTGGCATTGGCTGTCTCAATCTTTCCATAGCAGGATTTAACACAACTCCTCATTTCTTCCCAGGCAACGGAACCGTCCTATCCAACTAGAGGGCGGTCCTGACCTACCATCTACCTCACTGGAGACCTTCAAATTATCTTTAACCGGACCTTGCCTTACACTAAACATTATTCCCTTTTCCGCTGCTGGACATGGGGGGCAGGGTGTGGTGGAGAGAGACGCCCCTCCAAATAAGGGATACTGGGTTAATGTCTGTAAATGTAAGTAAATGTCTGTAAATTTGGAAGTGAATGCCTGTATCGAATGTGTAACCTCCGGAAATGTCGGATGGGTTTGTTAAAAAAGATGTTTTGTAAGCGATATTTACTACTTGAATAAAGTATTTTTTGATATATAAATTATTCCCTTTATACTGTAACGATACACTGTGGATGACTTGATTGTAATCATGTATAGTCTTTTCGGTGACTAGATAGCATGCACCAAAATAAGCTTTTCACTGTACCTCAATACACGTGACAATAATAAACTGACTAAACTAAACATTCTGTGAATATATCAGACAAAAAGAACACAAATTGCCAAATCAAACCAAAGCTAATTGCAGGAAGGATTGCAGTATCAAAATGAAAGATATGTTTGAAAGACATTTTTGCAGAAGCAATGTGGAAAGACTCATTCTTTGCAGTGACAACAAGCAACAAGGGCTCCCTCCTTAAACATATGCCCCAGAATTGATGCTAGATGCACCATATCAAAGGAATCTGCAAACCACAGGAGATTCCCCACATGAAATTCCATCTATTAATTTTAATCATGAGACAATCGCGGGCTTCCCAGACTTCAAAATACGTGCTTTTAGAAAATGAGGTCTAAAAAAAGGTACTTATGCTTGGGAATTAATTAAATAGTTTGGGTAAGGGGTGGGATGGGGAGGATGTTCAAAAATTGAAAAATCATGCATTTACAGCCTGATACTACTACTAGTATGGAATAGGAAATTGCTCAAAATGTCCTATATTTCAAACAGCAATATCAACTTAGTGTAACTAGATTTTGTACACAAAGAATTAGAAGAATTATATTAAAGAAATAAATCAGTACAACATTTTCCAAATTCTTTTTTTAACATTTAAAATCCACAGGCATTAAAAAGAATACCTCCTGCAGAAAATCAAGAATATGGCCAATGGAAAGAGTTTGAATTTACATATCCACTTTTCTCAGCAATCTTCTGTGGAAGGAAATGGGCAGACATCTCAGATGTCATCTGTCTATATCCCTCCACAGATGCAGCCTGACAAGAGATTGCAGATGCCGCAATCTTGAGTAAATAAAAACAGCTGCTGAGTTCCTCTAGTAGTTTAATGTAGAAACATGGAACTCCAATATTTATTATCCATGTTTTCCATTTCCATCGAGTCTATTGAAACACAAAGTTATATCAGTTGCAGTTTAAAAAGCTGTAACTGACCTAATATTAACTGTTTGCAGAAGAAAATTCCAAATTGCTACCACCTTCTATGTCAGAATTATAGAGTTAGATGGCACAGAAACAGGCTCATGGTCTGGTACCAAACAAAGAGTAGTTATGCTTTGATTACAGTTAAATTCAGGTAACTAAAACATTTTAATCAATAAAAATTCAATGTGGTGGGCAGTTCACAAAATTGTAATATTCCCTATTCAACATACGAATATTTGGATAGAGAAACAGCACTGTTGCTTTTTAAATGGCCTTTTAATAACTTCACCCCTATTTTCATTTGAAGGAAAAGACTTAGATATTCATTTAATGTTCACTCTCGGTGCTCTCATACATTATCTAAAATATTGACTTCTATTTTCTGAAAGATTTCAGGTCCATTTTGCAATCTTAGGCCTGGAAGTTTCAATTCCTATTGGTTATGGACCAGCAGCTACAAATAAATTCTCCAAGTTCCTGATACACACAGAAAACTGTAACAAGAGAGGCAAAACAACAAACCGCAGTTTTATTTCTTGTTGAAGCAGGCATCAAAAAAAGCACAAAAAGCATTAGAGCTGAACGGTAGGTCAGCAGACCAGATAAAATAGGCTTGGTGAAAGAGAATGTATTAAACCTCTCAGGACCTTTTGTGAAAAAGAACAGGAATTGCTATCTACTGCATCATTACAACTGAACTGCTGAAAAGTAAAGGAGAAGTATACTACATTTCTATTCACGTACTTGTCATTGATAAATCCAAAAATATGCATTTAAGAATGCAAGCCAAACGAAACGTTCAAAATTGAGTAAACCAAATAGGATCACAGTGTTTGCCCAATGGTTCAGTGGGTTTATCAAGTGAGCAGCTGAAGCATATACACGGGGAAGATCTGTGCTGAAACCAATCATACAGTCAGTGATTTGTTCTGAAGGAGGCCATTCACCCCATCAAATTCACATCAGTCCCATTTCTTTGCTCTATCCCTACAAGTTTATTTTACTTCCGTCAATCCAATTTCCTGCAAAATCATTGTCTCTGCTATCCACAAGGATGGTGAAAGCAAGTCCAGGACATTATCACTCTCAGTATAAAGAGCTCTTCCGCACACACAAAACATTAAACCTGTGTTCCATGGTCCTTCTGCCAACAAATAATGGGAAATTATTTTCGGTCCTCCTCGTCTTGATACTTCACAAATAGATACCACTCAATCAAATTTAACCCCCCAACCTCCTGTGGTCCAAGAACCTCAGTTTCTCGAACCTAGCTCTGCATTTGCACTCATGTTACATGGTAAAATACTACTAACCAAATGCTTACTTAAAATTCAAGTGTAGACATTGTCCTCTGCATTCTCTTTATCAATCGTCTAAATTCAATAGTTCTATTCTTTGTCCTTCCATAAACCCCATGACGGCTACTGTTAATTAACTTGAACTTCTGTGGATAGCCATTATTTTTTTCCCTTTGATTATTGTTTCTTAACCCTCACCCGACCAATGTTAAACCTATGAGCTTCCAGTTACTGCAAGTAAAGAAGCTGATTTTAGGTCATTCCAATGCAGTGCAATTGGTTCCAAAGTTATAAAACATTAATTCTGCTGCTCTTTCCGTCAATCCTCTCTGACCCAAATACTTCCAACATTCCTAATATTTCACTTTTATACTTGCACCAATTCTTATAGGAACAATAAAATTCAATTACAATTGAACAGATGGTTATGACAAGGGCCAGGAAACGAGCGGGTAATATCATCTCCTGACCCCTCTCACCCTGGCCACAAAGTCTTTGAAGTACTTCCCTCTGGAAGGTGACTCCGGACTGTCAAAGCCGCCACAGCCAGACATAAAAACTGCTTTTTTCCCCATGAGCAGTAGCTCTACTCAACAACCAAAAGTCTGTAGCCTCCTTTTACTCTGGTATTTTATCTCATTCTTCACATGTATAAATGATAATGGTTTATTCTTAATTGTTTACTGTATATCGTGTTGTTACTTACGATCAAAGCACGAAGGCAAATTCCTTGTATGTATACATACTTGGCTAATAAAATTTATTCAATTCAATTCAACAGATCTTACATAAAGAATAGTGCTATTAATTTCAGATTATCTCATTCACAGGGGGGTTTTCACCAATTTTTTCTTGGTGAAAAGGAATGAGCCAGATACTTTTTTTTCTTTAAAAAAGCAGGCAGGATTAGAGAAGGTACAGACACGAATAGCTTCCTTCCATGGTGCAACTATTCTGGGAGTCTGTGAAGTTCTTGTCAATGAAATTGTTGTGGATAAAACTGAAAGAGATCAGGGATTCTTAGCACACTTGATGTCAAGGTAATGAAGAGCAACAATGAGCCAAACTCAAAGACAAACCATTTGAACAAATCAAAGAAAGCAATGATCAAACTTCGTAGTTCTTTGGTCAGACACAGACCAAATACTGCATTCTGTTCTCTTTGTCAATAATGGTGAAGTTACTGGAGACAGTACAGAGAACAATTACCACACTGCTCCCTTGTGTCGGGGTTTACGTTCTGAGGAAAGATTGAAGAGTCCATTTTAGAAAGAGTCAAGAGTGTTTAATTGCCATATGTACCAAGACAGAACAATGAAGTTCTTACTTACAGCAGCACAACAGATTTGCAAACAAACTCATTATATCATAATAAACAAAAATAATTCAATAAATAAAAATAATAAACAAAAATAATTCAATAAATAAAAATACAATATAGTACAAAACAAAATATCCCAAAGTCCCTAGTGCAGCAAGGCAGTTCAAAGCATTTGAGAGTTAACTTTTTGAAATGTTGATAAGGCCACAGGATTTTTTTTTAAATCACAATAATTTGGAGTTATAGCGTCATCAAGACTGAAGAATATGGAATAAAAGATGATTGCAGCAGCATGGATTAAAAATTAGTTAAGTGCAACCCTTTTTTTATTCCATGCTCTTCAGTCTTGCTGTCATTTTATCAGTCTGAAAAAGGGTTCCAACCCAAAATGGTGTTGATCCATGTTCTCGAGAGATGCTGCCTGACCCACTGAGTTTAGTTTAGTTTAGAGATACCATATGGAAATAGGCCCTTTGAGGGTCTATGTCGAGCCTGTGGCGACCATCGATCACCCGAATACTAGTTTTATGTTATCACAGTTACAAGTCCTACACACTGGGGGCAATTTACAGAAGCCAATAAACCTAGAAACCTGCATGTCTTTGGAATCTGGGAGGAAACCGGAACATCCAGAGAAAACCCACAAAGGGAGAACGTGCAAACTCCGCACAGAGAGCACCCGTACTCAGGAGCAAACCTGGGTCTCTGACACTGTGAGGCAGCAACTCTACCGTTACGCCACTGGAGTTCCTCCAGCACTTTGTGTATTATTGACATGCTGATTAGGATCTGCTCTTGTTGTTCACTTCAACCTTAAACTACCAACATATAAAGAAGAACATATTCAATTTGTTCAATATCTGCCCAAGTCCATTCTCAATCAAAAAGCAATCACCGCATGCTCACCAGCTTACCCATGCTCATTTTGGGCTCTGCCAAATACTCTTAGATCCAGGCACTAGCTCAAGAAGGACAAAAAATGCTAAGAGATCAGTTCAAAATGTCAGACCTTATCATTAAGTACAACCTCACCGTGGAGCCCCAGAAATACTGCTAAATATGGAATTAAATAGAAAACCATCCAATGCCTAGTTGTGCTTAACATAAAGAAAAGTGTTGTGGTTGTTGGAGGCTAATCATCTCAGACTCAATATATCAATGATCTTCATCTAGGGCAACATCCGAGTTCTAACCAAAGCTACTATACACTGCCTCAGCCACTTAAAGGACAGTGCGTAAAATACAAACTTCATCTCCTCCAAAATATGATGCCGCTGAATTTATACTCTGGAATTCCATCCCCAACAACAATGCTTCAAGTAGATGAAATGAGCAAGTTTAATAAGTAAGGAATATTTCACCCGATCATCTCCTTACCATAAATTAGAAATTAATACCCAGATGTTAACACCAGCACAAATATCATACCAGCATTCAATACTAATTTCAGAATGGATAGGTGGACTCTGCAAAAGAGCAGATAGACACAAGAAGATGGAATAACTCAGCAGAATAGGCAGCATCATTTGTTCATTCCTTCCACAGATGCTGCCTGACCCATTTAGTCTATGGACCTTCTGCTGCTGGACATTGAGGGGCTGAGTGGACTCTGAGCGGCTGAGGATGCTCCTCAACAAGGGAAAGTATAACACCCCTGGGGGCCCCATGAGTGGCAAAGGTGTGTTATGTAAAGATAGGTGCTAACACTACTAGGTATTACATTATTGAATGTATAGACACTGAAAATGTGCAGAGTTTTTTTTTGCACGGGTTTTGTATTATACATCCTTTAAAATTCTGAATAAAGTTTATTTTTGATATAGAAAAATCCATTCCCTCTCCAGATGTTGCCTGACCCGCTGATTTCCTCCAGTACTTTGTTTTGATCAAGATTGCAGCGTCTGCGGTTCCTCTCTCTGCAATGTCTTGCAGTATTGGGCAGCCAGAGCTGTTCCAAAACCAAGCTGTGACACAACCCAACAGTACGCTTCCCATTATCTCCTAACTCACAAAGTTACTCCAGCATTTTGTGACTCACCTGGCGGTGTTTGCAGGGTCACGGTGAAGGCTGACAACAACAACAACAGTAGCAGCTGCAGCAGGCGGTGAGTCCCGACTCTCAGGGACCCAGGCCGTGCCAGCGAGGGGGTTAGTCGTTATCCCGCTTGACAGGGACCCCGCTAGCCCTGATCATCAGGCTGATGATCGGGATGCCGAATCCCCGGCACTGCACTTGCACAAGGCAAGGCGCTGGCAAACAACAACAACAGTAGCAGTCAACGGCCAGCTCGAGCTTTGACCGTTGCCGTGCGCGCACAGCTCGACAGGCCCGCGGAGCGACCGGTAACGCGACGCGACATCCACACAGTCGGGGAACGTCACCGCGTCGGGTGCGCGCCCCCCCCCCAAAGGTTGCGCATCCTCACCGCGCCGGGCTCTTCGGCAGCGTGACGCCACCGCGTGGGGCTTCATGTTGCGTGACGTCATTGCGTCGGGTGCACCCCCCCACCAGGGTTCCGTGTCCTCACTAGGGCTCTCGGGCAGCGTGACGTCACAGCGTGGGGCTTAATGTTGCGTGACGTCAGAGCGTCGGGTGCGCCCCACCCCCGCCGGGGTTCCGTGTCCTCACCAGGCCGCCTGGTGGCTTTTCATGTCGCGTGACGTCACCGCGTGGGACTTCATGTTGCCTGGCGTCATTGCGTCGGGTGCGCCCCCCCCCCCCCCCCACCGGGGTTCCGTGTCCTCACCAGTAGCTAAGAAAATAACTGCAGATGCTGGTACAAATCGATTTATTCACAAAATGCTGGAGTAACTCAGCAGGTCAGGCAGCATCTCGGGAGAGAAGGAATGGGTGACGTTTCTCGACCCGAAACCTCACCAGTTGCCTCGGGCTGCGTGACGTCATGTCGCGTGACGTCACCGCGTATCTCCCAGGAAAGAGAACATGGAACATGGAACTGCACAGTCCACCCACAATGTTTGTGCCCAGCATGAAGACAAGTATAAGAAAATAACTGCAGATGCTGGTACAAATCGAAGGTGTTTATTCACAAAATGCTGGAGTAACTCAGCAGGTCAGGCAGCATCTCAGGAGAGAAGGAATAGGTCTGTACCTATGTAGTAAGTGTTGTTATAGTACCTGCCTCAACTACTTACACTGGTAGCTTGTTCCACATAGAGCCCTTGCACGTAAGGTCATAAGGTCAAAGGGCGTGACGCACGGAGTCGCTCAAATGCTCTGGGGGGCAGCCAAGCTTCCGGCATACACCCGCCACACAAGCAACAAGTTAGTGCTTACCTGTAACAAAAACATCCAAATGGTCCGTTTTTGGTGCTGTAAAAAAATGTGGAAATAGGGCTAACCGTGAGAGATATTTATCGTTCTTTAGAATTCCAAAAGTTAGGAGAAACGACGGTACAGAGAAGCGAGAGCTGAAGGGACAACAACAGCAGTGGTTTGCGAACATTGGCCGTGCAGATATAAAGATTGAAAAGATTCAGAATTATCGAGTTAGTTCACTGCATTTCATCAACAGTAAGGCATTCTTCGTGTTTTGTCTTGATTCCTTTGGTATCTACATAGTTTTAGAAGTGACTAATCTGGCTGTAAAATTGTTTTGAATTACATTTTACTCAGATGCAAGCCAAGGAATGGCATAATTGTTAGCTAGTAATTGAACACAATTCAACTCAGTAAATTGACAATATCTTTGAAAGGGATTGGGTGTTTAACCTTTCAGGACATTTTATTATTTTCCAAAAAATACATTTCAATTTTACTTGTTTAATGCCTACTCACATTTATTAACATTCATTTCTTTATTTATTTTTGTATTGCAGAACGCCCTGCAGCATGGAACGATTTTACCAATCCTGATTGGGCACCAACCGTGAATATGGGACGCGGTGATGACAATGCGCAGCAAAGACAACGTGCCCAAGAACGCCATGCTCGTGCGACAAGAAGAGAGAGTATGAAGGCAGATTTGATCGTAGCTCAAGCACTCGTAGCTCTGCAAAAATGATGCCGAACAGGTTAATGATGATGAAAACCTTGAACCGCAGCTGCAAGTACACCACGAACTTCACATAGAAACACAAACACCAGTCAAATAGACAATGGACACATCAACACAAACAGAAATGTGTGCAGCAGACATCACAGTACTGGAAGCACAAGCAGACAACAACAATATAGAGCTCTCTAAAGCAAGACAAGAAGCAGCCTAAATTAAGTTTACTAAAGAAAGCTTTGCCAAGGACGACAAACAGGTTAAGTTCTACACGGGTTTACCAACATTTGCCGCTTTGATGGTGGTCTTCAATTATGTTAAGGACAAGCTCCCCTCTAGACATTCACTAACACATTTTCAGCAGTTACTGATCATCTCGATGAAGCTCAGACTTGCAGTGCCTCATGAAGATCTTGCGTATCGATTCCTTGTTAGTGATTCCACAATATCGCGCATATTCAATACTGGCATTAATGCCCTTTGTGGCTTATCCAAGTTAATTGTTAGGCCCGAAAGAGAGGTTCTGTGGAAGACCATGCCCATGCAATTTCAGCGGGCATTTGGAAAGCATGTGGCAGTGATTATTGATTGCTTTGAAGTATTCTGTCATAGACCTGAGAGTTTAGAGGCGCGCGCCCAGACTTGGTCAAACTATAAACACCATAACACCATCAAATTTCTCATAGGTATAACACCATGTGGTGTTATTTCATTTTTATCTGTGGCATGGGGGGGGCAGAGGTACAGATAAAACAATTACACTTTCACTTTTTTGACCACCTGCTCCCTGGAGAGGTCATTTTAGCTGATCGCAGTTTTGACATCAAAGATGATGCCGGATTTTACAATTGTGAAGCTGAAATTCCTGCATTTACAAGAGGGAAAGCACAAATATCTGCGCTGGATGTGGAAAAGACGAGTGAAATTGCACATTTACGCATTCATGTAGAGCGTGTGATTGGTGGTCTCAGGCAAAAAAAACAAATTCTAAGTCATACTGTACCACTGGAGTACATGATGACCAACTCTGAAATTAAAGTACCCAAACTTGATAAGATAGCAAGGATCTGTTGTGCACTTTTCAACTTAAATGAATCCACAGTCTCAGAGTAGATAGATGCAGGTAGTTGTGCTTCTGTATAGGCCATGTACGTCCGTGGTCTCTTTTTGCTCTGGTTTATTTCACTCACATGTTTGACCTGTTATGTTGTATTCGTAATGTTTTAATGTTTCTGCTTTATTCTTAATTGTTTACTTGTTTGTTCGTGTTGTTACTTGCGAGTGGAGCACCAAGGCACATTCCTTGTATGTGTACATAGTTGGCCAATAAACATTTATTCATACATTCATTCATTTATTTATTCATAAGAACAATAAAAACTTTTTTTTAAATAACTTGGCTCATCAGCATTTATTATGGATGAAATTGTAGGTTTTTGGCAAAACATTGAATCACAAACAGAACGCGTTACGTAGCAACAGTACAGGTCAGGGGTCGTGACTTCACCTGCCGTGCAAGAGCTCTATACCCATCACCCTCTATGTGAAAAGGTTCATAAGGAATAGGAGCAGAATTAGGCCATTTGGCTCATCAAGTCTACTCCGCCATTCAATCATGGCTGATCTACCTCCTAACCCCATTCTCCTACCTTCTCCCCATGACCCCTGACACCCATACTAATCAAAAATCTGTCAATAGACCAGTTTATAGACCAGTTAGTCTGTGTGAGTGGGCGGATGCATGGCAGATGCAGTTTAATGTGGATAAGTGAGACGTTATCCACTTTGGTGGTAAGAATAGGAAGGCAGATTATTATCTGAATGGTGTCAAGTCAGGAAAAGGGGACGTACAATGCGATTTGGGTGTCCTAGTGCATCAGTCACTGAAAGGAAGCATACAGGTTCAGCAGGCAGTGAAGAAAGCCAATGGAATGTTGGCCTGCATAAAATGAGGAGTTCAGTATAGGATCAAAGAGGTCCCTCTACAGTTGTACAGGGCCGTAGTGAGACCGCACCTGGAGTACTGTGTGCAGTTTTGGTCTCCAAATTTGAGGAAGGATATTCTTGCTATTGAGGGCATGCAGCGTAGGTTTACTAGGTTAATTCCCAGAATGGCGGGACTGTCGTATGTTGAAAGACTGGAGTGACTATGCTTTATACACTGGAATTTAGAAGGATGAGAGGGGATCTTATTGAAACTTATAAGATTATTAAGGGCTGGACACGTTAGAAGCAGGAAACATGTTCCCAATGTTGGGGGAGTCCAGAACCAGGGGCCACAGTTTAAGAATAAGGGGTAGGCCATTTAGAACAGAGATGAGGAAAAACTTTTTCAGTCAGAGAGTTGTAAATGTGTGGAATTCTCTGCCTCAGAAGGCAGTGCAGGCCAGTTCTCTGAATGCTTTCAAGAGAGAGCTAGATAGAGCTCTTAAGGATAGCGGAGTCAGGGGGTATGGGGAGAAGGCAGGAACGGGGGACTGATTGAGAATGATCAGCTATAATCACATTGAATGGTGGTGCTGGTTCGAAGGGCCGAATGGCCTCCTCCTGCACCTATTGTCTATTGTCTAATCTCCGCCGTAAAAATATCATTTGACTTGGCCACCACAGACATTTGGTGGCAATGAATTCCACAGATTCAACAATCTCTGACTAAAGAAATTCCTCCTCATCTCCTTTCAAAAGGCGCGTCCTTTTATTCTGAGGCTATGACCTCTAGTCCTAGACTCTCCCACTCGTGGAAACATGCTCTCCACATCCACTCTATCCAGGCCTTTCACTGTTCGGTAAGTTTCAATGAGCCCCCCCCCCCTCATCCTTTTAAACTGCAACGAGTACAGGCCCAGTGTCATCAAACGCTCATCATATGTTAACCCAATCATTCTCGTATAAAATATAGAACAGTAGAGCACAGCCCACCCACAATGTTTGTGCCAAGCGTGATTCCTAGTTAAACATCTCATCTACCCGTATCCTTGTTTTTAAGTGTTGTTATAGTACCTACTTCTTTCACTGGCAGTTCGTTTCATATACCCACCACCCTCTATATGAAAAGGTTGCCCCTTAGATCTCTATTAAATCTCTATTGTGCATAGTTAAACTGCACACGTAGGCCCAATTCATCTATGCTGACCAAGCTGTCTTCCTGAGGTGGTCCCTTTTTCCTGCATTAGCCCATATCTCTCCAAACCTTTGCTGTCAATGAACAAATTAAAAAATACTTTAAACATTGTAATTGCACTCCCTTTCCACCACTTCGTCCATCAGCTCGCTCCACGTACCCACCATGCACTGTGTGAGAAAGGTGCGTCTCAGGTCCCCTTTAAATTTACCCCTCTCATTTTAAACCTACGGGCGCCGTCTGTACGGAGTTTGTACGTTCTCCCCGTGACCTGCGTGGGTTTTCTCTGAGATCTTCGGTTTCCTCCCACACTCCAAAGTCGTACAGGTTTGTAGGTTAATTGACTGGGTAAATGTAAAAATTGTCCCGAGTGTGTGTAGGATAGTGTTAATGTGCGGGAATCGCTGGGCGGCTATCGTTAAATCTAAATCTAAAAATCTATGCCGTATAGTTTTAGACTGCCTGCACAGGGAAAAAGACTGTGTCCATCCACCTTATCTGTGCCCCTCATGATTTTAAAAACCTCTAAGGTCACCCGTCAGTCTCCATTGATCCACTCTCTCATAACTCAAGTCTCAGCAACATCCTTGCGAATTTTTTTCTGTACACTCTCTAGCTTAATCACATCCTTCCCATAGTATAGTGACCAGAACTGCACTCAATACTCTGCAATCCCAGCAATGTCTTGGATAATTGTAACATGACATCCCAACTCTTGCACTAGGTGCTCCATCCAATGAAGTCAAGCCTGGCGTGCTCCTGTTTCACCAACTTGTCTTCCTGTGTTGCCATTTGCTGGCAACTATGTCCTTGTACCCCCAGGTCTCTCTGAACTGCAATGCCCTGGCCCTCTGCAAATGGGTCTTTGACTTCATGACCCATCATCGAGAGAATAAGCAACAAAACATCCTCCACGATTGTTTATAAAATCAGTGTGAAAGTGTGCAACCTCAGCCCCTTACACTGTTCAGATCCAAGTAGAAACAACGCTGTGAGGCAGCGACTCTACCAGCTGGGCCACTGTGCCACCCCCATTATATCAGTCACAGATTGGTGTAGGAAGGAACTGCAGATGCTGGTTTAAACCGATGATCGACACAAAATGCTGGAGTAACTCGGCGGGATAGGCAGCATCTCTGGATAGAAAGAATGGGTGACGTTTCGGGTCGAGACCCTTCTTAAGTCTGAAGAAAGGACTCGACCCGAAACGTCACCCATTCCTTCTATCCAAAGATGCTGCCTATCCCGCTGAGTTAGTCACGGATTGGTAATCTATGCTGCTATAAATATACATCTGAACGAAAAACATGTTGAGGAGACATTGGGTGGAATCAATTGAAAATGGTGGAGGATGACAACAAATCTGCCAAACCTGAAGTTTAAAAACTAAATTCCATAGACAAAAATCTTTGAAGAATTATTGTAAATTCCCACTAGATGGAGGTATTTCATAATGCATCAAGATCTAGGTGAGCTGTTGCTATCTAACCTTGGAACATATACAGTGTCACATATTTTTTGCCAACGCATTCTGATCCATTCTAATTTGTTGACTTTTGCGAACATTACAAATATTTGTACAGTTGTGCATTTTGTAAAATAAAAATAGTGTACAAGGAATAAGAACATTGAAATAAAAGAACATTGGATGTTTTGTAGCTGAATTATATTTATCAGCTTTAATTACTTTACTGACTGTGCAGAATTATATTAATCCAGCATGGATATTAAAAGGGAAATGGGGATTTTCTCTGTCCTTCGTGTGTAAAATATTGCTTCCTGGTTTCATTCAGGAATGGCATGGTTAGTATTTTAAGGTTATATTCACTTGTTCTGAATCACCCCAGCAAGTGAAATCGTTTCTCTGTTCCTGTTCTGACATCCATTTATCTCTTTAAACACCTCATTTCTACTGCCATTTAACCACATAAATTCAAAGAAATACACACAAGGATTATGCAGCCTGCCCTGATTTTACAAAGGTGAAACTGTGCAGTTTTCATTCCAATCCAATATATCTTTTATAAGATTCAGTACATGAAATAGAACGATACTCCATTTGGGGTCTGACCATAGTTCCCTTGGGCTAAGGTATTACACCTCTACTAATCCTCGGCATTTTCCACTTCCAGAATCTGAAATAATTTACTTTTGGATCACATTTTCACTTCTGAATCCCATCCATCATTAGTTCCTCCTTAAATCTCTCATTATTGAAACATTGTGATAGAAGTATGTAGAATTACGAGAGGCATAGATAGCCAGATGCTTTTTCCCAGGAAGAAAAAAATCAAATACTAGAGGACATAGCTTTAAGGTGAGAGGAGTACCATTTAATGGAGATGCGCGGGCAAGTTTTTTACATAGCGAATGGTGTAATGAAGGACATTCTTGCTATTGAGGGAGTGCAGCGTAGGTTTACGAGGTTAATTCCAGGAATGGCGGGACTGTCATACGTATGGAGGGTATGGAGGTCTCTAAGAAGTACTTTCTCTGTGAATTTCCAGAATGTATACATAGAAACATAGCAAATAGGTGCAGGAGTAGGCCTTTCGGTGCTTCGAGCCAGCACCGCCATTCGATATGATCAAGATTGATCATCCAGAAACAGTACCCTCTTCCTGCTTTCTCCCCATATCCCTTGATTCCATTAGTCCTAAGAACTATATTTAACTCCCTTGAATATATCCTGTGAATTGGCCTCCACTGCCTTCTGTGGCAGAGAATTCCACAGATTCACAACTCTCTGGCTGAAAAAAAAATTCCTCATCTCAGTCCTAAATGGCCTGCCTACCCCTTATTATTAAACTGTGACCCTTGGTTCTGGATTCCTCCAACATCGGGAACATTTTTCCTGCATCTAGCGTGTCCAATCCCTTAAGATTTTTTTGTGTTTCTATAAGATCCCCTCTCATCCTTCTAAATTCCAGTGAATACAAGCCCAGTCGACCCATTCTTTCATCATATGGCAATCTCGCAATTAACCTGGTGATCCTACACTGCACTCCCTCAATAGCAAGAATGTCCTTCCTCAAATTAGGAGACCAAAACTGAAGGCAGTACTCTAGATGTGGTCTCACCAGGGCCCTGTACAACTGCAGAAGGACCTCCTTGCTCCTGTACTCAAATCCTCTTGCTATGAAGGCCAACATGTCGGTTTCCTCCCACACTCCAAAGACGTACAGGTATGTAGGTTAATTGGCTGGGTAAATGTAAAAATTGTCCCAAGTGGGTGTAGGATGGTGTTAATGTACGGGGATCACTGGGCGGCACGGACTTGGTGGGCCGAAAAGGCCTGTTTCCGGCTGTATATATATGATATGATATGATATGACTTTTGCTTTCTTCACTGCCTGCTGTACCTGCATGCTTAGGAGCCTGATTACAGAGGGAATGAAGCTGTCTTGAGTCTGGTGGTGTACGCTTTCAAGCTTCTACATTTTGCCCAACAGGAGCAGAGAGAAGAAGGGTGTGACAAGTCCTTGATTATGTTGGATGCATTTCCGAGGCAGTGTGAAGTGTAGCTGAAGTCAAAGGTTGAGAAACTGGTCTGTGTGATGGACTGGGCTACATCTACAACCTTGCAAATTCTTGCGGTCTTGGGCAGAGCTGTTCTGAAACCAAGCCATGGTACAACCCAACAGTATGCTTTCTATGGTGCATTTGTAAAAGTGTGTAAGAGTCCTTAGAGACATGCTGAATTTCCTCAGTCTCCTGAGGAAGTTGAGGCATTGGTGGGCCTTCTTGGCTGTCGCATCAATGTAATTGGTCCCCGTCCGATCATTGGCACTATTAACCCCAAGTTCCTTAACCAAGCTCTTAACCATTGCCACTTCGGCACCATCGATGCAGATTGGGGCATGTATTCCATCACACTTCCTCAAGTATATTTCTAGTTCCTTCAAAAAGATCAGCTCCTCATCTTTATCGATATTGAGAAAAAGTGCGTGTAAATGTTTGACATAAGTGGGGTGGAGTGCATTGCAATGTTACTTCTTTGGTCAGGTGTGAGGCTTAGTTTAGTTTGGTTTAGAGATACAGCACGGAAACAGGTCCTTCGGCCCACCGGAGCGCACCGACCAGCGGTCCCCGCACTTTTACACTATCCTACACACACTACGGACAATTTACATGTATACCTTGCCAATTAACCTACAAACCTGTACATCTTTGGAGTGTGGGGAGAAACCGAATATCTCGGAGAAAATCCACGCGGCCAAGGGGACAACGTACAAACTACATACAGACAGCACCCATAGTCAGAATCGAACCCGGGTCTCTGGCGCTGTAAGCACGATAAGCACTGTAAAGGCAGCAACTCAACCACTGCACCACCGTGCTGAACGTGTGTAGGTCGGAAATCTATATACTAAAAATCTCATTTGTTTGTTTGTTTGTTCCTGAACTACAGCCAGCACGGTATATGATAGCATAACAATTTTAGGCCCTCCTTACTCACCGTCGTCCCTTTGGTGCTAATGGAAGCAGTTTCATTTAAATTGGTGTTATATTTTTAAGGTTATTCACATTTTAAAGTTTAAATCTATCTCCTAGGGAGGGTGGGGGTGAGGGGGGGGAGGGGGGAGGAGGGAGGATAAGGAGGGTTGAGGGGGATGGAGTGGGGGTGAGGGAGAGGGGAAGGGGATGGGGCAGGGGAGAGAGAGGGGAGGGTGGAGGGGGAGGGGTGGGGGGAGGGGGCAGAGGGGGGGAGGGGGAGAGAGGGGAGGGGGAGGGGAGGGTGCTGCACCAATGCAGGAGAGGTTTGGGCCCAACTTGGTCTAGTACTCTTTAAATCTTTAGCCCGGACAATTTATTTTTTGAGTTGCTGCGTGTTTTTGCTTCTTGTGCTATCAAGCAGTTTAGTGTACACTAAAATGTAGACGTTTTATTGCTTACATATTGGAGATTCAATAAGCATTTTTGTCTTGGCTCACAAATTCTTTATAAATGTAGATAGAAGCAGGAGCGTGGCATCCCAGCCACGTCCTACAATACCATCTCCAAAGTCATCATCAAAGAAAGAACATTTATAAATATATATTTTTTTAAATGTCTTTCTTTATAGACGGTTGTTTGATAAAAATTATAGAAATAGCTCAACCACAGTGGTTTCTCTCTATAAACAGTGGTTCTTTAAAAATTATGCAAGAAATAGATCCGAATGCTTCATTTATTAAAGCGTAAGGCGATAAATGTTTATTTACAATTTGTTTGTTCATGCTCGTTGAGATGAAAGATAGCAGACTCAATGGGCCGATGGGCCTAATTCTGTGTCCCTGTGTCTTATGGTCTAAATCAAATGGGAAAACTGCAAGTTCAGGAAACCTGAAATAAAAGCTGAATATGCCACAAACATGCAAAGATCAATCTGCAAATGTAGAGAGGAAATGCAGGTTAATATTTCAAAGTTCACACCTGAAGTTTCATAATCTTTGGTGTCTATTTACATTAAGGGGCGGCACAGTGGTGCAGCAGTAGGGCTGCTGCCTCATAGTACCAGAGACCTGGGTTCGATACTGACTGCGGATGCTGCCTGAGCGGAGGTTGTACGTTCTCCCTGTGACTGCATGGGTTTTCTCCGGGTGCTCCGGTTCCCTCCCACACTCCAAAGACTTGTAGATGAATTCACTTCTCTAAATTGCTCCTGGCGTGCAGGATAGAACTGGTGTAAGGGTGACCATTGGTCGGCGAGTGTGAGCACATCTCAGTCAATGGGCCGAAGGGGCCTGTTTCCACGCTGAATCTCCAAACTAAAGATGCTGACAATCTTCCTCTTTGTTTCCGGCACCTTGTCGCTTTGTGCAGGGGACAACAGTTCATGCCGAGCTTTATTTGGAAGTCGGTAAAGAACTCAATCCATTCTACTACTGGGATTCCGAGATAACACAGTTGACGTAATGCCAGCATCAAATGCACCCCCCAATAAATAGATTGTCAATTTGCAGGAGGGAAATTAGGAAGGACGGCCAAATGTGAAGAGAATACAACGCCACCTTAAAGGGCAAAGGTTTATGTGTTTGGAATGCGTACAAGCAGCACTTTAGACTAAAAGGCATCTTGTGTGCTGAACCTTACAGCAATAGCTATATTAAAGTACCAAGCCTTTAAGTCCTCTTACCCACAAAACAACTGCCATAAAACTGTCTCGCAAACCTCTATATTGAGCCTTCTCCAAGCGGAGCAAGAAGGTCTTTGTTTCCAAGGCAAAATAGCACATCCTGTGTTTGAGGAGCACTGAGAGACTGCAATTGTTGCAGTAGCCTTTTAGGAGACAAAGGCAACCTTGTGAAAATGGTATAAATAAACATTAGAAAATAGAAGCAGGAGCAGGTTCATTGGCTTCTCAAGCCTGTTCCGCCATTCAACAAGATCATGGCTAATCTACCTCCACACCATTTCAATGGTTCAATGGTGCATCATTTGTCGCATATGCAACTGCACAGTGAAATTCAGTTTGCATATATTACACATGCAGGCACCACCATTTCTAGAGTCCAAGAGTCCAAAAATAGTCCACGCGGTCACAGGAAGAACGTACAAACTCCGTGCAGGCATCACCAGTAGTCAGGATCAAACCCGGGTCTCTGGTGCTGTAAGGCAGCAATTCTACCGCTGCGCCACCGTGCTGACTCTATATTGAAGTGCTTCTCTTTGCAAGTGTAAAATGAAGTAACTTAAGCCATGTAAAGAATTGGCTTTTAATTTTACAAATTATATGCGTGATTTTCCACGTTCTTATCAAAATATGCAAATCAGAATGTATAATTAAAAGCTGCGTATAGGAGTATTATCATCCGTGAAGTGCAAACAGTGGGGTGTAGAAGGATCATAAAATAGACTGCCCTGTGCAACATTCATGCATAAATTCATTATTTCTAATTAGCCCAGCCTAATAGTTGGAGTCTTGATTCTGCTCTGCTTTGCTTTCCGCAGATAAATTGCTAAGAGTGTGCAGGTGAAGACTGACTCATCTTCAGGCTTCTGAGAATATACCTCACCTAATGCAGTTAGCACTAATGGATAGGTTTGGACAGTGCACACTGCCTTACACATTCCTGTTAGTGATGTGCATCAAGTGTGTGACTCAGACACAAGTCCTTTTGCAGCGGAAGGTATATGCAATTGAACTTCCGCATGATACAATGAGCCCTTATTAAATATTGCTAGTCTTTATATCAAGCCAGATAGACCTTGAGTTTCAATGTTTGCTTGGATTTTCAGTGTAAAGGTTTTCCTAATTATATACCTTAGCTATTTAACGGCTTGTGCACATCCTTCTTAAATGTTGTGACAATCTTTGCCTCCACCAACAATTTGGGCCATGCATTCCAGATTTCAGAGCTGCTGCCTCACAGCGCCAGAGACCAGTGTTCGATCCTGACCACAGATGCTGTATGTGTGGAGTTTACACGTGTTTCCCTGTGACCGCCTGGGTTTCCTCCGGGTGATTCGCTTTCCTCCCACATCTCAAAAGTGGGATAATATAGAACTTGTGAGAATAGGTTATCAAACTAAATTCAGATAAATAACATCCATTGACTTTCTGTCTATCCTGCATGTCACTTCCTCAAAACATTCCCAACAGATTAGTCAGCAAGATCTCCCCTTAACAAAATCATACTGACGTTGGCCTATTTTATCTTGCACTTCCAAGTACCCCAAAACCTCATCATTAATAATGGACTCTAAAATTTTACCCAGCACAGATGACAGACTAACTGGCCTATAATATCCTTTCTTTTGACGTGCTGCCTTTTTAAACAGTGGAGTCACATTTGCGATTTTCCGCTCTCTCATCTTGACAGCCAGAGGAATTTCTTTAGTCAGAGGGTGGTGAGTCTGTGAAATTTGTTGCCATAGACGGCTGTGGAGGCCGTCAATTGATATTTTTAAGGCGGAGATTGACAGATTCTTAATTAATAAGGGTGTCCGGGGTTATGGGGAGAAGGCGGGAGAATGGGGTTGAGAGGGAGAGATAGATCAGCCATGATTGAATGGCAGAGTAGACTTGATGGGCAGAATGGCCTAATCCTACTCCTATTTCTGCTCCTAGAACTTATGAACATGACATTTCAGAGTTTTAGGCAAAATGAGTGATCAGAATGGAGAAAGTTATGAAAGTGCAGATTAGAGGTGATGAATATATGAGAGTTTCAGCACCAGAAAATCGGCGTGGTGCCAGAGCAAGCAACAGAGGAGCAAATGAGAAATAGTGAGAGCACACATTGAAATGAAACCAAGTTGGTGAGCATAACTGAGCAGAAAATTAAATTGGGCACCAGGATCATAGAGTGTTTGGTGCAAATCAGGAATAAATAGGAATGGAATTAATGACAAACAGCAGATTTAGTGCAGACTGACTTAAGATGACATCTTCGGTCGTCGCTGTGATAGCTTGAAGCCAAGAATTGTCCAAGACTGCATGTGAAATCAGAAATGTGACAGACTGTGCTGAGCTTTCGATTCAGTGTAATGGGTTGAATTATAGGTTGACACAGGAGACCAAGCAGCTGAATATTCTTAGAAGGACACAAAACGCTGGAGTAACTCAGTGGGACAGGCAGCATCTCGGGAGAGAAGGAATGGGTGGCGTTTCGGGTCGAGACCCTTCTTCAGAGTGAGAGTCAGGGGAGTGGGAAACTGGAGATTATGGATGGGTACAAAGCGAATGTTAGGTGTAAAAACGACATATCAAAGCAGACTGTAGGAGCCATTTTGCAGTTATTAGTTATTTTTGCTTATTAATATTATTACCTTGTATCCTGCTGTAGTCTGGACACTATAGAGTTAATGCAATCCTTACGTAGGGGCTGGGCGGAGCTAGAGTGAGGGGCTGTTGGGTACGTGCGGGTGGAGAGAGTGTGTGTAAGCCAAGGAGGTGCTGACAGAGGGTCAGCCAGAGGCTCCGCCAATAGATATTAGCCAAGATTAATACAAACCACAAAGTTATATCTGGAAACCAGTATCGATCGCATAGACTGTGGTAAGATATGGAATTTTACCTAGCAAATCAATAACCAGTCGATGACAAGAGATATGCCAATATGTTTATTGTACCTTCAAAATAAAGACGACTAACTGTTCAAATGTCGAGGAGGATCTCTGTTATTATTTGTTCGAGTCATTACGCTTATCGCTCACCCTGTCTATGCAAGTGGCAGCTTGGGAGCTAATCGATAGACGAAAAGCTGGCCGCTACACAGACGTTGATCAATGAAATGTAGAATGGTCATTGCTGAGGGGAAGGTGACAACGATGCATACAAACAGTTAATCAGGAGGACAGTGAAACTAGTTGGACAACTATGAAGAGGGAGGGATGGAGAGAGAGTGAAAGCAAGGCTTACTTGAAGTTAAAGAAATCAAATTCAGGCCGCTGGGTTTTAAGCTGCCCAAGCAAAATATGAGGTGCTGTTCCTCCAATTTGCATTTGGCCTCACTCTGACAGTAGAGGGGACCCAGAACAGAAAGGTCAGTGTGGAATGGGAAGGGGAGTTAAAGTATTTATATTCTTGTTGAGGCTTTTAGAAGGAGCTACCCAGCTAGTCCCTTCCTTGTTCCTTGCTCCCATAGTGCTACTATGTATTGTAGTTCTTTAATTTTCATTTGGTATTATTGTCTCCATCACCGCCACTTTATAAACAGCACATTCCTGAAAATAAAATGTTCCAGTTCTTCGATGCATATGGTTTAATAAAACATAGGAAATAAAATGGTACATCACAGGACCAGGCCCTTCGGCCCACACTGTCTGTGCCAAACACGATGACAAGCTAAACTAATCTTGTCTGCTTGCACATTTTGTTCAGATTTTGGTTTTATTATTGTCACGTGTACTGAGGTACGGTGCCAGAGGTGGTGGTGGGGGCAGGTACAATTGTGGTGTTTCAGAGATCTTTAGACAGACATATGGATATGCAGGGAGCAGAGGGATAAATTATCCATGTGTTTATCCAAAGGCCTCTTAAACACCACAATCGTATCAGCCTTCACAACCCTCCCCCCTCCCCCCGCCCTCCCCCCCCTCCCCCCGCCCTCCCCCCAGGCAACATGTACCAGGCACCCACTGCTCTCTGTGTAAAAAACTTGCCCCCCACAACTCCTTTAAACTTTGCCCCATCATATCTTAAAGCTGTGCCCTCTAGTTTTTAATTAATATATATGTAATAACTGGCGCTATTTTATCAGTTGAAGAGCTGGAGTAAATGGAGAAGATGGCCTTCCTTCTGATTGCCTTAGTATAAAGTATACGGTTCGAGCTTTCAAGACAGTTTTGACTTTTGACTTCCTGCAATAGGGTGGCACGGTGGTGCAGCGGTAGAGCTGCGGTCTTACAGCGCCAGAGACCCGGGTTCAATCCTGACCACGGGTGCTGTCTGTGTGGAGTTTGCACGTTCTCCCTGTGACTGCGTGGGTTTTCTCCGGGTGCTCCGGTTTCCTCCCACACTCCAAAGACGTACAGGTTTATAGGTTCATTGGCTTTGGTAAAATTATAAATTGTCTCTCGTTAGTAGAAAATATTATAAATTGTCTCTACTAACACAGTAGGCGAGTGTATGGGGTGATCGCTGGTCGGCGCGGACTCGGTGGGCCGAAGGACCTGTTTCCACGCTGTATCTCTGAAGTCTAAAGTGTAAAATAAAATCAAAGATTCATAAAAATCTGAAACTTAAAATTACATTATTTCCGTTTTTTTGGAAATCTGAGATCAACTCTTCTCATCGATAATAATGTGAATTTCAATGTGCAGATATTGAACACAGTAAAAGTCATTGACAATTTTGGAAGAATTACCAACTTCAACTCTGATATGCACTGCACATGATCAATCCAAATGGCAGTCAGAATCTTTTCCCAGGATGGAGAAATCACATATCAGAGGGCATAGCTTTTAAGGTGTGAGGGGCAAGGTTTAACAGAGACTTGTGGGGTACGATTTTTACACAATGAGTGGTGAATGCATGGAACACCACAATTTACCCAAGGACGATAAGGGAATGGAATATGTTACCACCCAACACACCCGATGTTCAGTCATATAAAAAAGGGATTGAGCAACTAGATCTCCAAAAGGCGGTCCAAAAGGCCCACTTCAAAATTTAATCACTACTCTACTCACTCCGACCTGCGCGAGATAACCACTTATGAGGTGTTTGCGCAGTAATCAACCAGAACCAGAACCAGAACACACTGGTGGTGGTGGAGGCAGATACAAAGATGGCATTTAAGAGACTTTTGGATAGGCATATGGATATGCGGGGAGTGGAGGGACATGGATTAGACAATAGACAATAGACAATAGGTGCAGGAGTAGGCCATTCAGCCCTTCGAGCCAGCACCGCGATCATGGCTGATCACTATCAATCAGTACCCCGTTCCTGCCTTCTCCCCATACCCCCTCACTCCGCTATCCTTAAGAGCTCTATCCAGCTCTCTCTTGAAAGCATCCAACGAACTGGCCTCCACTGCCTTCTGAGGCAGAGAATTCCACACCTTCACCACCCTCTGACTGAAAAAGTTCTTCCTCATCTCCGTTCTAAATGGCCTACCCCTTATTCTCAAACTGTGGCCCCTTGTTCTGGACTCCCCCAACATTGGGAACATGTTATCTGCCTCTAATGTGTCCAATCCCCTAATTATCTTATATGTTTCAATAAGATCCCCCCTCATCCTTCTAAATTCCAGTGTATACAAGCCCAATCGCTCCAGCCTTTCAACATACGACAGTCCCGCCATTCCGGGAATTAATCTAGTGAACCTACGCTGCATGCCCTCCATAGCAAGAATATCCTTCCTCAAATTTGGAGACCAAAACTGCACACAGTACTCCAGGTGCGGTCTCACCAGGGCCCGGTACAACTGTAGAAGGACCTCTTTGCTCCTATACTCAACTCCTCTTGTTACGAAGGCCAACATTCCATTGGCTTTCTTCACTGCCTGCTGAACCTGCATGCTTCCTTTCATTGACTGATGCACTAGGACACCCAGATCTCGTTGAACTCCCCCTCCTCCTAACTTGACACCATTCAGATAATAATCTGCCTTTCTATTCTTACTTGTAGGCAGATAAGAGTTGGCACGGCGGCACAGTGGAGCAGCGATAGAGTTACTGCCTTACAGCGCAGGAGACCCGGGTTCGATCCTGACCTCGGGTGCTGTCTGTACGAAGTCTGTACGTTCTCCCCGTGGCCTGCATGGGTTTTCTCCGAGATCTTGGTTTCCTCCCACGCTCCAAAGACGTACAGATTTGTAGGTTGTAGATAGACACAAAATGCTGGAGTAACTCAGCGGGACAGGCAGGATTTCTGGAGAGAAGAAATGGTTCGAGACTCGATCCAAAATGTCACTCATTCCTTCTCTCCAGAGATGCTGCCTGTCCCGTTGAGTTACTCAAGCATTTTGTGTCTATCTTCGGTTTAAACCAGCGTCTGCAGTTCCTTCATACAGGTTTGTAGGTTAATTGGTTAAATGTAAAATTGTCCCAAGTGTGTATAGGATAGTGTAACTGTACGGGGATCGCTGGTCGGTTCGGAGTTGGTGGGACAAAGGGCTTGTTTCCACACTGTATCGCTGTAAACGAAACCAAACTAAACTAAGTAAGTCTTGGCATCATGTTCGGCACAGACAATGTTGGCTGAAGGCCCTGTCCTTCTGCAGCACTGTTCCTATGTCCTATGTCAATAACAAGCGTGAATTTCATTCAGGAATCCTGGATGAATCCTCACTCGAATAAGAGTTTTGTTCACACTGCAATGCCAAAGCTGCTCATGGCAACAACATTGTCGCAAAGTGACTCTTGCACTTTCTGAAATACACTGCATTGTTTATTATCGGAAAGCATCATGAATTATGAAGAGAGGTATGAGCAGAATGTGCTAGATGTTCTCGGTTTTTGTGGTCATTAATATTTCATATCATATCTACACTAAGGGTCGAATGGATTCTTCCTATATGGACCTGACTTTCACCATTCATCAATCAAATTGAATGTTGCTTAAAATCAATGAAAGTAACAAATAGGGGCTGTTATTATGTTGTTCCCTTGACAAGCCTACACAGAATGTATACTCGGTCCAGACAGCCTCTCCCTGCACAGAAACCTGCCTGTTTTTTTTTTGTCTGGAAGATAGGGTCGATAAGAGGTCTTATTCTGTTAAGAAAAATATGTTGTATCTCTACGGTGATTGACATAAGACTGATTCTTGTGCAGTCCATCATTAAGTGGGTTCCCCACTTTTTTTGCAGTGCTGTTTGTTGTATTTTTCCTTCAACGCTCGAACACTATTGTTTTTCAAAGAACCCTTGGCATTTCTCATCAAAAAATATACTGAGAGAAATAGCCGTGTTTCTGCAAACGTTATCCGCGATACTTAATCCCATTTGCCAACATTGCCAAATTTTAGCTGCTTAACGGTTTTTTTTCGCTACTCCAATAACCAATTCAAAATCAATATAAAGATATTTGTATTGGCTGCATACGACAGGAAAAACATGCGAAGAATCAAGTATTCTAAAACTCCAAAAGGTATAATCCTGTTTGCTAGTAAATTGACCTTTTTCACTTTTTCACCCAGAGACTTGTGAATCTGTGGAATTCTCTGCCACAGAAGGCAGTGGAGGCCAATTCACTGGATGTTTTCAAGAGAGAGCTAGATATAGCTCTTAGGGCAAAAGGAATCAAGGGATAAGGGGAGAAAGCAGGAACGGGGTACTGATTTTGGATGATCAGCCATGATCAAATTGAATAGCGGTGCTGGCTCAAAGGGCCGAATGGCCTACTCCTGCACCTATTTTCTATGTTTCTATATTTCTATGAGCTCGTATTGATTCAGTTGATAGAGTATTATTTCATGCATTAATCTATTTTTCCCTCCTCTCCTGGCTCAAATAACCTTTTTTTCTCTACCTCAAGTGACCTTTTTGTATCCTTGGTATGACTATTTGAGGTACTACTTTTTAATTAGCCTGAAGAAGGATCCTGACTTGAAACATCGTCCATCCATCCCACCCCCCCACCCCTCCCCCCCCCCCCCCCCCCCCATATGCTGCCTGACCTGCTGAGTTCCTCCAGCACTTTGTGTTTTGCTCATGGTTCCAGCACCTGCAGTTTCTTGTGACTCCCTTTTTAGCACTTTGTTACCAATCTATTGATCTTTGGGCTGGGTAATAAAAGTGCTACGCTTGTAAATTTTACATTCAACTATCATGATTTTCATTGTCAACGGTTTTAAGAATGGGTTTTGGAACCATGATCTTTTCTAATATATCATGTACATCGCACTTTGTTAATATATTTGTTCACTTAATACCGTGTAATGGATACTAAGACAAAAAAACAACTGTATGACTTTTCTATTGAACATAGCCACAAAATGCTGGATAGAAGGAATGGGTGACGTTTTGGGTGGAGACCCTTCTTCAGACTGAGAGTCAGGGAGAGGGAAACGAGCGATATGGAAGGGTAGGGTGGGAGAACAAAAGATCAATGAAAATATAGAAGAGATCATTGTTAGCTAGGGGAAGCTGACAATGAGGCATACAAAGCAAAATGGAATCAGGAGGACAGTAAAAACTAGTTGGAGAACTAGGATGGGAGAGGGATGGAGATAGAGGGAAAGCAAGGGTTACTTGAAGTTAAGGAAGTCAATGTTCATACCGCTGGGGTGTAAGCTGCCCAAGCGAAATATGAGGTGCTGTTCCTCAAATTTACTTTGAGCCTCACTCTGACAATGGAGGAGACCCAGGTTAGAAAGGTCAGTGTGGGATTGAGAGGGGGAGTTAAAGCGTTTAGCAATGGGGAGATCCCAGGACATAGAGGTCAGCATGGGAATGGGAGGGGGAGTTAGGGAGAGCGGTTCTATTGAACCACTTTTGGCCTCCAGTTTTATCGAAGCTACTTTTGTTATTCTCCAACGAAGCCACTTAGGCTAAATCCACTAATCTGCACACAGGCAATTGCACTTTGTTATGTATCTTCAAGCATCTTCCCACTTCCCGTTTTATAGGAATCTAGAGATATTGCTTCAACAGTGAGCTTGTGGCGAAAAATTCCAAATTCTTTATGAAGACTTCTTTTTAAATTGATTTGCATCTGAATGGTCATTCTTGGTACGAATAAGTCAACAGTTAAGGTAAACAGTTGAATAAACTATTAATGGCGTGCCCTGCATTTTAATTATTTTATATGAATTTATTATCAAACAATTATGAGGTTAGCATTTCAATTGAATTGTAAAATGCCGCAGGGATTTAATTTCCTCTGGTAGCATTTCAATTAATCAGTTTGCATAAAATTTGCTCCTGTACTATTTGAATACAATGATCATTCCATTTAAAATAAATTTGTTTAAAAAATGGGTAATGACTATTTGGCACTAGCATACAAAAGAATTGTATATGAACATGGTCAATTAGTTCACTGTAAGAAAATATATTAAGCCCACCGTGTTTTTTATGCCTTTTTATACAAGGAGAAGGAAATATTTTTCTCGGTGCTCTTGTACGATCTTCAATGCTGTGGTTCAGAGCATCTTTGACAAAGATGATTAAAGATGCCAGTATTCAAGTTATTGGGCAGAACCCATTGTTTTGGTGGAGAATAACAGAGGAAGGAAGCCCAAAATCGCAATACCGGCAAATTAAATAATGTTTAATTGAAGTATTTATATATCAACCCGTTCAAGATGCCGGTTCAATTATTATTGGAGTGTTTAATTGAAGTTTTGGACTTTATTGTATACTTATGGTATACGTTAGTATAAGAAAATAACTGCAGATGCTGGTACAAATCGAAGGTATTTATTCACAAAATGCTGGAGTAACAGCAGGTCAGGCAGCATCTCAGGAGAGAAGGAATGGGTGACGTTTCGGATCGAGACCCTTTATCGTATACGTTAAACCCTTTACCCCGTATCTGTACACTGTGGACGGCTTGATTGTATTCATGTATTGTCTTTTCACCGACTGGAACAAAACGCCTTCCACTGTAACTCAGTGTATGTGACAATGATAAACTAAACCAAACTGACCCTGCAACAAATATCCCATCAAAGACGGGGATATTGCAGCTCCTTGAAAGATTGAGAAAAGGTTCAGTAGGATAATATCAGGAATCAAAGTTGTGATCATCATGGGAATTAAAAAAACACGCCATGATTTAAGGCAGAGAATTGAAGGGGAATTTTACTGTTATATAGAAACTGACTGATATCTGGAACTCTACCCCAGAATAGATGGTGGAATCAGATACAAGCACTACCCTTCAGGGACAGACACAAAATGCTGGAGTAACTCAGCGGGTCAGGCAGCATCTCTGGACAAAAGGGATGGGTGACGTTTCGGATTGGATCCCTTCTTCAGAGAGAAGAAAGGCCCCGACCCGAAACATCACCCATCCTTTTTCTCCAGAGATGCTGCCTGACCCACTGAGTTACTCCAGCATTTTGTGTCCATCTTTGGTATAGCCAGCATCTACAGTTCCTTTATACACTCTTAAGAGACATTTAGGCCGCACCCAAATAAGCATGGCTCCGGGATTAGTGTAGATGGATGAAAAGGGATGGCATGGATATCAAGGGCCGAATGTGCTCCATGTTTCTATGACTATGGCTCAATGATAACCAAACAATAGACAAAAGACAATAGGTGCAGGAGTAGGCCATTCGGCCCTTCGAGCCAGCACCGCCATTCAATGTGATCATGGCTGATCATTCACAATCAGTACCCCATTCCTGCTTTCTCCCCATACCCCCTGACTCCTCTATCCTTAAGAGCTCTATCTAGCTCTCTCTTGAATGCATTCAGAGAATTGGCCTCCACTGCCTACTGAGGCAGAGAATTCCACAGACTCACAACTCTCTGACTGAAAAAGTTTTTCCTCATCTCCGTTCTAAATGGCCTACCCCTTATTCTTAAACTGTGGCCCCTGGTTCTGGACTCCCCCAATATTGGAAACATGTTTCCTGCCTCTAACGTGTCCAACCCCTTAATAATCTTATATGTTTCGATAAGATCCCCTCTCATCCTTCTAAATTCCAGTGTATACAACCCTAGTCGCTCCAGTCTTTCAACATATGACAGTACCGCCATTCCGGGAATTAACCTAGTAACCTAGAAGCATATTCTCAGCTTCCTAGTGACGCCTTCAGATTTGTTTTAATCTGCACAGTGGCAAAAAAAAAACAAGATGTAAACACGGGACAAAGTTGCTAAGTATATGTTTTTGATTTTATTTGATGTTTGATATCACTATCAGAGACTGGCATCAGTCACAGGTGCCTTTTGCTGGTAAATAACCTGGATGTGAAATCTCATGTGATGAATTGAAGTGAAACTATAACAGCGATTAGCCAAGGTTGTGGGAGTATAAAGGCAGAAAGTGTAAAATGCAGTAGATTATCAAGTATGCCCAGTTAATGCAAAGGGGATTAATATAACATGACCAGAACTTTGAGTGATAACGAGTTGTAAAAAAAAAAAATACAAGCTTCCCTCATCTCGCTTCTCTTCTTTGGATTGAGATGGTATGGTGTTGATGGCTGTGACCTTCATGGTGGCTTAGGTTCCCACCTGGCACTGATTTTTGATTTAGTGCCGATCGGCTGCGCTTGTCAGAGGCTGCAAGGTGCTTTCTATGCACGACTGGAACTGCTCAAGGGCAGCCTGGGGCTGTATCTGCCTGCTGCCTGTCACTCTGATAACCTTGCCGTCTGCTCAGTGGAGAACTTGTCCTCCTTGTCAGCATGACCGACACCAAAATATGCCCTCATGTGAGGGGAAAGACTTTGCATTCTGCATTCCGATCCCATCTCAGTTGATGCACTCTGAAATGCAGTGAGAGTCTGTGGCATCTTGCGATAAACTCTCGTTCATTTAACTCCCCTTAAACATCAATTGCTTTGTTCAGGATAGGCAAATAAGCCAGTAGTAATAAAAACATATACATTTTCAACAATCTGTGTTGATGCTGTGCAATGTTCATCTACAGTAACATGAAGCCTGCGTGTCTTGTAACATCTGTAGTTCTTCTGTTCCTTATTAGCACCATATTCCTCAGTAATCCAATACATAGTGTTCCACTACAAATCTGAAACAATCTTAATAGACACGACAAACATTTTGAAACTCTTCTTTTCTAAGATATTTTTAAAATCTAAAAATAATTGACTTTGTTTAAGAATGCAAATAGCTTTGAATGCTAACCTTTAACAAAAACACAAATGAAAGTTTTTATCCCCCTCACGCTGCTATTCATTATGCCAGTCATTATTATGCCATGTGTCTAGTCTGTGAAACACTTAAAACTGGTGCTAATAGCAATGACCTTCATGGTGAATAACATTTCATAAGGTTCTATTTCTTATTAGTCCCACAGGTATAAAGCCTAACCTCACACAGACCATTCCCTCAACCTGTTCTCCACAGACTACTTAATCCTATCTCTGTGAAAACTGGACCTTAACCATGAACAACAGTCTTCATACCTGCTGCAATCAACTCACTAAATTATCTTACAACTACCATGACTTTAGACTTTAGAGAAACTGCGTGGAAACAGGCCCTTCGGCCCACCGAGTCTGTGCTGACCAGGGATCACCCTGTACTCTAGCACTATCCTACACACACGATGGACACTTTACAATTAACAGATTAAGCTACAATCTGCTTGTCTTTGGAGTGTGGGGTGCAACCGGAGCAACCGGGGGAAACCCACGTGGTCATAGGGAAAACGTACAAACTCCATACAGACAGCACCCGTAATCGGGCTCGAACCCGGGTCTCTGGTGCTGCAAGGCAGCAACTCTACCATTGTGCCACTGTGGCACCCTTATGACTGGGACTGATTTAGATCCGCCGAGGATTTTCTTGCTCTATGCAGCAGGATCTTGATCGGTTGGCCAGGTGGGCTGAGGAATGGTTGGTGGAATTTAATACAGAGAAATGTGAGTTGTTGCATTTTGGAGAGCCTAACATGGGCAGGACCTACACAATGAATGTTAGGGCTCTGGATAATGTTGCAGAAAAGAGGGATCTAGTAGTCCAGGTACATAGTTCCTTGAAGGTGGTGTCACAGGCAGATGGGGTGGTCAAAAAAGCTTTTGGCACATTGGCCTTCATCAGTCAGAGTACTGAGTACAGAAGATGGGAGGTTGTGTTGCAGTTATATAAGACATTGGTGAGGCCGCATGTAGAATATTGTGTTCAGTTCTGAACACCACGTTACAGGAAAGATGGTGTTAAGTCGGAAAATGTACACAGAAGATTTACAAGGATGTTGCCAGGACTTGAGTGCCTCAGGTATTGGGAGAGGTTGAGCAGGCTGGGACTCTATTCCCTGGAGCCCAGGAGGATGAGGAGTGATCTTATAGAAGTGTCTAAAATTATGAGAGGAATAGTTTGTGTGGACACAGAATCTCTTGCCCAGAGTTGGGGGATTTGAGAGCTAGAGGACACAGGGTTAAGGTGAATGGGGGAGGGAGGGGAGATTTAACAGGAACCTTAGCGGTAACGTTTCTACACAAAGGGTGGTGGGTGTATGGAAAGAACTATGGGGGAGGTAGTAAAGGCAGGTACTATCACAATGTTTAAGAAACATTAAGATAGGTACATAGATAGGATAAGTTTAGAGTGACATGGAACAAATTCAGGCAGGTGGGAATGGTGTAGATGGGACATGTTGGCTGGTGTGCACAAGTTGGGTCCCTTTTTCTGACTCAGCTGGTTCATTATTATTGTCATGCATGAACCTGGATGTAACAAGAGAATCATAGCTCAATACGATAAAGGAGTTCAGAAGAAGGCATAAGGAAGTTGACGAGAGAAAATTATCAATTGATTTTTGAACAGTTTGCAATGGTAGGTAGTTGGAATTCATAAACCCACCTGAAATATTCACTGGCAAATTTGTTTGTTCAGATTCTATCCTATGTATAAGTGAAATGTCACCATATGTCAATATATGTCAACTTGCAGAAAGCTGCCACAATTTCACTTTTTGCCTTTTCAATTAATCACGATTGAAAGGCAAGAACAAAGTAAGACATAGATTCTACTCTACTTCAGCAGCTTACTGGCTCAGTTTCCAGTGCATTTGGAAAGGAAAAAAAAACTAGTTTGATATTAATAACAAACTGAACATAATGCAGAACAGGTGTTGCTCCAGCACTGCTGGTAAAATAAGTAAGTCCCACCCACTCTCATAGCAGCAGAGACCTAATTAGTGACATTAAATGCGGCTGCTAGATTAATAGGTGTACTGAAGGGCACAATGCTTTTAGCTGTATGTTAATGAAAAACAAGATATTATTGATACACGTTGCTACAGCAATGGGAATATGGACACTAAATTTAGCTGCACCACTAAATTGCTAAATTCTTATTGTGTGACCACTCCGGCTAGGTCCTGAGTCAAAGTTAAGCTATCAGGAATGGGGAATTGGAAGAGTAGATGTCATCTGATTGCTGTGGTCTGCCTCTATCGGAATTTATGTTAAAATGAGTAAGTAAATACACGAAACTTGGAATGCGTGCAAAAAACATGGTTTCAGGTTACAGAAAATCACTATGCAGATTGTTTTCTAGGAATACAACTCATTCCACCCCTCTATAACATGGGGGTTGCTGATAATCATTTAGCCGTATCCCCTTCAATTTAATATCTGCTGATCAGAATGCAGTCCATTCCACTCCAGGCAGATCTAAACATGTGAAGTTCCAGAGAGGTTTGAGGATGAGTACCTTATCAATCAATTAGAACTGAGATGAGGAAAAACTTTTTCAGTCAAAGAGTTGTAAATCTGTGGAATTCTCTGCCTCAGAAGGCAGTGGAGGCCAATTCTCTGAATGCATTCAAGAGAGAGCTAGATAGAGCTCTTAAGGATAGCGGAGTCAGGGGGTATGGGGAGAAGGCAGGAATGGGGTACTGATTTAGAATGATCAGCCATGATCACATTGAATGGCGGTGCTGGCTCGAAGGGCCGAATGGCCTCCTCCTGCACCTATTGTCTATTGTCTATAATAGGGCACATTGCGGCCTTCTGAATTCATAATTTTCCGAACACCACTTTCATACAATTGGTACTGGTAACTGTTCTGCTGTTATCATTGATGGCTTTGCCAGACACATCTTTGTTCCGTCCATCGTCCCACAACACAACCCTTTATGTGAGGTTGGTAAAAAGAATGGGCAAAGCAAGGAGATGTAAAAAAAATGACAAGGTACACTTGGATAGATTTTGGATAGATTTCGATAGAGGTGGGTTTTGGATGGATTTCGAAAGTGAACAATTATCAGCTACTATCAATAGTTATGATCAAAATGCTTTAAAGCTTCAAGAAATGGGTGACACTAAGTGAACAACCGTCAAGGTTTCTCCCCTCAAACCGTCCCACCTTCACTCAGCCCCCAAACTGCACACACATTCCCTGTATGAATATCTATTTTGAAGGAGTGAAACGCATCTTTAATCTCATTATCCCTGACTGTGGTTTCGAGCGATTGATGTAGGTAGATGATGATGCTAATCACTCTTACCCAGTTACAGAGCAGCATCACTGTCAGGTCCATGAGCGCACCCTTGGTGAGTTGTGACTCAGAAGCACATTGCATTCACTCCTTCAGCACCATATCTCAGACCACAAATGACGAGTCGCACCCTGGCCACTCCCTCTTCTCCCGTTTCCCATCGGGCAAAAGGGACAGAAGTACGTCAACGCACACCTCCAGATTCAGGGACAGTTTCTTCCCGGCTGTTATCAGGCAACTGAACCATCCTTTCAACAACTAGAGAGCGGTCCTGAGCTACTATCTACCTCATTGGAGACCCTCCGACTATCTTTGATCGGACTTTACTGGACTTTATCTTGCACTAAACGTCATTAACGTCATTCCCTTTATTATGTATCCGTAGACTGTGGATGGCTTGATTGTAATAATTTCTTTCCACTGACAGGTTAGCACGCCACAAAAGCTTTTCACTGTTCCTCGGGACATGTGACAATAAATTAAACTCAAACTCAAGCAAATTACCCTGATTCTTGTTTTCTTATCAAAGCTGAGTTGCAGAAATAAATTTGCTTGGTGATATGAGTGGGGGTTTTTTAGATTTAGATTTTAGATTTAGAGATACAGCGCGGAAACAGGCCCTTCGGCCCACCGAGTCCGCGCCGCCCAGCGATCCCCGCACATTAACACTATCCTACACACACTAGGGACAATTTTTACATTTACCCAGTCAATTAACCTACAAACCTGTACGTCTTTGGAGTGGTGATCTACTTATCCATCCAAAAGCTCAACTGTACAGAAAGTGAAGGAGATTTCTCAGCGTAGTGGATGAGTCCTTCTGTGTTTGAATAAAGAACAGGGTTTTGTTAGGTTGAGGTTTATTGCTGTCACGTGTACTGAGCTGTGGTGAAAGGCTTTGTTTTGCATGCTACCCAGAGATTAGATGAAAGAAATAGTTAAACCACCAAGCACGTTCCTTCTCTAGATTAATCCCACCTTCCCACATTCCTACACGCTTTTCCTACCCAATCACTCCAAATTGCCCTTATAACACATTTATGCTGTTTGCTTCCCTACCAATGACCGAGTGACTATGGCCGAGTGAACAGCTTCTGCTTTTCCCAAAGTTTTCAGGCTCTGTTATCATATTTCTGAACTGTCCTCCCATGAGGCCCAAAGGTGGCGCGGCACGGTGCCTCAGCGGTAGAGCTGCTGCCTTACAGCGCCAGAGACCCGGGTTCAATCCTGACTACGGCTGCTGTCTGTATGGAGTTTGTACGTTCTCCCTGTGACCGTTTGGGTTTTCTCCGGGTGTTCCGGTTTCCTCCCACACTCCAAATACCTACAGGTTTGTTGGTTAATTGGCATTGGTAAAGATTGTAAATTTTCCCTAGTGCGTAGGATCGTGTTAGCGTACGGTGATTGCTGGTCGGTGTGGACCGGGTGGGCCGAATGGCCTATTTCCATGCTGTATCTCTAAACTAAACTAAAAATAAGCTAGGGTACTGTCCAATTCACCTCTATCCCATTGTGGACTTTGGACTCTGAAACCAATCGGCTACAATGCTGAGAACTATATTCCACACTCTGTATCTCCCACTTTGTTCTATCTATTGTACTTGAGTTTGACTTGATTGTATTTATGTATAGTATAATTGATCTGTTTAAATAGCATGCAAGACAAAACTATCCACAGTACATGGTACACGTGACAATAATAAACCTAAACGTACATGTGCTCTTAGCTGCCCTGCATCACCCCGGCAGGGATTCACAAACAGATTTCCACTTAGCACCATACTGCTAAAAGCCTTAATATTAATCTTAAAATGTAATTAAAATGTAAGAATTCTAATTAATAATGGCAAAGGATTTTTTTGATAACTAGATGCCAAGGAAGGAGGCTGACATTCTTCTCAGTACGCTGCTAATTAAGCTTTGTGCAGTTTCTTCTTAAATGAGGCTGTGGGTTTGATGCATAATTGAACAAGAATGGTAGACTGTTGCAAGATGTGAACAAAATTCAGCACGTGAAGTGTTAAAAGTACCATTTGAACTTTAATGAATGGAATTTGCATAATTTGTTCAATTTGTCAACTCCCTTGCTTTGTGACCCACTAAAATTTAGTTCAAAGTGTTTTATGAAAAATAATGGCTAAAAACTGAATGTCTTAATTTAAATTTAATGCAATTAAAAACAGTCCTAAATTATGACAGATGAACACCTCACACTGATGTCAGTCAGTTTCATCAGAAATATATTGATGTTAATTTCGATTAATGCTCCACTGATAACTGTCAGCTTGCACAAATTAATAAAAAAAATTGTGAAATACGTTACATTGCGAACAAGTGGAGTAATGTGTTCCAGAGTACACTGCAAAAAGCTTTTATTTTTATTTACCGCAACATATAGTTTATACACCTTGCCATCATGTAGAGGGCATTGTATGAATTAGGATTAAATCAAGTCAAAAGGGCAGCACAGTGGCACAGCGGTAGAGTTGCCGCCTTACAGCGCTTGCTGTAAGCCAGCAACTCGACCGCTGCGCCACTGTGTGTAGATCCCGATTACGGGTGCTGTCTGTACGGAGTTTGTACGTTCTCCCCGTGAACCGCGTGGGTTTTCTCCGAGTTCTTCGGTTTCCTCCCACACTCCAAAGTGGTACAGGTTTGTAGGTTAATTGGCATGATGTAGGTGTAACTTGTCCCTAGTTTGTGTAGGATAGTGTTAATATGCGGGGATCGCTGGTCGGCGCGGACTCGGTGGGTCGAAGGGCCTGTTTCCGCACTGTATTTCTAAAACTAAAAAAAACGAAAACTCTTTCACACTGATTATTGTGGTGTTTCATGTATTTCATACAATCAAGCCTGTGTTCAAATAAAATTGTGGTAGCTGGTTTTTGTAATTACTTCGTAAAGCAGGTGACATTTAGTCCAGAGATGCTGCCTGACACGCTGAGTTACTCCAGCATTTTGTGTCTTTTTTGTGAACTTCATCTGCAGTTCCTGGTTCCTACATATCTCTGATATTTATACCTATCTGACAATTTATATCTCCCTGATAAATATAAATAGATATAAATATATAAATCAACTATTAATAAATATATAATGAGTCGGATAGGATTTGAGGGCCTGAAGTGTGGGGAGAGGTTGAGCAGGCTAGGGCTTTATTCCTTAGAGTGCAGGAGGATGAGGAGTGATCTTATTGAGATGTACATATGTTCCCGATGTTGGGGGAGTCCAGAACCAGGGGCCACAGTTTAAGAATAAGGGGTAGGCCATTTAGAACGGAGATGAGGAAAAGCTTTTTCACACAGAGAGGTGTAAGTTAAAATCCAGTAAAGTCCAATCAAAGATCGTCCAGGGGTCTCCAAAGAGATAGACAGTAGCTTAAGACTGCTCTCTAGTTGTTGGTAGGATGATTCAGTAGAAATGTTGGGAACAAATATCTCACCTGCAGTGATTTGGATGTTGAACTCGTGAACTGAAAGGGTGACAGAGATAGTGATCTCACCACATTTAAAAACTTATGCTGGAGAGCCCTTGAATGATGCACTAAGAGCTTGAATAAGCTAAAATAATGGATTTTTAGCAGGTCCAGATACAATGGGCTGAAGAGCCTCGTTCCAGGGTGTTTACTTTAATAACATCTTGACTCAATACGTCCCGCTCAGTCTTTTAGATATTTTCACATTTCATGACATTTCTGAAGCATGGCATTAATGGCAGAAATTACTAAAATAAGGGGCATTCATTTCAATTTGTTGTCCTCTCTGGCAGGACTTGATCTTAAAAAGCGATAATCAATACACCTATTAAAACTTACCAACTGGAAAAGATATGATGAACTGCAACATTGTTTTGCGTTTCCTTTGCTCTTTTTAGACTTTAGACTTTAGAGACACAGCGCGCAAACAGGCCCTTCGGCCCATCGAGCCCACGCTGACCAGCGATCACCCAGCACACTGACACTATCCTCCACACTAGGGACAATTTACAATTTTACCGAAGCCAATTAATCTACAAACCTGTTCGTCTTCGGAGTGTGGGAGGAAACCGGAGCACCCGGAGAAAACCCAAGTGGTCACGAGGAGAACATAAAACCTACGTACAGGCAGTACCCGGAGTCAGGAATGAACCCGGATGTCTGGCACCGTGAGGCAGCAACTCTACCACTGCGTCACCGTGCCACCCACTCGATTTTCCGATATTTGTTTCCCTACATGCTTTAGGTTTAGGTTTAGGTTTATTAATAAGGGGAAGGCCATTTAGAACAGAGATGAGGAAAACCTTTTCAGTCAGAGAGTTGTAAATCTGTGGAATTCACTGCCTCAGAAGGTAGTGGAGGCCAATTCTCTGAATTCATTCAAGAGAGAGCTAGATAGAGCTCTTAAGGATAGCGGAGTCAGGGGGTATGGGGAGAAGGCAGGAACGGGGTACTGATTGAGAATGATCAGCCATGATCACATTGAATGGTGGTGCTGGCTCGTAGGGCTGAATGGCCTACTCCTGCACCTATTGGCTATTGTCTATTGTTGTCACGTGAACCAGAGGCACAATGAAAAGCTTTGCTTTGCATGCTAACCAATCAGCTGAGATAATGCTATGCAATACAATCAAGCTAAACTCAAGTACCATAGGTAGAGCAAAGGGGAAGATACAGAGTGCAGGATGTAGCTCTCAACATTGTAGCGCAAATGTTCCATAGACAAAGTTCAATGTCCACAATGGGGTAGAAGTGAATTGAACAGTGCTCTGGCTTATGGAAGGACTGATAACAAGCCAAATAACAGAGGGGAAGACACCATTATCGGGTCACACTGTCAAATCTGCATCGTAAGTGAGTTACGTTACCAACGGAAATAACAAAAGGCATTTGAATAAGTACATGGACAGGAAAGGTTTAGAGGGAGATGGACAAAATGTGGGCAAATGGGACCAATGCAGATGGGACATGTTGGCCGGTGTGGACAAGTTGGGCTGAAGGGCCTGTTTCCATGCTCTGTGACTCTATAACTCTATGAAAGATAGTCATTAACCCAGCATGCCTTGGTATTCTTGTCATTAAAATCGTGAATATTAATTCGTAATTTTATTATGAATAAATTTGAGCATACATTTGTGATTAATAACACCTCCATCCTGGTTCTCTGATGATGCCACTGCTCCTAGATCCTTTAACAAGTATTTCAAACAATTATTAAAAATAACAAATATAATTAGGGATGATATAAAGCATTATTTTGCATTATTTTCTTTTTAACCGGCCTTTTTAACTGGCAGGCATTAACATTTCTTGCAGTACCTGATGTCTACTCTTGGAGATCTTGCAAATATGTCACTAAACATAAACCTAGAAATTAGAACATCTAGCGGGTTTTTTTCTGGAGGTCACTCAAAGTGGAGAAGTATTGACTGGTTGCATCGTGGCCTGGTACAGTAACTCGGACACCCAGGGACGAAGGAGGTTACAGGAGAATGGCAGACATAGAAATATAGAACATAGAAAATAGGTGCAGGAGTAGGCCATTCGGCCCTTCGAGCCTGCACCACCATTCAATATGATCATGGCTGATCATTCAACTCAGTATCCCGTACCTGCCTTCTCTCCATACCCCCTGATCCCTTTAGCCACAAGGGTCACATCTAACTCCCTCTTAAATATAGCCAATGAACTGGCCACAACTACCTTCTGCGGCAGAGAATTCCACAGATCCACCCTCAGTGTGTGAAAAAAACCTTTCTCATCTCGGTCCTAAAAGACTTCCCCCTTATCCTTAAACCGTGACCCCTTGTTCTGGACTTCCCCAACATCGGGAACAATCTTCCTGCATCTAGCCTGTCCAATCCCTTAAGAATTTTGTAAGTTTCTATAAGATCCCCCTTCAATCTTCTAAATTCCAGACACTGCCTGGTCCATCACATGTACTAACCTGAGTAGAAAGGTGCTGCAAATGCTGGTTTATACCAAAGATAGACACAAAGTGCTGAAGTGTCTCAGCGGGTTAGGCAGCATCCCCGGAGAAAAAGGGTGGGTGACGCTTTGGGCGGGAATCCTTCCCCAGACTGACCTCTGCGCCATCAAAGGGATCTATCAGAGGTGCTGCCTGAGAAAGGCAACCAATATCATCAAGGACCCACCCCACCCTGGCCACCCCCTCATTTCACTCCTATCATCGGGAAGAAAGTACAGAACTCTGAAAACCATAACCACCACTTTCGAGAGTAGCTTCTTCCCAGCAACCTTCAGGCTCTTGAACACTGCACAAACTAACCAATTAACAATGGACTGTCATTGATAGACACAAAATGCTGGTGTAACTCAGCAGGTTAAGCAGCATCTCGGAAGAAAAGGAATAGGTGATGTTTCGGGTCGGAATCCTTGCTTATACTCTTCGATATAAACCAGCATCTGCAGTTCCATCATGCACAATGGACTGTGTTTGGTTGCACAAAGGATTATGGCCTATTTTTTGCATGAGTATTGGGGTTATTAATTTATTAAATTCTTGGTCATTTTAAGTTATCTATGTGGATTGTGTTTAGGGTTGCCAACTATCTCACTCTCAATTAAGGGACAAGGTGACGTCACCACCCCATGCCCCACGTGACCTCACCCAGCCAGCGGCCACGTGCTCCCGCTCCACCAATGGCGGCCGCTCGGGCCGGAAGGCGGGTTGCCAAGCAACCTCCGTCTGGCGCCGCCCGGGCCAACAGCACTGCCCAGGCCTAATACAGGACATGGGCGGTCCCGTACGGGACAAACCAATTTAGCCCAAAATATGGGATGTCCCGGTTAATACAGGACAGTTGGCAACCCCAATTGTGTTACAGGCCTGTTTGGCTGCCGCAAGTGAGAATTTAATTCATAAATCCATAAATTCTAGGAGCAGAAATAGCCTATTCGGCCCATCATGTCTACTCCGCCATTTAATCGTGGCTAATCTATCTCTCCCTCTCAATCCCGTTCTCCTGCCTTCTCCCCATAACCCCTGATGCCCCTACTAATCAAGTCTACCACTTGTTGCATTGTCAGTACATATGATGATTAAACACTCTTGACTCTTGTAAGATACTAGACCAAGTATATTTGGGCCCAAACCTCTCCTGCATTGGTGCAGCACCCTCTCCTCCTCCCCTCCCTTCACTCCCCCCCTCCTCCCTTCCCTCCCTCCCCTCCTTCCCCCCCCCCCTCATCGGGAACATACAGACGCTTTGTGGATAGGGTGGAAAGCACAAACCATCGCCCAGACCACCAACTCGCTTGTCCTGTCAGGCACCGCCAGGCTCACCTGTGGCAACTCTTCATGACTGAAGTGGAAGCAAGTCATCCGAGATGTCAAAGGACTTTCAAGGAAGAAGAGAGAACCAATAGGCCGAGATAAGGATGTTTAGCCCATTGTCAAAAATATATATACAATTTACAAGGATCAATTTTGTAAAACATTATCACATCAAATAAATCCTACCATTGAATCAAAGAAGTCATCAGTAACTAGTTTGTTTGGATCTTAGAACATGAGCTGAATAGTCCATTAACTGCACTTGCACAGACTGCAACCTCAGGGATCAAACCATCCAGCACCACTAACAGTTTTCAAGGTTCAGAAAATGAAAATGCCTTCCTAACTGGGGAGTGGTATGGTGGCGCAGCGGTAGAGTTACTGTCTTAAGGGCCTGTCCCACTTAGGCGATTTTTTTAAGCGACTGCCGGCGACTGTCAAAGTCGTAGCAGATCGCCGAAATTTTCTTTTACCCGACGACAATGACCACGACAATGCTGAGTCAGGTCGAGATTACACCATCTTCGGAAACATCGCAAAATTCCCACACTGTCAATGCTTCTCCGGCGTCCCAATTTTCGCTGAAATCACTGACAAGTCAGTAAGTACTTGAGAGTTTTGAAATATAACATCTTGCCCGGGTTACTTGAAAACCAAGCTTCACGGGAACAAGGCATAAACTGGATTTACTTCCAGTTTACTAATGGCAGTATTAAGAAAGTTAATTTTAAAAGTGGTTAAATGGATTTTTGTGAAAAGTGTGTGGGCATTCTACGAAAATGTACGGGAGATACATATCTGGTTTCTGGGTTGCATATCTGGGTTGGGAGCCTACTTTAAATGTTGATCGCTGATGGCCATAAACATCGCAAAAATTCCCACGCTTACCTGACCGTCAAACTGTTGCCTCCAATCTTCCTGTCAAATGTCCTGACGGTAAATAAATTGGTTAAACACAAGTATTTTATGGTATCTTGAAATGTCTTTACTTATTTTAATATTATGTGCTTCTAAATGCATCTAAGAGAACCTAGCAAACCTGGGGACAGCATGCGACAGCGCCCGCAATAAGCAACGATACCTGGCGACAAGCCAGCTGTCGCCGAGAGATTTCACTCCGGTTGAGTTCTCAGCGACGCGCTGAGATCAACTACGATTCTTGGAAGACTCCTCACGATCATGCCCGCGACACCCGGCGAACTGTCGGCGACAGCCTAGTCGCCGGCAGTCGCCTTAAAATCGCCTAAGTGTGACAGGCCCTTTACAGCGCCATAGACCCAGGTTCAATCCTGACCACAGGCGCTGTCTGTACGGAGTTTGCACATTCTCCCTGTGACCGCGTGGGTTTTCTCCGGGTGCTCTGGTTTCCTCCCACATTCCAAAGACGTTCAGGTTTGTAGGTTAATTGGCATCGGTAAAAAATGTTAATTGTCTCTCGTGTGCAAGATAGACAATAGACAATAGACAATAGACAATAGGTGCAGGAGGAGGCCATTCGGCCCTTTGAGCCAGCACCGCCATTCAATGTGATCATGGCAGTGTATGAGGGGGATCGCCGGTCGGCACTGACTCGACGGGCCGAAGGGCCCATCTCCGCGCTGCATCTCTAAACTAAACTAGACTAAAGTCTTTGCTTTTTATTTGCTGTACTTTGATATTTCTCACATAAATTGCAATTGTTCCTGTCCCTGGGAACAAACACCATTACCTAAGCCCTATGGCAACCAAAGTGAATGCTTTAGAGCGAAACATGCAAGGATGTATGTTCCTGTAATTACTGCCTAATTATTTCAGTGCTTTCTTAGTCAGGGATAAAACTATATTTACTGCAGTCTCCAATACGGCTGCTTTGTTTACAGGTCGAGGTTGCAGTCTGTGCTAGTGCAGTTAATGGACTATTCAGCTCATGTTCTAAGATCCAAACAGAATAGTTATTTATGCTATATTAAAAGGGTAGAATTTTTAAAAATTATTAATTGGCAACAAATGCAAAGTAACCCAAAGATCTATCTGTCAGCCGAGAGGCACAGCACCATTTGGCTACACCGCTGAGAAACAGCGTAATAATAATAATAATGATCACCATGATCGCATTGAATGGTAGTGCTGGCTCGAAGGGCCGAATGGCCTACTCCCGCACCTATTGTCTATTGTCTATTGTCTAATATATTCCTTTTTTTGTCCCACACTGGGGGAATTTGCAGTGTTACAACAGCAAAATAGATAGCAAAGTGGATAGCAAGCAAGAGACATTCATTATAAATAAAAATAAAGATAAGGATAATTGTCATCATTTACTGTGTTTTTTTTTACTGTTACTGTTAACTGGTCTGTTGACTGGTCTCCTGGGAGTAGCGCTGGTTGTGCAGACTCACAGCAGCGGGAAGTTAGTGCAATAGTGGTGACCAGCACCACAGAGTGTTTAAGAAGGAACTGCAGATGCTGGTTTAAGCCAAAGATAGACACAAAAAGCAAGAGTAACTCAGCGGGACAGGCAGCAACTCTGGAGAGAAGGAATGGGTAAGGTTTCGGGTCGAGACCCTTCTTCAGGCTGGTTAGAGATAAGGGAAATGAGAGATATAGACGGTGATTGTTCACAAAATGCTGGAGTAACTCAGCAGGTCAGGCAGCATCTCAGGAGAGAAGGAATGGGCGACGTTTCGGGCCGAGACCCTGGAGATATAAAGAACAATGAATGAAAGATATGCAAAAACAATGATAAAGGAAACAGGCCATTGTAAGCTGTTTGAAGGGTGAAAATGAGTAGCTAGTGCGACTTGGGTGGAGGAGGGATACAGAGAGGGAATGCCGGGGCTCTCTGAAGCAAGAATATCCCTCCTCAAATTTGGAGACCAAAACTGCACACAATACTCCAGGTGCGGTCTCACTAGGGCCCTGTACAACTGCAGAAGGACCTCTTTGCTCCTATACTCAACTCCCCTTGTTATAAAGGCCAACATTCCATTGGCTTTCTTCACTGCCTGCTGTACCTGCATGCTTCCTTTCAGTGACTGATGCACTAGGCCACCCAGATCTCGTTGTGCGTCCCCTTTTCCTAACTTGACAAAATTGTTTTTTGTTCCTGCCTCAAATACCTCCTCTGGTAGCACGTTCCATATCCCCACCATGAGTGAAAATGTTGCACGTCAGGTTTCTATTATATCTTTTGCCTCTCGCCAGACAAAATGGCGGCACTGCCCTAGCAGCTGCCGCTCACCTGCGGTCCATTTGTCTTTGTGTTTTTGTTGTTTTTTTTGTCTTAATTGTAGTTGTGATGTGGTGTTTTTGTGTTTGTGTACTGTGTGTGTATGTGGGGGGGAGGGGGAAACTAACACTGTAAATATGTGTCCCTTCAGAACGGAGACCCGACCTTTGTTTTCTGGGCCGTGTCTCCGTTCCTGCTGCGGCCTACCATCGGCCCAACTCCTGGAGCTGTCGGCCTCCAGGGCTCTGGTTCGCAGAGCCCGCGGATCGGACTTACCACCACCGGAGCCGGCCGTCTTCGGAGGCTGCGGGAGCGGCTGCGACTCGCCTTAGGCTCGGGCCACGTGGATGCCGACATCGGGAGCTCCGGCAGCGGCAGCGTGTTCGCCCGCCCCGGATCGCGGGGCTTGGGGCGCGGACATTTCACCGTCCGGCGCGGCCTAGGATGGCCGCGGAATATTTCTCTGCTGGGCGGGGGCTTCAATGTCGGGAGCCACGACCGCCCCGACGTGCAACAACAGCGGCAGCGACAGCGACAGCGTGTTCGCCCGCCCCGGATCGGACTTATCATCGGCGGAGCCGGCCGTCTTCGGAGGCTGCGGGAGTGGCTGCGACGCGACGCGCCTTGGGCTCGGCCCGCTGTGGACCATCCGGTGCGGCCTGCAACCACAACAACCTGACTGCGGGCGAGGCACAGCGGGAGAAGGGAAAGACATTGTGGCCTTCCATCACAGTGAGGAGAGAGAGGACTGGAGGAGACTCACTGTGATGGATGTTTCTTTGATGGATGTTTCTTTTTTTGTGTGTTTTTGGGGTTGGGTGGTTTGAGTGCCTGTTTGATGCTTTTATTGTTGGACTGTGTTTTTGGGGGTTTTTGGGGTGTGATTTGAATGCCTATTTAATGCTTTTATTGTTGGACTGTGTTTTGGGGGGTTTTTGGGGTTGGGTAATTTTGGGTGCCTGTTTAGTGCTTTTATTGTTGGACTGTGGGTGATTGAATTAACATTTTGTTCAAGATGGCCGCGCCGTTGTGTTTGGCTGCCTGCCACTGTATGTTTCTTTTTTTTTTCCTAGTCAGATGTGCAGCACTTTGGTCAACGTGGGTTGTTTTTAAATGTGCTATACAAATAAATTGACTTGACTTGACTTAAACCTATGTCCTCTGGTTCCTAATTCCCGTACCATGTCTAAATGACTCTGTGCATTCATTTTTTATCAATTCCCCTCATGATTTTATACACCTCTGTTAAGATCACTCCTTAGCTTCCTGCGCTCCAAGGAATAAAATCCTGGCTTGCTAAATTTCACCCTAAAGCTTAGGCCCATGAGTCCTGGCAACACCCTCGTAAATATTCTCTGCCCTCTTTCGAGCTTAACGACATCCTTCCTGTTGCAGGGTTAAAGAGCGAAGTACATTCTGATGTCTTGGACAATGCTTTTCCATCAGCTAATACCACAAGTGTAGAGGTGTATAGCGTGGAAACAGGCCCTTTGCCCCAACTTGCCCACATTGACCAACATGTCTCATCTACACTAGTCCCACCTGCCTGTGTTTGGCCCATGTCCCTCTACACCTGTCCTATCCATGTACCTGTCCAAATGTTTCTTAAATGTTGCGATGGTACCTGCCTCAACTACCTCCTCCGGCAGCTCGTCCCATACACCCACCCATCTTTGGTGTGAAAATGTTATCCCCCATGTTCCTATTAAATCTTTCCCTCTCACCTTAAATCTGTGCCCTCTGCTTCTCGATCCACCTACTCTGGACAAGAGACTGTGCATCTTTCCGATCTATTCCTCTCATGATCTTATACACCTCTATAAGATCACCCCTCATCCTCCTGAACTCCAAGGAATAGGGACCCAGCCTCCTCAACCTCTCCCCATGTCTAGAGTCAATAGACAATAGACAATAGATAATAGGTGCAGGAGTAGGCCATCCGGCCCTTCGAGCCAGCACCGCCATTCAATGTGAGCATGGCTGATCATTCTCAATCAGTACCCCGTTCCTGCCTTCTCCCCATACCCCCTGACTCCGCTATCCTTAAGACCTCTATCCAGCTCTCTCTTGAATGCATTCAGAGAATTGGCCTCCACTGCCTTCTGAGGCAGAGAATTCCACAGATTCACAACTCTCTGACTGAAAAAGTTTTTCCTCATCTCCACTCTAAATGGCCTACACCTTATTCTTAAACTGTGGCCCCTGGTTCAGGACTCCCCCAACATTGGGAACATGTTTCCTGCCTCTAACGTGACCAACCCCTTAATAATCTTATACGTTTCGCAAAGAATCCTAGCATTATACTGAGAGTGTTTAGTTTAGTTCAGAGGTACGGCTTGGAAACAGGCCACTCAGCCCATCCAGTTCACGCATTCCATGTTAATCCGCTTTCGCATCCATCCAGTACTGGAAAGGGTCCTTCGGCCCACAATGTCGGTGCCGAACATAACGCCAAGACCGACTCTTATGTAGCCACTCAAAATCCATATCCCTCCATTCCCTGCATGTCCATGTGCCTATCCAACTATCTCTTAAATGCCAGGAGACCCGGGTTCAATCTGTACGGTGTCTGTACGGTGTTTGTACGTCCTCCCTGTGACCCGCGCGGGTTTTCTCCGAGATCTCCGGTTTCCTCCCGCACTCCAAAGACGTACAGGTTTGTAGGTAAATTGGCCTGGTAAATGTAAAAATTGTCCCTAGTGGGTGTAGGATAATGTTAAAGTGCGGGGATCGCTGGTCGGCGCAGACTCGGTGGGCCGAAGGGCCTGTTTCCGCGCTGAATTTCTAATCTAAATCAAACTCAACTAAATGAGGCATTGCCAGACTCTTAAACAACCAGAAAATGATATTGAAAATAAAACAGCGGGTAGAAATTAAAGATCTTTCTCAAAACTATGAGGCATTTCTCATGTGTTACGCAGCTACTGAAGGCAATTGCCCTCTGTGTTAATGTTATCGCAGGCAGCTACATCTTCAGAATCAGTGAGGCAATGATTTCATTACCTCATTTGTATTTTTGATTTAGACAAGGCAAAAGGCATAACATGGTTTCATTTTTCCTGTTACCAAAAATGGAATGTAAATGCAGTAATATAATTTCCTAGGAACGATCATTTCTCCGTTTCCCTGTGCTATTGAAGGCTGCACTCAATATCACAGCTACCTGTAATCTTATTTTAGTTTAACTTGGAGATACAGCGTGGGAACAGGCCCTTCGGCCCACCGAGTCTGCGCCGAGCAGCAATTCCTGTACATTAATGTTACCCTACACACACCTCTCCCTTCTAACCCCATTCCCCTGCCTTCTCCCCATAACCTCTGACACCCGTTCTAATCAAGAACTTGTCTATCTCTGCCTTAAATATATCCACTGACTTGGCCCCATAGCCTTCTGTGGCAATGAATTCCACAGATTCACCACCCTCTGACTAAAGAAATGTCTCCCCGTCTCCTTTCTGGAAGAACGGCCTTTATTTCTGAAGCTATGACATCTCGTCCTAGACTCTCCCACTAGTGGAAACATCCTCTCCACACCCACTCTATCCAAGCCTTTCACTGTTCTGTACGTTTCAATGAGGTCCCCCCTCATTCTTCTAAACTCCAGTGAGATCAGGCCCTGTGCCATTAAACGCTCATCTTACGTTAACCCACTCATTCCTGGATCCAAATCTCTAAAGACGTACAGGTTTGTAGGTTCATTGGCTTGGTATAATTGTAAATTGTCCCTCGTGTGTCTAGGGTAGTGTAAGTGTGTGGGGATCGCTGGTCGGTGCGGACTCGGTGGGCCGAAGGGCCTGTTTCAGCGCTGTTTCTCTAAACTAAACTAAGTTAAAACCTAGAGTGTGACTCAGAGTTAACTGATCAATGTGCCGACTGAAGATTATTTCTATTTCCATTGCAGGCTGTTACTGGGTCCCAAGATTAATTGTTCTGATGATTTTGAGAGGGATTGTTAACTGAACCCACCTGGCTTAAAGTGAAAGAAGTTGCAACCTGGAATTGGCCATTTAAATCACCCAGCACTGGAGATGACCGCTGGTGAGGTTTAAATTGCATGACTGAGCAGTCATCAAAGGCACAGATTAAAAGATGTTGAAATTCTACTTATCATGTCCATGTCAGATTCTGTGGAAAATCCATGGCAAAGATCCCAGGGGAAATTTCAGGCATGTTAAGAACTACAGCCGAAGTTGAGAAGGTACGGCAGAGAAATTTGGCCCCCTTCCATGTCACTCTTCTGATATTTCATCACCTCTGCACCCACCCCATCTCATTCCAGTCAACAGCAGCGTTAAAATAGGGCATATGTATAGGATGTCATGAAGGTCGTGCGCTCTGTCCCTTGCTCCGATACCTGTACACACGTGCACTGTGCGGCCAAGCGCGACGCCAGCTCGATTTTTAAGTTTTTCGATGATGCCACCAGAGTCGGCCCTATTCAATGGGTCAATGGTGCTTTATTTCAATGGTGCTTCATTTGTCAAATATGGGGCGGCACGGTGGTGCAGCAGTCGAGCGCCAGGGACCCGGGTTTGACCCTGACTACGGGTGCTGTCTATACGGGAGTTTGTACGTTCTCCCCGTGACCTGCGTGGGTTTTCTCCGAGATATTCGGTCTCCTCCCCTTCTCCCGCACTCCATAGAGGTCAGTAGGTTAATTGGCTTGGTCTAAATGTAAATTGTCCCTCGTGTGTGTAGGATAGTGCTAGTGTGATCGCTGACCGGCGTGGGCTCGGTGGGTCGAAGGGCCTATTTTCGCGCCATATTTCTAAACTAAACTGAACAGCACAGTGAAATTCTCTTTGCATATATTACACATGCAGGCACCGCCATTTTTGGTGCCATTATCCAAAGTCCAGTTGGCCGGCTAGCTCAATGTACTGGAGCAGTTCCCGTGAACCAACGTCCCTCTACTCTCCTCTCCTCTCCTCGCCCGGCCATCTTTGTTTTCCTGGGGGCGCCTCCTGCAGCTGACCTTGAAGGCGCTGGAGGCGTTCCCCGGTTCACCATCCCACTGGCCCTTGCTCCTCACGTCCGACATCTCCAGCTCCCTCCTGGTCCCACCGACCGACGAGTCTTTGGGGCTCATCATTAACATCAATGATGAGATGAAGTGAAATTCCTCTGGAGTTAAATGATTTCTTGTATCTTCAGAAGAGATCTTTTCCAGATCCACTCCCATGGGAATAACCGCTTTAAAAACGCCAACTCGCAGATCTTAAAAAAGGGCTTCTCCAGCACTCTGCCTGAGGTCCTTCTTGGGCATATTTTGAAAGAGTGGATGGGAAAGCATAGTTTGACTATAAACAGCTCAGTTGCCCTTTTTGCATCCGCCAACTATTCCATTAATCCCTTGTTTGGAGATGTGCACCTTGCATGGCCCGGTGGCCCAGTGGTAGAGTTGCTGCCTTACAGCGCCAGGGACCCGGGTTCAATCCTGACCTTGGCTGCTTGTATGTGCGGGGTTTGTACATTCAACCTGTGACCTGCGTGGGTTTTCTCCAGGAGCTCTGGTTTCCTCCCACACTCCGAAGACGTACAGTATTTGTAGGTTAACTGGCTTGGTATTATTGTAAATTGTCCCTGGTGTGTGTGTGTAAGATAGCGTTAGTGTGCGGGGATCGCGTTAGTGTGCGGGGATTGCTGGTCGGCGTGGACTCAGTGGGCCGAATGGCAAAATCTGTACAGACAGCACCCGTAGTCGGGATCGAATTCGTCTCTCTGGCGCTGTAAGGCAGCAGCTCTACCGTGTCACATACTCCAAGTGTACTCTCACGAATAGTTAATCTGCTTCAATTGGTAGCTCAGACAAAAAGGAACTGCACAAAGTGCTGGAGTAACTTAACAGGTCAGGCAGCATCTCAGGAGTACATGGATAGGTGACATTTCAGGTCAACACCCGTCTTCAGACTCTACAAAATGACACATGCTGGAGGCAGCATCTCTGGAGGACCGAGCTGAAAAGACACCTCTCCATTGTTCTCCAGAGATGCAGCCTGACCTGCTGAGTTACTCCAGCACTTTGAATCCTTTTTGAACGGCGGCACGATGGTACAGCGGTAGAGCTGCTGCCTTATCACCAATGCACTGTAACAAAAAGGGCCAGAGCAGACTTTACCTGCTGAGGAGACTCAGATCCTTTGGAGTGCAGGGGGCACTCCTAAGTACCTTCTACAACACTGTGGTGGCATCGGCCATTTTCTATGGAGTGGTCTGCTGGAGCAGCAGCATCTCAGCGGCAGAGGGGAAGAGACTTGACAAGCTGGTCAGGAAGGCCAGCTCTGTCCTGGGTTGCCCCCTCGACTCAGTGCAGGCGGTGGGAGAGAGGAGGATGATGGCAAAGATGACATCGCTGCTGGACAACGACTCCCACCCCATGCAGGACACTGTCACTGAACTGGGTAGCTCCTTCAGTGACAGACTCCTTCACCCCAAGTGTGTGAAGGAGAGATATCGGAGGTCCTTCCTTCCCGCTGCTGCGAGACTGCACAACCAGCACTGCTCCCAGCAGACCAGTCAACAGACCAGTTAACAGTAACAGTTTAAACAAAACACAGTAAATGATGACAATTATCCTTACCTTTATTTTTATTTATAATGAATGTCTCCTGCTATCCACTTTGTTGCCGTAACACTGCAAATTTCCCCGGTGTGGGGCAAATAAAGGAATATATTATTATTACACCGCCAGAGACCCGGGTTCAATCCTGACCATGGGTGCTGTCTGTATGGAGGTTGTACGTTCTCCCTGTGACCACATGGGTTTTCTCCAGGTGCTCTGGTTTCTTCCTACACTCCAAAGACATACAGGTTTGTAGGTTAATTGGCTTTGGTAAAATTGTATATTGTAAATTGTCCTTAGTATGTAGGATGGTGCAAGTGTGGGGGGTGATGGCTGGTCGGCATGGACTCGGTGGGCCGAAAGGCCTGTTTCCACACTGCATCTCTAAAGTCTAATATAAGAAAATAACTGCAGATGCTGGTACAGTCTGAAGAAGGGTCTCGACCCGAAACGTCACCCATTCCTTCTCTCCTGAGATGCTGCCTGACCTGCTGAGTTACTCCAGCATTTTGTGAATAAGTCTCTAAAGTCTAAATCACCTATTGAGTCTGAAGAAGGGTCCCCACCTGAAACATCACCTATCCACGTTCTCCAGAGATGCTGCCCGACCCGTTGAGTTACTCCAGCACTTTGTGTCTTTAATTGGTAGCTCCACTGGAAAGCTGTGACCCTAACAGTCTGCACGCCCATTAATCAAAAAATATCAATGGGTTTCACATGACCAACCAATGTCTGGAAAAAATGCCAATTGTGTAATCAAATTCAATAAACATCATAAATCCAGCGATGAGCTGAAAGAGTCTATAAGTTACGTTATTTCTCAAAGGGAAACTTTAAGCAACCTTGTCATCTTTATTTGCAGTGGAATGCTGGATCTTTGGTATTCAGAGGGTTTTGTATACATGCCTATTAAGGTGATGAAAAGGAAACCCATGTAACTGGATAGAAAGTGTATTGGCTTCAGTGGATTCGCCACAAAATCAGGTGCCCTCACTATTTCAATAATGGGCTCCATCTTTGAGCCATGTCACATTATTGTATTTAATTTATTTTTCTTTATCTGTCAACGGCTGTTTGGTAAAATGGTTGCAAAGAGAATCAAACGGACATGATTTCGATAAAGATGTTAGTAATCGCATTTGCTTTTATTTTCCAGCGGTGGTTATGCTGCCTTATGTTCCACACACAGCATGTCCAATTGCCCCCAAAAAACAAATTCTACAGCGCTAGAGAGGCATTCACACTTCACTGAGTATTGATTTATTTCACTTATTGACACAAGATGGGCTCGAGGCAAGCACTTAGCTCCTTTCTATCCACTAGTCTCCAAGCAGAGGATCTGAGTAATCAGAGCGGTATTCCTAAACACACCAGGTCAAAATTTGCTATGGCTCCCTCATCATTGTGTGAAAAATTACCTAATGAAGAGTAGGTTACACAGACTAAACAAATTAATTGGTTGGGGCGAGACTGAAACTGATTGCTCGAGTTGTATATAATGTAATCTTGCACCTGTACGCGTGCAAACCAAGGTAGTCAGCTGTGGGAGCTACAAAGCCAATGGCTCAGACGTAACAGCAAGAATAACAATGTGGTTATCAGCACACACTCCTCCTCAGGAGTATCTCGAAACATAGAAGATAGGTGCAGGAGTAGGCCATTCGGCCCATCGAGCCAGCACTGCCATTCAATATGATCATGGCTGATCGTCCAAAATCAGTACCCCGTTCCTGCTTTTTCCCCATATCCTTTGATTCCCCTCGCCCGAAGAGCTATATCTAACTCTCTCTTGGAAACATCCAGTGAATTGGCCTCCACTGCCTTCTGTGGCAGGGAATTCCACAGATTCACAACTCTCTGGGTGAAAAACTTTTTCCTCATCTCAGTCCTAAATGGCCAACCCCTTATTCTTAAACTGCGACCCCTGGTTCTGAACTCGCCCAACATCTGGAACAATTTTCCTGCATCTACCCTGTCCAATCCTCTAAGAATTGTATATGTATCTATAAGATCCCCTCTCATCCTTCTAAATTCTAGCGAATACAAGCCCAGTCGACCCATTCTTTCATCATACGTCAGTCCCGCTATCCTGGTGACCTGGTGAACCTATGCTGCACTCCCTCAATAGCAATAATGTCCTTCCTCAAATTAGGAGACCAAAATTGCACATAATACTCCAGGTCTGGTCTTACCAGGGCCCTGTACAGCTGCAGTAGGACCTCCTTGCTCCTAAACTCAAATCCTCTCGCAATGAAGGACAACATGCCATTAGCTTTCTTCACTGCCTGCTGGATCTGCATGCTTACTTTCAGTGAATGATGTACAAGCACACCCAGGTCTTGTTGCACCTCCCCTTCTCCTAATCTGACACCATTCAGATAATAATCTGCCTTCCTGTTCTTGCCACCAAAGTGGATAACCTCACATTTATCCACATTATACAGCATCTGCCATGCTTCTGCCCACTCACCCAACCTATCCAAGTTACCCTGCAGCCTCATAGCATCCTCATTGCAGCTCACACTGCCACCCAGCTTTGTGTCATCCGCAAACTTGGAGATGTTACATTTAATTCCCTGGTCTAAATCGTTAATACATATTGTAAATAACTGCGGTCCCAGCACCGAGCCTTGCGGCACCCCACTAGTCAATGCCTGCCATTCTGAAAAGGACCCGTTAATTCCTACTCTTTGCTTCCTGTCTGCCAACCAATTCTCTATCCATGTTAATACCCTACCCCCAATACCATGTGCCCAAATTTGGTACATCAATCCTTTGTGTGGGACCTTTTCAAAGGCTTTTTGAAAGTCCAGATACGCCACATCCACTGGCTCTCCCTTATCCATTCTACTTGATACATCCTCAAAAAATTCCAAAAGATTAGTCAAGCATGACTTCCCCTTCATAAATCCATGTTGACTTTGACCGATCCCGTCACTGCTTTCCAAATGCGCTGCTATAACATCTTTAATAATCGACTCAAGCAGCTTCCCCGCCACCGATGTAAGGCCAACTGGTCTATAATTCCCCAATTTCTCTCTCCCTCCTTTCTTAAAAGGTGGAGTGACATTGGCTATCCTCCAATCCACAGGAACTGATCCAGAGTCGAGAGAACATTGGAAAATTATCACCAATGCATCTGCAATTTCTAGGGCCACCTCCTTGAGTACTCTAGGATACAGACCATCCCTTTCTTCAGTCAGAGGGTGGTGAATCTGTGGAATTCATTGCCACAGACGGAGGTGGAGGCCAAGTCAGAGGATATTTGAAGGCAGAGATTGACAGATTCTTGATTATTGAGGGTGTCAAAGGTCGCAGGGAGAAGGCAGGAGAATGGGGCTGAGAAGGAAAGATAAATCAGCCATGATTGAATGGCAGAGTAGACCTGATGGGCCGAATGGCCGAATTCTGCTCCGATCACTTGTGATCTTATGATCTTTTTAATAGATTTGTTAAGATCTTCTGTCTCTTACAATTATGGACAATATACAATAGAGAATAGGTGCAGGAGTAGGCCATTCGGCCCTTCGAGCCAGCACCACCATTCAATGTGATCATGGCTGATCATTCTCAATCAGCACCCCATTCCTGCCCTCTCCCCTTACCCCTGACTCCGCTATCTTTAAGAGCTCTATCTAGCTCTCTCTTGAAAGCATCCAGAGAATTGGCCTCCACTGCCTTCTGAGGCAGAGAATTCCACAGATTTACAACTCTCTGACTGAAAAAGTTTTCCTCATCTCCGTTCTAAATGGCCTACCCCTTATTCTTAAACTGTGGCCCCTGGTTCTGGACTCCCCCAACATTGGGAACATGTTTTCTGCCTCTAGCGTGTCCAATCCCTTAATAATCTTATATGTTTCAATAAGATCCCCTCTCATCCTTCTAAATTCCAGTGTATACAAGCCTAGTCGCTCCAGTCTTTCAACATACGACAGTCCCGCCATTCCGGGAATCAACCTGGTGAACCTACGCTGCACGCCCTCAATAGCAAGAATATCCTTCCTCAAATTTGGAGACCAAAACTGCACACAATTCCAAATATAATCTCAAGAGACTGCATCTCATCTTCCAACCGGGGAATATCATGGCATTCAGAATAGAACAATCTCCTTCAGCTTTCTCCAATATGTCACCCCTTCCCCTGAAAAGTACCTGCCTTGGTTCAAAGACATGGCACTGTGTTCCACATTCTAACACACGAGGCGTACCTCGGTTTCTCCTGTTTTCCCTCTTGGATTTATTAGTGATTATCTTCTGGGCAAATCTTGTGTGGAGATGGGCAATGGATCTGCTGGTGGTGTGAGCAGAGTGTGGGCGAGAAGATGTCTCCGTTGCCTAACTCAAGTCATCATTCAGCCTTCTGTGCAGAAATGACAGCGATCTGTTCTGTTTTTTTCTTGAAGGATATTATCTCTCAGCTTTGTTGTGATCCTTGTAAATCTTATTTCGTTACATGGTTGTCAGCGCTCCTGCATTGTTTATATAATAGTGGTGCTGTCACTTTGCACAGCGCTTCACGTACATAAAAAAAAACAAAGTTCCATACAGATATAGAGTCATAGAGACATACAGCCCTTTGGCCCAACTTGCCCATCCCACCAAGGTGCCCAATCTGCACTAGTCCCGCCTGCCCGCGTTTGGCACACCTCCTCTAAATGTTTCCTATCCATGTAGCTGTCCAATTGTCTTTTAACAGCTTTTATAGTACCTGTCTCAACTACCTATTAAATCAATTAAATCTTAAAATTCAATCCTATTAAATCCTATTAAATCTTATTAAATCTTTCCCCCCCTCACCTTAAATCTATGTCCTCTTGTCCTCGATTCCCCATTTATGCTTAATTCAGTTATTGTCATTGTGTTATGGCTATGTTTTAATATTTCTAGTTTATGTCTTTTTTGCCTGCTTGTGGGTGTGACTTAATGCGTAATTAGGAGTGTCTAGATGGGAGGAGGCTTGCGTGTGTCGACAGAGGTTGTGGGTCAGTTTAGACTCGGAGGATGGTGAGCATACAGTTCTTTACCATGCGCTCGTACCATGCTTTCGCACCGGTTATATTTGTAAGAACCATACGGTAATAACTGCAAGAATTCTAGACATTGTTTGAAGAAGAAACAGTTGATAAAGTACGGAAACTGATGAATTACTCTATGATTTGTGCTACTTTAATAAAACCAATTAATGAAGAAAAGAAGTTTGGAAGATTCGTTTTGTCATATCAGGGTGCGACGTGTGCGTAAGCTATAACTACATTTCAGATTTATACCAAGCCAATAAGCCTAATGCAGACCCGTACGTCTTTGAAGCGTGGGAGGAAACTGGTGCCACCCGGAGAAAACCCACGCGGGTCACGGGGAGAACGTACAAACTGCACAGACAGCACCCGTAGTCAGGATCGAACCTGGGTCTCGGGCGCTGTAAGGCAGCAACTCTATCGCTGCACCACCGTGCCACACTGACATCCTATTTAACTGCAACATGACCTCCCAACTTCTATACTCAATATTATTACATGAAAATCAACAAAACTGCATACACTAGAAATCTGCATACACTGGATCTAAAATTGCCGGTCTAGTAACATCTGTGGAAAGAGATGAGGTTAAGGTTTCAGGTTTGAGTCCCTTTATCAGAACTGAGTAAAAGAGAAACAACTTGGAATTTGAATTATCCTAGACACCCTGCACTGTATACAGGTTCATGATGGAAATGATAAGAAAACTAAATTATAATATTTCTCATTGACCCTGATATCCATACATTACCCTCTAGGCACCTATTTAATCTCGGTTTCTCTAAACATGATCCCCTCCTTTCTGTGAGTGGCTCTCGTCTAATTGTGCTTCCTTTCTAAAGTCAAACGATTCTGTTATATGTAATCTTTCTCCACCACTTAATTCCTGCCAGCAAGCTGTCTGTGATTCTGACCTCCTCTTCTCTCCCCCCGTTTTTACTTGATATTAAATTCACCAGCTCTTCCTCTTCGCAAGGTTCCTTTTGTGTAAAAATCCTATTAATTTTCGAGCGCGCACATGAGGAGAAACATGAGATATTATTCAAACAGTTGTGATGCAACTGTACAGGAAAAAAACAATGTTAAACATGGAGCGTGCAACAATGCAGCTCAAGGACCACCCTTCAGCCCACAATGATGTTCAGTTTAGTTTAGAGATACAGCGCAGAAACAGGCCCTTCGGCCCACCGAGTCCACACCGACCAGCGATCCCCGCACACTAACACTATCCAGCACACACTAGGGACAATTTACATTTATACCAAGCCAATTAACCTACAAACCTGAACGTTTGTGGTTTGAGCTTGGGAGGAAACCGAAGTTCTCTGAGAAACCCCCCACAGGTCATAGGGAGAACGTACAAACTCCGTACAGACTGCACCCATAATCGGTAGGAAAATAACTGCAGAAGCTGGTAAATACAAAATGCTGGAGGAACTCAGCGGGTCAGGCAGCATCTCAAGAGAGAAGGAATTGTTGTCTTATTGTCTATTGTCTATTGTCTATTGTCTATTGTCTATTGTCTAATGTCTAATGTCTATTGGAATGGGTGAGGTTTCGGGTCGAGACCCTCTTCAGTCCCTTCGTCTCCCATTCCTTCTCTCCTGAGATGCTGCCTGACCCGCTGAGTTACTCCAGCATTTTGTGTCTACACCCATAATCGGGATCGGTCCCAGGTCTCTGGCGCTGTAAGGCAGCAACTCTACCGCTGCGCCATCGTATCATGTTAAACTAATCTCCTCTGTCTGCATGCAATTCATGTCCTTTCATCCCTTGCATATTCATGTGCCTATCTAAAAGCCTCATAAATGCATCTGCCCCCACCATGACACCAGGCAACATGTTCCAGGCACCCACCACTCTCTGTGTAAAAATGCGCCCTGGACATCTCCTTTAAACTTTGCCCTTCTTGCCCTTCCGGCTATGCCTTCGTATTCTTGTCATTTCCATCCTGGGAGAACATTTCTGACGACCCTATTTATGACTTGGAGATACAGAGCAGAAACTGGTGCTTCGGCCCACCGAGTCCACGACAACCAGTGATCACCCCACACACTAGCGGTATCCTACACACCAGGCACAATAGGCACACTTTTTACAGAAGCTAATTAACCTACAAACCTGCACTATCCCACATACAGCAGCCACAATTTACATTTATGCCAAGCCAATTAGCCAACAAAACCTGTACATCTTTGGAATGTGGGAGGAAACCGGAGCAACCAAAGAAAACCCACTCGGTCACAGGGAGAACATGGGCGGCACGGTGGCGCAGCAGCAGAGTTACTGCCTTACAGTGCTTGCAGCGCCGGAGACCCGGGGTTCGATCGCAACTACGGGTGCTGTCTGTACAGAGTTTGCCCTTTGGCCCACTGAGTTCTCTCCTAGATCTTCGGTTTCCTCGCACGCTACAAAGACGTACAGGTATGTAGGTTAATCGGCTTGGAGTTTGTGTAAATTGTCCCTCGTGTGTGTAGGATAGTGTTAATGTGCGGGGATCGCTGGTCGGTGCGGACTCGGTGGGCCGAAGGGCCCGTTTCCGTGCTGTACCTCTAAACTAAACTAGACAAAACATAAAAACTCCGCACAGACAGCACCTATGGTCAGTGTGATGTAAGTAAAGTAAAGGGGGAGATGTGATGTAATTAAAGTAAAGGGGGAGATGTGATGTATATGTAATGTAAATGCCAGTGCCCCCTTGAGGCCAAGAGCAGAAGCTGGCCAATGGGCTTGTGCCTTGTGACTGAGGTCAGGTGACCTTCTAGGGGCAATGGGCTTGTGCCTTGTGACTGAGGCCAGGGGACCTTCTAGAAGTTTCCTGGTGAAGGATCAGTAATAAAATCTTCTTACAAGATGTCGGGCGTATATTCATTGTGCTAGCCACAACAGGGTCTTACAGAGGACATTACAGTCAGGATCGAACCTGGGGCACTGGTGCTGTAAGGCAGCAACTCGACCACTGCGCCACCGTGCCACAAACCTCTCAATGGATTTCATCCAGAGTGCTCGAGTATAGTCAGAAGGTTTCCATCCTCGAAAGGTGTGCATGGCCCTTGCTGTGGGACTGAGGAAGCCCAAGGTCAAGCGGACATCCTTCCCAGGAAAATGAAGGAGGCCTATCTCCCTGCAAGTGAAGACTTGATGAAGCTTGCCACAGACGGCTGTGGAGGCCAAGTAAGTGGATATTTTTAAGGCAGAGATAGATAGATTCTTGATTAGTACACGTGTTAAGGGGATATGGGGAAAAGGCAGGAGAATGGGGTTAGGAGGGAGAGATGGATCAGCCATGATTGATGGGCCGAATGGCCTAATTCTGCTCCTATTCCTTATGACCTTATGATATCGTTCTCCCCGTGACCTGCGTGGGTTTTCTCCGAGATCTTCGGTTTCCTCCCACACTCCAAAAGACGTACAGGTATGTAGGTTAATTGGCTGGGTAAATGTAAAAATTGTCCCTAGTGGGTGTAGGATAGTGTTAATGTACGGGGATCATTGGGCGGCACGGACTTGGTGGGCCGAAAAGGCCTGTTTCCGGCTGTATATATATATGATATGATATATGATATATTATCTCTTTTTGCTTCAGCTTCCTCCAGGTCTTGGACTCTCTCGTGCCGAGTGGCAGGATATTGTTCTGATCACCAAAGTGTTCAGATCAGCCAGTGATCACCCGGTCTGTACACTAGCACTATCCTATTGACTGATACTTTATTATCACATGTGACATGCCACAGTGAGATTCTTTGTTTTACACACCGTTCACAAGGTATGCAAAGAGTCGCCACCTACAGGGCAGTGGCAAAGTTACAATGTGTTCAATGTCGTCCCATATGGTCCCTCTTTGCTCTCTCGGCAGCGCGTCATTGACCGACCTCTTTCACCCACCGCGGGCCCATCCTCAAACACCCGCCGCCGGATCCTCTCTTGGACAGTTCCGCGGCGCGTGCCGGGAGCTTCCGAAGGTCCTCCTCGCTCCCCAATGGCATTCGTCACTCCTCGATGGCCCACCTCACTCCCCAATGACCCACCTCGCTTAATTTACTGGATGTTCTCAAGAAAGAGTTCAATGTAGCTCTTGGGGCTAATGGGATCGAGGGATATGGGAAGAATGCAGGGACGGGGTACTGATTTAGGATGATCAGCCATGATCATATTGAATGGCGGTACTGGCTCAAAGGGGCGAATGGCCCATCCCTGCACCTATTTTCTACGTTTCTACTCCACTTCACTCCTCAATAGCAGAGGTGCAAACAACCACTTTACGTACAGACAGGAGGAAGATTTGGATTGATGCCAAAATAGCAAGGGGGGTGGGGTGGGGGAGGGGGAGCGTCTGCATCCCCTACCTATCCCCTTGCAGTTCCTAACGCCATTCCTGTTGCTGAAATCTCCCCATATCAGTCATGTAGATTCATGCATCAGAGAAAGCTGGCTATTTGCCAAGCTAAAGGTGAATTGATATATATCAATCTTTATGTAGCACTACATTGCCAATGGCAGTGAGTATAATGCGCGCTCAATTTCTCTGCTACTGACTCATTTCACACTCATCTCGAAGACATCACAGATGTCAGTCAGTCTCTCAGATCCGACAATGGTGCCAAGGTAACAATTTGGTTAAAAGAACACGTCTGTTTATCCAAGGACTGACTATAGGTTTCAAATGGAGCCGAGCTTCACGTAGCGGTTCAGCAGGTGTATTGTGGGATTGTTCGCTGGTTATGTTAAATTTTTCATGCACGGTGGCGCAGCGGTAGAGTTGCTGCCTTACAGCACCAGAGACCCAGGTTCCATCACGACTATGGGTGCTGTCTGTACGGAGTTTGGACGTACTCCTCGTGACCACGTGGGATCTCTCTGGATTGTAGGTTAATTGGCTTGGTATAATTAGAAATTGTCTCTAGTGTGAATAATAGTGCTAGTGTATAGGGATCAATGGTCGGCGCGGACTTTGTGGGCCAAAGGGCCTGTTTCCGCGCTGTATCTCTTAACTAAACTAGACACTGAAGCAAGGAAAAAGGGCTAATTTTGCACATGTACGTGTTTATGAGGAAAGAACAATATCTTGACTTTTTTCTTAACTTCTTTGGGATTTTAATGTTACAACATTGACTTAATTAAGTCTTTATATTAAAAGTCTAAAACTGGAAACTATTTTTATTGTCATCCTTTTAAAACAAGTCTGAAGAATGGCCTCGACATAAAGCATCACATGCCCATTCTCTCCACAGATGCTACCTGACCTGCAGAGTACCTCCGACACCTTATCGAGTCATAGAGTCAGAGTCGCAGTGTGTGGAAACAGCCCCTTCGGCCAAACTTGCCCACATCGACCAACATGTTCCAAAAATAATCTGTGGAATTCACTGCCTCAGAAGGCAGTGGAGGCCAAGTGTCTGAATGCATTCAAGAGAGAACTAGATAGAGCTCTTAAGGATAGCGGAGTCAGGGGGTATGGGGAGAAGGCAGGAGCGGGGTACTGATTGAGAATGATCAGCCATGATCACATTGAATGGTGGTGCTTGCTCGAAGGACCGAATGGCCTCCTCCTGCACCTATTGTCTAGTGTCTATTGTCTATTGTCTATTGACCGAATGGCCTACTCCTGCACCTATTGTCTATTGTCTATTGTCTATCTACACTGGTGTCACCTGCCTGTAATTTGGTCCATATCCGTCTAAACCGGTCCTAAAACATGAACCTGTCTAAATGCTTCTTAAACATTGCAATAGTACCTGCCTCAACTAACCTCCTCTGGCAGCTCATTCAACACAACCACCACCGTGGGTAAAGAAATGTAAGTAATACAAAATTACTTCCCGCTCTCCAGATTCAAAATTGCTCCAGATTCCACAAACCTTCAAGCTGGAAAGGGAGCAGAGAAGATTTATGAGGATGTTGCCAGGTCCCAAAGGGCTTGAGCTGTAGGGAGAGGTTGAGCAGGCCAGGACTCCATTCCTTTCGCACAGGAGGATGAGGGTTGATCTTACAGAGGTGTATATAACCATGAGAGGAATAGATCGGAAGGACACACAGAGTGTCTTGCCCAGGGTAGGGGAATCAAGAACCAGAGGACATAGATTTAAGCTGCGGGGGGCGAGATTTAATAGGAAGCTGAGAGTGGTGGGTGTGTGGAATGAGCTGCCAGAGGAGGTCGTACTATCGCAACATTTAAGAAACATTTAGACAGGTACATGGATAGGCAGGTTTAGAGGAATATGGGCCAAATGCAGGCAGGTGGGACTATTGTAGATGGGGCATGTTGGTCGGTGTGGGCAAGTTGGGCCGAAGGGCCTGTTTACATGCTGTATGACTATGACTCTATGACTCTATGACTCTATGACTCTATGACTCTATGACTCTATGACTCTGACTATTCCAACATCTGCGGTATTTATTTCACAAAATGCTGGAGTAACTCAGCGGGTCAGGCAGCATCTCAGGAGAGAAGGAATGGGTGACGTTTCGGGTCGAGACCCTTCTTCAGACTGATGTCAGGGGGGGCGGAAGAAGGGTCTCGACCCGAAACGTCACCCATTCCTTCTCTCCCGAGATGCTGCCTGTCCTGCTGAGTTACTCCAGCATTTTGTGAAATAAATACCTTCGATTTGTACCAGCATCTGCAGTAATTTTCTTACATATTCCAACATCTGCTGTCGTTCATGTCTTGAATAAAAATACACTTTTTTGTTGTGGTCATTTTCAGACTTTGACTTTTCCATTTTTGCAATTTGTTCTAGTTGTAATCAATATTAAAATACACATGTTGTATAATTACAGCATTTTGTTAGCTTCTGATTGGCAACTGCAATCTCATCTGACACTTCCCAGTCTCTAATCCTGTTAGCTGCACAGTTCTGCTGTGTAAACCTTGCCTCGCCAGTACAATGGACTGCCTTGTCCCCCAACCAACAGGGAGAAAATCAACTCGGCACTGGAAGAGGAGAGCAACCATTTACATTTTAGAAGCCACGTAAGGAAACGTTTGCAGTTGAATTTCATACTAAACGTTTGAGCTTAATCATCACTTTTCTCTTGTACTGCTTCAGAGACTCTTTGAATTTAAGTAAAAGTTAGTTGAAATCTAGAGTCTGAAGAAGGGTCCCGACCTGAAACGTTACCTATCCACCTCCTCCAGCGATGCTGCCTGACCCATTGAGTTACTCCAGCACTTTGTGCTTTTCTTTTTGTAAACCAGCATCTGCAGTTCCTTTTGTCTATGTGTTTGCGTGCCTGGGTCATTTGTTTGTGGAGCTTGGTCACGGGATGTATAAATGAAGAATTGCAGTTTGAGGGAACATTTAGAGAAGATAAACACAAAATGCTGGAGTAACTCAGCAGCTCTGGAGAAAAAGGATGGGTGACGTTTTGAGTCGAGGACCCTTCTTCAGACGTGCCAGCATTTTTCGAATGATTTCCATTCTTTCCTACTGTCACACCAAGTGTGACCTAACCATTCTTTTATAATGTTGTAACATGATGCCCCAGAATTCGTATTCTATGTCACACCCAATGAAGACAGCAACCCATATGCCTTCATCACCACCTAACCCATCTGTGCTGCTACCAGCAAAGGACTTGTACATCGAGTCCCTCTGTCCATTATCATTCCCTTTCATTTGCTCTATTTGTCCTTCTGCTCTTTGTCAACTTTGCAATTGTCAAAATTTTGGGTGCAAAACTGGCAACGGTAGAGTTGCCACCTTATAGCTCCAGAGACCTGAGTTCAATCCAGACTATACGGAGTCTGTACGGAGTTTGCACATTCTCCCTGTTGGGTTTCCTCTGGGTGCTCCGGTTTCCTCCCACACTCCAAAGACGTAGAGGTTTGTAGGTTAATTGGCTTCGGTAAAACTGTCTCAATTATGTAGGAGAGTGCTACTGTGTGGGGTGACCGCTGGGCGGCACAGACTTGGTGGGTTGAAGGACCTGATTCCATGCTGTATCTCTAAAGTATAAAGTCTAAAGATTAAATTCCATCTGCCAATGCTCTACCCATCTTTCCAACTGATCCATATGATGCTGTAATCTTGGACAAACTCCCTCGATATGGGCAATAGCGGCCATTTTCATATCATAGAAACATAGAAAATAGGTGCAGGAGTAGGCCATTTGGCCCTTAGAGCCTGCACCGCCATTCAATGTGATCATGGCTGATCATCCAACTCAGTATCCCGTATCTGCCTTCTCTCCATACCCCCTGATCCCTTTAACCACAAGGGCCACATCTAACTCCCTCTTAAATATAGCCAATGAACTGGCCTCAACTACCTTCTGTGGCAGAGAATTCCACAGATTCACCACTCTCTGTGTGAAAAAAAACTTTCTCATCTCGGTCCTAAAAGTCTTCCCCCTTATCCTTAAACTGTGACCCCTTGTTCTGGACTTCCCCAACATCGGGAACAATCTTCCTGCATCTAGCCTGTCCAACCCCTTAAGAATTTTGTAAGTTTCTATAAGATCCCCCCTCAATCTTCTAAATTCCAGCGAGTACAAGCCGAGTCTATCCAGTCTTTCTTCATATGAAAGTCCTGCCATCCCAGGAAAGCCAGAGACCCGGGTTCAATCCTGACTACGGTGTTGTCTGTACGGAGTTTTTACCTTCTCCCTGTGACCACGTGTGTTTTCTCCGGATGCTCCGGTTTCCTCCCACACTCCAAAGACGTACAGGTTTGTAGATTAATTGGCTTTGGTAAAATTGTCCCTCGTATGTAGGATGGTGCTAGTGTGTGGGGTAATCACTGGTTGGCACGGACCTGGTGGGCTGAAGGGCCTGTTTCCACGCTGTATCTCTAAAGTCCAAATTCAAAGTCTAAATAATCGACGATCAGTACAGACTAGCACAGGAACATGGCCAGGAGATTAGGATCAGCCATGGTCTGATTCAGCAGCAGAGATGTGTTTACCCGTCCCAATCCCGCACTGCTATTGAACATCCAGCTTGCCATTCTTTCAAAGCACAGCATTCTTCTCCATGCTACGGGACTGAATGAGCGAGAGTGCAAATGTGTCTCGGTTCATGGTGAGACTTTACACTATCAATCATCTATGCAGGATACCTTGCAGGTCATTCAATCCTATTGCTGCTTCAGAAATCTATATGCATTGATCCACCTCTGACATGTGAAACATTACCAGAGATACCAAGTGAATACTAATCTATTCCGAATATGCTTCATCTTACAGAACAATAGTAGAACAATTGAGCCTTAATATTCAAGATAGATGTTTTGTTTAGTTTAGTTTAGTTTAGTTTAGTTTAGTTTAGTTTAGTTTAGTTTAGTTTAGTTTAGTTTAGTTTAGTTTAGAGATACAGCATGGAAACAGGCCCTTCAGCCCACCGAGTACATGCTGACCAGCGATCCCCGCACACTAATGCTCTCCTCGGCGCATACGAGGGACAATTTACACAATTTTACCGAAGCCAAATAACCTGCAAACCTGTACGTCTGTGGAGTGTGGAGAAAACCCACCCAGGTCACGGGAATAACGCACAAACTCCGTACAGACAGCACCCGTAGTCAGGATTGAACCTGGGCCTCTGGCGCTGTAAGGAAGCAACTCTACCGCTGTGCCGTGCCGCCCAGCAATTAACGTTATTAATATTAATATCAGCCTTAATATTCAAGATGGGTGTTATTAATCACCCTTTGGCTTATTCTGTATTTATAGATGTGTATTCTTGAATTCAAATGGATTCAACAGAATTGATCACAAGAGCTCAACCTGGGTCATTTGTTTGTGGAGCTTGGTCACGGGATGTATAAATGGAGAATTGCAGTTTGAGGCAACATTTAGAGAAGATGAACACAAAATGCTGGAGTAACTCAGCAGGTCAGACAGCAGCTCTGGAAAAAAAGGATGGGTGACGTTTTGGGTCGAGGACCCTTCTTCAGACGTGCCAGCATTTTTTAGAATGATTTCCATTCTTTCCTACTGTGTCCCATTCACCCCTTCCTGAAGGATCAAATAGGTTGATAACTTACTCTGGGAAAGTTGGGAAAATCTGAAGATGGGTCCCACCCATTCCTTCTCTCCAGAGATGCCGCCTGTCCCGTTGAGTTGCTCCAGCATTTTGTGTCTATCTACGATGTAAACCAGCATCTGCAGTTCCTCCCTATGCACTTCTCAGGAGAGGCTGCCTGACCCGCTGAGTTACTCCAGCGCTTTATGTCCTTCTGGAAAAGTCGGCCTTGATCTAACTGCTATGAGTTGCTCTAACAGCGTGGGGGTTACTACATAATTATCTTTTGTTATCTTCACGTCTTTGCTACAGATCAAATAGTTCCATCACCTCATTCCCTCTCTCTCCACCCCCCACTCCCACCCTAATCATCCTGCCAGTTCCACTGTTCGCATCCAAATATCCCTTCGTTATCACCTCTTCCACAGCCAACATTGGACCATTGTGGGCTCCACCTTTCCTTGGTCATCGGTGCCGGTTCTGAACCGTTTCGTACCTCTAGTTTCCCTCCCCCTGACTCTCGTCACCTATTCTTTTCTCCACAGACGCTGCCTGCCCTGTTGCGTTTCTCCAGCGTTTTGTGTCTATTTTCAGTGTAAACTAACATCTACAGTTCCTTCCGATCCATAACCAATTAACCACTTTTAAGTGCATTGAATTAGCACATAAGTAGTATTGGTGGTTAGCCCCCACACAGAGAGCAGATCAAGTGGCATGCCACTATCCCATATCGTTATCTCCACTTTTGCCTCAGCTGCCTATCTAAACCCATAAAAAACTGTGCTATATTCTCAACTTCACTCCTTCACCCTACTCCCCCCCACCCCACCCACTCTCCCCCCTTTATATCCAGTCTCTTACCTTTACTCTTACTGCCATGATCCTTCCATCTACGTCTATGGAACTGATGCGCTAGAAATCTGAGAACTATATTCTGCATTCTGTATCTCCCCCCTTTGCTCTACCTACTGCACTTGAGATTGACCTGATTGTACTTATATATAGTTCTAGACCAAGAACTATATTGTAGTGAAATATTGTCATCATTATTTCATTACTTCATTTCATACACATCATAGCCCCAAAATAACAACAATTAGTTTTTGTTTAGTTTATTGTCATCATTATGCACCTAGGTACAGTGAAAAGTTTTTTTTATTTTGTGCTTTCCATTCAAAGAAAAGACTATACGTGATTACAAACAAGCCATCTTCAGTGGACAGGTGAAGGATAAAAGGCACAAAATGTAGTGCAAGATAAAGTCTGATAAAGTCCACTTCAAGATAGTTCAAATGTCTTCAATGAGGTGGCTAGGAGGTCTAGTCCTGTGAAGTCTGATTGAAGAGAGCCTGGTGGTCTTCAATGAGGTAGATGGTAGCTCAGGACTGCTCTCTAGTAGTTGTTGATAGGATGGATCGGGTACCTGATAACAGCTGGGAGGTGTGCATTTTTACACTTCTGTATTTCTTGCCCCAATGAGATGGGAGCATGCAGGTACAGCAGGCAGTGAAGAAAGCCAATGGAATGTTGGCCTTCATAACAAGAGGAGTTGAGTATAGGAGCAAAGAGGTCCTTCTGCAGTTGTACAGGGCCCTAGTGAGACCGCACCTGGAGTACTGTGTGCAGTTTTGGTCTCCAAATTTGAGGAAGGATATTCTTGCTATTGAGGGCATGCAGCGTAGGTTTACTAGGTTAATTCCCGGAATGGCGGGACTGTCATATGTTGAAAGACTGGAGCGACTAGGCTTGTATACACTGGAATTTAGAAGGATAAGAGGAGATTTTATCGAAACGTATAAGATTATTAAGGGGTTGGACACGTTAGAGGCAGGAAACATGTTCCCAATGTTGGGAGAGTCCAGAACAAGGGGCCACAGTTTAAGAATAAGGGGTAGGCCATTTAGAACTGAGATGAGAAAAAAACTTTCTCAGTCAGAGAGTTGTGAATCTGAGGAATTTTCTGCCTCAGAAGGCAGTGGAGGCCAATTCTCTGAATGCATTCAAGAGAGAGCTGGATAGAGCTCTTAAGGATAGCGGAGTCAGGGGGTATGGGGAGAAGGCAGGAATGGGGTACTGATTGAGAATGATCAGCCATGATCACATTGAATGGCGGTGCTGGCTCGAAGGGCCGAATGGCCTCCTCCTGCACCTATTGTCTATTGTCTATTGTCTATTGGGAGCAGAGGGAGTGGCCGGATTATGCTGGTGGCCTTACCGAGGCAGCGTGAGGTATAAACTGAGTCAATGAAAGGAAGATTAGTTTGTGTGATGGTCTGGGCTGTGTCCACAATTCTCTGTAATTTCTGCAGTTTGATGTCGCAAATGTTGATATACTTTTTTTTTTCAGATTTAATTATTGCAAAAGGCCTGGAACTACTGAAGTTGCTTTTTGGATTGTGTGCTTTACTAATTGTGTCCCGAACTTAGTTTAGTTTAGTTTAGTTTAGAGATACAGCGAAGAAACAGGCCCTAGGCCCACCGTGTCTGCACTGACCAGCGACCCCGGCACACTTACACTATCTCACACACACTAGGGACAATTTACATTTATACCAAGCCAATTAACCTACAAACCTGTACGTCTTTGGAGTGCTGGAGGAAACCAGAGCACTCGGGGTCAGCCCATACAGGTGTACATCCTCCATATAAACTCCATACAGACAGCTGTCATAGTCAGGATCTAACCTGGGTCTCTGCCGTTGTGAAGCAGCAACACCACCCCTGTACCTCCGTGCCATGCTAAGATAGCAACAATTTGTGACTGAAAATGGTTGAGTCTGGTTATAACTGGAAATCCACCCAGCAAAACACGCTAATGGTAGATCCTTTATGTCAAGCAAATGAATGACAATTTTTGTGGTTTCATCTGCCCTTTTTGATCAATTTTTCTGTGAGTTTGGCTCAGTCTGCTGAGCAACACGTTAGGAATTCTTGTGATACCAGAACTCTGACTGGTTTTCTATGAAGACAAGAATGCACTGGGGAAATGTGATTCCTCCGGCTGTTTCAGCAATCCCTTGATTAAGCATCGAAGCAAGTCCTAAATGACAACAAGCTTCACTTAAAATCCCATGTGCGTTCTAAGTATTCAGCTTGTTAGATCCTTCTGTTAATTAATAATGCGTCTACTCATATTTTTCACACTGGAGCTGTGAATATTGTGGCGGTGAACGGAACAAACGAACCCAGTATTGTCACAAGAAATGGGATACATTCTATACTAATGCGATGCGATACGATATGATACGATGCGAAACGATACGATAGAACTTTCTTTATCCCAGGAGGGAAATTGATCTGCCAACGGTCATAAAAACGCAAAAATACGTGGAACATGAAATTAAAGTGACGAGTGGAAAGGACTGGGGATATGCAAAGATTGGGGAGGGGGTGGGGGGGGTCAATCTCAGTCAATGCTAATAGCCAAAGAAACGTAGTTATTCATATGTAATTCCCACTTAAACCTCTCTTTGCTCCCTTAAAAGATTCCTTGAAACCTTTTCTCAGGGTGGAAGTGTCAATGACATAGAGGGGAAAGCTTTAAGGTGTGAGAGATGAAATTTAAAGGAGATGTGTGGGACAAGTATTTTACACAGAGAGTGGTGGGTACCTGGAACGTGCTGCCAGGGGTGGTGAAGGAGACAAATATTATAGTGGTGTTTAAGAGGCTTTTAGGTAGGCACATGGATATGCAGGGAATAGAAGGATATAGGCAGAGGAGATGAGTTTAACTTGACATGAGTTTAAGATGAGTTTAACTTAACTGATCTCCCGGTGGCCGAGCATTTCAACTCCCCCTCCCATTCCCAGTCTGACCTTTCTGTCATGGGCCTCCTCCAGTGCCATAGTGAGGCCCACTGGAAATTGGAGGAACAGCACCTCATATTTCGCCTGGGCAGTTTGCAGCCCAGTGGTATGAACATCGACTTCTCCAAATTTAGATAGTTCCTCTGTCCCTCTCTTCCCCTCCCCCTTCCCAGATCTCTCTCTATCTTCCTGTCTCCACCTATATCCTTCCTTTGTCCCGCCCCCCTGACATCAGTCTGAAGAAGGGTCTCGACCCGAAACGTCACCCATTCCTTCTCTCCCGAGATGCTGCCTGACCTGCTGAGTTACTGCAGCATTTTGTGAATAAATTGATTTGTACCAGCATCTGCAGTTATTTTCTTATATTAACTTGACATCATGTTAATTTGACAGATATGATGGGCTGAAGGACCTGTTCCAGTGCTGTAGTATGTTATATGTTCTACTGCAGTGCAATGTTCTATGTTCTACTGTTCTTCACATGTTAAATGTTATCCACCAGACCACCGCCTTCAGTGGCTCTGTGCCAGACTTTGTTTAAAATGCTTCTGTGAAAATGTTTTTAGATACTTTGCAGCATTAATATTTTTAAGGATATTTTTAAGGCAGAGATTGACAGATTCATGATTAATATGGGTGTCAGGGGTTATGGGGAGGAGGCAGGAGAGTGGGGTTGAGAGGGAAAGATAAATCAGCCAAGATTGAATGGCAGAGTAGGCTTGTTGGGCCAAGTGGCCTAATTCTGCTCCTATAATTTATAAACATGAACTTGATGTGCTTTAGAGTCATGGAGTCATACAGCACATAAATAGACTGGCCCAACTTGTCCATACTGAACAAAATGCCTCTCCTAAACTAGTCCCATTTGCCTTAGTCCCGTAATCCCTCTAAACCTTTTCCATCCATTAACCCGTCCGTGTCTTTTAAATAGTGTAGGAAAATAACTGCAGATGCTGGTTCAAATCGAAGGTACCACAAAATGCTGGAGTAACTCGGCGGGTCAGGCAGCATCTCAGGGGAGAAGGAATGGGTGATGTTTCGAGTCGAGACCCTTCTTCAGACTGAAGAAGGGTCTCGAACCGAAACGTCCCCCATTCCTTCTCTCCCGAGATGCTGCCTGACCCGCTGAGTTACTCCAGTATTTTGTGATACGTGTCTTTTAAATGCGCTCCAAGTATAATTATTATTGCTATGCTATTATTAAATCGAAATCCAAAATCCAGGTAGTGAAGGTCAATTCATAGCATAGCAATCTGATAGGTTAATCGATGTAAGTGTGGCTGAATATGGGAAGAAATGATCACTCTGCATTTCTTAGTTGGATCATAAGTTATCTCCTTTGTTTCTCTGTTGTTTTTCATACGGTCATAAGTAATAGGAGCAGAATTAGGCCATTGGGCCCATCGAGTCTACTCCTCCATTCAACCATGGCTGGCCTATCTTTCCCTCCCAACCCCATTCCCCTGTCTTCTCTGTGCCTGAGAGCTGGACAGACCCTTGCCAAAACGAGAAGGAGTCAGCAAATGTCAGAGGTGGGAAAGGCTGGTCAGATCTATATCTTTTGCAAAATGAAAGTTTGGAAGAAAGAAAACTTGCATTGTCTGGTGGGACATTTTTTTCGAACTTGTACAGACATGGCATGCTCTTTATCATAAATAGTTGGCTGTTTTTTAACGAATTAGTAGCAATATAATGATTTGAAATTAATTGCAAATATAAATTGTACGCCTTCAATTAATGTGTTTTCTACTGTTGTTATTACCCTCAAGGGCTTGTGAATGCTATTGCCGCCATCCGTTGTAGCTCAAGCTATTAATGATGCTATAATTTATCATTTTGAAATGAAACATGGAAACTATTCTTCCCTGTTTTGATTTCAATTCCCAGTGTACGTTATAAACACAAACTAACAGCAAACGCGGTGAAGCAGGATTAAGTACTCCAAAGCAAAACTATTAATTATCCTCCGGTTTGGGTTTTTTTTTATGTCTCCGAAACTTGCTATTCCCAATGCACTACCACAGCCATTCTGATAGATCTCGGAAAGTATTTCAAAAGTAAACTATCATTTTATGTCTACTTAACTGCGATAAATATATTTATCCAACAATTACATGGGAGAGTGCCAGTGGAGTTGGAGAGTTGAGTGTGTTTGCTCCAACGGTTGTCTGCCGTTTTACCAGCCTAGGTAAAAAAAACATAACAGTTTAAGGAGCGACACTCCAGAGGGATGTTCTCAGCGAAGGGAGCGATGTAATAATACACAGGCCCCATTACATGTAATTCTCAGCAACGTCCCACTAAATCCGAAACACTAGAGTCTGCTTGGCACAGACCTTTATCAAACTAACTTTCAATAGGATAAACACAATAGACAATAGACAATAGGTGCAGGAGGAGGCCATTCGGCCCTTCGAGCCAGCACCGCCATTCAATGTGATCATGGCTGATCATTCTCGATCAGTACCCCGTTCCTGCCTTCTCCCCATACCCCCTGGCACCGCTATCCTTAAGAGCTCTATCTAGCTCTCTCTTGAGTAACTCAGTGGGCCAGGCAGCATCTCCGAAAGGAAGGAATGGGTGGTGTTTGGGATCGAGACCCTTCTTGGTCTTGTGGCATGTTGTACTTGTACTTGGTAAGTCCTTTAGAAACAACTCCTTTATTTTATATTCAAAATAATTGCTTCTCACAAAGACGTACAGGTCTGCAGGTTAATTGGCTTCGGTAAAAATGTAAATGGTCCCACTTGTGTGTGCATTCAAGAGAGAGCTAGATAGAGCTCTTAAGGATAGCGGAGTCAGGGGGTATGGGGAGAAGGCAGGAACGGGGTACTGATTGAGAATGATCAGCCATGATCACATTGAATGGCGGTGCTGGCTCGAAGGGCCGAATGGCATCCTCCTGCACCTATTGTCTATTGTGTTGGATAGTGCTAGTGTGTGGGAATCGCTGGTCAGTGCGGACTCGGTGGGCCGAAGGGCCTGTTTCCGCGCTGTATCTCTAAACTAAACTAAACTAAACCAGCCCTACGATTATCATTTAAAATAGACAATAGACAATAGGTGCAGGAGGAGGCCATTCGGCCCTTCGAGCCAGCACCGCCATTCAATGTGATCATGGCTGGTCATTCTCAATCAGTACCCCGTTCCTGCCTTCTCCCCATACCCCCTGACTCCGCTATCCTTAAGAGCTCTATCTAGCTCTCTCTTGAATTCATTCAGAGAATTGGCCTCCACTGCCTTCTGAGGCAGAGAATTCCACAGATTCACAACTCTCTGACTGAAAAAGTTTTTCCTCATCTCAGTTCTAATGATTACGATTAAAATCATAGAGTCATCAATGTACTATTACTGTAATTACTATAATGTACTGTTTCATGCAGTTTATGGTTACACAGGAACTGCAGGTGCTGGAATCTTGAATAAAACACGAGGTGCTGGAGTAACTCAGCGGGTCAGGCAGCATCTGTGGAAGGAATGGGATGCTACAAGTCCGCTGAGCCAAAAGGCGTGAGAAATTCGTTGGCAAATACCCGAATAAGAGTAACATCTCCAGTCGGAAGGGTCTCGACCCGAAACGGCCCTTTCTCCAAAGATGCTGCCTGACCCGCTGAGTTACTCCAGCATTTTGCGTCTATCAACTGCATATGTTATATGTTATATGTTATATGTTATCAGTTAACTTTTAACCGTTCAATAAAGTGCACACTGACTTAACTTTTTAAAAGAATGATTTTGTCGTGATTTTACTGTTTAGTTATAGATGCTACGTGCTTTTATTTGGCCTACTTCGGTTTTGCAGGTACATTGACTGCCGATTGCTAAACTGTGAGATTGTGCTTTCAAAAATGTCTTCGAAGAAACTCATCCAAATGTAAAAGAACTTGAATTTAATACTGGGTTGTGTCGTTCTGTTGGGAATTACGTTCGATATTTCAGTCACTGGGTTTGCAAAATGGTTCTGCTGAAGGATTAAAAATTCAGTGGATATTTTTAAGGCAGGGATAGTTAAGATTCTTGATTAGTACGGGTGTTCGAGGTTATGGGGCGATGGCAGGAGAATGGGGTTAGGAGGGAGAGATAGATCAGACATGATTGAATGGTGGAGTGGACTTGATAGGCCGAATGGCCTAATTCAATAGACAATAGACAATAGGTGCAGGAGGAGGCCATTCGGTCCTTCGAGCCAGCACCGCCATTCAATGTGATCATGGCTGATCATTCTCAATCAGTACCCCCCCCCCCCCCCCCCCCGTTCCTGCCTTCTCCCCATACCCCCTGATTCCGCTATCCTTAAGAGCTCAATCCAGCTCTCTCCTGAATGCATTCAGAGAATTGGCCTCCACTGCCTTCTGAGGCAGAGAACTCCAGAGATTCACAACTCTCTGTTGAAAAAGTTTTTCCTCATCTCCGTTCTAAATGGCCTACCCCTTATTCTTAAACTGTGGCCCCTTGTTCTGGACTCCCCCAAAATCTCCCATTCCTTGTGACCTTGTGATCTTAAACCTGTTTCTTGCTTTATTCATTCGCGTATCTCTTTCACTGTTGTGTTGTGTTGTGCATGCGTCTGGGTGGGGAAGGCAGGGCAGGGGAGGGTCTGGACCCGAAAGGCCACCCATTCCTTCTCTCCAGAGGTGCAGCCTGTCCCGCTGGGTTACCAGCGTGTTATGTCCATTTCTGGTGTAAACCAGCATCTGCAGTTCCTTCCTACACAGACCAGAGAAGGCCTGTGCACGTTTGGCCAAAGTGCCCATGTGCCTGTTTTGTCTTGTGTACACTAGGCTTGTATACACTGGAATTTAGAAGGATAAGAGGAGATCTTATCGAAACGTATAAGATTATTAAGGGGTTGGACACGTTAGAGGCAGGAAACATGTTCCCAATGTTGGGGGAGTCCAGAACAAGGGGCCACAGTTTAAGAATAAGGGGTAGGCCATTTAGAACTGAGATGAGGAAAAACTTTTTCAGTCAGGTAGTTGTAAATCTGTGGAATTCTCTGCCTCAGAAGGCAGTGGAGGCCAAGTGTCTGAATGCATTCAAGAGAGAGCTAGATAGAGCTCTTAAGGATAGCGGAGCCAGGGGGGAATGGGGAGAAGGCGGGAACGGGGTACTGATTGAGAATGATCAGCCATGATCACATTGAATGGCGGTGCTGGCTCGAAGGGCCGAATGGCCTCCTCCTGCACCTATTGTCTATTGTCTTGGCTCGTTCACTTTTCAAGTCTAGAAGGGTAACTCTACGTCTTAATAATGCCCTTTTGAACAACCCCTTTACTTTAAATTCAAAATAACATGAGGGGCTATGTTGTTCTGTTGGGAAATGTGTTCGATTTTCCAGTCACCTGGTTGTAAAATAGGTCTGCTAAAGGATTAAAACTGTCTTGCGTCGCTTATTCCTGCTTCCTGTTCATCTCATTCCACAGATGCTCCTCGACCTGCTGACTCTATTTTATGTTTTGTTGAGTTATCACCCCCTCCCCCCCTCCCTTCCCACCCCATCCTTCTCTCCACACCCCCAAAACACGTGTAAATACTCCAGAACTAACTTATTATCTTGGCTGTCTTATCTTGGTTTGAAGAAGGGCTCGACCCGAAACGTCACCCATTCACGTTCTCCAGCGACGCTGCCGGACCCGCTGGGTTACTCCAGCACTTTGTGTCCTTTTTGTGTATTAATCAACATCTGCAGTTCTGCGTTTCTACTTCTTACTTCGCAGATCGACAATTCCTAATATTTACTCTGGAGTAATAAACTCTACTTCGCTGGAGTAATAAACTCTAGGTCTACTTCGCACTGCACCCTTGCACAGTAGTGAGAGTTACCTAATGCTTTGCATCCGAAATGTAGATTTAAAAACTAATTAACCACTGTGCAAGCAGCCCATTGGCGTTGTAAATTAAAAATCTACTACCAAAGGTGACTGGAAAGAAATCGACCCAATCAGAAGAAGGGTCTCGACCTGAAACGTCACCCATTCCTTCTCTCCCGAGATGCTGCCTGACCCGCTGAGTTACTCCAGCATTTTGTGTTTACCTAAGAAATCGACTCAGTTACACCACGAAGGTCAGCTGGCGTTTTTATTCGTGGACGTATAAAACTTGACACGGCAGCATTCAGAACTCAGTTGAAAAAGATGGAAGATAGACACAAAAAGCTGGAGTAACATCCTTCCGGTTAGTTAGTTGAAAATGGTAAGTGCAATGTCTTTAGAAGGCGGCAGAGACGGCTATATCCAAGACTAAAAGTGCAAATCAACAAATAGATACAACAACGTTTGTAGGGAGGAACTGCACATGTTGGTTTACACCGAAGAAAGACACAAAGTGCTGGAGTAACTCAGCGGGACAGGCAGCATCTCTGGAGAGAAGGAATATGTGGCGTTTCGGGTCAGACTTTTAATAGATACAGCATCCTGTTTTCGTAAGTTCTAGGAGCAGAATTAGGCCACCCACCCCTTCAAGTCTACTCCGCAAATCAATCATGGCTGATCTATCTTTCCCTCTCAACCCCATTCTCCTGCCGTCGCCCCATAACCCCTGACACCCGTTCTAATCAAGAATCACGTCATCTCCACCTTAAAAATATCCATTGACTTGGCCTCCATATTGAAAGCAGCGAATACTGGTAGCGCCGTAGCTCCAATGTACCACCCAATTCAACCTACTGTGGCACTAATATTCACACAGTGTGTCGATTCCCCATTATTAATGGAAGAATACCACGAAATTCGCAAGCTGTCTATGATCTGGAGAATTATTGAACATTCTCTCCAGGGGGAGGGGGGGGGAACTCAGTCTGAAGAAGGGTCTCGACCCGAAACGTCACCCTTTTCTTCTCTCCAGAGATGCTGCCTGACCCGCTGAGTTACTACAGCATTTTGTGTCTGTCTTTGGAACAAAAACTTCAACTTCTTTAACAAAAGAAGCGAGGTAAACAAAAAGACTTCCGTTCCTAGCTTTATTCTTGTCACTATTGGTGAAACGCAGGTGAAACGATTGTGTAAAAAGTGTAAAGTGAAAACTTTGTCCTGTAGTACTTTGCAATTGTCTTTATTCAATTCATGTGCTGAATTTCCACAGATCGATTTTTTTTTTAACCGCTTCCGACATTTCTAAATACAAATAACTGTACATTAAATCATAAAGCTTTTTCTTATAAATTCCGTTACAGGTACACATTGTGTATTTTAAAAAAATGTAAATAATAATAATCACTTTAATTGCTAGATTGGGTAGTGATTAACATAAAAGATATTTTTTTAATATATTTCTGTGCGTCTTTAACTGTTCGAGTTTCCAATCAACATTTTTAACACATTGAAATCTTTGACAACAATACGTCGAATTTCTAACAGTAATGAACCGCTATGAGCCTGTGACCGTTCGTAATAAACATAATTCTGCGATAGTTTTGCTAATCCTAACACCGAATCTAGACAGTTTCGTTGCTTTATTGATTCGGAATTGCTGGCTAACAGTTAAAAAGGCACAGAAGGCATGTTCCAAGAACGGGATTATTAAACCAAGAGCAACACACTCCGAAAATGTGAAGATATTGTATATTACATATTCGAAAAGCAGGGCTTTTTTTGTTGTCTTACCATGAACAATTTTAACTCAGCGCAAAAAAAAATAATATATTATTCAATAACCGATCAAACATTTATTAGGAAATCTATGTTCGATAAATAAGCACAGACAATAATTTAAAACATAGCACAAATTGACCAATGTATAACCAGAGTGGTTAGTCTACACAGAAAACATTCTATATAACAGCTTTGATCGCTCTGTTCGCTGTAGCTTATGCCAGTTGGTTGACTCTGACCAGTTCATCATGCAGGTGAAAGTTTAGGTTCATGGTTTATGTGGTTTCTGGGCTCGAAATACTCACATGCTGGAAACCTCCTCCTCCGCATGCTGTGCAGATGGCAGTTTTGACTGAAGTATTTCTTTATATTTAACCGAAACAGCAAAAAAAAGAGAGAGAGAGAGAGAAAATCGTCCAAATCGTGAGCTGCGACCAAGGAGAAACTAGGCTCGGAAAGGCGTGAAAGACAGTTCATAGAGAAAATACCGTGAGTCAGCCGGTGTTCTTGCGTTATCCGCTCGGGTGACGGTGCCACTGGAGGGCAAGACCACAAAGTACGCTTCGCCTTGGCGGAGATTGAACCTCGCTGCATTGTGGCGTAAAATGGATCCGTTGAGCCAAGTGCGAAAGGTGTAGAGACGCCAATATCACAAACATATTTGGCATTGACAATTGACTCTTGCGTGATCAAGATTGGGTCCGAGACAATATTTATGATTTTTTTTTTACGAGATATGGAACCACTGCAGATAGATGAGGTCGAGAGAAAGATCTTCATGAGTCTATTGAACAAGATCCTGGCCTATTCTATTCTTGGGCGAGATGAACAAGGGAAATAGTGGCGTTTACGAGGCTTTTAGATGGACACGTGGGTATGCCGGGATTGGAGGGGTATTGGTCATGTGCAGGCAGGTGGGCTCAGTTTATCTTGGCATGATGTTCGGCACAGACATAGTGGGCCGAAGGGCCTGTTGCTGTGCTGTATGTTCTATGTTCTACGAAATCAAAAGAGAGCACATGTGCCAACTCCGTGAAGTGCATCGAAATGTAACAAGGGTTTGTGAAGGCTGGCCATGTTAATATTATGTGTATATGAAGAATAAAAAATGCGTGGAAATCCAACGCAAGTATAAGAGACCCCTCACATTGGTCATAGCTCTCTCTCTGTGTGATTTAATATGTTATTGCAATAGGTCATCTTATGATCTTTGTGGCTAAAGGGATCAGGGGGTATGGAGAGAAGGCAGGTACGGGATACTGAGTTGGATGATCAGCCATGATCATATTGAATGGCGGTGCAGGCTCGAAGGGCCGAATGGCCTCCTCCTACACCTATTTTCTATGTTTCTATGTTTCTATGATCTGGAAACGTGGTTGGGAAAGGTGAGGCAGCAGATAACCGAGATCACCGCCACTGATCGGAGTTCTTGAGGTCCGACTCCATTCATAATCGTGCCTCTAGCATTTTCCTGGCCTATTCATATTTTAAGAGTTTGACCAATCTCCCTCCCTCCCTCTCCCTCCCACCTCCTCTTTTGCGTGTGGGTTACTGAAGGACGTGTTTCGTATCCTGAGTCGACTCCCTGGTTTTCTAGACGTTGGAGAGAAGGGGGGGACGGCTGGATTAGGTGAAGCTCATGGACACTGTGTGCTCGAGCGCTTTGCGACGCAGGGAGGCGATGCTGGTCCCCCGCCAAACGTCGCTGTCCGGGGATGTGCAGAGCTGCGGCGAGCCGCCGGTAACGTTGCCGGGGCCGGCCAGCGAGGCGGACACCATGCCTGGGAAAGTGGGCTGGTAGAGGTGGGACTGGAGGCCGCCGTTCGCGCCGGCCAGGCTATTGGCGAGGCTCATGGAGTTGGAGGGGCCGCCGAGGCTGCACTGGGACAGGGACTGAGCCATGGCCTGTTGCCGACCCAGGGCCGGCGGCAGCTGCAACTGTGACACCCCCATGCCCGCCGTGGCCCAACGGGTGTCATTGGCGTGAAAGGAGCACAGGGTGTCGCCCATGCCGGCGCCTGTGAACTGGGGCAGTCCTGGCGTGGGCAGCAGTGTGCCAGGGGAGCGGAATACATTGGTGGTCTTCTTGCGCTTCTTCCACTTGGCGCGGCGGTTCTGAAACCACACCTGAAAGCAGAAGGTAGAAGGGAAACGCAGTCAGCAAGGAAATAACCCAGAGGGCGAGAAACACCAATATCATTGCAGAAACACCAATATCACCAGTCTGAAGAAGGGTCTCGACCCGAAACGTCACCCATTCCTTCTCTCCTGAGATGCTGCCTGACCTGCTGAGTTACTCCAGCATTATGTGAACAAATACCTTCGATTTGTACCAACATCTGCAGTTATCTTCTTATACTCATTGCAGGAAGGAACTGCAGATACTCGTTTGGATAGACAATAGACAATAGACAATCGGTGCAGGAGGAGGCCATTCGGCCCTTCGAGCCAGCACCGCCATTCAATGTAATTATGGCTGATCATTCTCAATCAGTACCCTGTTCCTGCCTTCTCCCCATACCCCCTGACTCTGCTATCCTTAAGAGCTCTATCTAGCTCTCTCTTGAATGCATTCAGAGAATTGGCCTCCACTGCCTTCTGAGGCAGAGAATTCCACGGATTCATAACTCTCTGACTGAAAAAGTTTTTCCTCATCTCAGATAGACACGAAAAGCTGGAGTAACTCAGCGGGTCAGGCAGCATCTCTGGAGAGAAGGAATAGGTGACGTTTCGGGTCGAGACAATATCAGGCTGGTTGGGTAAAAAAGCCTGCAGGTTTCTTTTACACGACCCGACTCAACCTGAAATGTCACCGATCCATGTTCTTCAGAGGTATTTATTCACAAAATGCTGGAGTAACTCAGCAGGTCAGACAGCATCTCAGGAGAGAAGGAATGGGTGACGTTTCGGGTCGAGACTCTTCTTCAGTCTGAAGAAGGGTCTCGACCTGAAACGTCACCCATTCCTTCTCTCCTGAGATGCTGCCTGACCTGCTGAGTTACTCCATTCCTTCTCTCATGAGATGCTGCCTGACCTGCTGAGTTACTCCAGCATTTTGTGAATAAATACCTTCGATTTGTACCAGCATCTGCAGTTATTTTCTTATACTACATGTCCTTCAGAGACTCTGCCTGACCCGCCGAGTTACTCCAGCACTCTGTGTCCCTTTGAGCAAACCAGCTCCTGCAGTTCCTTGTTTTTCGTCACGGGTTTAGGTTCCTTATTGTCGCAAACAACGAGGTACAGTGAAAAGCTTTGTCCCATCAGATCAGACATGCCACAAATAGATACAATCGAGTCAAAATCAAGTACAATGGGTAGACCAAAGGAGGACATGCAGAGTGCAGAATATAGTTCTCAGCATAGCACCATAGACAAAGTCCAATGTGGGATGGAGGTTAATCGCTCAGCGAGTGCCCTCGCTTACGGGAGGAAGGACCGTTCAGAAGCCTAATGATGGAGGAAAGGTTCCGACCCAAAACGTCACCTATTCCATTTGTCCAGAGATGCTGCCTGACCCGCCGAGTCACTCCAGCATTTTGTGTCTGTCCACCTGTCATTGATACGCACTCCCTCCCATTCAAGTCCTGACCAGGCCAACGCCTGCTTAACTTAGGATATCCAAAGATAGTCAGAGAGTTGTGAATCTGTGGAATTCTCTGCCTCAGAAGACAGTGGAGGACAATTCTCTGGATGCATTCAAGAGAGAGCTAGATAGAGCTCTTAAGGATAGCGGAGTCAGGGGGTATGGGGAGAAGGCAGGAACGGGGTACTGATTGAGAATGATCAGCCATGATCACATTGAATGGCGGTGCTGGCTCGAAGGGCCGAATGGCCTCCTCCTGCACCTATTGTCCATTGTCTATTGTCTATAGATCTGATCCAATGGCCCGATGTCCCGAAAGTGGGGCTTGGTAGAGATTGACCACGAGTTCAATGGCGGGTCACAAGGAAAGGGGGTTGGTCGGGATGGAGGGGGTGATCGGGTGCCTTTTTTTTCTGAAAGAGTTAACCAAATGTTGGTCTCTTCACACTGAAGGCCTGCAAGACGGGTGGCACTGTGGCGCAGGCAGTAGAGATACTGCGTCGTAGCGCCAGAGAGCGGGTTCCATCCTGACCACGGGCGCTGTGTCTCTCTGTGGTGTTTGCACTTTCTCCCTGTGACCGCGTGGGTTTCGTCCGGGTGCTCAGTTATGCCCCTTTTGGCGTGTAGGCGGTGATAGAGAAAGTAGAAAAACATAGAATTAGTGGTGGTTGGCGTGGATTCGTGGAAACAGGACCTGTTTCCATACTGTATCTTTCAATCAAACGATGCCCTAACTATGAAATAGAACAAGGGGGAAGGTGGGCTGGTCGGGAACACTGGACCATCTCCAGAAAGGAAACTCGCACTTTAAAAGTATCTGAAGGTAGTAGTGTAGGGAAAAAAAATGCTGATGCTGGTTTAAATCGAAGGTGGACACAAAATGCTGGAGTAACTCAGCGGGTCAGGCAGCATCTCTGGGGAGAAGGAATGGGTGACGTTTCGGGTCGAGACCCTTCTTCAGACTGAAGTAAGGTAATATCTAAAGTGGGGTAACAGGGGGTAGGGGGAGGGGCAACCTCCTTGTCTGACCAGGGTGACGTTTTCAATGAGGAGGGAAATCAACACCATAAATAAACCCAAAGTGTGTTATCATTCCAGATAAGCATTGAATCGGGTACTTTGAATGGGGAAACAAGATTGTAATATGACATGTAGTAGTCTGTTTAGGCCTTCATACGCATAGAGGGTATTAATCGAAGGTATCACAAAATGCTAGAGTAACTCAGCAGGTCAGGCAGCATCTAGGAGAAAGGGAATGGGTGACGTTTCGGGTCGAGACCCTTCTTCAGACTGGAACCACGAGTAGAAAAAACGTTGTACTGGGGAAGTAATGTGTCCGTTTATGCAGGAAGTCTTGAAGTGTTGAAACACTTTAAAGAGCAGGTTGAATTGAATCAAGAGCACTTCGCCATCTATTGCTTACACTTTTAGAACTTTCGCAAGTTGCTTTATAATTAATTGTTTCCCATTAGTCCGTGGAGTTCCACTTCAGAGCACGCCGATATAAAATTAACTCAAGATGCTGTAAATTAATATTATTTTCAATGGCTTTGCTTTGGAATCCTGTTGGTTCCACAGAATGCGATCGCCATTCGCAAAGAGTCCACGGGTTAATTAAGGACACATAAGATGTTTAATGTATTCCGAGATTGTTCATTGTGTGTTCGCGGTGAAGGCCATATGCAAGGGACGGCAACAAAATCAGAAGGAGTAAAGTTTAAAGGAGAATTTTTTTTTCACAGAGTGCCTGGAACGGTGTTAGGGCTGGTGGTGAAGTGGCTTTTAGGTAGGCACATGGATATGCAGGAAATGGAGGGATATGGATTATATACAGGCAGGTAAGGATTGGTCTTGGCATCATGTTCGCCACAAACATTGTGGGCAGAAGGGCCTGTTCCTGTGCTGTATTGTGTTCTACGTTCTATGTCGTTCTAACTTCCATGGACGTATTGCAATAAATTTCAAGGAAAATATACTCGAACAAATGGTGAATAAATCTGCATTTTCTAAGCGAAGGTACGTCTTAAATCATTGCTTGTTAATCCTCGGGCAATTCCGACCATCCATTTCAAAGACCCGAGGGTTTACGATTAAAATATGAGCTGTTTATACCTTTGCTTAGAAAGTAAGAATGATTTCGTCCAGAGATAGATGCAAGACAACAGTATCCATACTCTTTACACAGGGCTAATTTGTGATCATTTTGCAACAGCTGTGAAATAGATTGGAAGCAAACGTATAATAAGTAATGCTAATCATAATAATGCAAATGGTGTTGAGAGAAAGGTCGACAGACTTTAACCAAAATTAAAGGGGGGAAATAGAATTCAGAGTAAATAAAATATTATTGTAGGAAATAAAAATGCACATTAAAAATAGCATCTTCCAGAAGGATACCGATAAAAATAAATCGTTATGGACCGAAAAAATGATTGAAAATTATAAGTTTCCGTGCTGCCTAGCATTTTATTTTTTAAATGAAAGCCATTCTGTAAGGATATTGTTATTTTATTGCGCTTTCCTACAATCCTGAGAAGGTAACTCGGCGATTTTTAACGGATGTGGTCATTTTTTAAAAATATAGCATTTAGCCTGTTAAATTTTGCAGGAAACTGTGGGTTTATGAAGACATTGTAATATCGGCAATGATTAATGCGGGGATTTTGTGTGAAATCTCCAGCTCTGGATGTGCTCGGAGCACAGATTCATTCTGACCAGCCAGCCGTGAAATCCCAGCGAAATTCATTACACTTTAATAGTGTTAGAGAAAATGCAATTTCTCATTCCATTAGAAAAGTGGAAAATACTTCCAACTTGTCGCCTATTAAGATGTGGCAGGTGACGAAGCATTGCATATCTACTATACAGAGCGGCAGGTTAGAGGCAGAATTAAAACACGTAATTAGGAAGAAAAGATGAATTCTCAAGGATCACTGTGCAGCGGTTATTTCACTGATATGGGTTTTATGTAAATAAAGTATTGGAAGCTAATTAATACATGCTGGAGACTAATGATTATGCTGATTATATTGTATTTTATTGCATGATTTGCATTATTTTCACATTGTCATTTAATAAACTATTTCAGCCTAGAGATGATTCAGAAACGGGCTACTTGTAATTGTTCAGATGAAAATTTTTAAGTGAATAAATAAATTTCGATATTGGCGAGGCTGGAATGGAAGATTGTAATAAAGCTCTCTTCGTAATGTACTGTTGGAAATGGAGTGAAGTTAGACAAGTGTGTTTTCTTGTCTGGTTTTTTTTTGTGTGTGCGTGAAAGAGAGGGGGAGACTCGGGGAAAGCTATTGTTCAACGGGTCCCTGGAACGAAAAGTGATTTATGTTGTAATGTGTTGTCTGTGGAAATTGAATAAGTGTTCGATAATGTCTCCTTTTGTGTGAGATGACAGGGACCAACTGCAAGACAAACGTTAAACGGTGATGAAAAACAACAATAACGATGGAGATTGAACTAAAATAAAGATCGTTTATATAAAAGATAGACACAAAATGCAGGAGTAACTCAGCGGGACAGTATATAAAAACGTAGGATTTGGGTTTTTTTTAAACTGTACAATATTCCCAACAAACGAAATGCTCTGTTTTGAGAAAAAAAATCTCAACAAAATATCTTGATTATTTAAAAATATGTTCATATTTTATGTAAATCTGATCAAAAGATTAGAAAACCCCTAAATAAATGAATACATTCGTCACTGTCAGATAGCGATTACCCAAATTCTAAACTTACAATAATTTAAAATCTCGCTGTAAATATTATCCAAAATTGTTGTGATAGGTGATAGACATATCTTCACCTCAAGTTTAAATCTAATTACGGATTTAGTGATAATGACATATTTTTAATTCTTCAGACAAATTCTTGTAATTAATTTTAAACTGAACATTGAGCTACGGATAATGTAATCACCGCCGTCCTGATTTCTTTCTACAAGGTCTGTGCTAAGATTTCACTGATTTTATTTTGAACAGACATGTGTTATTGGAAACTTTCAATTGTGAAATCTTGCGAATCTTCCAAGCTATTTATGAATACTCTGTGGTATTTTAAAAACGCTGTTCCAACCATAAAATATCAAAGTTATCGACAATAACCAGTCCCTGTGGACTAAATACGTCTAGGGCAATAAAATACATCAAATGCGCTATGATTCTACTTACTTCTGTCTTGTGATGTTTAACTTCATTCAAATCCTCAATTTTAAATTCCAGACCCAAACATAAACGTAATCCAATAATAAGCCATTCATGTTTAGCCGATCCCGCTCTGTGTCTGTATTCGAAATGTTGATTGTTTTCATTTCTGACTCTGCCTCCGATTGTTTAGATTATTAAACTCTCTCTCTCTCTCTCTCTCTCTCTCTCTCTCTCTCTCTCTCTCTCTCTCTCTCTCTCTCTCTCTCTCTCTCTCTCTCTCTCTCTCTCTCTCTCTCTCTCTCTCTCTCTCTCTCTCTCTCTCTCTCTCTCTCTCTCTCTCTCTCTCTCTCTCTCTCTCTCTCTCTCTCTCTCTCTCTCTCTCTCTCTCCAGTAAACACTCGAATTAAAACAATGGAATCCTGTTCAAATTTCACATCCAATCTTCCCTTCACCGAACGAGAGTCTCTAGAAGTTTTGAGTCATGTTTATTTATCATCTATAAATTTTTTTAAGGATATCGTACTTTTTAGGTGTGTTCTGCATGCAAACGTCCAAAGTGTAATTCTTTGCTCATTCCATTATCTGCTTTATCATCGGATTAGAATTGCTCTCATGTTAAATCATTGGGCAGCCGATGTAATGTCCAGTGTCAGCAGTAATTACAGATAGCCGCTTCGCGTGATTTACTGATTATACCGTTCGTCAAAACCCGGAAACCTCACAAACCTCCACGTCTTTAAGGGAAAAAAACAGCATTTCCTTCTACTCTCACTGTTCCCAGCGCACTGAGATTAGTTTCACTGGCCTGCGTTAATTTAGCAGCCGCAGTGGTTTGAGCGTATCTGTAATTCTTAACACCGCGGACATAAATCTTAAAATTAAACCAGATGCCGGCTGCATCTTTAGAAAATCCTGCAACTTCAGAAAATGCTGAATTTCGTTTACGGACTCGAACTCTGTCTGATTTCCTTTATTTTGTATGACAATTATCCGGCAATTTAATCAGAATTTTCCACAATGAACGTAACTACCGTTTTCCAAATTCTAAAATACATTTTCAGAAGAGTCACATCGTTAGAATTAAAACTTCAATTTTATTTTACGTCAGTTGTTAGTTTTGCTTCGTGCTTTTACGCTACTCCAGGTCTACGTGAAACTTTGCCTCTCATCCCTCGTTTCATCTTCGAATATTTATAAAAGTTTTAAAATCATTAAAAAATTCATTCCTGGCGATAGTATCATAAACGAAATATACAGTAGAACCGCTTTGCAAATGCCAACTCACAAAGACCCAAGTAATACCGAATAAAGAACGAATAATGTAGCAATCATTCCTTAAAGTTACCTGTGGTTTATGATTGTTTTTAGTATTACAATACCCCTGATGGACTGATCTCACCTATATTTCACCTCACCTACATTTCACATATTCTATTTCATGTCTTATATTTCACGGTTATATATATATATATATTGAGAGTGCATTGAATTGATGCTCTGCTAGATGATATTATTGAGGATGGCGTGTGAACTGAATGAAAGATTCCCCAAATCCTGATGCCGTGTTTGTTCAGAGACCGGATACCTTTCAGCTTCTATCTTTCAAAAGCCAGTCTTCATCCAGACTTGATGACGGGTTGTTAATAACCCGAAACCTTGTCATATTCTCCTGTCATCTCTTATGTTCTGCGTTTTTTCAGAATTGCACGGGCTGCTTTTTATTTTTACGCGTTTTTAGTTTTAACCGCTTGAGGTTTGCAGGATGCAACCCGCTCGTTCAAAAGACCTTTATCCATCCGATGATCTAATTATCCTGCCTAATATTGAACATTTCCGAAAGTCTCCACATTTATCCACTCAATGCAGAATTAACAACCGATAGATTAATTTCGTCACTAACCAGAGTCTACGAAGAAAGCGAAAGAAAATCTAACACCTTAGATTTTTTTTAAAAAATCGAATCCAGTTTAAAAGTGAAACCTAAAATGCCCCCCTTCATTCACTCTTTGCGTTTGCATGCTTGCATGCAACATTTGAGACAGTCGTACAAAAAAAAAGATACTTTCGAAGTTATTGATACTAACTTTCAGAATTTGTTAGAAATATCCAAAATCTGTTGAATATATTCTTTAAGGTTAACTTTAAGGGAGCCGCTTTTATCCCGTTTGGAAATGGGTCAGTTCGCCGCTGTGTTTTGTCGCCTTGTTTCTTACCTGTACCCTGGACTCGGTGAGCCCGATTCGCAGAGCCAATTCCTCCCTCATGAAGATGTCCGGGTAGTGTGTCTTGGCGAAGCTGCGCTCCAGTTCGTTGAGCTGGGCTGGGGTGAAGCGCGTCCTGTGCCTCTTCTGTTTCTGTTGGCTCTGCTGCTGCTGCTGTTGTTGTTGTTGCTGCTGCTTGTCAGTGTCTTTGCCGCTGCCCGAGCCGCCGCCGCTGCCGCCGCCGCCGCCTCCCGTGTTCGATCCGGCCGAGGCGATGCTTTCTCCCGGTAGCAGGGTCGCTCCTTCCACCGTGTCTGAGCCCGGTGGACAGTCGCCTGGGTGGCCCGAATCGGAGCCACCGGGTCCCATCCGACACTTCACCGCCTCCCGGTGCACGAGCAATTCAGCCGCGGCATCCTTCATTCCTAATAAACAAAACATAGCAAAAACAAACACAAATCAGGTAGAAATCCAAAAATAAAAGAAACAGACAGATGTGGGGAAGGAGAAAAAAAAACTTTCTATCAGTTGTTAACATCAGTGATAGATTCCCCCAACTCAAACAGCAAATGCGACTCCCTTAGATTGATTCTAAATCAAATTATTGCAGTAATTTGAAACTAAAATAATTAATTTTAGATAGAATTAACTAATTTTCGCTGCATTAAAGCGGAGTAACGAGGAGCCTGTGAACGAAAGCTGTTATCTTGCAGCCCCGAGTGACACGTTCTTGGAGAGAGGTTTTTTTGAGGAGAGCGGAGTTTAGCTCGGATACTCACCCAGCCGGGCGTCCAGGAGGTCGGCGTGTGAGAGCATAGCGCACCGCTCCAGGGTGAGATTCCCCCTAAAAACCGGAGAGGTTTTAAAAAAAATACTAAAAAAAAAAATTACAAATTTCTGTTTGTTGTAAAAGGGGGTCTCTTGCATTATAATCTCCTTTAGAGGGACGGGGTGGTGCTTAACAGTTGAATGAGCCCATGAGCAGCCCCAAATCAGGGCCAATCAAAACTCAACGCTGCAAATGTCAGTGCAAAGTGAGACTCCATTACGCATGCCTTAAGGCAGTCCCTCCTCAAACACTCAGAAGCCACTCAGAGCATTTACAATCCTATTTCTGCTTTCTAAATCTGATTTATTAGCTTTCAACGTCAAATATTATGCCTTTAAATGACCTGTTCTAATTTGGATAATAGATACAAACCAAACATAATAAAGGAAATATTACAGGAATTATATTTATCCAACTATACCTTATCTGCTCATTTCTGGACCCATCCCTTAATGTGCTCTATTATAATTCGGGGTTAAATATTGATGTTTTCGTAATTTTATGGCAGATCGTACAATAGGATGATACAATAAAGTCTGAACGTTTTCCCGCAACGCTAAGGCGTTGAAACTATATATATTTTTATAAGACAATCTGGTGGCGGACTTAACTTTTTTTGAAGTTTGATGTGCCTACCGTTTCAGTGTTCATTTGTAACATGCGTTCGACACTGTAGCGTTTCAGTGATTATACTATTGTAACGTTATGTTTGCTATTAAACTCGTCACAAATATTCGACCCGCGGAATATTTTCGTCGCAAACTTACGCAATAAGAACGAATTCGACCCCCGGAATTAGAGGGAAATCGGGAAGTTATCAATAGTATAGATTTTAGCAACTTTATATTCGCTTGAACAGTTTACAGAACTGTAAAAACACGCGAAGCCATCCGTTTCTAATGTTCTGATTTCCAAAATCAGCCAACAACAAAGTTTCTGTTAGTAATATATTTCAAACCAGAGTAATTTTCAAGATCATTAGGCATTTATCTAATTAGTGCCAAATCTATAAGCTTTTATTACGATTATTAAAATAAAATCATTATAAATGTGTACTAATTTACTACTGGTTTAGCCTTGACTGTCAACCGAAAGAATCTGCTGTTGTGACTGATCATTGGAAGCAGCGAACAGATTATGTTGAAGATGTAATGAATGGGTGCAGGGACCAGTCTATTTAAATGGCATTTGTCTAAGAGATTGTATCTCCTTTTAAGATTTTTTTAAAATTTCACACAAGATAAGAATGAGCAACAAGATACAATTTGTGGGCTGATACATTTCATTGATACAATTCATCTCGATTTTGATTGATTTTTAAACAAAATAGATACAATTAAGAGTATTTATTAAGTGGCAATAAAAGTACAGAACGGGTTTTCTGTAAAGTCGGTTAGAATAAGGCACAAAGGACTAATTTGGAGCAGGTTAATAACCCCCTACATAACAATTGATAAGGCTTAGAGCAGATGCAATAGTGAGATTTTAAAAAGCTCTTTACACGCCGGGCAGACAAAGGAAGCGGCGAGGCGCAGATTGTACATTTTTGTTCTTTTCTCAGCACTTTGGCTAGATTTATTCAATTCCGCTTTTAGGCACGTGAGTTGCTCGGGATGAATTTGCTGGCGACGAGAAGCAGAGCGCTTCAATCCTGATCTCGGCCGGGGACCTCGGCGCTGCTAGTTTGTGTCTCCAGATCTGACGCGCTGGTTACCTGCTAAATGTGAGTACCCCCGGGCTGAAATCAAAGCTCATCTTGTGCGTGTGCGCGTCAATAACACTGGCAAAACGAAGGTGAACTTAAACATGGGAGAGGAGACGGGTCTTCTGTTAATAAAAGTGTTATCATCACAAGACACACAAAAAAAAAACCCACACAAAACCGCAAACAAAAACATCACCGAGTTCAATTCTGCAAATTCGGCAGCTGCATCTCCACAGAAGAGAGTGGGACTCAGGTGTTGACCAGACCCGTTTCAATGTTTCCATTCAGTTGCATTTTTTAAAAGCGGTTTGTTAAAAATCATCGTTAATGGAACAGAATGTCAGAAGGTGTATTTTAGTTTTGTAAAAGCACTTGACTACTATCTGTTTGCTCACTGTTCACGGGTGAGTTTGAATTGAGATGGTATGTGGGCATTAAAATGTATCGACTTATCGCCGCGGCTAAGTATGTTTTGTGTTATAGAGAGATCATTGGTTTTATTATTCGCTGTTTACTGCGGACTGGTAATGGCAGTCGAATGATTGATAACCCGCAGCATTTATGACTTCTTAATACAGCCGTACGATCAGACGCACCGACATTTCTATAGGTTTGTATACTCTCTGCAGAGGCAAAGAGGGGAAGGGGAAGGGTGGATTGGGATGGAGGGGAACTTTGATAAATCTAGCGCCGGCAAGGAGTAGGGATTCAAAATGGTAAACAATTGGGAACAGCAGAGCAAAAACAAAAAGTTTAAATCAAGAACCAAACGGAAGATTTCTCTGCAAGTTTATTCAGAATGTGCACGAAAGCAGACGAATTTAAAGAATGAACAAGCGCCGTCCAAATAGAATAGTTTAGTTCTCCTTCACCCATTTCATTCATGTAGAGCAAAGATTAGTTTCAAATTTCACCGATGTTTTGCACCCTCTCAAGTTAACGGGCGGGAGGGAGCGGCAGTTATAATTTGTTGATGGCCAGGGATGTCAGCAAAATTGTACTCAGTGCAGCAAAGTTTCCGAGCAGATATTGAGCCAGGGGATAACATTTTTTTTTAAAAACCAAAACGAACACCTTACCGATTGCCACAATTTGCGGGTACCTCTTCGGGGTAGATTGATCCATGATCACCGACAAAGAATGGCCAACATTTTTCACTCTGTATAATATGTCGTGCAGCAATCTTTCTCTCAGGCGCAGCGTGGAGGGAAAAAAAATGAGTAAAAATTTGATTTTCAGAATAAGAATCTAAACAAGCGGCGTAAAGACAGGCTTTGTCTATGGAACGGATCACTACATTTTAAATCGCTTTCAGATTGTCGCCCAGACCAAAAGGAACAGCGGAGTAGGTGTCTGTAAACATATTGGTTGTTGGTAATATAATTTATTTATTGAGTTTGTCTGTTACAGAACAAAAATATTCAATTGTATACGAGCACAACGTAGCGAGGAAATAAACAGCCAAGCGGAGCGCAGGCATTAACTCGCGTCGTTATTGTATTAAACGGACGAAACTGGACATTTGTTATTTATATTATTATTACATTTATATATATATCTTTGTTTCCGTTCAGTTACATATTTATAAATATATTTATATATACAGTTACATTACATTATATATAATGTAATATTATATATAATGTAATAATGCAAAAAATAATATACAATATACATTTATCAATAAATAACTATATATATATATATATACATTTGCTCGTGTCCCTATCTGCGATATAAAATATATCTGTCTCATAAAAGAATTAAAAGATGTAACTTGCATTGTAAGTAAGTTATTCCAATCATTTGAGGTAATTTCCTATAACGCCGACAACAGTCAAAAACCTCAATGATTGAAAAATTCCACCCAACTAAATTGTGTGAAATCTGCACGGGCATATCAGACTTAGAGTAAAAAACATTAACAAGCTGCAAACCTGCAAATGGGGAACCACATATTCAAGAAACTTCTAGTTTTGAAATGTTATTGGCTAAATGTAATATAAAAACATCATGCAATTAAAGCGACCAGTGTAAATATATTGACCATTTGATATCCGCGTTGTATATAATACATGTATTCTCTGATTAAATAAGTGCATTGGCTATGTCTTACTGATAAATGTCCTGCAAATAATTCATACTGATAAACTGTTGTATCAGAAATTGTCGATGTATCCAGTCAGCTATTTCTTCATCTACTTTGCCCATTCGCCCAGTTTGATTCCGGTTTGTGTGTGTGTGTGTGTGTGTGTGTGTGTGTGTTTTTTAAATGCTTATTCCGACCCCTGGCGTCTGAAATGAAGAGCCCACTGCAATAATTAACGATCGCACATTTTCTTATTTTCTTGCCTGATGAGAAGAATCAATTTTAATTCGCTGGCAAATTAGAGCAATGCTTTTCTGTGTCATTCAGTTATATAAAACAAGCCAGTGATTGGGGGGCTGTTATTTGTTTTATGCAAAGACAGGGAAATAAGGGTAATAAGCAAAGAAGCAAATAAAACAAATGGTAAAAAAGAAAATGTGTATTTTTATAAAATTAACAAACTTTAATTGGGCAAAGTGTCGGTTACGTCTTTTCCCCTCCATTTATTTCTTAACAAGGTACTGATAATAACAACACATCAATCTTTTCCCCAAATAAATAAAAATAGACAAACAAACAAATTCGCCTCGAACAAGTTAATGCGGTGTATCTGGGTGGAAAGTAGATATTTTCACGCACTCTGGAGATGAGGATAGACTTTTAATAATATCACAAGAAAACAAATGTAATCCCGCTCGGCTAGTTAGTATTCTAACGCCGTGCTCCGCTCCGCTTTTTAAAACCCAGTTAGTTCCAGAATATGACTGTCATTCAATCAGAGACCTTTCGATCCGCGTGCGTTTATTACTTGGCTATTCCAGAGGTAATATGGGTTATTTTACAAGGATGATTTTTGTTGACTTTTTTCCCAACCAAGCTAATTCGGGCGTCTATATTCACTCAATTAGAGAATTCTAAAGAGAAAATCGATCTTCCATCTATAGAAATGCCAGGTTAACAAATTAGATTCTTGTTTCGTGCAGGTGATTTTGTGAGAGCGCGGACAGTTCATGAATTAGAAGTAATAAGTTGTTTGCGTCGATGTTTTTGTTTTTTTTTCCTTGCCGAGGAAGCAAGAGAACGGAGCGGAGAGCTGTAGGGGGCTTGGTTTCACCGGATCACACATTTCAAGCCGCCGCTCTGCCCGCCCCCCAGTCTTCGCAGCCTCAAACCTGCCTTCAATTAAGGGGTCGCTCTGCCCTCGAACGCGTGCTCTATTAAATCGTGATTCAGCCAAAAGAAATATAATTATGGAACCAAATAAAATAATCAGCATTGAAGAGCGATTTCGTTAATGAGATGGAGCGGCCGCATGTCACGAAGTAAAGGGGTCTCATTAAACGCTGGTAATGAGGCTGGGCTTTGTAGATGAAGCAGAACAGGAGGGTTTTTTTACAAAAATCTGCCTTTTTAATCCACCGTTTAGTGCGAGAGAGAAAGACGATTCGGTAAAGGAATATTAACACCATACTAATTTCAGAAACACACTGGGATTGATGTTATACACTCTTTTAAGGAGGTTTCAAATAATGAATAGAAACTAGTTCCATTTTCCAAACTGGGAAATTCTGGCGCCTGGAGGATTGAACTTCTTGTGTTCCTCCTGTTTGCATCTGTAGGTCTTGGTGCCACCTGACTCTTTGGCGTCCATCCCCACCTTGAATTTTGCAACTCTGCACATTTTACCTTCAAGGTTTTTTCGTTGCCAATGATTTGCCGACTGACTCAATTTACCAGTGTTTGTCCAAGTGGCTCACTTCCTGGCACTGGTCGAAGTATTGGGCGACAGGCAATGGAGTCATTAGAGTCATGCAGCGTAGAAACAGGCCCTGCGGCCCAACTTACCCACACCGGTCAACATGTCCCACAACATGACACTAGTCCCACCTGCCCGCGTTTGGCCCATATCCCTCCAAACCTGTCCTATCCATGTACCTGTCAAACTGTGTTTTAAACTTTGGGATAGTCCCTGCCTCAACTATCTCCTCTTGCAGTTTGCAAGAGGGTTAGATTTAGTTCTTAGGGCTAAAGGAATCAAGGGATATGGGGGAAAAGCAGGAACGGGATTTTGGATGATCAGCCACGATTATATTGAATGGCGGTGCTGGCTCGAAGGGCCGAATGGCCTCCTCCTGCACCTATTGTCTATTGTCTATTGTCTATGAGTGGGAGGGAACTTCAGATGCTAGTTTACACCGAAGGTGGGCACAAAATGATGGAATTACTCAGCGGGACAGGCAGCACCTCTGGAAAGAAGGAACAGGTGACGTTTTGGGTCGAGACACCTCTTCAGACTGAGAGTCAGAGGAGAGGGAAACTAGAGGTATGAAAATGTATAGAATAAATCAGAGCCAGCAGCGATGAGCAGCGAGCCCACAATGGTCCATTGATGGCTGTGGAGGGGGGGGGGGTGATAACGAGGGGATACGAACAGTAAAACTAGCAGGACAACTATGTTGGGAGAGAGACGGAGAGTGAGGGAAAGCAAGGGTTACTTGAAATTAGAGAGTAGAATGTTCATAGCGCTGGGTTGTAAGTTGCCCAAGCGAGATATGAGGTGCCGTTCCTCCAATTTGTTGTTCCTCCAATTTGAGACAGTGGAGGAGGCCCAGGACAGAAAGGTCAGTATGGGAATGATAGATAAAATGTTTATTGTCACCTGTACCCAGGAATAGTCAAATACTTTTTTTTAACAGACAACTCTGCCAGACCATCCCAATACATGAGCACAATCCCCCAGTTGGAACGAAATGTCTTCACCAGCCCGCTGAGCCTGAATGCAAGAGGCACCATTATACAGTCCCAGCTGCAACTGGCCACGCCAGCACTTTGTGTCGATCTTTGGCATCTGCAGTTCCTCGTTTAGGAAGGCAAGGCATGGCACAAAGTAGAAGAATGGCACAAAAAGCTGGAGTAACCCAGCCGGCGAGGCAGCACCATGGAGATCATGGAGATACTGCCTGACCCGCTGAGTTACTCCAGCTTTTTGTGTCTATCTGCAGTTCTTTGCTTCTACTTCATAAATGTGCTGTGCTACAACGCATCTATATGTGGTCAGAGTTTGCAGCCCAGCGATCTGAGAAGAAAATCCTTCCAATGTCCACTGAAGACGTCCTGCGCTGTCAAAGGCGTCGCCTTTTGTATGAGGTTTTGATTAAACGATTGGAAGATACGGCGTGGACACAGGCCTTTCGGCCCAACGAGTTCATGCCGGCCACTGATCTCCCGTTCACACGAGTTCTATGTTATCCCACTTTCACATTAATTCCTTTACACGCCAGGGAACAATTAACCTCCAGATCCCCATGTCTTTGGGATGTGGGGGGAGACCGGAGCACCCGGAGGAAATCCACACGGTCACATGGAGAACGTGCAAACTCCATGGTAAGACACAAAACTGATGGAGTAAAACAGCGGGTCAGGCAGCATCCACGACGAACATGGATAGCCCACGTTTCAGGTTGAGACGTTTCTTCCTTCTACCTATCACGGTAGGATAGATATCACATCTCCTTCTACCTATCACGGTAGGAACATGACCTATCCATGTTCTCCAGAGCTGTCGCCTGGCCTACTGAGTTACTCCAGCATTTTGTGTCTTTCCTTAATAAACCAGCATTTGCAGTTCCTTGCTTTTACATGCAAACTCCACACAGGCAGCAGCCAAAGTCAGGATCGAACCCGTATATCTGGCGCTGTGAGGCAGCAGCTCCACTCTCTGTGCCACACTAAATGGAGTCCTGCATTCAATATTACAGAGAACATCACTAGAGGTCTCTTAGTGGGAGTTTACATCGGGAATAATTGGCTGCCTTTCCTGGCACATCAAAACATTAAGGTTTTGGGATGAGTTGAAAGTTTCCATTCAGAGACCCGTTTTAAAATCTTTACTATCAGAGAACTAGCGTAGTCAGGTCATCTGGTGACTGCTACACCGCGCCTTTAAATTAGATAGTGGGGGGGGGGGAGAGACAATTTGGAAATACAAGGATGGAGTTAAAGGGAAAGAGAATATAGGGAAAGTTAAGAAATACACCAGAATTAACGGAGCAGAAAGCTCACAAAGGGATAGGAGAGTATGGCCAAGTGTAATAGGATTCGATGTGAAAGTTGAGATGAGTAATGGATTAAAAGTATTATATATGAATGCGCAAAGTATAAGAAGTAAAGTGGATGAGCTTGAGGCTCAGATAGAGATTGGTAGGTATGACATTGTGGGGATTACAGAGACGTGGCTGCAGGAGGATCGGGACTGGGAACTGAATATTCAGGGTTATACGTCCTATAGAAAGGACAGGCAGGTGGGCAGAGGAGGTGGGGTAGCTCTGTTGGTGAGGGATGAAATTCAGTCCCTTGCCAGGGGTGGCATAAGGACTGACGATGTAGAATCACTGTGGATAGAAGTGAAGAATAGCAAAGGTAAGAAGACACTAATGGGAGTTATCTACAGACCCCCAAACAGTACCCTGGATATAGGGTGCAAGTTGCAGCAGGAGTTAAAATTGGCATGTAACAAAGGTAATGCCACTGTGGTTATAGGAGATTTCAATATGCAGGTAGACTGGGAAAATCAGGTTGGTTCTGGACCACAAGAAAGGGAGTTTGTAGAGTGCCTCTGAGATGGATTCTTAGAGCAGCTTGTACTGGATCCTACCAGAGAGAAGGCAATTCTGGATTTAGTGTTGTCCAACGAACCAGATTTAATAAGGGAGCTCAAAGTAAAGGAACTGCGAGGAGGTAGTGACCATAATATAAGTTTTAATCCGCAATTTGAGAGGGAGAAGGTTAAACCAGGAATGTCAGTGTTGCAGTTGAACAAAGGGGACTATGAAGGCATGAGAGAGGAGCTGGCCAAGGTCGACTGGAAAAGGATCCCAGCAGGAATGACGGTGGAACAGCAATGGCAGGAATTTCTGGGTGTAATCCAGAAGACGCAGGACCATTTCATTCCAATGAGGAAGAAAGATTCTAAGGGGAGTAAGAGGCAACCGTGGCTGACAAGGGAAGTTAGGGATGGAATAAAACTAAAAGAAAAAGTGTATAACATAACAAAGAGTAGTGGGAAGCCAGAGGATTGGGAAACTTTCAAAGGATAACAGAAGGTAACAAAAAGGGCAATATAGGGTGAAAAGATGAAGTACGAGGGTAAGCTGGCCAATAATATAAAGGATAGTAAAAGCTTCTTCAGGTATGTTAAGAGAAAAAGATTAGTAAAGACAAATGTGGGTCCCTTGAAGGCAGTAACAGGTGAAATTATTATGGGGAACAAGGAAATGGAAGAAGAGTTGAACAGGTACTTTGGTTCTGTCTTCACTAAGGAAGACACAAACAATCTTCCAGATGTAGCAGAGGACAGAGGATCTAGGGAGACAGAGGAACTGAAAGAAATTTGCATTAGGCGAGAAATAATATTGGGTAGACCGATGGGACTGAAGGCTGATAAATCCCCAGGGCCTGATGGTCTGCATCCCAGGGTACTCAAGGAGGTGTCTCTAGAAATCGTGGATGCATTGGTAATCATTTTCCAATGTTCTATAGATTCAGCATCAGTTCCTGTGGATTGGAGGGTAGCTAATGTTATCCCAGTTTTCAAGAAAGGAGCAAGAGAGAAAACAGGAAATTATAGACCAGTTAGCCTGACACCGATGGTGGGGAAGATGCTGGAGTCAATAAGAAGTAATAACGGCGCATTTGGATAGCAGTAAAAGGATTGGTCCGAGTCAGCATGGATTTATGAGGTGGAAATCCTGCTTGACTAATCTTCTGGAATTGTTTGAGGATATGACAAGTAAAATGGATGAAGGAGAGCCAGTGGATGTAGTGTATCTGGACTTTCAGAAAGCCTTTGATAAGGTCCCACACAGGAGATTAGTGGGCAAAATAAAAGCACATGGTATTGGGGGTAGGGTATTGACATGGATAGAGAATTGGTTGGCAGACAGGAAACAAAGAGTAGGAATAAATGGGTCCCTGTCAGAATGGCAGGCAGTTGGGAGTGGAGTGCTGCAAGGCTCGGTGCTGGGGCTGCAACTGTTTACAATATATATTAAAGATTTGGATGTTGGAATTAAAAGTAACACTAGCAAATTTGCAGATGACACAAAGCTGGGTGGCAGTGTGAACTGTGAAGTGGATGCTAGGAGGTTACAAGGTGACTTGGACAGTTTGAGTGAGTGGGCAGATGTATGGCAGATGCAGTATATTATAGATAAATGTGAGGTTATCCACTTTGGTGGCAAGAACAAGGAGGCAGATAATTATCTCAATGGTGTCAGATTAGGAAAAGGGGAAGTGCAACGAGACCTGGGTGTCCTTGTACACCAGTCACTGAAAGTGAACATGCAGGTGAAGCAGGCAATGAAGAAAGCTAATGGCATGTTGGCCTTCATAATGAGAGAATTTGAGTATAGGAGTAAAGAGATCCTTCTGCAGTTGTACAGGGCCCTGGTGAGACCGCACCTGGAGTATTGTGTGCAGTTTTGGTCTCATAATTTGAGGATATTCTTGCTATTGAGGCAATGCGGCGTAGGTTCACGAGGTTAATCCCTGGGATAGTGGGAGTGTAATATGAGGAAAGATTGGAAAGACTAGGCTTGTATTCACCAGAATTTAGAAGAATGAGAGGGGATAGACAAGATCTTAGAGAAACTTATAAAATTATAAAAGGACTGGACAAGCAAGATGCAGGAAAAATATTCCCAATGTTGGGGGAGTCTAGAACCAAGAGCCACAGTCTAAGAATAATGGGGGAGGCCATTTAAAACTGAGATGAGAAAAAACTTTTTCACCCAGAGAGTTGTGAAATCTGGGGAATTCTCCGCCACAGAAGGCAGTAGAGCCCAATTCACCGGATGAATTTAAAAGAGAGTTAGATAGAACTCTAAGGGCTAGCGGAATCAAGGGATATGGGGAGTAGACAGGTACAGGTTACTGATTGTGGATGATCAGCCATGATCACAATGAATGGCAGTGCTGGCTCGAAGGCCCAAATGGCCTCCTCCTGCACCTATTTTCTATGTTTCTATGTGACCCACCAGGACATATGGTCAAAAAGCAGGCTCCAGGGAAAGACAAATTAAGATATTAGAGTAATAGAGTGATCCAGTGTGGAAATAGGTCCTTCGGCCCAACTTGTCCACACCGGCCAACATGTCCCAGCTACACTAGTCCCACCTGCCCACGTTTGGTCCATATCCCTCCAAACCTGTCCTGTCCATGTACCAGTCTGTTTCTTAAACGTTGGGGCAGTCCCAGCCTCAACTACCTTCTCTGGCAGCTTGTTCCATACACCCACCACGCTTTGCGTGAAAAAGTCACCCCTCAGATTCCTATTAAACCTTTTCCCCTTCACCCTAAACCTATGCCTTGAGCTGGAGCTCAATGCTCTCAAGATAGTGGAACTAATTGTAGACTTTCAAAGAGATCCCCCTCCCCTCCCCCCACTCACCATCAACAACACCATAGTCACATCTGTGGAGTCATTTAAGTTCCTTGGAACCATCATCTCCAGGGACCTTAAATGGGGGGCCGCCATTGACTCCACAGTCAAAAAGGTCCAACAGAGGATGCACGTCCCACGGCAACTGAGGAAACACAATCTGCCACAGGCAATGATGGTCCAATTCTATACTGCTATCATTGAGTCCGTCCTCACCTTCTCCATCATGGTCTGGTTTGGCTCAGCCACCAAGCACGACATCCGGAGGCTGCAACGGATCGTTCGCACAGTTGAGAAGGTTGTTGGCTGCAACCTTCCCCCCATTGACGAACTGTACACTGCAAGGGCCAGGAAGCGAGCGGGCAAGATCATCTCTGACCCCTCTCACCCTGGCCACAAACTCTTCAAAGCACTTCCCTCTGGAAGGCGGCTCCGGACTGTCAAAGCAGCCACAGCCAGACATAAAAACCGTTTTTTTCCCCACGAGTGATAGTTCTACTCAATAACCAAAGTCTGTAGTCTCTTTTTTGCTCTGGTTTATTTTCACCCACATGTTTAGACCGTAATGTTGTATCCTTATTGTTTTGATGTGGTTATGTTTTATTCTTAATTGTTAGCTGTATGTTTGTGTTGTCATTTGTGAGCGGGGCACCAAGGCACATTCCTTGTATATGCATACTTGGCCAATAAACATTAATTAATTAATTAATTAATTAATGTCTTCTGGTCCTCAATTCACCTACTCTGGGTAAGAGACTCTGTGCATCTATTGAAAGGTGGAAAATTCTCAGAGACCCAAGATAGACATAAAGTGCTGGAGTTACTCAGTGGGTCGGGCAGTATCTCTGGAAAAAAAGGATGGGATACGTTTTGGGTCGGGACCCTTCTTTAGACTGAAAGTAGAGGGGATGAAACTGAAGGCTAGAACAAAGCAGACATAGATAAAGGATGGCAGGATGAGGCAATGTGGGGGGGAGGTTGAACATATGGATGGACATTTCACAATCGATGCGTTCGAGGACCCGGTGACAATTCACTCGGGAGCATTGGAGTGATGGGTGAAAGGAACGTTCTGCGAGTCAGGGTGGGCAAGAGTTTAGAAATAATGCCTTTGTTGCTCTGTACACCGATGGTCCGTCTGTCATTGGGTCACTTCTTTCCATTGCTTAATTTTTACGACTTATTTTTAAATGGAATTTCTCATTGAATGTGGGCAGCAACAATGTTCTTCAATATAATTTGAGGACTGTCCGTTAAATGCCCGACTACACAGTGAGGGCATTCTGAAAGTCGCCGCGTTGCAAAACCGCCTTTCGCCCAGCGCTTGTGTGGGATTAACATGGAAAAATTATGATCAGAATAACGTGCGCGCAAAAAGTTAGCGCATGGATGTTAACGCGTTCTAACATTAAAGTAAACAGTCAAATGTATATAGTTTCCCATACGAATCACATTCAAACTTGAAAAGATATTCTGAAGTGTTTTGTTTGTACATATATGGAGTGTTTGTTTGGTCGTCTGACTTCCCGTCTATTTACAAGTTATGGAGCTGATGCGTATTCAGAGATAGTTCTGAACATTCCTTGTCACTTCATGTCATTACAATACTAAATACCAATGTTACCATCGAAAATATTCCTTGGGTCCTTAATTAGACAACACGCAAACACGAATCCTTGTAAGACATAATGTTGAAAACTCGAGGCAGAAGCAGAAATCGGCAGAGAAAACAGCTGGATCGACACCAAAAATTTGTTAAAACAAAATTTTCAATTTTAGTAATTTTAACTTTCCAAAATAAACTTGGTCAGATATCCAGAGTTCTGCAAGCTCCTCAACTTTAAGCCGTCCACGTTGTCTCCTGTGTTATAGGGTACAGTTACACTACGCATACACCAGTCGGGAATAATTTCATTTTCAGAATTTCTGTTCCGTTGCTGTACTGCACATTTTGTCTCTTCCACCAGTTAGAGTTGTTGGTGGTGGAACAAACTGAGGAATAATCTGTACTCTCTAGATATTTTTATTAAAAAGAGACTCCACTTGCAAGGTGCACAACCCCGGTAAATACTGAGCACAGATCCAGGGTAGATCTGTCTGAAGAAGGGTCTCGACCCGAAACGTCACCCATACCTTCTCTCCAGAGATGCTGCCTGACCCGCTGAGTTACTCCAGCATTTTGTGTCTACCATCCAGGGTAGATCGCTTTGGTTTTCCCGCTCAGTCCCAAGGGGCTCGCTCTATCATCAGCATGAAGCCGAAGTCATCTCCCCCAGACCGAAATTTTAACGCCCTTCTTCCACGTAGGATAATTACTCCCAGTTCCCTCGACATTTACTAAGCACGTTCCAAACATTTTAATTATTTATATTCAGAACAGATATGTCTAAAGTAATTGTAATTAGATTTGTATTCTGTGTCCTAGTTACACAAAATATTTACTTATGTTGGAAGAAGTCAATAAGGTCATATGTGATAGGAGCAGAATTGGGCCATGTGGCATTCAATCATGGTTGATCCATCTCTCCCTCCTAACCCCATTTTCCTGCCCATAACCCCTGACCTACTAATCAAGAATCAAGGCCTATTTAGTTATGCCATCCTCACAAAACACCCAACTCTAAAATAATTGTAATTAGATTTGTACTTTATGTCCCAGTTGCACAGAATATTTACTCATGTGGGAATAAGGTTCTTCAGTTATCATATCATATCATATCATATATATACAGCCGGAAACAGGCCTTTTCGGCCCACCAAGTCGGTGCCGCCCAACGATCCCCGTACATTAACACTATCCTACACCCACTAGGGACAATTTTTACACATACCCAGCCAATTAACCTACATACCTGTACGTCTTTGGAGTGTGGGAGGAAACCGAAGATCTCGGAGAAAACCCACGCAGGTCACGGGGAGAACGTACAAACTCCTTACAGTGCAGCACCCGTAGTCAGGATCGAGCTGAGTCTCCGGCGCTGCATTCGCTGTAAAGCAGCAACTCTACCGCTGCTCTCCTCACAAAACACTTTGCTTACACAGAAAGTGTTAATTTCTTGTACAAGTTCTTTTTTTTAAACCTAGCAACCAACAATAGACAATAGGTGCAGGAGTAGGCCATTCGGCCCTTCGAGCCAGCACCGCCATTCAATGTGATCATGGCTGATCATTCTCAATCAGTACCCCGTTCCTGCTTTCTCCCCATACCCCGTGACTCCGCTATCCATAAGAGCTCTATCTAGCTCTCTCTTGAATGTATTCAGAGAATTGGCCTCCACTGCCCTCTGAGGCAGAGAATTCCACAGATTCACAACTCTCTGACTAAAAAAGTTTTTCCTCATCTCTGTTCTAAATGGCCTACCCCTTATTCTTAAACTGTGGCCCCTGGTTCTGGACTTCCCCAACATTGGGAACATGTTTCCTGCCTCTAACATGTCCAACCCCTTAATAATCTTATACGTTTCGATAAGAACCCCTCTCATCCTTCTAAATTCCAGTGTATACAAACCTAGTCGCTCCAGTCTTTCAACATATGACAGTCCCGCCATTCCGGGAATTAACCTAGTAAACCTACGCTGCACGTCCTCAATAGCAAGAAGGCTATCCTAAAGAAAACAATAAATATTCCAAAACAACTTGTTAACAAAACAAAAATGTTTATTAAAAAAATACTCTCCAGAGTTACAGATATCACTGAATTGAACCAGATATTAGTGGCCATTTTATAATTCTGAGACATGAAGCTCGGAGGATGCGACCAATGCCTTTAGCTATGCTTTGTGACACAGGTTGGCAATAATCAATGAGTAAAGGTCCTGCTTTAACTATGTAGAATCAAACTCTTGAAAATAATCAGAGTGAATAAATTTAGAGCACGAGTTGACCGATGCAGATACTAAAAACAGAAATAATCTGAAAATTAGCTGAGCTTTTCAGAGAGATATGATTTAATGTGTAAAGTAGCTGCTGCAAGGTGCATACTTTGCTATGATATACTTTTATTTGAGAAAATTGTTGAAGTCAATTCTACTACAATATGTGGAGGTTTATTTAAATTGTTTCCCACATGTTATCTATAGATTTGTCTGGTCAATTATATAAAATGTTAAAAAAATAAGTATGATGGGATGTGATTTTGAGGCTCTAAGGTACTAGTAAGGCCACATTTGGAATATTGTGAGCCATTTTGGTCACCCTGTCTGAGGAAGGATGTGCTGACTCTGGAGAGGGTCCAGAGGAGGTTTATAAGAATGATCCCAGGAATGAGCAGGTTAAACTATGATGAGCATTTGTCGGCACTGGGCCTGTACTCGCTGGAGTTTAGAAGAATGAGGGGGGACCTCAATGAAACATACAGAATAGTGAAAGGCTTGGATAGAGTGGATGTGGAGAGGATGTTTCCACTAGAGGGAGAGTCTAGGACTCGAGGTCATAGCTCAGAATTAAAGGACGTTCTTTTAGGAAGGAGATGGGGAATCTGTGGAATTCTTTGCCACAGAAGGCTGTGGAGGCCAAGTCAGTGGATATTTTTACAGCAGAGAGATAGATAGATTCTTGATTAGTACAGATGTCAGAGGTTATGGGGAGAAGGCAGGAGAATGGGGTTAGGAAGGAGAGATAGATCAGCAATGATTGAATGGCAGAGTAGATTTGTTGGGCCAAATGGCTTAATTCTACTCCTATCCCTTATGATGTAAAGCAAAATATCTCAGTAGGTTGGGTGAATACAATTTCACTGGGTGGTGTTCCTCCTTCCTATACCATATTTAGAAAATTATGTTGGGATCACAAAATTCAGAGTACCTAATCCCACTGAGAGTTTACCAGTGAATCATGGAATGACTGAACAGTTTTTTTTTTAACTGAACATTAATAAAACAGAACTCTCAAAGCTCACTGACACCATTGCTTTTATTACCACAAATCCAACTATAGTGCTACACGTGCTGCCCTTTATCTTATCTCAATCATCAATAAAGGTATAACGCAGCACAAAACCAACAGGTCCAAATTATGCTCAGTTCTTCTTGCAACAACTTTTTGGCCACTTTCAAGAGGCTTATTTTTTTAATCCCTTTAAGAGGGAACTGGTGAAAAGATTCATGGAGACTCCATATAGTTCACCAGGCACTTTTCAAAGTTAGGTTTTGTATCAGATGCGAGATGTGCCACAACCAGTGATACAAAGCCAAGCTATACGAGACCCGCTCGATAAAGTTACTATCTCCAGATTTAGATCAGCCCATTGGGCTACAGAACGCTTTCATCTCAATGCTAAGTGCCGTTTGTCGTACAACAATTGTTAAATCACTTGAGCAAAGAGGTTTTTGGATAAATTGTTTTATAAATAAACAGTGCCAGTATGTTTTTCAGTTTAGTTTATTTGTCACGTGTACCGAGGTGCAGTGAAAAGCTTTTGTTGCGTGCTAACCAGCCAGCAGAAAGAGTGATGTAGTAGTTACTGAAATACAACCAGCAAGTTGCCAGACTACAATTTATATTAATTTCATTCTATAAACTGAATGGAAGAAATGTCTTAGCAAACATCAGACGCACACATAAAAATAGGACAACTCATTGTCATCAAGTACATTTATTTAATGTTTCATTAGTTCACCATGATGTGGCACAAAATTAGTCTGCTGTCCAATGTAAGAGGACTTGGATCACAGGATTTATACAAACAGCCCAAGCTTGATAATAGCAGGATCATAATGCCTAAAACAGAAATAAATGGGGAAATGGAATGGTGCTCAATATTTATAACGAAAGAGCTCATCATTGATAATCGGTTCTATGCTTCTAATTTAATTGATCCTATTGTGGCCTGGGCTTCCTTGTATTCCTCAGTTTCTTCTAAATCTTTCTCGCATTCCTAAACAAAAAAGATATAAAATATAGATTGTTTTAATTATCACAAATGTACTTGTGTAAATATTTTGTATGAAATCTATAATACACCAGCGAACAGAATGCAGACATACGACAACAGAAGACTATATACCATGTGATAGAGTCATAGAGACATACAGCGTGGAAACAGACTCAACTTGCCCATATTGATCAACATGTCCCATCTACCCTAGTCCCACCTGCTTGCATTTGGCCCATATCCCTCCAAACCATCTTATCCATGTACCTGTCTAAATGTTTCTTACACGTTAAGCTGGTACGGGTGCAGAGAAGATTTACGAGGATTTGCCAGGACTCAAGGGGCTGAGGTATGGGAAGAAGTTGAGCATGTTGGGACTCTATTCCTTGGAGCGCAGGAGGATGAGGGGTGATCTTATAGAAACACAGAAAGTAGGTGCAGGAGTAGACCATTCGGCACTTCGAGCTAGCACTGCCATTCAATATGATCATGGCTAATCATCCAAAATCAGTACTGTTCCTGCTTTTTCCCCATATCCCTTGATTCCGTTAGCCCTAAGAGCCAGATCTAAATCTCTCTTGAAAACGTCCAGTGAATTGGCCACCACTGCCTTCTGTGGCAGAGAGTTCCACAGATTTACAACTCCCTGGGAGAAAAAGTTTTTACACATCTCAGTCCTAAATGGCCTATCCCATATTCTTAAACTGGGACCCCTGGTTCTGGACTCCCCCAACATCCGGAACATTTCTCCTGCATTTAGCCTGTTCGATCCTTTAAGAATTTTACATGTTTCTATAAGATCCCCTCTCATCCTTCTAAACTCCAGTGAATACAAGCCCAGTCGACCCATTCTTTCATCATATGTCAGTTTCGCCATCCCGGAAATAAACCTGGTGAACCTATGCTGCACTTCTTCAATAGCAAGAATGTCCTTCCTCAAATTAGGAGACCAAGATTGCACATAGCCTTGGTAGTGAACAATTGTGGCCACTGATAACTTATCAATTCAGTAAATTAAATTTTAACAAGAGTCAAAATGGGTGTCATGCTCACAATCCTCTATTGGAATCCAAACATGGAGTTATGCTTTGAACAATGGGAGTACATAAAAGCTCTGGGTAATTTTAAGTTCCCTGAGTCAATGACACATAACCCATGGTTCACATCATTGTAAGGCAGTGCTACAGCTGTAATTTCATCTTTTTCCTGACCAATGCAAACTGTGACCACCAGGTTCAAGGCCAACTTCTTCCCAACAACATCAGGCTCTTGAACACTAAACAATTCCAAACTCCAACTATGAACTTCAACAGACTGTCTTGGATTGCACTAAGGACTTTGGGGTTTTGTGGTTATTAATTTATTGCATTTTTGTATGCTATATATCATCTATGTGTATTCTGTTTTCAGGCCAGTTATGCTGTTGCAAGTAAGAATTTCATTGCTCCATTGTTGGTGCATATGACAATTAAACACTCTTAACTCTTGTATGTTCCTCTTCTACTCTTGGCAGTTCCTTTGGGTAGACTAGAGATTGTCACAGGCATTCAGTTCAGCACAATTAAATACTAAAACAGAATGTGGTTTGTGCACAATCTTTGAATATAATGCCAAATAAAGATGCTTTTTATATTCTTAGTGCAAAAGATGAAAATCAAAACATGCCATTAAAACTAGATTTATCCATTTTAGCAATTTGATTTTCATCAAATTTGAAGAACACTATTATGCACAAACTGGACTTGAAAAGGAACTCTTTCTTTCCCTCCTACCCAAAGTGTTTAGCAAAATGCATTACAAATTAATAAGTGACTGTTCATTTCCAAAAATTGCCAATTCCGCTACTCATAACAAGCAAAAGTGACTTTAAAGATATCAATATAGCTAAAAGACACTCTCCGGCTAATTTTACATAAAAATGCAAATGAATAAATGCGCTGAAATGATTGTAGTCCAATTTCTTTAAAATATGTATGTGATAACCTAATTATTCTAGGGAACTAGAATATTTAGAGACAGCTGGCATCATCCATTTTCCCTAATCCGGTATTTATTATAAATTCAGAGCTTTTATCCAACCAAGCATACTTTAATAGACTAAACTCCCATAACATTTACACCTCCATTAAAATTATACTTCACAAAATATCTAAATATCTACTTATTTTATAAAGTACTTTAACAGCAAATTTCCAAAATTAATATAAATTGCATCGTCTCACACATGCCAAGAAGAATCTACTGGTTATTTTTTGTTAAACATGCATGTTCCCTAAACAATTTCAATAATGAAATGCATCTTATTGCAACTTTATTTTTGAACATCTGTGGCAAATTCATTAAATGTTAACTGATAACTAGATAATACAAATGAAGCCGCACAACCATAAATTAAGCAGCGTCTGAACATCATACATTTTTTACTTAGACAAATAAAGTTAAAAAAATTAACATTTATTTGTTTCAGAAACAATGAAACTACTACTTCATATTCAGCAGAAAGGCGTTAATAAAATCAGCATTATGGTGCATCAAGTTCATAGATTCAAACGGAAGTAAAATGTAGCAAAATGCTTCAAAGTATAGCAAACAAAACACCATTCTAGAAACTCTAGTTCAATCTTTTCAATCTATACATTTTGCTTGACTTTTCACCATTTTCATATATGATATAGTCTATGATTTGGTGAATAAAATATGTAGCATATCTAATCCATTACTGAACAGATATACTGGAAAAAGAGAAGGCAGCTCTATACCGAACTTGCCAAACTGAGAATAAAGCCTTCTCACCAAGAGTTGTGAGAGGTCACTGTGGGCCGTTGCCAATCGGCGTTGACAGTCTGGAATCATCATCCGTGATTCTTGCAAAACCTCTATCTGAAAAGGAAATAAGAAAAGAGTGAGGCTGGAACCAACCAAGAGAGAGTTATTTGACTTAATGTTTTGAGCTGAACTTTGCAATACTGTATAGCTTCATCAAGACATTGTCGGCTTATAAAATCTCGTCTTCTCTCCACTTTCAAAAATGTTGTCAATAATTTGATTTCCACAGTCTCTTCATAATATGGAAACACAATTAAAAACGTTGAACAAGCTCAATAAATTTTTCATCATGAATTAATTCGTAATTGAATGGTTTTTTTCCCCAATTCACATTCATAATAGTTCAGATACAAACCATGCTTTATTTTTATTCTTTTAAACAAATGGATCTGCAGTTGACATAAAAAACTTTTATCTCTGAGGTAATAAAGAAATGCTGTGCTCAAGTAATATCACACAGATAATTACTGCATGAAAAATGTTATTGAGTTATTGATCGCATAGTGTGCTCACTGCAGGAGGTTTAAGCTGTGAAAGACAGAGGTCTATAGGAGCTCAGAGACAAGACAAGAGACCAGCAGGTCCATTTTCATGCTCTTTATTATGCACGTTATTTCAAACACTGCACATCAAATTTTAGCCAAGCCCATATCATTTTGATCACTTCAGTATGAATTGAAATAACAAATGTCATCATGCCATGATAATGAATGCCTAACTAAATGGCTTGTTTGTGCTGCATATGTGGATTGTTTCCAATAAATATTTAGAAAATTAAAATATACCACTGTTATTGAAGCATTTTTAAACTTAGCAGAAATCTGCTTTCAATTTCCCCATTATTGTTGGACGGTCTTTAATACATATCCGCAAGTGTAATCTCCCAATTTTTGTTCATTAGTTCAACCAGTATAGCTTTTTGCACTTTTTCTCGCTCTGACCACCCCCAATTACAGCAAACCCATCCCCTGGGCAATCCTGGCCTTGTCCTATCAAAGATTTCCCCATTCATTCCTTTTCCATCTCCTCTGCAGTAGAAAACTAACTTTTCTCTCTTCCTCAATTCTGACTGATAGATCCACTATCTGAAACATTAACTGCTTCTCTTTCCACATACACTGCCTGACCCGCTGAGTGTTTCCAGCATTTATGGGTTTTATTTCAAGTTGCTAACAACATCTGTAGTTTTCGGATTTTCACTAGTCTGTGATTAATGGTATTAAATGCAAAACAAATTTCTTAACAGTAAACAAATAAAAGCAAATGAGATATTATATATGCATATTAATTACAGGCTTAATTACTCTTAAGTGGCAGAAAAGTGACAGCTGTAAACGTTGTACTGAATAACATAGTACAATGGATCATATAACGGTTTTTGAACGTTACCCGTAAGCCTATTGTAGGTGATGGATTGGCAAATAGGCACACTAGTGCCTATGACTAGCTCCTGTGGCTCTGGTTCAATCTTTGCACGGTGCCTTTGTGGAGTTTACACATTCTCCCTTGACTATTCTAAACTCCCACTAATGTAGATAGATGGCAGGAGAATCAGGTGGGCATTTGTGGACATGTGTGGCTGGATAGTAAAAAGGAAATAAGTGGGGTGATGGGACGAATGGGAAGCTCAGAGTTGGCATCAGCTAAATGACATCCCGTGTCATAATAAAACATAAGCTCATAATTTATGAACATATGAACTTTATTATATTTATTTACAAGTTAATAACTTTATTATAAGTTTATAATTCATGAGCCTATGAACTTAAAAAAAGAGTAAAAATGAGAAATAGTATTTCACTTGGATTTCAATGCATTTCAATTGAAAGTCTCAACAGATGATACGTATGCACCAACAAAACTGATGAAATAATTGAAGACCAACTATGCCAAGCACAGTGCTGATCAAGCCCAAAGCACTTGTTCCTACCACCACCACAGAAGATGTACATTCTTACATCCATCAGCAGATTAAATTTTAAATGACAGAAGATCGCCAATATAATGATTTACCATGAGCAACAAGGTTTCTGTTGTCCTGCATCCTATAACACAGATGCAGTTATCCAAAGTACCACAGATTGAATATCCCTCATCATAGCACAAATGATGTGACTGCAATAAAGTGTCCTCTCTCATGATTTTTGATCCCTCTGCAGTCTTTGGCACAGGAATACCAAATCATTCTCTTCCATCGCCTCTCCTCTACTGTTCAACAGTATGTGATGACAATGAGGTGAAAACAATGCAGATGATGGAAATCAGAAATGTACTGGAAATAGGAAGCACGAGTCATCCAAAACACGAGTAATCTGCATCGTTTTATCGCCGATGTTTCTTATCATCTGTCCGTACCTCAATTGTAAAATTCATGGCCTTTTCTCTGTTTCTCTAAACTTCTCCAGCCCTTCAGCCTTCTGATGCATTTTCAATTCTGCCTTCTTGTAAATCACTGATGTTAATCACGCATAGTTGGCATGATTGCAGCTTTGTAGGCTCTGGAATTCTCTTGCTAAACTGTGTTATTTACCCAATTTCCCCATACAAGGACTAGAGTCAAAATTTTCTCAAAATCATCTGGGAAGTTTTATTATGTAAAATGGAGGTACAATGATTTTCTGGAATGCTGAAGAACTTTAATTGCTCATGAACAATGTTATTTTTTGTCATTTATGCCGAATGACCGCTGCTGGAAAATGTACAATTGTGGATAGCTGACTATCTCAGGACTAATTACGTGATCATTTAGAGCATCCAACGCAAGATATTACAATTATTAGATGAAGTTACAGAATGAAAAACTTGTGATTAATACCTTTTTTTTGCTGCTGAACATATTTTGGTGGAAGCTGGGATATGCCAGAGTTTAATGACTAGCCCACGCCAATGACTAGACTAGCCTAATGACTAGACTAGCTAGGCTCATGCATAGGATTAGGGAGATGGTTCTTTTATTGTCATGCGTAACCCCAAAGGTACAGTAAAATACATTTTTTGCATATAGATCAGTGTGATTATGGCCATACATAATGACAATCCCCAATTAAGTACCCATGCGTAGAAACTGCTCAGAGTCCATATGCAATAATTGCCAGATGGACGAGACTGTGTAAAACAATAGTTATTATTCAAAAGATTCAAATTGAGAACTTCTAAGTGCCTTCCCCTTGGGATTGGTCTGGTTCATTCTAATTAATGATCTTGTAGTTTTATGAAGGCTAGTCATAGAGTCGTACAGCATGGAAACATGTCCATGCTGACTAAGATGCCCCACCTACATTAGTCCCATCTGCCCGCATTTGGCCCATATCTCTCCAAGCCTGCCTTTTAAATGTTGTGATAGTATCTGGCTCGACTACCTTCTTCGGCTGTTCGTCCCACATACCACCACCCTCTGTGTGAAACAATAAAATAAGAAAACTACCTTAAAATTCAGAAGTCAGAATTAATATGTTTATTACAAGAGTGTATTCTGCATGATAAAGAACACATGGTTTAGATTAGGTAATTAGGATTCCGTACACCATGTCCACAAAGACAGTTTCTCTTTTAAAGTAATTCAGCAAGCAGTAAAGGATATGTGCATAATATTGTACCCAGTTTGGAAACAACCATTTTTCAAGTTTATTTGTCAAGAAAAGTACGATGTTTCTAACAATGAAAAATGTCCTTCACTGATAAGGAATAAACCATAAACTACAATCTGGTAAGATGGTACATGGTGTGAAAATTGCCATCTACTGGTGTGGTAGCATATGACACAAAGACCATCCAACAAACTCCGATGAAGCAATTATCTGGCACAGTCCATCTAAATATATGAATAACTTTCATTTCTATAATTCTTCAGGATCCTTTGGAGAGAAATTGCCTCAATTGGTCTGCGATTTGACGATTCAAAGGGATAATGTTTAACTCGCTTACATACTGCTAAAATTAACAAGGCCAACAAGTCTTTAATCTGAATTTAAAACAGTTGAATAATTTATTCAGTTGGCATGAGATGGTATCATTATTAAATTCAACTTAATCTAAGGGATTGCATAGGTTGCACACAGTCTTAAATAAGATGTGTTCAAATGAATCATGCTAGTTATAGGACAAAACTAACATTGTATGCATCCAACTGAATGCTGATAACTGAAGCACAACTGTCGACTCCATAACTGAAAAGCAAATCAAAGTAAATGTGTTTTTTAAAGTTAGTTAGCTATGCCTTTTGGACTGCAACAAACATTAGTGCAGGAGGCTCACAATCCATTCTTTGACTATTGACTTCGATGAAGGCAACAATCCTATTTTTGTCACAAATTTTCTGATGATACAAAGATATACAGGGAAGGAAATTTTGAGTATGACATAAAAGGTCTGTAAAAACATAGATATATTTAGTTAATGGGCAAAAACATGCTGCAAGGAATAATAATATACAGAAATGCAGTTATCTCCTCTGGTAGAATAGATTAACAGAAAATTGTTTAAATGGAAAGACACTGCATAATGCTGCGGTATAAAGGGATTTGGGAGTCCTTGTATATGGACACAAAAGAGTAGCATACAGGTATAACAAATAATTAGGAAGGCTGACAGAATATAGGCACAAAATGCTGGAGCAACTCAGCGGGTCAGGCAGCATCCCGGGAGAAAAGGAATAGGTGATGTTTCGGGTCAGAACCATTCTTCAGACTGAAGTAAGGGCCTGAAGGTAGGAAAAGGCCAGAACAATCAGGGCCGGCAACTTTATAGCAAAGAACAGAAATACAAAATGAAAGTTCTAATGCAACTTTACAATACTCTGTTGAGGTTTTACCTGAAGTTCAATAGACAGTTTTGGTCTCCATAGTTAAAAAAAACATAGAAACATAGAAAATATGTGCAGGAGGAGGCCATTTGGCCCTTCGAGCCAGCACCACCATTCATTGTGATCATGGCTGATCATCCACAAACAGTAACCCGTGCCTGCCCTCCTCTTATCCCTTGATTCCGCTAGCCCCTGGAGCTCTATCTAACTCTTTTTAATTCATCCAGTGAATTGGCCTCCACTGCCTTCTGTGGCAGAGAATTCCACAAATTCACAACTCTTGGGTGAAAAAGTTTTTTCTCACCTCAGTTTTAAATGGCCTCCCCTTTATTCTTAGACTGTCGTTCCTGGTTCTGGACTCCCCCAACATTGGGAACATACTTCCTGCATCTAGCTTGTCCAGCCCTTTTATAATTTTATACGTTTCTATAAGATCCCCTCTCATCCTTCTAAATTCCAGCGAATATAAGCCCAGTCTTTCCAATCTTTCCTCATATGACAGTCCTGCCATCCTGGGGATTAACCATGTGAACCTATGCTGCACTGCCTCAATAGCAAGGATGTCCTCCTCAAATTAGGAGACCAAAACTGCACACAATACTTCAGATGTGGTCTCCCCAGGGCCCTGTACAACTACAGAAGGACCTCTTTACTCCTATACTCAAATCCTTCCGTTATGAAGGCCAACATGCCATTAGCTTTCTTCACTGATTGCTGTACCTGCATGTTTACTTTCAGTGACTGGTGTAGGAGGACACCCAGGACTCGTTGCACTTCCCTTTTACCTAATCTGACACCATTGAGATAATAATCTGCCTCCTTGTTTTTGCCGCCAGTGGATAACCTCACATTTATCAGTATAAAGGATATACTGGCAGTAGAGACAGTTCAGACAACATTCGTTACATTGATTCATGGGATGGAGGAGTTGATGGATGAAGAAAGGTTGGACCGATATTTGTTGGCAGGTAGAAGAACAAGTGATAACCTATTGAAACAAGATTCCATGGGGGCTTAGAAGCTAAGATTAGTAGAAACATAGAAAATAGGTGCAGGAGTAGGCCATTTGACCCTTCAAGCCAGCACCACCATTCAATATGATCATGGCTGATCGTTCAGAATCAGTACCCCGTTCTGCTTTCTCCCCATATCCCTTGATTCCGTTAGCCCCAAGAGCTATATCTAACTCTATCTTGAATACATCCAGCGAATAGTAAACCAGAGGGCATTGTTTCAGAATCAGGGTTACCCAGAAAACTAAATTAAAAATGCTCAAAACACTTAGCAGGTCAGACAACATCTTTGGAAAGAGAACGAGTTTCAGAACCAAGTCCTTCATCACAACTAGGGAAAGAGAGAATACAAGCTAATTTTAAGTTGAAACTAAAAACTATATTTTCCCAGTTCTGATAAAGCATCTTTGACCTGAAATGTTAACTCTGGTTTCTCTTTCCACAGATGCTGCCTGACTTGATGAGTATTTGGGGCATTTTCTGCTTTTATACAAGGGGTTCCCCATTTAAGACTTTTGGATTTTGGATTTGGATTTTGGATTTTTGGATGTGGATTTCTTTTTCTTTTAGTAGACCATGAATCTTGAAGAATCTCTACTCCTGAGAGGTATGGAGAATGTCATTGAATATATCCAAGACTAAGGTAGACAAATTTTTAAACAGCAGGAGAATGGCAATAAAGTAGAGTTGTGGCCAGGATCTCAAGAGTCATGGGGAGGCTGCAAGGGCTCATGCTGCTGAAGGATCTCCTCCTAATTCTTTTTTGTTTCCCTCATGTTCTCCGACATGGATGTCCAATGAAACCAGGAACAGCAGCAGGAACATAAATTGGAGCGTGCTGTGACCAGTCACTGAAGACTCACAAGGACTGCAATGTTGCTGAAGAAAAACATGTTTCTGCAAAAGAGGGGAGAGGACAGAATAATCCTCACCAGGAAAGTATGATCAAAACATCATACTGCACAGAAACAGACCCACTGGCACAACCTGCCGACCAAGATGTCTATCTGTACTAGACTCATCTTTGGCTTATAGCCACCCCCCCCCCCCCCCCCTCCACAATCTCAGTGCATTAACCCTATTTACTCCCCTCAGTTTTATATGCACTCCATGGAATAAAGTACCGGCCTACCCAACCTCTCCCTCAGGGCATTAAGTCCTTGCAACATCCTCATAAATCTTCTCTGCACTCTTTCCAGCTTAATGACATAAATGAGGTCAATTAATTCAAGTGTACATTTCCTAATAACATTGTCCCTTGGTAGTCAATTTACTTTATTTATTGTTTCAGTGAGGTTTCTACCCTTATAGGTGCTGGGAAAGTGCCTAAGTGTGAATCGTATCATTAGACTTCACAAGAAATCCATGATTATTGTGCGGTCCACTTTGCCTATCAGCATCGAACATGAACTTGTGGCACATATATATAAACAAGCCAGCAGTTTCAAAGGGTACTGTTGGCATTTCTTCTGCACAAGTCACTCAAAAATCAATTGGTACAGAATATTATTTGCATATTATTGGAGGAAAGGGATTTATTTTCTTTATTTTGGCAGTGATTAAGAGTCATGGTACAACTCAATGTTACTTTTGTTAAAATTTGAGCTACACAATTGGCGTCACTAGTCAGAGCATTTGGTGATTTTTGTATTCATCCTAGTGTATATATTCCAACGACCAAGACCTCAACATCTGTTAAATTAATGTTAGACTTAGCCAAAAGTTGATGCTAAAAAACGCATGTCAGAATAAGTTTGATCGACATAAACGTATATTGATTATACAACACACATATTGAATTTATGAAAATACAGCAGATTAGGAGACGAGGGGAGATAAGGAAGTTAAATAGGGAAAGAACATGCGCATTCACATACAATTTTGATAGCTTTTGACATTCTTTACCACTAGTAATTCTCTACCACTCCCCATTCTCTGAAAACCTTATTCAGATTATATTTTGGCAAATTTGTGTAGCATGAAAGTTTTAGGCAATAGGTGGGATTTGTGTAGCAGGAACTTCCTTCCAATGACATTTTTCTCTTCTGAGCCAATGTTAAAAAAGTAGTCCATCTACCTGCTTCTTGTTTCATTTTGTCGTGTAGAGTATTGGTTAAGATCTCGAGAGAGAGTGAGCAAGAGAGAGAGAGAGAGAGAGAGAGAGAGAGAGAGAGAGAGAGAGAGAGAGAGAGAGAGAGAGAGAGAGAGAGGTCGTGTTTCTCTCTGCTCCGGCGACTGAGAAGTTTTGAAGCAACCTTTCAAGGTTCTTGTCGAAGGAGGAGGAACAGTTGCAGTGAGATTTCATAGTTTGACCGAACGTCGGACTGTGGAAACTTTCCTTTGTTTAAGGATTTCTCCATTTCGTGTGGAATTCCTGAGTTCCTCTGCACCGCGGTGGGAGCAGCCGTGGCTGGCGGATTGCCAAGAGTGCCTGGAGATCGTGGGTAGGAATGATTTCGGTGTCTTTGATAATTATAGCACCGACTCTCTGCCCCAATACCGTTTTGCACAGTGCTGTTGCCTGGGCTTAACGTGAAGAGGGTATCTTTTGCTTCTGTCAGGGCTTTGAAGAGCCTTCCAAAAGCTGCTCTGGACTGTGGAGGTGAGCTTGGGGACTTTCCTATCTTCGGCTGGAGGAAACTGCTTCTGCTGCTTATTCAGACTGTGACTGAGGTGCTGCTGTCCCAGGAGCTGGGGTGTGCCACTGTCATGAAGGCGGGGGCTCGGCCTAAGGTTCAGAGCTACGCAGTGGCGGCTTCGACGGCGGCTTCGAGGCCACTCATGGATGAGCCTCATGTTGACTTGGACTGGGATATTTATGGGATCTCGGTTCAAACCGGGTTCATGTGGAGCAGGGCTGCAATTGCAAAGGGCTTGCATGATCTGTTCAAGAGGGATGTCATTGCCTCTTCCGAGAGTGCAGGAGGGAAGGTTCAGTTGATACTGAAGTCCCGGGAGGATGTGGCCCAAGTGTTGGAGAAGGGGCTCACGGTGGAGGGGGTCCATCTACAGGTGGAACCGTGGGTGTCCAATGTAAAATCGGTTCTCCTACGGAATTGTCCCACGTTTCTCCGGGATGCAAAACTCCTTCCACACTTGGTGAAGATTGGGGAGGTGCGGTCTAAGCTTACTAAGCTCATGCACCCCGGGAATGACCCGTATGAGAAAGGGGTGCTGAGCTTCAAGAGGCGCGTGTTTATGAAGGTGGAAGTGGGGTTGGGTGCCGAGGGGAGCTTCGCTGTGGAGCATAAGGGTCTCTCCAATCGCGTGTATTGGAGCTGGGGAGAGGCACAGTGTCATGCGTGCAAGGAGTTTGGACATCTCCGTAGAGTGTGTCCCAGGAGCCGGGCCGCTGCGAGAAATTCTAACGCAGGGGCCCAGGAATGCAGTGCTAGCCCATCCGGGGCGGCCCGCCATGCCTCGGTGGCCCGGGGTGGAACTGCTGACTCGGCTGGGGCTGCTAGCTCCGCCTCGGTGACCCGGGACGGCACTGCCAACCCATCAGAGGCTGCAAGTACTGCCTTGGTGACCCGGAGCAGTGAGGGCCCCCGCCCCCTATGCCCTGAACCTGTGGAGGTGGTAGATGGCGAGGCGCAGGGGAAGGGTGAAGGGGGGGAGGGAGGTTGGGAGACGCAGAAGCGGAAGAAAAGTGATAAGGATAAGAAGAAGAATAAGTCCCTCCAAGGGAGTCAATCAATAGCAGATGGGCTCCTGCCCAGTGGGCCCAGTGAAGTCCAGGGCGCACCTGGTGTGGCTCAGCAAGGAGCTGAGGTGAACCGGAAGGGGGCAGGTGGGAGCAAACATGGGAGTAGAAAGGGGGTAGCGGGTGGTGCGGAGGCGGAGGACCCTTCCTCTATGGAGGTCACCGTACCTCCCCCGGTCACCGGGACAAAAAGAAGGCTGTCGCAAGGAAGCGAGGAAGAGCATGAGCGTGGGCCCAAATTAAGGGGGACGGATATTTCGAGACCTTCCACCCCTGACGAGGGTGGTGACCACGGACTGGTGACTTGTGGGCCGGAGGATGAGCCTCTGGTTCAGGGACCTTCTGCAGGTGTTACCAGATCAGTTACTGGGACCGCCTCCCCTGAAACCGTGTCCTCTGGGTTGGTGGCGGCCCCCTCGTCTCAGGGGCCTTCCGAGGGAGTCATCTCATCGGGTAGCGGGGTTGGTGCCCCTGGGAGTGTGTCCCCTGGGTCGGAGGAGATCCCCTCGTTTCAGGGGCCTTCTGAGGGTGATGGCACACCGGTTGATGGGTTTGACTCCCCTGGAAATGTGCCCCCTGGGATGGGGGATGAGCAGAGTCAGCCTGAGGGGGGAGGAGCGGGAGATCAAACGTTCCACTCTGTGCTCTGTATTAGAACCAGTGGAGGTGATGAGGAGTGTGATGCCTCACCGGTTGAGGTAATAGGGGAGACTCCAAGAACACCCGGGACCCCGGGGGTGCCTGCTGTTTTTTCTTCCCCAGACCCAAATGTGGGGTGTGATGGGAGAGTGCAGGAGCCTGGCCTTTTACCGGACAGCTTGTTGCTGTCAGAGGCATCGGGACCCTCCCTCGGCATTGATCCTGGGGGTGGTGTCATGCCGGAGGAGGGGGAGGGTGATGGGCTCGGCCTGTGCAGTGGGGTGAGTGAGCTTTCGGCAAGCTGTAGTCCCACGGACTCTGACACTGGCCTTGAGCGATGTGCAGAGGAGGCTGCTGCTCCAGGTGTGAGTGGGTTGGCGGAGCGCCCAGACTCCAGGGCTGTGTCTAACGCAGCCCTTATCCGTGAGATTCAGGACTTTCTCAGAACACCTAAATGTAGCAGGACTAAAGTTGAAACAGCGCGGAGGCGGTGGGGAGAGCTGCCAGGATTTACTAAGGATCTTGATAGTATCCTTGGCAGCAAGGAAAGTGATATTCCTGCGTCTGTGAGGCTTCAGCTTGGGGAATTCTCAAGTTTCCTCAAGGGCGAAGTTTCTGCGACCAAGAGCAATGTGAGGAAATAACTCTAACGTGTTTGCACATTCACAGTAGTTACATTAAATTTAAATGGTAGTAGAGCGAGCTTTCGCAGATTTCAGCATTTATCAGTCCTGAGGGAAGGGAAATATGCGGTGTGTTTTCTGCAAGAGACGCACACTGTTGTCAGTGACGAACCCACCTGGCGACTGGAGTGGGAAGGGGGGGTTTACATGAGCCATCCCAGCACAAACTCGAGCGGGGTGGCTTTTCTGTTGGCCCCGACTTTTCAGCCAGAGATCCTGAAGGTGCAGGAAGTGGTGCCAGGTCGTTTGCTCTATCTGGCTGTGAGTCTGGATGGCATGCCGTTGCATTTTGTTAACGTGAATGCCCCCAGCAGCGGCACGATGCAGGCCTGCCTACTTCAGGAGGTGACTGCTCTGCTGAGCACTATTGAAAGAGGAGAGTGTGTCTTTCTGGGGGGAGATTTCAACTGCACACTTGAGGTGCGAGATCGTTCTGGTACTCAGTGTGCCCCTGCTGTAGCAAAGAAACTGAGAGGCTTGCTTGATTCCTTTGAGCTAGTGGATGCATGGCGGAACCTCCACCCTGACTCAAACGCATTCTCGCGGAGGTCTGAGGGGGGAGGTTCCCGCATTGATCGTATGTATATCTCCGGTGCGTTTGTCTCCCGTGTCTCAGCGGCCTCAATGCGGCTGGTGCCATGCTCGGACCACTGTCTGGTGCGCGTGGACTTCAATCCGGGGCGCACGCGGGCTGGGTCTGCTTACTGGCATTTCAATAACAAGCTGCTGGAGGATCGGTGTTTCCGGGAGTCATTCAGACGGAGTTGGGTGAAGTGGAGAGGGAGGCAGGGGAGCTTTTCTTCACTTAGGCAGTGGTGGGATGTGGGGAAAGCTCACATCCGTCTCTTTTGTAAGGAATATACGTGGGGGTCGACCGGAAAGCGGGACTCAGCGGTTGAGAGGCTCGAGAGGGAGCTATCGGGGGCGGAGTCTCGCCTGGGTCGGATTGGTGAGGACTCCTGTGAATGGGGAGAGTTTCAGGGGAAGAAGGAAGCCTTGAGGAACCTGCTGCTTGAGCGGTCCCGAGGAGCTTACGTGAGGTCGCGGGTCCAAATGCTGCACGATTTGGACCGAGCGTCACCTTTCTTTTTCTCTCTGGAGAAGGGGCGGGGAGCCCGCAAACAGCTCGTAGAGCTACTCGCGGATGATGGCTCCTCTGTCACAGATCCAGAGAGGATCAGTGCTTTAGTCCGGTCCTTTTATGGGACCCTGTTCTCCGCAGATGGTTGCAGCGGGGAGGCTCAGCGGGTCCTGTGGGAGGGTCTACCGACTGTAGATAGGGAAGTGTCCGATCTTCTGGATGACTCCTTATCATTGGAGGAGTTGACACGTGCCCTGCACCAGCTCAGGAGGGGCAAGTCCCCTGGGCTGGATGGGTTGACGGTGGAATTTGTTAGAGCCTTCTGGGATGTCCTGGGGGATGATTACATGAAGGTTCTGGGGGAGAGCCTGGCGACCGGGGAGATGCCCCTCTCGTGGCGCAGAGCAGTCGTTGTCCTGCTGCCCAAGAAGGGTGAACTCCGCCTGTTGAAGAACTGGCGCCCGGTCTCTCTCCTCTGTACAGAGTACAAAGTCTTTGCACGGGCGATGGCAAATCGCCTAGGCTCTGTGCTGTCTCAACTGATTCACCCTGACCAGTCCTATACAGTCCCTGGTCGGTCCATTCAGGATAACATCCACCTGGTTAGGGACCTGATTCATCTATCTCAGGGCACTGGTCAGTCAGTAGCCTTTCTGTCTCTTGATCAGGAGAAGGCTTTTGACAGGGTAGACCACGACTACCTACTCGGGACGCTGCAAGCGTTCGGATTTGGACCGCATTTTGTAGCCAGGGTCCAGCTCTTGTACGCTGCAGCGGAGTGTCTTGTGAAGGTTAATGGGGTGTTGTTGACTCCCATTCATTTTGGGAGGGGGGTTCGTCAGGGGTGCCCCATGTCCGGTCAGTTGTACTCGGTCTGTGTAGAGCCATTCCTGTGTCTTCATCGGAGGAGGCTGACAGGCCTGGCTCTACCAGGTCCGGGGGTGGAAGTGGTTCTTTCAGCTTATGCCGATGATGTGCTCCTTACGTTCACTGACCCTGGTGACCTGCGGAGGATGCGTGACTGCCAGAGGACTTTCTCGGCTGCATCATCCGCCAGGATTAATTGGAGTAAATGTTCTGGACTATTAGTGGGTCAGTGGCAGGTAGACGCCCTGCCGGAGGAGATGGCGTTGTATGCGTGGAGCACCACGCACCTCCTCTATCTGGGGGTGTACCTGAGTCCCACTGAGGATGCTTGGCCGGCGAACTGGCAGGAGCTGGAGATGAAAGTCGTCGCCCGGCTGGGACGCTGGTCAGGCCTGCTTGGAGTCCTTTCCTTTCAGGGGAGGGTGCTGGTCATAAACCAGCTGGTGGCCTCCATGTTGTGGTACCGGCTGGCTACTCTTGTCCCGCCCTCCATCTTTGCAACTACTTTACAGAAGAAGCTGGTGCACTTCTTCTGGGGAAATAGGAAGCATTGGGTTACCGCAGCAGTCCTGAGTCTCCCGTTGGAGGAGGGCGGCCAGTCCTTGGTATGCGTGCGTACCCAGGTGGCGGCTCCCCGCCACAGAGAACCCCCCCAGGTGGCACGCTCTGGCCACGTATTTTTTTCGTCGGGGTTGTTGCCTACGGGGGGTTTCGCGGCTGCCGGTGGCGGGCATCAGTCGACCCGCCTTACGGGGTCTGCCTAGTTTCTATCGGGACGTGCTTAGAGTGAGGAATTTGGTTGTTTTCAGCCGACGTGTTGCTCCACAAAGGGAGGGGGACGTCGTGGCTGCGGGGGCAGCCGGTCCTCACCCTGTCATGGCGGGTGTCGAGGAGAGGCGTGTGCCTAGAGTAGTTCTGACTGAGCTTACCCCCGCTCCGTCAGATTTGCTCATCGGGCCTAGGCTCCGGGATTTCTCCCGGGCGCCGGCTCCGCACAACTTGAGCCGCCTTTCCGAGATGCCCAGCGTGCTGTTTCGTGATGCGAAGAGACGCACACTGTACAGAATGCTCCTGCACATTCTACACCTCCTTGTCTTCGTACACCGCCCTGACACATCTTGGCGGTCTGTGTTACCACCTGAAGACGGGGACGGTCCTCAGTGGGGGGCTCTCTATAAGGGAGTCGTTCCCCTTTACATCGGGGACCTGGGGTGGAGAGTGCTGCACAGAGCGGTGGTGTGTAATAAACTGTTGAGCCGGTTCACGGGCTCGCCGACCGCCTGTATTTTCTGCGGTGACGAAGAGACCGTGTTCCACGTCTATATGGAATGTGAGAGGTTACTGCCCCTGTACCAATATCTGAAGGGGTTGTTCCTCAAGTTTTGGTTACACTTTAGTCCTACGATTCTAGTGTTTGGACACAAGGCAGGGGGTGGGGAGGGTCTTTCGGGGGGGTGGGACTTCCCTGTCGGTTTGCTCTTGGGCCTGGCCAAGTTGGCCATTCGCGGGTCCAGGCAGCGGGCGGTCGATGGTCTTGCCAGAGTCGGCTGCCTTCCCCTCTTCCGGGCCTACGTCCGTGCGCGTGTGACCCTAGAGAGGGAACACGCGGAGACCACGGGGACTCTGGAGGCTTTCCGTGGGCGCTGGTCACCGCGGGGGGTTGAGAGCATTGTAAATAATGAAGGCAACATTGTATTATAATGATTATTTGATGACTTGTAACCTCTGAATGTGGTTTTGATGTGACGTATCATGTGAATGTGCTGAATAAAGTCTTTGAAAATGAAAAAAAAGAGAGAGAGAGAGAGAGAGAGAGAGAGAGAGAGAGAGAGAGAGAGAGAGAGAGAGAGAGAGAGAGAGAGAGAGAGAGAGAGAGAGAGATATTGAGAGAGAGAGAGAGAGATATTGAGAGATTGGATGCAGACAAAGTGTCAAAAGTAATAAAATTTATAAAGCAAAGCAGCATGCGCACACTTCCTTTTATAACTCCCTTCTCATCCCTGCACTTGGTTCTGCAATGCTACATACATCAATGTGTACATGTGTATATTTTAGGAGCAAAATGTAAACTGCATAAACCTGACTCAATTGAATAATGGAGCAGTAGGACTTTTAGGTTGCAACTGATCAATTATATCGCATAATGTTAAACCAAATGGATCTCTTTACAGAAGTGCTACACTTGGTCTCACAATTATATTTTATTAAAAAAATTTAAAATTGGCAATGTATATCTGCAATTCAACCAAAAAAATCTTCTAAGAGTGTAATGACATTATGCAAACAGTAGTAATGAAGACAGATTACAGACATTTAGCTGCCAAGGTCAATAACTGATGTCTACCTTCACTACTAATCTAGCTCAAACTCATTTGGTAAAAGCAATTTTTCACTAATTTCACAGGATTTTTGTAATTTGTTTCTGTGATATGTCTGCAACAAAAACATCAAAATGACCTGAAATATGCATATTAATCAATATTGAAGAACAAAATAGCGTAATGCTACACTTGTATCAATAAAGGGTCCTCGTTTTCTGCTAGATTGAGAGATAACATAAAAATATCACGTTATAACTCCCTTCAGTTCACAAAATGATGCTCCTAATATATACCCAATATATTTACAGAAAAACAACAGTGCAGAATAACTTCTGATTGGTACTTTGCTAATAAGATTAAAGTTAAAAAATTAAAAAATATTTAGCTTATCCTGTTGTAAAAACAAAAAATATTTGCAGATGTTTGATCTTGGTTTTAAATAAGTTACAAGTCATAGGAAGTACGTGTGCAATTGCAGCATGAACACACTCAGTCCACCAAGGCTTGCTAGATCTCCAGGTTGCTAACCATTTCATCTCCCTTTCCCATACCGACCTTTCTATCCATGGTCCTCCAATCCAGAGGCCAGACTGGAAAAAAACAGCAGCTCATTTTCTACTTGGGTAACTTACAACCCAATGGTTTGAACTAGGAGTTCTCCAATTTTAAGTAATACCCACCCCCTCTCTCTATCCTGTGCCCCCACCCCGATGTGCACCCATCCTCCCCGCCCCCCCAACGTCACTCTGCTCCTTTCCCCTCCTTCATACATTCATCTTCCAACTCAGGGTCCCTCATTTCCCTTTTATTCTCCCCTGCCCCTTGTCCCCTTCCAACTATATCCCTCCCTCTGGCTTCATATTTCACCCCTCATATTTCTTTATTCACTATCCTTGTATCTCTTTTGCCACTTACTCCACCCATCTGCCAAAGTTCACCCCCCCTCCTCACCTATCACTGGCTAGGCTCTGTCCAACCTCGTTTTTCCAACTTTCCTTCCACTACTACAATGTCTGCAAAAGGGTCCCCATCTGAAATATCTCACGTCCATTCTCTCCACAGATGCTGTCTGGCCCACTGAGTTCCTCAAGCAGTTTGTGTTTGACACAGATCAGAATATGGTTGTACAATTGTTCAGCAAGTGGACAGGAAACCTGCGATACTATTACATTGCTTACAAAGCTCTGATTTAAAATAAAAATCTATTAATAAGAGTGTACACACCAAACTCCTGAAAAATTCAGGCAAGTTTCAGTTTTCTGAGTGTAATGAAAGCTCACCAGCTGCTCACCGTCCTGAATATTTTTATAATCAATGTGATAAATATTAGAGTTCCCTGTAGCCGCTCAGTTCTAGGCAACAATACTCTTGCAGTTAATAACAAACGGAAAAACCACTCCGCATATTTTCTGCCTGATATCTTCGAATCCCAATAGATATAATCGTTAAGGCTGGACAGTCAATATTGTCGAGTTCAAATCCATATTTTCAGCTTCTATATATGGCTTATCACCACTGATATCACTGCCTATCTCTCCATTTGATCCTTTACTCATCAGCCTCCATAAACTTTAATTTTTCCAAAACTTGACTGTGAAAACTTCCTATAACATTAACATACTGTGGTACAACAATCATACTTGCTCACCTTCACTTATGTTCACATATAAGGTGTCGCCAATAAATTAAAAAACTCTTACTTATATGTATACAATACATGTAAATGTATACAATACACATCCCTACCTAGTCACAGCTCCCTCCGTTTCATTAAATTCTTCCAATCTCCTAACTTTTGCCTCCTGTTAATCAACCTCTATTCTTCATTCTCAGTGATGGAGCTTTGTTATCTCCAAATCCGCTTTTCCTTGCTTTGCTAGCCTTTAAAGGCATACCTTTGACCAAGCTTTCAGTCATCACCTAACTCATTTAATCAGAACCTTGGCATCTGCTCCATTTTCTCTCAATAGGATGTTTGTCTATGTTGAAGATCCTATATAAATGCAAATTGTTGTTGATGGATTTAAATTGAGGAGTAAAGTAGTGTTTGGCATGAATGAGGAATCCGAATTTCTTTGTGATAGCTTTAGCAGGAGAGGTGCGAGAGGTTCCACTTGAGGTCAGATACAGAGGCTGATAATATTAACTAGGATGGAGCTGGAGGAAGTGGCGATGGCTGCACATTCAGACTTGCAAGACATTCAGAATTGAAAGCAGCAGCAAGATTTCCATTGCTCCCACTCAAAAGGCATCAAGAATCAAGAAGCTGATTAATACAGAATGGAATTATCAAATGTGCAGTTGGGATTAGATACTGAGTGGGCAATATAAATTTAAAAGAGGAACAGAATGTGAGGGGATGATTTTGAGGAACAAGTTACTATTATTTAATAAAAATATGCAATCAACTATTTGATCCAAGTAGTTTCCTCACAAAGCTACTAAGTCACTTTGTCATATCTACTATCTTGGTGATAGCAAAGTGACCCATGGAACAGTACAATACAGATACAGGTTCCCCGGCCCACAATGTCACTGCCAACCATGATGCCAATTTAATCTAATACCATCTGCCTGCCCATTGTCTATACCCCTTCATTTCCTGCCTGTTTTAATAGGAATCCGAGGGGTAACTTTGTCACACAAAGGGTGGTGGGTGTATGGAACAAGCTGCCAGAGGAGGTCGTTGAGGCTGGGACTATCCCTTCGTTTAAGAAACTATTAGACAGGTACATGGACAGGACAGGGTTGGAGGGATATAGACCAAGCGCAGGCAAGTGGGACTAGGGTAGCTGGGACATTGTTGGGCGGTGTGGGCGAGTTGGGCCGAACGGCCTGTTTCCACACTGTATCACTCTATGACTCTAACTGTAACTGATTTTCTGACTTTTCATACTTAATGCCCCAACCAATAAATTATGCCGTGTGCCTTCCTGCTTTCAGGGAGCTACGGACTTGCACCTCAAGATCCCTCGGCACATCAATGCTGTTAAGGGTCTTGTCATTAACCATATACTTTCTTATATTTGATCTCTCGCAATGCATCACCTCATACTCGTCCAGATTAAACTCCATTTTTGCCATTTCTCTGCCCAAATTTCCAACTGGTCTAAATCTTGCTGTATTCTTTGACAACCTTCTGCACTATTCACAACTCTGCCAATTTTTGCGTCAACTGCAAACTTACTAATAAGTTAACTACATTTTCATCCTATCAATTATACATAGATTAAACAATCTAAGTCCCAGCACAGATCCCTGCAGAAAACCACTGGTCGCACACTTCCGGTCAGAATAATATTCCACCACCACTCTCTTCCGAATTCTATGGCCAAACCAATCTATCAAGTCTACCATGAAGGACATTATTGAAAGCTTTACTGAAGTTCATGCATAAAACATCCAGTATCCTACGATTCATTTGCTAAAAAAAGTTATGTACTATTATTGGTATAGAATTTTTAATGCCATAAAGTTTTTTAAAACTTCCAAAAAGCTGAATAGAGAACAGCTGGGGAGGCAGAGGGATGTAGGGAGGGAATTACAGAATTTAAGCCCGGGGCAGCTGGAAGCATAGCCATGAAAAAAAATAGATTCAAATTTTGTGCACGGGCCAGATTTGAAGAAAAGCAAAGATTTCAAAAGCTTGGAGAAATAGAGGTTACAGAAATAGCAAAGGGATGGAATGGAGAGATTTCAAAGTAACGATTAGAAATTTCAACATGTTTTGCAAAAGAGAGCTCATTAACAAATAGAAAACATATGAAACTCCCAGAAGATCATGTGAATTCATGAAGAAGGGAAACATTCTTCATGTGCATGATTGGTGCTACATTGATGAAGTGAGCTCAAGGTCTATAAAATCGCTGTACTTTTTTTTTCCCAGAGAGGGAGTTTATGTGAAACCTATCCCTTCGGAATTGTAACATGGGCAGGATGTAATGATATGGTCCATTGTTTGATGCGGTTTACAGCCAAAGGAGGGTTTGATTTGCTACTTACTCATTAAGTGGGCACATCGCTCATGTCCTAACTGGATTCTGTTTTAAACCTCCCATGTCCTTCGAGGCTGGTGAAACCCAGGGAGCTTTGTCACTGGGCCTTGAATGAGTTCCTTAGGGAAAAAAATTAATGTACCAGATACAATCTTATGTCAGTGCATTCCAGATTTAGATTTTTATCATTCTAATCTGTGTTAACTTTAATAGTTTCAGAAAAAAATATCAGATCGACATTAAGTGAAAGAAGCATGATGCAAAAGCATGAAGCATTATTTTAAGTTATAACCGAAATAAGATTATAGGCATCTTTATATTTTGGTAACTATGGGATTTAAGGAAGAATCAAATGCAGGATGGTTTAGTTTTAGATAGACTGAAGAAGTCTTCAGTCTGAAGAAGGGTCTCGACCCGAAACATCACCCATTTCTTCTCTCCAGAGATGCTGCCTGTCCTGCTGAGTTACTCCAGCATTTTATGTCTGTCTTTGGTTTAAACTAACATCTGCAGTTCCTTCCTACACATGGTGTAGGTTTAGATTGTTAAGCAACAAATAAGAATTTAAAAGTTAGTGGGAATGCAATCAACCAAATTAGCTAATTTTCAGCTGATGGTGTGATACAGCAAATAAAATAAATCAAATTCACATATAACTTCTGCTGTACAGCAATGACAAAAACGCTCTCATATTCTGGACAGGACAGAGCTAAATATGTACGGTTGTGTGGTTTTCTTTAGAAAGAATACTGAAATTCAGCAAAGAGCTTTTTGAGCAAGTGTTGGCATCAATGGAGGTGACTGAAGAGGAATCTAAATAAGTGCATTGACTAGGTGGGACCAATTTGGATTAAATTAACTTGTATTTATGTAGTACCCTTGGTGTGATAATATACCTTCAGGTGCATCATACAAGTGCTATCAAACAAAACCTGACAGTAGGTCACATCAATTTGGGTAGATGACAATCAGGTTCTGAGAAGTATGTACATGGAGAAGAAGGGACATCAAGTTGTTTAGGGAAGGAACTACAGACCTTAGGTTAGCCATGGCAGTGCAACTAAAATTTAGTATGTGCGAGAGGCAACGGAGATATGAGAATTTACCTTTTTTAAAATTTGAATCCTTAAAAATAATTTGTTCCAGGTATTTAAGCACAACTATTTGCCATCTCTATTTACCTAGTTGTGGCGCTTCGAAAAAGCCCGAAATAAAGGCGAGGAGCCAGGTATTTCGGGAGGGATGAATTTAATACGTTTGCTAGACCAGTCGAGTCTGCCAGAGAACGATCGCGCCCAAAACCTCGTCCTTTATAACCGTAGCAAAGACCCGCCCCCTGGACCGGTCCATTCCCGTGCCGAGGGGTCGGTAGTGGTATGGCCCGCCCTTGGGAGCCGCCGCATAGTATTTATTTTTAATATACAAAATGCTCCACTCTATGGCAGATAGCATTTTGGGCTTCATTTTTAACCCTCTGCATTGCTTCTGCTCATGATGTGGCAAAAACAAGCTAAAGGTTTCATTTGCAACAAATGCTTATGGTTGGCTGGTTTACTTTACCACCTCAGCCATTAGAAATATCACACACATACTATGGGACTGGAGTTGCATGTAGACTTAACATGCCAGACATGACTATTTTCATCAACTAAAACATATTAATCGACCAGATTGAAATTTTATGATAATTCAGAAGGTTTTTTTTTTTTTAGTGGCAGACAGAAATGACCAAACACAGAGAATGCGGGTCCATCGTGGAATCTAAACTTCCACCCTCTGGTTTAAAAATCTAGTACACTGACCATGCACTCCCATATCCAAGTGTGAAAAGGTGTACGTATATGTAAAAGGTGGTAAAGTGGAAGGATCTACACTAGTCCCACCTGCCCACATTTGGCCCATTCCCCTCAAAACCTTTCCTATCAATTTATCTCTTTACAATCATTTTATTTCTTCAAAAACTTGCAATATCTCAAAATTCATACACATTGAAATTCTAAGTTGCAGTTTGAACAGTTCATTCTATCTAAACGTTAACACTATCTGACTTTAGCCCTAGAATCAAATTGGCATGAAAGACAATGCCTGGACACATTTTGCACACTATGAAGTTCAGAACTTAAAATGGAGGAATCCATCCTCATTCAGTTCATCAAGGTGCATGACTTACATGCGTTAGAAGTAGAATTTTCTCCACAAAATAATACGGTGAAGCATTTCATCTTTGGGAAAACATTGAATATGTAATGTATTGAAGACAGCAATATTGACAGGTGTGCATGATAATTATTTTACTTATTGCCTTTACCGGTCATTTACCACCATATATTTGATTGAAAGATGTGATTATCAAACCAAGAAGTTGTACTTGGAAACTAAATCTCTCAAAAATTCTGATATATGGTTGGTATCAATAATCGACCTTGACAAAATTGCCTGCCTTGTTGAAAATAGCATATTATCTGTTCACAAATTCTTCACTCGATTGTAGATCAGCCAATGATTGTTAGCCAACTTTCAGATGGAGAAGCTAAAACGAGGCGGATTGATATGAAAAAGAGTGTACCATTTTGCGAAATCAACCCGACTATGAAAAAAACCCAACAAATGCTGGAAATCTGGTAAAAACAGAAAGCAATAAAAGCAGATGGCAGGTCAGGCAGCATCTATGGAAAGAGAAACAATTAACATTTCAAAGATTCTTCATCAAACTGGAAAACTCTGAACTTTTCCAATTCTAATGAAAGGTCTTCCACCAGAAAAATTAACTAAATTTCTCTTTCAAGACGCTGCCAAATCTATTAACTGCTTCCACCATTTTCTGTTTATTTCAAGCCATTAGCTTAACGGAAGGAGCCAGGAATTGTTTGCAATTAGAGGTTCTACTGTGACCATGCAATTCTTAGTTATAAATTCTGCTCTTCAGAGAACAGTAACTATTAAATTTCCTATTAGATTGTGCATAGGAAATTTAACAGTGAAGAATGAGGAATTCCCCAAGTACCTCGGAGTCACCCTGGACCACACCATCACCTATCATGAACACCTTAAGAGGGTGGCTGATAAACTGAAAGCAAAAGTCAACATCATCAGGAAACCTGCAGGTAACAGCTGGGGATCCAATGCACACACCCTCCGTACCACAAGCTTAGCCCTAGTCTACTCAACAGCCGAGTTTTGCTCAACAGCTTGGGCTAATAGCTGCCACACCAAATGAGTTGACACTGTCCTTAACTCTGCAATGCGGGGCATCACAGGGACGCTTAAGTCAACACCGTTGTAGTGGCTCCCTGTCCTCTCTCATATCGCCCCTCCTAACGGACACAGAAGGGAGATGATGTTGAAAGATTGGTGCACCATCGAAGTTAACCCTGACCTTCCCATCCATGCTGACATGAACAATCTGCCCAACATGTGCCTGAAGTCCCGCAAACCCTTCTGGTCTTCAGCCAAATCCCTGGAAGACTTTGACCCCAAGACTGAGTGGCACAGAACCTGGAAATATGCCAACACCAACAACAGAGAGGTCATCACAGACCCCGCAGTGAAACCACCGGGATTTGTCCTCCATCGCAAGCAATGGCTAACCCTGAACAGGATCCACACCCGTCATGCAAGAACAGCCCATCAACTGCACAGGTGGGGGATGACAGACAGCCCTGCTTGCGACTGCGGATATCCAGACCAGACCATCCCACATATCGCGAATAACTGCTCACTGAGGCTTTTCCCTGGTGGCATCAAGGCCATCCACTCAGGAACTGATGCTGCCCTGGCCTGGATGTCTACCCTTGACCTGCAACTGTAGGCTGTGCACGCCATACGCAAGAAGAAGAAGATTAAATTTCCTTAAGCAATTTAATAGTGAAACCTTGTGGGAATGAATGTCTTTTCTGCACTTTATATTTGTCAGGAAGCTATTTCTTTATAAAATATTCCACTCAAGTAGTAAAACGCATTTAGGGTGCAATTCCTTTCCTGTTGGCCTATGCTATCAACGAAACACACTCTCCCACACACCACTTCATACATGTTCGCATCTCAATTACACTTGGTTCTACTATCAAGATTTCGATATATTTTCCAGTGGAAATTCCTAATAGCACCTGCTCTGTAATCTTTGTCCTTTACTAGACCAGATTACCCTTGTGAAAGCAATAGGAGAGCCAGGAAACCTGTTCACACAAAAATTGTACAACGTTGAAATTAATGTACATGTACCATCACCGTCAAGAATACCAACATGCAAAATATCGCAGGCTTATGTTTATTGTTGACCACCCAAAATTGTGAAATGGGAAATTACATAATTTGGTATAGTTATAAGCATTCTTTTCAGAATTGATTTCAAATTTCACACATGTTAATGAACAACAGGAATCTTCACTGAAAATGGAGTGAGCTAGAATCAATTCCAAAGTTTCTAAACCCACTTGAAGAGCATATACTCCAGGTGAGCCTGCTAATTTGTATTCAACTACTGTAAACTTGCATAACAGACCTGCAACAATAGAAATTTGGTTGTAAAATTCATTGACGCTCAGGCACAATTATATTGCAAAACATTATATAAACTAGATTTATTTTGCCGTGAGGATGGCAGATAGTATATTATACAGGGACAATATGAAGTAAACCCATTAGCAAACTGAAGATTGTTTTTAAATGAATAACCTATTTCATCCTTCAGCTTCCAGATTCCACAAATTCGAACAGATTATTTTTTTTAAAAGTAGTTCTTCACCTGAAAAGGTACACATCAACAAAACATCGAAATGTCAATAGAAGGAAACAAAAAAAAGTGCTTTTGGGTGAATATTTAATTATTATTACCAACAACTTGAAAACATAAATCGTAATATTTTTAATTATTTGCATTTGGAAAATTGGACGCAATTGAAATGGGGAGAAATTTGATTGATTTGACAGTGAAATGGGTCCACCGAACCTGATTTCTATAACCACAATATTCTGAAATAATTTCCTTGTTGGCTTTTAAGGTGGCAGGGTTCAATATCTGACCACCATACAAACCATTAAGCTATTCTGTACACTTGCCCGAGAGTATTAGTATTATCAGGAAAGTGATCAGGGTGACAGAATATTTAGGCTTCTTATGAACACAAAGCAGTTTTCAAATACAACACCAAGCTAAGAAGCAAACTTACCTGCTTTTTAACCACGTAATGATCACCCCCCTCATTTTTCATTTTCTCAACTTTTTCTTCCTGCTGTATTGCCTCTTTTTCGTACATAAGCTTTTCCTTTACCAGCCTGTGAGAAACAATTATGAACATCCTAAGATTCATAAAATTAAAACCTGTGCATTTTCTAGTACGTACACAAACTCAAAGTTTAGGATATTTTTTACATTTAAAAATAATAGAGTATCATCAGGTCATGACCTATCACACAAATGTTTGATATTTTGCCTCCTGTAGAATATTAACTTGTAAAGACAAGCTTACCTATTTATCGGTGCTAACACCAGGATTAGTCAATACACATAAATTTTGTTTGACTGGCGTGAAAAAAAAAAGTCCATCTTTTCCTTAGGTTGTCGTCTTTATACAGACTCCATAAATCCAGCTATTTGTAATCCAGCTGCATGCTCATTAGCTGCGATCCGTGGCGCATTCAGCCTCTTTCTGCTCATTCCACTAATCTCCTGTCTTTACTCCATTTATTTGCCACTTTTGCTGCTGCTGCTCTACAAAATACAACGCTGCCCCTTCTAAGATTAATTGATCATCAATTTAGTCCTAATTTGGATCAAGTCAGGTAGTAAATGGACCACTTTTGCTTGATTGTTAGTGAAATGTGTGCAAGTACATTGATAAATTTTGATTATTTGTCAATTACGACCAAATGAACTAAATCTATTGAATAAATTCCTGCCTGATTGCCATAATAGAGTTTGAAAATATTGCTATTGATAATGATTCCCATTAATAGTTTCTTCCGGCTGCTGTTGCCTGGTAGTCGGCAAGACAACAAAGAATTCATTTTTCATAACATCAACTGCATGTGCCTGAGCAATTCTTCATTAATCAGTTACATTATGGGGCCGCTCCTCCGTAATGTGTGTTGCTTTGCTCAGAAAGCTTAAAACACTTTGTCATATTTTATGTCAATTACCAGTAATTTTAATATCCTTCCATCAAAGCATCTTGTAATGGTTAGCATATGCTGCAGCGAGAAATTTTAGTTTCTTTGAGATCATTTGACTTACAGTTATGCTTGTGTTCGGTCATGCTGTCTTAGGAGTGCAAAGATATAAATAAACATCAAGCTAATGAAAAGCCATCCCGTGGCCTTAATTTGTATTTGGAAGGATAAGCCACTCATATGAAGGGTGGAGCTGAACTTATTTTAAATGAATCTGCCAGTGTATTTTCCCCAAAGTTAATGGAAATGCAGCTTTGTGGAAAATGGGAAAAAGAATTAGACTCGACACACACTCAACTGCTTTAATACTGTATTTTTGAGCCATGCAGCTAGTGCCAGTTCAAATGACAAAACTAAATTACTGTTGTCATTTTATTAAGAGCATCCGCTGTATCTGGCACGGACTCAAATGTGCAAAATCGCAGGAAAACCATGCACAGTATTTTCAGTGACCAAACAGCTACAGGAAAGTGCAGCAACGCTTAATTTTACTTTGCACTATGACTGCATGCCTTGGGCAAGCCACACACGCATTGATAGTTCTGCACTTTGGATTATCTCGGAATTAAACTTTCAAAGCAAACTGATACTCTAAAGTCAGCGTCAGTATTCACCAAATTTTCGATCATTGGACGTAACCTTTGTAAATGACAGCTCCACACGCTAAATTACCTTGAGGATTGGGACAGCAACCATACAATAAAATAATGAGAGAGAGCAAGACCTTTAATATGATAAAATATCCCAAGGCTCTAAACAGAAATAAAAGGGAAAAATGGATACTACAAAATGACGAGAATATTACGAGGAAAAGTTAAATGAGTGCATTGATGTCGGCAGAAAAGTGGCAAGTAAAATTTAATCCATTTAATTTAATGAAAGTAATTCATTTGGGTTGGATAAACAAGGCAAGGAATATTCAATAAAAGGTAGGAGGTTCCTAGTACACGAGTAGGTTGGGCAAGTTGATAAGGAGATATGGTAAAGAATTAAAAACAGGGAGATCGTGCAGGAACAATATATATCACTAAGATGCAGGCTGATTAGCTTCCATTGAGGAGTGTAACATATCCATGTGTGATTTCTTCCAACATGGGATAGGTGTTGCACACTAGCTACCACAGTGATTCGACAGAGCGAGGATATGATCCAATGATAAGAAGTTACACTCACTCATGCATGGGCTCCCCTCCCTCATTCAAACCCTTCACACTGAGCCCCCCCCTCCCTCCGACCCCTTTTCTCGACTGCCTCCCTGCCTCACGGTGCATTTCCTCAGCTTCCTCCCTTCTTTGCTCATCTCTTTCTCAGTTTGCCTGTTTCCTCTTCCTTCAACCTCTTGATTCCCCATCACTCAATCCTCCCACAGCTCCCCAATCTCCACCCATTAGCTCCTTGCTATCTGCAAGGAGACCACTCACACACCCACCACTCGCCTACCCAAAGAATCCAAAGGCTGAGGCCATATCTCAGATGTCTCCCAGAAAACCTTTAGAGAATGTTCATCAGACCGCGTGGTGCTGCCTGACATTAACACACAGCATTCTCCTGCTGGATCCCTGCTCCTAATGTCCCCACATTTTAGCCTTCAGCACCTGTGCACTGCCACTTGGAATGCACTGAAGGTCTGATACTAGGACACTTAACTCCACTTTGTTCTCAAGACAGAATTCACAGCTGATACCCAAGTTTACTGAGCTACAGAACAACTTACATATGGCTCTTTAGCTTTACAAGAGCCAGGCCTGCCACATGCAGTGCAGTCTCATTCATTTGAATTGCATTGTATACCTTCATTAAAAAAGGTAAGTGAAGGTACTTTTAAAACATTCATGCTGTTTTCAATTAATTTTCCCTTTGGTAATTTATATTTGAATGTATTTCCACCGTTTCTAAATGTCTCTTAGAATCAGTGGAAATATTCTATTGTTTGGGGTGGCAGGGAGGCACAGCTGTAGAGTTGTTGCCTCAAAGCACTAGAGACGCGGCTTCCGTCCTGACCACGGGTGTTGTCTGTATGGAATTTGCACGTTCTCCCTAAGACCGCGTGGGTTTTCTCCAGTTTCCTCCCACACTCCACGGATGTACAGGTTTGTGGGTTAACTGGCTTTGGTAAAATTGTAAATAGCCCCTAAAGTGTAGGATATTGCTAGTGTAGGGGATGATCACTGGTCAGCAGGGACTCAGTGGGCTGAAGGGCCTGTTTCCACACTGTATCTCTAAAGTCTAAAATTTAGAATATTAAAACTGTTTTGAATCCAACTAGCCAAGCCAAACGTGATTCCTAGGACTTAATTTTTTTTTTGATATACAACTTCAGAAATATAAAGTGTTGGAGTTGGGCAGCCAGGCCCTCAGGGATAGGCTCATGCTCAGCAATTCTTCAGCTTTCCACGTGTCTTACTGGGCACTGGCCTCTTGGACGGCCACCACTGCCACTCTCAGTGTGCCTGGCTCAGATCTGCATTCCGCCTTCAGTTTCTTTATGTTCCCTTCCAGCTTATCAGTGCAAAGAGCCCCTACCTAGGACACAATCTTACCCAACAATGAAATCATGCAGCTTCATTGATAAACAGCAGGCCTGACCCAATCTGACGGAAGCCTGAGGACTTAATTTTCATCCACAGATAGCCCAACCCCACGTGTGACACATGTAGTTTGGTCCTGTCAGGCCTGGATGAACTTTGCCAACAGGCCAGTGTGATCTGCCCAAGCATCGCACAGAACAGCTGCAGCAGCAAGGTTTGAGGCTGCTGGGAACCACAAGGTCACAAAAGATAAGCGTGAGAACACAGGGCAAAGGATATCAACAATGATCTGGTCCATTATTTCAGTTACGTGTTCCAGATTTAGCAGTACATTAAATTTAGGCTACCAATAAGTGTTGCATTTAGAATGAGATGTTAAACCAAAGTCTCTCTGCCCTCTCAATTGGATATGAAGGGAATATTCTCTCAGAATCACCATCAGTCCAGCACTGCTGAAACAGAACACCTGGTTATTATGATCACAGCTCTCACCACAGGATTAAGCCACAAATGGTTACTAAACATTTGTTAGAATATTTAGATTATGCTGAAAATAGTTAAGACGACTGCAGCTTTTTGATATGTCAGAGGACATGAAAGGCATTTTTATCAATGCATGTTCAAGATTGTTATTCTCATTCCTTTCTCACGTCACCAAGTTCCTCCACCTCATGGTCTCCACCGCTCCCCCTTATCCTATTGAAGCAACTCTCACCATTTTTCAGTTATCCTACACCTGCTCCAAACACCTCTCCACTTTCTTCATCCACTTAAGTTATTTTCCCCGTCTTTTAATGTTGCACAAACTGAAGATTCTTGGCCGGGATTATATGTCGTCAACACAATAGGTAACCAGCTAGTTTACACACATTGGCGAGGATTCTCAAATTATGCAACCTTGTTTTTTTACGTTAGTGATACTCAGCAAGCAGTGGCAATGGAGGAGAAAAATCCCACGTAGACATTTGAAGAAAATGCCTTCATTAAAATTAACCAAATGGCAAAACATCCACAGGGGCTGCTGATTCTTATTACCCAAGTCCACAAAACCAGACTGCGATCTCAAACTTCAAAAAAATTAAGAACATGGGAGAAAATATGCTCTGTATTTTTTTCAGATAGGACTTGGGCAATGAAAGTGCAATTTAATTACAATTATTGATTGCTTACGATAGCCTCTCTCATTTAAAAAATTCTAAATCTTGTTTTCAAATCTTTCCAGGGCATTACCCTAATCCTTTTTAAAACTTCTTCTTGAATCCATGTATTCAAGATCATCACATTCCTCCAAACAGGGTTTGGTGGCTGTGACACTGTCACTGAAAGACACTGTTGCCACACTGGAACTGCGGCAACCTGTGACCTGTTGTATCAACATGAAAATAACTCAAACTACGATGAGTAAATTCCACTGTTGACCACATCTTCTATCACTTTACTGATGATTTGAGTAAGATAATTTGCCAGATTGTAATTCACCAATATTATAAATTCCATGCATTCTATTCAAATGCCCTACACCAACTATGATCTAAATGGTACTCATCTTTCTCATTACACTTTTACATTGAGAAAGATTTCTTCTTTATTTATATTCAATTCTCGTCCAGCTCAAAGAATGTACAATATTAAAATATTTAGCGTTTGCAGATCCATAAATTTAATTACAAATGTATCCATAAACCTCACATATAGAGCTCAGATATAAACAAATATTTACAACACCAATTATAATCATGTGGCCCATTCAAGATGTGCCAATTAGGCCCAACCTCTGGCCTTCACTGAAGCCCTGCATTTGTTTTCTTTTACGCTCTTATCTAATTCATTCATCAAATTATTCCTAACTCTGTTGTCAGCATTATCCCATGCAATGAATTTCCAATTATAACTACCCACTGCACAGAAGTGAATACAAGAAACTGCAGATGCAGGTTTACAAAAAAATAGACAAAGTGCTGGAGTAACTCTGTGGGTCAGGTAGCATCTTTGGAGAACATGAATAGGTAACGTTTTGGAATGGGACTTTTCTTCACACTGTTTATTGGGGGGGACAAAAAAAGTTGAAAGAGATGGGGGGGCAGGACAAAGCCTCTTACACCTTTTATCTTTTCATCTCTGGCCTTTGTCCAAACATTTGCCTATCAAACCCCCCATCGCTTGTGTCCACCTATCACTCGCCAGGCTTTGTCCTGCCTCCACCTCTTCCAGCTTTCTCCCTCTCCATCACAATCAGTCTAGGAGAAGAATCCCAACCAGAAATGCCACCATGAGCAAAAATGCTTCTGTTTCATTGTCCTACAGATCAAATATCCCATATCATAGCACAAATGATGGGACTGCAATAAAATGTCCCCTCTCATGATTTTTGATCCCTCTACCGTCTTTGGCACAGCACACCAAATCATTCCAACTCATTCTCATCCATAGTCTTTCCTCTAGTATGCAATGACAATGAGGTTAAAACAATGCAAATGGTAGAAATCTGAAATAAGAAAATGTACTGGAAATAGGAAGCATGAGTCATCCAAAAACAGCACAACATAATCTGCATCTTTCTATTACCCATGTTTCTTATCATCTGAAGACAGACTCAAAAAGCAGGAGTAACTCAGCGGGTCAGGCAGCAACTCTGGAGAAAAGGAATAGGTGACGTTTTGGGTCGAGACCCTTCTTCAGACTCAACCAGTTTCCTGAACCGAAACGTCACCTGTTCCTTTTCTCCAGATGCTGCCTGACTCACTGCGTTATTCCAGCAGTTTGTCTTTCACTGCATAGAAGGTGTTGTTCTGCGTACAGGTGATCTGTACTACAGCCATTTGGGATACAAAATATCATCCAAGCAGAAATCACTACCCAAAAATCTGAGATATAGAATAAAATTTACTATAAAGAAATCCATGCAAGGCTAATAATTAAATAAACGAAATGCCAAACAAACAAATGTTGTCAACTTTTTTCCAATTAGCATTTCTGGGGGCATACACTATGTTGCAGACGTTTGTAGCGCAGCAAGTTCATTTTGTTATCTCGCAGTTTTTCTTCAGGAGTTTCCCATTTATTTACCATCAAGATGTCTGAAACAGGGCCAACAAGTTTAAGTGCAAGTTGTAAACCTAAAGAGAATACAGTACCGGAAGTGGAGACACAAAAGGCTGCAGATGCTCTAATCTGAAAGGTAAGGAAGGTGATAAATGGAACAAGAGATTGGTGAATTTCTTATCTATCTATCATCTTCGTTTGTTTTTCCAGTCACTTTGGAAACTGTCAAGGAAATCTCACAAGCAGCCCTCCACAGCGAGTCAGCAGTTGTAGTACTAGCATCATTACTGCTGAGAGAAAACATCCCACAGAAGCTCCACTTAGAGAATGGGATATATAATTATATATAATAGGATATACAATGGGAATTTGGGTTTCATGTTACCGAAAATTGTGATCCAAACTGTTTTCGTGTAGCACAATCCCACTGTGACGTAGGGGTCACCTTCAGTTCATTTCCAAATCACCTTAAACCAATGTCTTCTAATTCTTGGCCCTTCTCATATTTCAATCTTTTCTGCTTCAAGGCAAATAATCAATAGTTTCTCCAGTCTATCCACATAAAGTCCTCAACCCACCTGTCAATCTGGCAAATCCTTTCTTCAAATGTTTGGAACGTGCTTAGTAAATGTCGAGGGAACTGGAAGTAATTATCCTAAAGCGTATACGTGGAAGAAGGGCGTTAAAATTTTGGTCTGGGGGAGATGACCGGCTTCATGCTGATGATAGAGCGAGCCCCTTGGGACTGAGCGGGAAAACCAAAGCGATCAACCCTGGATGGTAGACACAAAATGCTGGAGTAACTCAGCGGGACAGGCAGCATCACTGGAGAGAAGGAATGGGTGACGTTTCAGGTCGAGACCCTTCTTCAGACTGATGTCAGGGGAGTGGGCGGTACAGAGATAGAATGTAGTCGGAGACAGTAAGACTGGTGGGAAAACTGGGAAGGAGGAGGGGATGGAGAGAGAGAGAGGGATGAAGAGAGAGCAAGGGCTACTTGAAGTTAAATAAAATCCTTTCTTCACACTCTCTGTGGTCGTAAGTGGAGTAGCTAGAATTGGCCCTTTCAGAAAGCCTTTGATAAGGTGCCAAATGCGAGGCTGCTAAGGAAGATGAGAGCCCATGGTATCAAAGGGCAGATACTAGCATGGATGGCAGAAAGCAAAGAGTGGCAATAAAGGGGGCTTTTTCTGGTTGGCTGCCAGTGACTAGCGGAGTTCTGCAGGGGTTCCGTGCTGGGACCGCACGTACTCTTCACGTTGTACATTAGTGATTTGGATGAGGATTGAAAGCTTTGTGGCCAAATTTGCAGATGATACGAAAATCGGTGGAGGGGGAAATAGTGCAGAGAAGGCAGGGACTCTGCAGAAGGACTTGGACAGGTTGGGAGAGTGGGCAGATGGAATATAGTGTAGCAAAGGTGGAGTTACGCATTTTGGCAGTAGGAATAAAGGCGTAGACTATTTTCTAAATGGGGAAAAAATCCAGAAATCGGAGATGCAAAGGGACTTGGGAGTGCTGGTGCAGGATTCCCATAATGTTAAGGTACATGTCGAATCGGTAGTAAATAAGGCAAGCGCAATGCTAGTATTTATTTCAAGAGGGCTAGAATACAAAAACAGGGATCTAATGCTGAGGCTCTATAAGATGTTGGTCAGGCTGCATTTGGAATATTGTGAGCAATTTTGGGCACCATATCTGAGGAAGGAGGTGCTGGCCCTGGAGAGGGTCCAGAGGAGGCTTACAAGAATGACCCCAGGAATGAGTGGATTAACATATGATGAGCGTTTGACAGCACTGGGAATGTACCTGCTGGAGTTTAAAAGAATGAGGAGGGACCTAATTGAAACCTACGGAATAGTGAAAGGCTTGGATAGAGTTGATTTGGAGAGGATGTTACCATTAGTGCGAGAGTCTAGGACTAGAGGTCATAGCCTCAGAATAAAAGGTTGTTCCTTTAGGAAGATGGGGAGCAATTTGTTTAGTCAGAAAGTGGTGAATCTGTGGAATTCTTTGCCACAGAAGATTGTGGAGGCCAAGTTAATTGCTATTTTTAAAGTAGAGATAGGTAGATTCTTGATTAGTACAGGTGTCAGGGGTTATGGGGAGAAGGCAGGAGAATGGGTTTAGGAGGGAGAGATAGATCAGCCATGATTGAATGACGGAATAGACGATGGGCCGAATAGCGTAATTTTGCTCCTATGACTTTTACTCCAGTTGTTGCCAATATGTCTTTTTTTACAAAAATTCAAAATAACAAATTCAAAACTCAGAAAGACTTTCATTTCAGAATGAAACCTCTCTCAACTTCAGGGCATCCAGAAGCATCTTGTATCCAATGAGAGTGTATCGTTGTTTGGAAGGGAAAAAGGTAGCCAATTTAGGCACAGCAATTTCCCATGAACAGCAAAGTGCTAATGAACTGGTAACCCGTTTATGAAAAGTGGTCGGGGTATATATTTGTGGAAACACCAAAGATGAATCCTGTGTTCTTTGAAATGGTACCTTGGCGTTCATCTACATTCTATCTGAGGGAACTGATGTGATCTCACCAGAAAACAGTAACCTATTCCTGTCATCCCTGATGTGTCAGATAGAAATCATTTTGTGTGTGTTTGTATTTCTGAATAGAGACCTGAATCTGCAAATTCCTCTCTCAGAAATAAGATTGCTATCAGCTGAGCTATGACAAATAAATGAATAACGCAAAATAATTTAATTATAGGGACAAAATGTTTACAAATATTACAACATTTAAGACGCATATTTTTAGTTGATGTAATTATGAAGTTGAAAAGCAAAATGGATGACAATGTAAAAACTAGAATAGGTTTGGAGTTCACAATGTTCTCTCATGGGTACTGTGAAGCTTGCACACATTAAATTGAAACACCACAGCACTAACTGACACAAAGATGGATTTATAGCATAAATTTTCCCAACCAGCTTACATGAATATGAATGTAAATCATAAGTATAAACTATTTCATTACAATTATGAATATTTAATGATAATACGTGACAAAATTGTGTAATCGCACAGGTCTTTTAATGCAGCAAGGTGTAACTACAAAATTAACTGTTAAACTAAAAATCAGTTGTGTACATCATGAACAGGGATCCAGATCTGACATTTCTGCCATATCAGCATGTGTTAATTCTGTTACAGAACATTGAGCGACACCGCACAAAAACAGGCCCTTCGGCCCAACATATCCGCACCGGCCATCAACCACCAATTTACGTTAATCTTTTATTAATCCTATTTTTCCATTTTCCCCATATTCTCATCAATTTCCCCCAGATTCTACCATTTCACCTGCACATTAAGGGCAATTTACAGTGGCCAATTAACCTGCCAATTAATAGGATTCATTCATGTTACTGAAACTAGTAAAGCAAGAAATTATTTTAATTTTTACATATTGATTATACATACTTATACCAAAGTTGACCATGTGTTAAAAAATAAAGCTGCTCTTTAAACCTATTAAGTAACTGTTAGAAATGGGGCATTTATTTTGGGTTAAGCTATTTCCATGACTCATCAACAATAGTAACTATCCAGTCAAAGGAATCAACCACCAATTGTCATTATGACTTGTTAGGTACATTGAACAAAGTGATCTTAAAAGTGTATTCTGTAACTGTATAAATGTGCACAAAAGGCTGTTAAACCAGATTTATGACATTTTTTCACTCATTCACAGCACGTGAACACCATCACCAAAACCCAGAATTTACTGCTCATTCCGAATTACCTATTCTTAAAGTCACAGTTCAGTTTCTGGTCAACGGTGCCTCCCAGAATGTTGACGACGGTAATGCCATTGGAAGCATGATAAGGTAATTACACTCTTGACAATTGTGTGGAATAATTATTGCCATTATCAATCCAAGTCTGAATGAAACACATGATTGGGCTGTGGACAATTCATTCATTAACTTTGCAACGATGCTCCCAAACTGAAAAGATAATAGTTGTTAAGTGCAAATAGTTCAGAAGCATAAATCTCCACGTGGACATTGTTGATACCCATACTTTGACTGCTCTTCAGGTTCTCAACCATTTTTAAGATAATCAGGTTTAACTTGAATTGGCTGAAGACTAATCCTGTGTTGATGCTGACTGCAGGAGGAAGTTGAGATGCAATCATCTACAACCAACTATATGCTAAGCACCATCATTATCAAGACAGATTATGGGCACAAAGTATCCTCAACATTTAGTTGTGCACCATGATTTACAACTGTTTACGGGCTTATGCTATTTATACTTTAGAGATACAGCACGGTAAAATGCCTTAGGCACACCGAGTCCACGCCAACCAGCCCCAATACACTAACACTATTCTTCACACTATGAACAATTAACAATTTTTTTTACCAAATCCAATTAACCGACAAACCTTTAGTCTTTAGAATGTGGGAGGAAACTAGAGCATCGGCAGAAAACCCACAGTCACAGGGAGAACATACAAACTCCATACAGACATCCTTAGTCAGGATCGTACCTGGGTCTCTGGCACTGTAAGGCAGCAACTCTTTTGCTACGCCATTGTGCTGCCCCCTGCTATAGAAGTTTAAACGGTACAGTGGTTATTTTTGTCAGAATGCATATCCAAAAGACTTCTGGGGTTTGCCAATCATGAATTCCTATGCTGTAGCTTCAGAAAATTGAATCACATTTTATACATGCTTCTAATATAGAGCTTTTGGGATGGTCTTCTACACTTAGAATCAGGGTAGGTCCCATGGCTTGTCGATAATTGAAGAGCGAGCAATATCCAAGGGTATAAAGTTTCAAACTGCAGTGGAACATCTACAGCTATCACCTCAGTTTTAATTTGTTGGATTTGTTTCGATTCCATTCCATCTAGAGCAGTTGTAATGTTACATCACACAACAGAGCGTGTCCTCAGTGTGAAGACTCATCTGTGGAAGAGCCTTCCAATGCACCTCAAGCAACAGACATTTGCAACAGTGCATCATTGAAATATATGATGGAAACCATTTCATCTTACAAACCAGTCCAATAGATTTGCTGATATCAATTGTGTTACATATGCAGCAATATAATTTAATGAAATGTCAGATTAAATTTGCAAACATCAGCAACTGGAAATTCAATTGCATAACACTGTTTTTTCAGCATGATGCAATTGAAATTCGATTCTTTTTCCTGAGTGAAAAGGGCCTGTTTCCGCACTGTATCTCTAACCTAAACCAAACTAGAGATGGTTGAAAGCTTCAAGTTCCTAGGAGTAAATATTTCACACAACTGGTCCTGGACCAGCCATATTGATGCAATGGCCAAGAAAGCACACCAACACCTCTACTTCCTTAGGCTTAGGAAGTTCAACATGTCCCCAACAACTCTCACCAACGTCTACAGATGCACCATAGAAACCTTTTTACCGGGATGCATCAGAACATGGTTTGGGAACAGCTCCATCCAAGACCACAGACCATCACGTATACTAACCTCACTTCCATTGGCCATCTACACTACACGCTGCCTCGACAAGGTCACCAGCATAATCAAGGATGAGTCTCACACCGGACACTCCCTCTTTGCCCCTCTCCCATCAGGCAAGAGGTACAGAAGTGTGAAAAATGCATACCTACAGACTCAGGGACAGTTTCTTCCTAGTTTTTAAGCAGGCAACTGAACCATCCTATCACCAACTGGAGAGCAGTCCTGACCTACCATGTACCTCATTGGAGACTCTCAGACTATCTTTAATCAGACGTTATCATGCATTAAACATTATTCCCTATGTTTTGTATCTGTAAACTGTGGATGGCTTGATTGTCATCATGTAGTCTTTCCACTGACTAGATAGTCAGCAACAAAAAAAACCTTTAACTGGATCGCGTTACACCCGACAACAAACTAAATGACACTAGGCTAGCCATGAAATGAAACAGAAAACGTTGTAAACTTAGCAGATCTGACAACATCTGTGGAAAGAGAAACAGTGTCGATGTTATAAGTCCAAGATCTTTCATTTACTGTTGAATTCACTGTCAATTCTCTTCCAGGGATGCATGATGAAAGATCTTGGAGCTGAAACATCAACTCTGTTTCCCTTTCCTCAGATACTGCCTGACTTGCTTTTTCCAATATTTTCTGTTTTATTTCAGATTTCTGCAGTTCTTTGATTTTGATTTCCAGACTCATCATTCCTTGTTAAATCAACCCAATCAGGATTCCCACTCTTTCACACCACTTCAGCAACATATATCAAAATCAGAATTGATAACCTCTATAACCGTGATGTACTATCCGAGATTCTTTGTTGGCTCTCTATACCCTTCAGCAGTCAACATCATTCTATAGCACTCCTCCTTTGTCGCCCAGCTGAATGAGATGGACTCTTTTATTTGATTCTACTTTTAATTCTTCAGAATCATCGAGACATACAGTACAAAACAAGCCCCTCAGCTGGATTCATCCATGCCAAGCAAGATGCCTATCCATACTAACCCCACTTTCCTGCATTATTTTTCACATCCCTCTACTCCTTTTCCATCCATGTACCATCCCAAATGCTTTTCAAAAATTGAACCTGCCTCTCCACTTCCTCTGACGGCTTGTTTCATATACCCTTACACTTTGAAGGACTGAGAGTCACCCCTCAGTCTACATTACTCCAGTCAGAGGAATTCCAGCCAATCCAATCGCTCCTTGCAACGAAAGGCTGTCATTCCAGGTAACATCATGGTGAATTTCTTCTGCACTGTTTCTAGCACTACCACATCCTGTCTATAACATGATGACCAGAACTGCATGTGTGGAGTGTGGCATGTGTGGACTGTGGAGTGCAGTCTGAAGAGGGGTCTCGACCCGAAACGTCACCCATTCCTTCTCTCCCGAGATGCTGCCTGACCTGCTGAGTTACTCCAGCATTTTGTGAATAGTGGCCTGATTAGTGTCCTGTAAGGATGCAACATAATGTCCCAATTCTTATTCTGACTACCCCTGCCTATGAGGGAAGCAAGCTATGAACCTTCTTCACTATCCTATCCAACTGTCAACATTTCCAGGGTGCTATGAATGTACACCCTCTGCACATCAAAGCTTCTAAGATCCCTGTCTGTTTTTGTCTGGCCCTTACCATATGGGCATTGAGTGTAGGAGTTGGGACCTTATGTAAACTGGAGAGGGTGCAGAAAAGATTCACAAAGTTGCAACCAGGATGCAGAGTTTGAGTTATACGGAGAGGCTGGACAGGTTTGATCTGTTTTCCCTGGAGCTTGGGAGGCTGAGAGATGATCTCAGAGTACATAAAAGAATGAGGAGCATAGATAAGATGGATGATCAGTTTTTTTCCCCCAGGGCAGGGGAATTTAAAATTAGCGGACACAGACGTAAGATAAGAGGGGAAAGATTTAAAAGGAACCTTACATAGAACATGGTGGGTACATGGAACAAGCTGCCAGAGGAAGCTTTTGAGGGTGATATAATTACAATGTTAAAAAGATATTTGAATAGGTACTTGGATAGAAAAGGCTCAGAGGTAAATGGGCCAAACGCAGGGAGATAGACATCTTGATCACCACGGACGTGTTGGGTTGAAGGGCCTGTTTCCGTGCTATATAACTCTATGACTCAAATGCATTACCTCCATGCCTGGATTAAATTCCATCTGCCATCACTCTGCTCAACTTTCCAGCTGATCTATAAAATGTAATCATAGCATTTCCAGTAATAGCTCCGCTTACTGCATTGCACCATTAATTCTGATTTCCAACAAAAATGTTATACTGCAGGAATAACTCAGGTATATGATGTCCTTTGCTGACATTATTTGCAAGTCTGAGATCAGTTTCCACACACAAGCCAACCAATACTCGTCTTTACCTTCTAACACAAGAAATTTTACGACAAATGTGACTGTAACAGCAAGAATATGACAGAGGTTAGGTATTCTGCATGATTTACTACAGCTCTTGACTGTCAAAGACAAGAACTACCTGCTTGGAATGAATGCAATTCAGGCAATATTCAAGAAGTTCAATGGCATACCAGTGATGGAGAGTGTCAAAAGTCTACTTAATCACATTAAAAGATTTAATAGATGTACAAAGCTATGACAAATAACTTATCAAGGTGTTTGAGAGAAGAACGGCAAAAGTGAATGCCACCAGCAACACTGGCTCCAACATTTAAAATGCTAAATTTAACATGTAATTTAATATTTTCCACTATCTTTTAAATGATCCCCACTGCAGCATTCAAGCGTTAATTCTCAAAACAATTTCAAAAACTTTACATGCAAGCAAATGAGAATTTTTCAGAGTCCCAAATTCAAATTATAAAAGTTTGCTTCTTTTAACCTATGCTTATCAGCAGCAAGGTGAAATGCATTACTTATTCTTTCTGCAGGCATATGCATTTAACTAAATTTATGTACAACTCTTTTTTTTTTAATTGCTTAATTGTGGCAGCCTTGTAGTGATGGTTGGAGTGAAAATCATTATATTACCGATTAAATGCCATTTTAAAACTCCCTCAGTAACATGAAATTAAAGTGACGAGTGGAAAGGATTGGTTTGTGTGGGGGGGGGGGGGGGGGAGGAAGGGAGAAAATCAGTCTCAGTCTACCCCACGACAGAGGGAGGAGTTGTACATTTTGATAGCCACTGGGAAGAAGGATTTCCTGTGGCATTCTATCCTGCATCTCGGTGGAACCAGTCTGTTGCTGAAGATACTCCTCAGGTTGACCAGTGTCATGGAGGGGGTGAGCTGTATTTTCAAGGATGCTCCGCAGTTTGAGGAACATCCTCCCCTCCAAGACCACCTCCCATGAATCCAACTTCGCCCCCAGGACGGAGCCAGCCTTCCTGATGAGTTTGTTGATCCTATTGGCGTGCGCAGCCTTCGCCCTGCTGTCCCATCACACGGCAGCAAAGATGGCACTGGCTACCACCGATTGGCAGAACATCTGCAGCATCTCACTGCAGACGTTGAAGGAGCAGAGCCTTCTCAAAAAGTACAGCCGCTCTGTCCCTTCTTGTACAGGGCCTCAGCATTCCTAGACAAGTCCAGTTTAATGTACAGGTACACTCCAAAGTATTTGTACTCTCTAGCAACATACCAATAATGGCAGCCCATCAATGGAAAATAGCCTGAAAATATAATTCAATATTAAACATTTTCCAAGCTCAATGAATAGAGATTAAAAAAAGACTGAGAAACGGCTATTTAACCCTGTCTCGTTGACTCATTCTGTGGTACACAATACTCCTGACGTACACAATAGATGACTTACGAAAAAAAGGAACTTACCTACTAAACAATTCTGTGCTCAGTCCCTAGTGCAAGCAAGTCCATTTGTAATTTCCAAAACACTGTACAATCACTCAAGTTTACATCGGAACTAAGACAGCAATGGTGTTTACCCAGAAGTTACGCCAGAAAGTGCCCCAATGGTAATTTAATGAGTTGAACTACAATCATCTTTTAAACCAGATTTTCTCTTAATGAAACCCATGAAATTGCAGAGATTTGAACCCAGCCTACGTCTCAGAATCCAGCCTCTTCCTTCCCAGTCCTCTCCCCAATGACTCCATCTACTCTTCGAGCTGACACGTCAAGAAAACATTACGAAGGAAGCTCGCACAATGATCATTCTCTCTCAAGTCAAGTCAAGTCAAGTTTATTTGTCACATTCACATACACGATGTGCAGTGAAATGAAAGTGGCAATGCCTGCGGATTGTGCAAAAAAAGAATTACAGTTACAGCATATAAATTAAAGTTAATATAGAGAAGACAAAATTCAGAAGGTAAAGAGCCTTGAAAATGTACACCACCAGATACAAGAACAGCTTCTTCCCCACTCAAACTCCTGAACCTCGCAAATGTTATGGATAATTAATTTAATTCTAATTTTAATTTTAATTTTTAATTTTATTTGTCATATGTAGGTTGGCACAGGGTCAACGGTACAATGAAATGTATTTGACAAGACAGCGGGTCACCTCAGCAGTAATATTCCAAGGATAAATAAGATAAAAAACAATATTAAAATAATCAACATATATGATGTGAAATGTGTTTATGAGTTCAGAAGCCTGATGGCCTGATGGTAGAAACTGTTCTTAAGTCTGCTGGTACGGGCAGCCATACTCCTGTATCGTCTGCCTGACAGTAACAAGGAAAATAGCCTGCATGCTGGATGGCTGTGGTCCTTGATGATGCTGCGTGCCTTCCGCAGGCACCGCCGGTAGAAAATGTCCTGAATGGCCGGGAGACAGTTGCCAGTGATGTGCTGTGCCGTCTTCACCACTCTCTGTAGTGATTTGTGGCTGTGGGCAGAACAGTTCCCGTACCAGACTGTAATGCAGCCCATCAGCAGGCTCTCGATGGTGCATCTGTAGAAGTTTGTGAGGATGCTGGCTTTCATGCCAAACTTCCTCAGTCTTCTCAGGAAAAAGAGCCGCTGGCAGGCCTTCTTTGTTATTGTGTCCGTGTGCAGTGTCCAGGAAAGGTCCTCAGTGATGTGCACACCGAGGAACTTAAAGCTGCTGACCCTTTCAACCTCAGCATCACCGATGTGGATGGGGAGGTGTCCACTCCCCCGCTGCCTCCTGTAGTCCACGATCATCTCTTTAGTTTTGCTGACATTGAGAGGTTATTTTCCTGGCACCAGCTGTTTAGTGCCTTTACCTCCTCTCTGTAGGCCGTCTCATTGTTGTCTGTGATGAGGCCCAAGATGGTCATGTCGTCAGCAAACTTTAGGATGCTGTTTGAGCTGTACTTAGCAGTACAGTCGTGCGTGAACAGGGAGTACAGGAAAGGACTGAGCACACAGCCCTGTGGTGTGCCTGTGTTGAGGATCAGTGAGGAAGAGGTGTGGCTGTCAATTCTCACCACCTGGGGCCTGCCCGTCAGGAAATCGAATATCCATCCGCAGATGGAGGTCTCCAGTCCAAGATCAAGGAGCTTGGGGATGAGTTTTGAGGGAATAATAGTGTTGAATGCCGAGCTGTAGTCAATAAAGAGCATTCTCACATGTGTATTTCCTTTGTCCAGATGGGTGAGCGCAGTATGTATTGCCATGGCGATGGCATCGTCCCTGGCCGTTTGGTCTATATGCAAACTGAAGAGGGTCCAAGGTGTCAGGGAGAGAGGAGCCGATGTGAGTTTTGACTAGTCGCTCGAAGCACTTCATGATGACTGATGTCAGTGCGACAGGACGGTAGTCATTTAAACAGGAGGTTACTGGTTTCTTTGGAAAGGAACGATGATGGATGCTTTGAAGGATAAAGACATGCACTGCCAATCAACCCTGTTGTGGCCCTTCCCATTTTTTAATCTCCACTTTCTCTATAGCTGTAGCACTCTGTCTTTTATTTTATTTTGCACTTTCTGATGTACTCATGTACGACGTGATTTGCCTGGATAACATGTCAAACATTTTTCTACTGTACCTTTGTACACATGACAATACCAATTTTAAAGAAAGCATCTTAAAGGAAGTAAAAGGGGAATTCCAGAGTCTGGGACCTTGGCAGCTAAAGCACATCAGCCTACAATAGCATGGTTAACTTCAATGACAAAAGTAGAACAGCACATGTTTCCAGAATGTTATAGTGCTGGATAAGACTGAAATGGTGTACCAGAGAGATTTGAATGAATGAGTTTATTGGCCAAGTATGTGCATATACAAGGAATGTGCCTTGGTGCTTCGCTCACAAATGACAACACAAACATACAGTTAACAATTAAGAATAAAGCATAAACACATCAAAACAATAAGGATACAACATTACGGTCTAAACACGTGGGTGAAAATAAACCAGGGCCAAAAAGAGATTACAGACTTTGGTTATTGAGTAGAACTACCACTCGTGGGAAAAAAAAGCTGTTTTTGTGTCTGGCTGTGCCTACTTTAACAGTCCAGAGTCGAAAATGAAGGTCAGCAAGCATAAACCGATGAATAAATATTATGACATGACACGAGTGGAGTTTTAAACAATGTAAGCATTCTCAATAATGGATTGGGAGTTGTCGTCTGCAACTTATCTCAAAGTCAAACGTGCTACTAAGTTAGCACATTTTAGTTCGGTTTTAATCCATTCAAATGGAGTCAGTGAAGAGAAAATTATGTTCGTGATAAGAATCAAAGTCAATGATTTTGGTCTTTCCATTTTTAATTTGGACAGCATTAGAAAGCAACATTGAAAGATAACGGTAAAGTCAAAAGCAGGAGCAACATTTTAATCTACCCACATACAGAAAAGGATTTTTTGCTTTCAGATTATGTTGCAAGGAACAGCATGTATATTAGAAGCAGTAGCAGGCCACCATCATAATTTCAGGGACCTATCAGTTAAGGTTTTGGAGCAAGAAGAGAAACCATGGATAAAACTAGAAAGTTGAACTAGTCAAGTGCAGTTCAATCCAGCTCGACAACAATGGATGGCAAAAGTGTGGCCAACCATTTAAGGTTATAGACCCACTGAGAAGGAAACAGTGGAAGTGACACCTTTGGAAGTGACAGTTATTGTCAACTGACTGTATTGGGCTAATGCTACTGACAAGCATGTTTAGTAGAGCTCCATAACTTTAGCGTGTTTGAAATTGAAGATAGAAGAGTATGAGATAAGCCAAGCCATAATGTTGCAAATTGATATGCAGATCTATACAACACCTCATGGTTGTGGATAGTTATGATTTGCTGCAGCAGTCTAATCTTTTCTATTGATTGCATCACACGACACAATGTTAATGTCCTTTGCAAAGAGGCAAAATGTAATCCCCTAAAAGACTGAAGGAAATAAGCCTATTTCTTGCAATAATGGTACAAATAGCAAAAGGTTCTGTATTATAAATCAATACATTCTCCCCACTAGTGGTATTGCAAGGTTCTTTCATAGTCTAGGCTCAGATGTGTAATTATAGTATGCCAACAACATTTAAATATGAGTGTTAAAAGAATGTTGTAGATAAACTAAAAGGATTGCACTGTGAATTGTTTTAGGCTTATTCTAATCTATTGGTGTCAGTTTGGTTTAATCAACACTAAACTATCAGCCTAAATTAGCACCAGGCTGACAGATTCTTAGCCTTGTGTGTACAATATAGATTCCCAAATCTTTCCAGATCAATTAAAACTGATCCCAACTATACACAACCAGGACACAACCTGTGGCCTTTCAAACAACTTAAAAAATGAGCTTAAAGTCACCTCGCAACTATTAAAGATTTAAAATTTGTTTCTACTTCTCTTAACTCATTGAATATGTTATCATGCCGTCTCTCTATCCACTTGCTAATCAAAACTCATTTTAAAAAAAGGAGGAACAAGAGAAAAAAAAAGAAATATCGGCATAGATATGAAATGTGAACATAAAACCAGCCTTCAAAAATATTAACAGTCTTAAACCTATGGCGAAAAAGGAAAATGGCACATATCAAACAATATTAAGAAACAATTTCTTGCATAATTTCCCTTTATTCCGTGGAATTTCAAGATTGTGTGCATTGCTGAAACCCTTAACCATGCTCATGTAACATCAAGATTTGATTATCCTGGCTAGGGTGCCATAACATGAACACCCAAAGCTCTGCTACCATTTATCTCAGACTTGCACCAAATAGCCTTTACAGGTGACTTATTGATTGTAAAATCTTCCCCTTGTTACCATTTCCACCCCCACCATCCTGACCACCTTCTCCTATTCTGTTACCCTCTTCCAACACTGGCATTTGGCCTACATTGATTCTAATAGTTCCACCACTAACACCCGGTCCATCACCTGTCAAAAAGCAAAATATAGATGCTGGAAACACCTAGCAGGTCAGACAGTATCTCATAAAGAAACCGAGTTAACGTTTCAGGTTAACAACCGATTCGGATGAAAGGTCACCAACCCAAAATCAGAACTACATTTCTCTCTCCACATGTGCTGCATATTTCCAGGATTTTCTGTCTTCACTCCTTTAACTGTCTGGTCTCAATGCTCTACTGTCCTCTCTCTCCAAGCCTTGCCCTGCTTTCCCCCCTTTTATTATAGTTGAAATCAACATCTGGTATATCATCTCCCTCTGTGACTACATATCCAATTTTTGTTGGATATTATTTCCAAGAAGTTCCTTGACACATTTTGTTTGTTAACAATTCTATACAACACAAGATGTTGTGGCTTTCTATTGATGATTCAATGTTTATTTCTGTTACCCTAAATTAATTAAGCTGGGAACTAAGTTTATTAAATTTATAAAATGTCATAATCTTCTCAATCTCCCTTCACTAGCCCAGATCGTCCAAGATATTCTTAGCCCAACAAAATGTCTCTGGGAAAGTGTTAATATGCCGGGATCGAAGGGCCTGTTTCCGCGCTGTATCTCGAAACTAAAACTAAACTAATTTCCACTATACTTCACTGGTTAGTTTACCTTTCCAGAGCAACACAAAAATAACACATTGTATTAATCCATTAATATTTAAAATCATTGCATATCACTATTTTACAGCTATAACACAAACGATTATTATTATCATGTATACCGAGATACAGAAGAAAACTTTGTTTTGCATACTATCCTGGGAAATCATATCATACATACTCATCAGGTAGTGCAAAAGAGAAAACACTGCAGGAAATAGTGTTACAGCTACAATCAATGCAGATTTTTAAAAATGCTCAAGGGCCACAACAAGGTAGATTGGAAGATTGAGAATTCATCGGTAACAATATGAGCAGCCCATTCAAAACTGATAACTGGGGAAGAAGTTGTTCTTGCATCTGGTGATATATGTTTTCAAGCTTTTTGATCTTCTTCCCAACAGGTGAAGTGGGATTGACCGTGGTATTAATGGCCCTTGATTATGTGGTCTTCTTTCCCAAGACATTGTGAAGTATAGATGGAGCCTTATGAGGGAGGCTGTTTTTTGTGATGGACTGGACTGCAATCACAACTCTGCAATTTTTTGCAGTCTGAGGCAGAGCAATTGCCATGTCAAGCTGCCCATACATTCAATGTGGTTGGATCAGAACAACTTGAGAGTCAGAGTCACAGAGTCATACAGCATGGAAACAGGCCTTTGGCCCAACTGGTCCAAAGTAACAAACTTGTGAACATAAAAGAACTACACATAGAACAGTCTTCCAGAAAGCTAATAGTTCAAGCTAGTAGTATTATCACTACAGAGCCAGAAATTTGCAGGTTCAAGTCCCACTTACGAGACTTGAGTGGAAAAGACTGGGCTGAAACATCAATGAAGAAGCGAGCTACTTTGATAGACCATAGGATGAGACGTTAAACTGAGGCTTCATGCATTGACTTGTGTGAGAAACCAAGGACACCGTTTTTAAGAATTAAGCCAGCGTTTTACACACACACGTACACATCACTAAAACAAATGATCTGTTCACTTATAATGTTACATTCGTGGAAGTATTGCACATGAATAAAAGCTTTAAAATGCAATCAGAATTAAGAAAATACTTGAAGTGTTGAAATAATAAAGCAAGTTTAATATAAAGCCCAAGCCTTCAATCCGAAACGTTGGCAACCCCATTTGCCCCACAGATGCTGCTCGACCCGCTGAGTTACTCCAGCCAATTGTTTGTTGCTCTTTTCTATTTGGGTTTTAAATTTTGAATCTATTAACATCCTGAAAGCCTGCCATGCATAATTTGAGACAATATTTAGTTATTGAAAGGTGGAATTGTTGTTGAGCTCTGTACTAGAGTGAGCAGTCAATACCCAACTTGTTGGTTGGTTCCACTTTAATTGCTATCAATTGGCTCATTTTGGGTTTTTATCCTCTCAACACATTTGCCTTTGTCATACCAGATAGAGTCATACCATGTAGAAAAAGGCCCATTGGTCCAATTTATTAATGCCAGCCAACATGCCCAATCTACACTCGTTCCACCTGCCCGCGTTTGGCTCAAATCCCACAATAGACAATAGGTGCAGGAGTAGGCTATTTGGCCCTTCGTGCCAGCACCACCATTCAATGTGATCTGGTGAGGTTTTGGGTCGAGACCCTTCTTCAGACATTTATTTTTCTCCTATTCCTTTTCTCCAAAGATGCTGCATGACCCGTTGAGTAACTCCAACTTTTTGTGCCTATCTGCAGTTTCTTCCTACACATTTAGAGTATTGTGTTCAGTTTTGGTCCCCATTGTTATAGGAAAGATGTTGCCAACGTGGAAAGGACGGAGAGAATATTTATGAGGATGTTGTCAGGACTGAGATGAATCGAGAACCAGAGACGTAGGTTTATGATGAGGGGGAAAAGGTTTAATGGGAACCTGACGGGTAACCATTTCACACAAAAGGTGGGGGATGTTTGGAACAACTTGCCGTGGAGAAAGATGCAGATACTTTTGCGGCATTTAGACAGACGCATGGATAGGATAGGTTTTGGTAGTTGTACAGGGCCCTAGTGAGACCGCACCTGGAGTACTGTGTGCAGTTTTGGTCTCCAAATTTGAGGAAGGATATTCTTGCTATTGAGGGCATGCAGCGTAGGTTTACTAGGTTAATTCCCAGAATGGCGGGACTGTCGTATATTGAAAGACTGGAGCGGCCAGGCTTGTATACACATGAATTCAGAAGGATGAGAGGGGATCTTATCGAAACATATAAGATTATTAAGGGGTTGGACACGTTAGAGGCAGGAAACATGGTCCCAATGTTGGGGGAGTCCAGAGCCAGGGGCCACAGTTTAAGAATAAGGGGTAGGCCATTTAGAACAGAGATGAGGAAAAGCATTTTCAGTCAGAGAGCTGTAAATCTGTTGAATTCACTGCCTCAGAAGGCAGTGGAGGCCAATTCTCTGAATGCATTCAAGAGAGAGCTAGATGGAACTCTTAAGGATAGAGGAGTCAGGGGGTATGGGGAGAAGGCAGGAACGGGGTACTGATTTGAGAATGATCAGCCATAATCATTTTCACACAGAGTGGTGAATCTGTGAAATTCTCTGCCACAGAAGGTAGTTGAGGCCAGTTCATTGGCTATATTTAAGAGGGATTTAGATGTGGCTCTTGTGGCTAAAGGGATCAGGGGGTATGGAGAGAAGGCAGGAACGGGGTAGTGATTGAGAATGATCAGCCATGATCACATTGAATGGTGGTGCTGGCTCGAAGGGCCGAATGGCCTCCTCCTGCACCTATTGTCTGTCTATTGTCTATTGTCTATTGTCTGTCTATTGTCTATTGTCTGTCTATTGTCTATTGTCTGTCTATTGTCTGTCTATTGTCTATTGTCTGTCTATTGCCTATTCCTTTTCTCTCGAGATGCTGCCTGTCCCGCTGAGCAACGTTGTGTCTACAATACCCTATTAATGTTTAGTAGGAGTGGGAACAGACTCCAGGCAGAAAGAGAAGAGAAACCCAGACATTGTTGGTGCAGTGTGTCTGCACCAAGCGTCAAACGAGTGTTTTATTGTCGTCCTTCAATGCGTTCACAATGATTTGGTTTACATTTGAATTCATTCTCGTTAAAGTAAGTTGGTAAACCAGCTCATCAGGTCAGGCCTGTGTGTCCCCCCTCCCCCTCCCCCTCCCATATTTCTGTCATGAACAACCCGGTGGATTCCGCAGAGAGCAGAGGCGGGGGGGGGGCGGTGAATCAGCACTCGAGTCTGAGTCAGACCTCAGCAGGCCCGAGCCTGGAGTAGGAGTAGTAGCGGCGGCGGGGGCGGCAACATAGAGAGTCCCCGACCGGCAAACAACCCACCCACTACCTCCCCCCTCCCTCTCTTTCCCCGCTTACCGCTTCACCACGCCGGTCTTGATCTTGATCTGCCGAGTCCTGGGATCGGCCATGCTTGTGGTTCGGTGAACAAGAGAAGGAAAGCGTGAGCAGGAAACCCGGCTACGACCTGCGCTCAAACGTCGCCACCTCCCCTAGCAACGCCGGGAGACGGGCTGGCGCATGCGCCATGCGCCCCTGCACGGCACCAGTGGCAACCACACACACACTCACCAGTGTAGCATTGGTTATCTCAGGCTGGATAATACAGTTACCTCACCAGTGTAGCATTGCTCACCCTATACTACAGGCAGCTGTGCACCCCACCACAATGTGCTTTAAGTCATCTGAGTGTGTGAGTGTACGCAAAAACAATGGGTTAACTCGTTAAAAGAGTGGCCTTGGTTATCTCAGGCTAGATAATACAGTTATCTCACTAGTGTAGCATTGCTCACCCTATACCACAATGTGCTTTAAGTCATCTCAGTGTGTGTGAGTGTACGCAAAAACAATCGGTTAACTCTTTAAAAGAGTGGCCTTGGTTTCTCAGGCTAGATAATACAGTTACCTCACCAGTGTAGCATTGCTCACCTTATACTACGGGCAGCTGTACAGTGTGCACCCCACCACAATGTGCTTTAAGTCATCCGTGTGTGTGAGTGTACGCAAAAACAATGGGTTAACTTTTTAAAAGAGTGGCCTTGGTTATCTCAGGCTAGATAATACGCACAACCGCAGTATAATGTAAGAAAATAACTGCAGATGCTGGTACAAATCGAAGGTATTTATTCACAAAATGCTGGAGTAACTCAGCAGGTCAGGCAGCATCTCAGGAGAGAAGGAATGGGTGACGTTTCGGGTCGAGACCCTTCTTCAGACTGGTGAAAAACTGATCCAAACCTCAGTTTAATGCCTCATTCGTAAAGTCTAACAATGTAGCTCTCTTCAAAAAGCCTTTGACAAGGTCCCACACAAGAGATTTGTGGGCAAAATTAGAGCACACGGTAATGGGGGGGCTATGGAATTGACGGATAGAGAACTGGTTGGCAGACAGAAAGCAAAGAGTAGGAATTAACTGGTCCTTTTCTGAATGGCAGGCAGTGACTAGTGGGGTGTAGCAAGGCGTGGTGCTGGGACCCCAGTTGTTTACAATATATATTAACGATTTAGACGAGGGAATTAAATGTAACATCTCTAAGTTTGTGGATGACACAAAGCTGGGTGGCAGTGTGAGCTGTGAGGAGGATGCTATGAGGCTGCAGGGTGACTTGGATAGGTTGGGCGAGTGGGCAGAAGCATGGCACATGGCAGTATAATGTGGATAAATGTGAGGTTATCCTCTTTGGTGGCAAGAACGGGAAGGCAGATTTTTATCTGAATGGTGTCAGATTAGGAGAAGGGGAGGTGCAATGAGACCTGGGTGTGCTTGTACATCAGTCACTGAAAGTAAGCATGTAAGTACAGCAGGCAGTGAAGAAAGCGAATGGCATGTTGGCCTTTGTTGCGAGAGGATTTGAGTTTAGGAGTAAGGAGATCCTACTGCAGTTGTACAGGGCCCTGGTGAGCCGCACCTGGAGTATTGTGTGCAATTTTGGTCTCCTAATTTGAGGGAGGACATTATTGCTATTGAGGGAGTGCAGCGTAGGTTCACCAGGTTAATTCCTGGGATGGCGGGACTGACATACGATGAAAGAATGGGTAGACTGGGCTTGTATTTGCTGGAATTTAGAAGGATGAGAAGGGATCTTATAGGTGGAGACAGGAAGATAGAGGGAGATCTGGGAAGGAGGAGGGTAAGAGAGGGACAGAGGAACTATCTAAAGTTGGAGAAGTCGATGTTCATCCCACTGGGCTGCAAACTGCCCAGGCGAAATATGAGGTGCTGTTCCTCCAATTTCCGGTGGGCCTCACTATGGCACTGGAGGAGGCCCATGACAGAAAGGTCAGACTGGGAATGGGAGGGGGAGTTGAAGTGCTCGGCCACCGGGAGATCAGTTTGGTCAATGCGGACTGAGCACAGGTGTTCAGTGAAGCGATCACCGAGCCTGCGCTTGGTTTCGCCAATGTAAATAAGTTGACATCTAGAGCAGCGGATGCAATAGATGATGTTGGAGGAGGTGCAGGTGAACCTTTGTCTCACCTGGAAAGACTGTTTGGGTCCTTGGATGGAGTTGAGGGGGGAGGTAAAGGGACAGGTGTTGCATCTCGTGCGGTTGCAGGGGAAAGTGCCCGGGGTTGGGGTGGTTTGGGTAGGAAGGGACGAGTGGACCAGGGAGTTACGGAGGGAACGGTCTCTGCGGAACGCAGAGAGGGGAGGGGATGGGAAGATATGGCCAGTGGTGGGGTCCCGTTGTAGGTGACGGAAATGTTGGCGGATGATTTGTTGGATCCGCTGGCTGGTGGGGTGGAAGGTGAGAACGAGGAGGATTCTGTCCTTGTTGCGAGTGGGTCTACCTTCAGTGTAAACCACCCATCTGCAGTTCCTTCCTACACACGGGTAGGGAATGTTTCAGGTCGGGTCCCTTCTTCAGCACCATCTGCATTAGCAGCTCCTTGTTTCTACATTATTCTATGTTCAAGTTCCCCCATATGAGACACAGCTGCAAATGTATTATAAATCATATCATTTTTTTTGGAGGCTTTTCCCAAGGTAAAGAGGTCCGAAGAAACGATGGAAGCCCCAAAACCTTCAGCATGTTATTCCAATTATTCTTTTTACCATGTTTCTGCCTTTTGATTGGAATTGATCAAAAATTGAGTATTTGATGAAGGAAGACCACAGGGATAAGTAGAAATGGAGGCAGAGGACATTGTCTGAAGAAGGGTCCCAACCCAAAACTTTGTCTGTACCTTTCCTTGCACTGGTGTTGCCTGGTCCGTGGAGTTCCTGCAGCACTTTGTATTTTGCTTTTTGATAAAATAACTTGCCTGTGACTCTATCCTGGTTTCTCTCCTCCTGAGTCTGTCTGAGGATATAGTTTTATGCAAAAGTAAAAGACATTTATAGTCTCTCTGTAAACACAAAGAACTGCAGATGCTGGTTTACAACAAAAAATACACAATGTACTGGAGTAACTCAGCGGGTCAGGCAGCATCTCTGGAGAACATGACCTGGTGATATTTTGGGTCAGGACCCTTCTTAAGACCGTTTGTGGTGGGGTCCAAATAGTTAATAATTACTTGAAATTATGACAGAAAATACTGACTATTTGCTAGGGGCAAAAGGTACAGAAGTGTGAAAACACACACCTCCAGATTCAGCGACAGTCTCTTCCCAGCTGCTATCAGTTAACCAAACCATCCCACCACAACTAGAGAGCAGTCTGAATAATGGCCTGTTTTCATTATCCTCGTTACTGTTTTGCTTATCTTTCATTCATTGTTCTTTATCTCTCCACATCACCGTCTATATCTCTCATTTCGCTTATCCCGAACCAGTCTGAAGAAGGGTCTCGACCCAAAACATCACCCATGCCTTCTCTCCAGAGATGCTGCCTGTTCCACTGAGTTACTCACACTTTTTGTGTCTATCTACTGACCTATTATCTACCACATTGGTGGCCCTTGGACTATCTTTGATCGGGCTTTACTGGCAGATGAAAGAATGGATCGACTGGGTATAATATATTCACTGGAATTTAAAAGGATGAGCGAGGATCTTATAGAAACATATAAAATTCTTAAGAAATTAGACAGGCGAGATGCAGGAAAAATGTTCCTGATGTTGGGGGAGTCCAGAACCAAGGGTCACAGTTTAAGAATAAGGGGTAGGCCATTTAGGACTGAGATGAGGAAAAACTTTTTCACCCCGAGAGTTGTGAATCTGTGGAATTCTCTGCCACAGAGGGCAGTGGAGGCCAATTCACTGGATGTATTCAAGAGAGAGTTAGATATAGCTCGCAGGGCTAATAGAGTCAAGGGATATGGGGAGAAAGCAGGAATGGAGTACTGATTTTGGATGATCAGCCATGATCATATTGAATGGTGGTGCTGGCTCGAAGGGCCAAATGGCCTATTCCTGCACTTATTTTCTATGTTTCTATGTTTCTATGTTTCTATGTTTATCTTGCACTAAACGTTATTCCCTTATCATGTCTCTGTACACTGTGAATGGTTTGATTGTGATCATGTATTGACTTTCCGTGGACTGGTTAGCACGCAACAAAGGTTTTTCACTGTACCTCGGTACAAGTAACAATAAACTAAACTGAACTAAATTTCAGAGTCGAGATATTACCCTCATGAATTCCTACAATGTTCAGATTCACCACTGCTGTTATGAGAACAATAAGAAAGTTGTTGCCACGTTATTGGTACCAACATAAACAATATCTTGTATGATTGACATTGTCCCCAAGTTCCAAATCATACATTCTCCTGACTTAGACACACTCCATTTTTTTTCATTACTGCTAGGTCAATATCCAGCAGTTTCTTACTTAGCAATACTGTGAGAGCACAGATCCCAAAAGAACGGCAGGTAAAATCTCACCATTACCTACACAAGGCAACAACTGAACGGAAATAGATATGACTTTTTCAATATTGTATCAATACTTTGAAGATAATGGTGATAATGTTTTTTTACTGTTTCTTTGTCATCCTGAGACAAACAACGTGGCATCAGTTTTTACAGTGGTGTCCTTTTGATTCATTAGAGTTGTTCAATTTCATAATAAACCTAGTGTATCAGTCACTGATTATACATATTACCCAAATTAGTTAAGATGTATTATGTTATTAATATAAGAGCACAAGCAATATGGTAAATAATAGGTTTTATTTTGATTTACAATTAATAACAAAAGCATATGATATACCATAGCATTGCCTTCTCTGTCCTGCTTCCAGTTTCCTGAAGGTAGGTACGTCAAAGATACTACTCATGCCTCTTTGGCCCTTATTTTAACTCTTCTTTGTATGAACTGTACAAGTTTTTAAGTTTATTGGGCTTCTGTAAATGGTCCATTCCTATCAAAAGGCAGAAACATGGTAAAGAAACATGGCATGTTAATTGTAATAATAATCACTAGGTCCATAAAATACACCTAGAGCACAGTTAAATTGACATCTTGATATTGTATCAGACCTTCCGTGAAAATCCTCACAATCCCTTATAATCTACTCTGGGTTTGTGCGAGTTCCTGACCGGGCCAAAAATTAATTATTCATTGCAAGATGCTCTTGAGAAATTAATAGTCAGTCACCTACTTGAACTACTGTGGTCCATGTCATGAAGGTACGTCTGCAATGACAGAAGGAGTTCCACCATTTTGGCCTGAACACGAGGGAGTGGTGAAATGTTTCAAGTTTGAGATTACAAGGAACCCCAAAGCAAATGTGCTGGTTCTGTTTTTCCCATGTCCTTGCTACCCTTCTCCTTTTATGTGGTAGAGGTCAAAGGTTTGGGATGTGAGGCTATGAGGTCTTAATAAGTTTCTGCTTTGAATCTTGTAGTTGATAACAGGGGTAGGTAGGCGACTTAGCATTGAAACAGCCCATTTATCCCAACCATTCAATGCCCGCGTTTATGCTGCACTAGAGCCTCCTTCCATCTTTCTGCATCTAAATCTGTCCATGTAATCATCTCACACGTTTTCCCAGCCACCTCTTAAATGCCTTTATAACATTCACCTTAATTCTCCCTTTGGTAGCAACTTCTACATTTGCAGTGCTCTTTGGGAAAGTGATTTCATCTGAATGTTAACACAAAATGCTGGAGTAAATCATCGGGTCAGGCAACAACTCGGGAGGATATGGGTAGATGACATATTGGGTCGAGATGCTTCTTCATGGCTTTGAAGAATGGTCTGAACTTGAAATGTCACCTATCCATGTCCTCCAGAGATATTGCTTGATATGCTGAGTTTCTCCAGCACTTTGTGTCTTTTTTGTAAACCAGCATTTGCAGTTCCTGTGTCTTCATCTGAATGTTGATGGCTTCTGCTTATGCATATTTCCACTAGTGGAAGCATGCTCTCTATATCAACTTTAGCAAAACTTTCAGCATTTTAAAGATCTTCATTAGTTATCTCTTCAGTTTTTGTTTCTCAAGAGAAAATAATGCTGTTACCAAAATGCACCAGTAGCAAGTGAGTGAGTGAATGTTTAAGAACAGAGTAGGAATCAAATCAAATGCCGTGTAGTGGACAATGTCAAGATTCTCGAGTGTTTTGGGAGCTGCTCCCACCCAGGCAAATGGGTGTCACAATCCTCAATTATGCCTTGGAGTCTGGGAGATTATCACAAAATATTAACCTTTGATCAACTCTTGTTTGCTGTTCTTAACTGGCTGATCCAGTTAGCTTCGTGGTCAATAGTTGTCCCTGGATATTTTGATGAAGAGATTACCACAGTATTGGAATGGCGGGACTGTCATATGTTTCGGCTTGTATACACTTGAATTTAGAAAGATGAGAGGGGATCTTATCAAAACATATAAGATTATTAAGGGGTTGGACACGTTAGAGGCAGGAAACATGTTCCCAATGTTGGGGGAGTCCAGAACCAGGGGTCACAGTTTAAGAATAAGGGGTAGGCCATTTAGAACGGAGATGAGGAATTTTTTTTCAGTCAGAGAGTTGTAAATCTGTGGAATTCACTGCCTCAGAAGGCAGTGGAGGCCAATTCTCTGAATGCCTTCAAGAGAGAGCTAGATAGAGCTCTTAAGGATAGCGGAGTCAGGGGGTATAGGGAGAAGGTAGGAACGGGGTACTGATTGAGAATGATCAGCCATGATCACATTGAATGGTGGTGCTGGCTCGAAGGGCCGAATGGCCTAATCCCGCACCTATTGTCTATTGTATCAATTCACACAGTTGGATTCTTTCTTCTTGGCGATCATAATTGTCTGGCACTCGAGTGGCACAGATGCGCCTATATATGTAGATATATGCAACTATTTATCCCAAGCCTGAATGTTGCCCAGGTTTTGCTTAGAGGCCCAAACTATTTCATTAGGTGAGAAGTTGATGGAACTAAATACAGTGCATATCTCAATATAACTCCCACTTTTGCCCTAATGATAGTGTGACGGTCATTGATGAAGCAGCTATGGATGATTCGCCTTTACCATTCCTGTGAGGAATTTCTTCAGAGATAAACTGGGACTGAGGCAATTGCCTTTGAAAAACAAGAAGGATCTGCTTCAGAGGTGGGTATGACTAGCCAATGGGGAAATTTACCCCTGATTCCTATTGATCCTAATTTTACCAGGTATCACAAAATGGTGGAGTAACTCAGCAGGTCAGGCAGCATCTAGGAGAGAAGGAATGGGTGACGTTTCGGGTCGAGACCCTTCTTCAGACTGATGTGGGGTCTCGACCCGAAACGTCACCCATTCCTTCTCTCCAAGATGCTGCCTGACCTGTTGAGTTACTCCACCATTTTGTGATACCTTCGATTTGTACCAGCATCTGCAGTTATTTTCCTACACTAATTTTACCAGACTCTTTTGAAGCCGCATTCAATCTAACACTGCCTTTGTGTCAAAGCTAGTCATTTGCAGGTCATCCTTAGACCAAAGCTGTAAAGGAGCTGTTCTCCTGACACGACCCAAATGAAGCATCAGGAAGGCGACTGGTTGGAAAAAGCAGCTAAATGATGCTGGAAAAAAAGTGGCAACATCTTCAGTGACTGAGAACAGAGTGAAGGCCTAGTAATTGCATGCTTTGGATATGTCCTGCTTTTTGTTGACAGGGTATATTTGGGATGTTTATTCTCTATTCAGGGTGGAAGCCAGTATTGTCACTGAGCTGAAGCATCAGAGATTTAACTATGCTTTAAGAGCATAATTGTTGTATTATCACTTAGCACATAAAGTATTATCCTGATACTAAAATCTAAGTTTGTATCCCATTAAAACAACGTCATAATTCATCTACATCCTTTGGAATGAATTACACATTCATTGCTTTGAGCATCAATTATAGGTCAGAGAAGCTTTCCTTACTACTGTGTGACTATTAAGGTTAGAAACAACGGATATTCAGATTTTTCAGTTAATAAATCATTTTAGGTTACAGGGAATATTTCCTGTAGGTTAGGCGTGATCTATTTAAACTCTTTGCAATTCATATATCAGCTCTGGGAATCAGATTTATCCAGATGCAATGATGAAACACTTTTGCTGATACTATTCTGTTCCACGGGTGTAGATATGTCCTTTTGAGACCGTACATCCCCGCTATTGGTGAGGAGCGCAGATTCTGCCAGTCAGATTGTAATTATGGAAATTAGAACACTTGACAGTTTTATAACTTAGGTCAAAATAGCACTACATGGCCATCATTTTCTTCTTTGATTTAATGAATTGTGATTATTAAAGAATAAAATAAAAATAAAACCACATAGACACACAAAACACGTACGCACACGCACGGACGCACACACACACACACATACACACACACACACACACTCGCACTCTGAATTGTGCCTTCGGATGTAAGAATTCTCTCTTCCACTCTAGTTTTGGGGGTTCTCACGTGGTTGATGTGGGAACTGCGGCTTTTTCCACAGAAGGGGCAGGTGGTGGCTAATGATAAAGCAGGGGTGGGTAGTTTGAGTGATGTCTACTCGCTCACTGCAAAGACACCCCTGTGTGTTCTTAGACTCAAGGTTCTCAAAACCATCCCAAATGCTCCTTCTCTACTTCGAGAAATTAGGAGTCAGAGATTCCCAGGAACTGCTGAGGATATTGCATTTCTTAAACAAGTTTATTTACAAGACACTTGGACAGGTACATGGCTAGAAAAGGTTTAGATGGGATATGGGGCAAATGTGGGGAAGTGCGACTAGCTTAGATGGGGCAAGTTGGTCGGCAAGGAAGAGTTGGACCAAATCTAAAGGCTTGTTTCTGTGATATATGACTCGGACTCAAGGATTTTGAGCATGACCTTGAACACTTTCCTATCTGGACCTGGTCATGAATTCTTACACCAGAGTTTAGAGTAGAGTGCCTATTCTGAAAGACAGGTGTTGAGCATGCAATGGTTATGCTCTAAACAATGTACCTTACTGGAAATAACCAGAACCTCCAATACTGGTGCTGTTGGCCTGGAAGAGGAACTGATGATTTGCTGTAACATTTTCTGGAGTCAGCATTGGTGATAATTTTCCAGTGCCATAGGTAGTCCATGTCTGATAAAGGAGACCAAGATTCACTCCCAATAGACCAGGAGTTTTGTACTGAGTCTGGGGCCTTGATCTTCAGATATTATTTTAACCAATGGACTAAAGGCTATGCTGGTGCATTGAAGGAAATTATTAAATTGATGAAATTCAAGCGCAGTGGTGCAGTGGTAGAGTTGCCAGAGATCCGGGCTCGATCCTGACGATGGGTGCTGTCTGTAAGGAGTTTGTACATTCTCCCTGTGACCATGTGGGCCTTCCTGGGGGCTCTGGTTTCCTCCCACACTCTAAAGACATGCAGGTTTGTAAGTTAATTGGCTTCGGTAAATTGTGCAGTCATTGGTTGATCATTGGTTGGCAAGGACTCGGTGGGCCGAAGGGCTGTTCCCACACTATATCACTAAACTAAACTAAATATTGCTTTCACCAAGATAAGGCTCCCAAGATATGGAAAGTGATCCTCATCTTCCAGAGTCTCACTGTGAACACATTTCTTTTTGGAAGACAGGCTTATGCATCAGGGCAGCACAGTAGAGGAATTCCATCTTGTAGATTTGAGTGCATTGCCCATCTTCTCATATGCTTCAAGGGTACTTTATTGCCGCATGTACCTAGATACAGTGAACTAATTTGTTTTCAATACAATCCAGTAAAATCATACTAGACATAAGCACGATCATACAAGAGTGCAATGATTGTAGTGTAGGAGTAATAGATTTAATTTGAGGCAATAATCAAAGTGTTACCATGTTTGCAGCACCATCTTGTTCCCCTCAAGTTTCAAGTTTTTTAAAAAATAGTCTGGGTTGGTGTAGGTATTAGCCTGGCCATGCTGTCAATGTCCTCCACCACTGCTCTGTGCTGCTGTAGGCCGTGTCCGATCTGCACGCTCATCCCAAAGCATCAATTGAACTTGACAGCATCAATGATGACTAGGGGCCTGGTCTCTGAGTATGTACAAACGTATGTTTCATAGGCATATTGCAACTCATCTCTTGAGGTTTGGGTAGCCGTATAGACAATAGACAATAGGTGCAGGAGTAGGCCATTTGGCCCTTCGAGCCAGCACCGCCATTCAATGTGATCATGGCTGATCATTCTCAATCAGTATCCCGTTTCTGCCTTCTCCCCATATCCCCTGACTCCGCTATCCTTAAGAGCTCTATCTAGCTCCCTCTTGAATGCATTCAGAGAATTGGCCTCCACTGCCTTCTGAGGCAGAGAATTCCACAGATTCACAACTCTCTGACTGAAAAAGTTTTTCCTCGTCTCCGTTCTAAATGGCCTACCCCTTATTCTTAAACTGTGTATAGAATTACAGCATCATGGAGTTGTATACCACAGAAACAGGCCCTTCAGCCCGCCAAGTTCATGCCAACCACTGCAGTCTGAAGAAGGGTCTCGACCCGAAACGTCACCCATTCCTTCTCTCCAGAGATGCTGCCTGTCCCGCTGAGTTACTCCAGCATTTTGTGATACTGCATCTATTTATGCTTGTTCCACTTATCTGCATTTGGTTCATAGCCTTCTACGCCTTGGCAATTCAAATGCTTGTCCAGATACTTCCTAAATGTTGTTCAGTTCAGCTCAGTTTAATTTATTGTCGTGTGTACCGAGCTACAATGAAAAACTTTGTTTGCGTGCTAACCAGTCACTGGAAAGACAATGACATGATTACAATCAGGCCATTCACATGATAAGGGTATAACGTTTAGTGCAAGATAAAGTCAGTAAAATTGGTGTACGTGGGTTGACTACCTCCTCAGGCAATGCATTCAGATTTCAACCATTCACAGGTGAAACAATCCCCCTCAAATCCCCATTAAACGTCCTACCTTTATACCTACGTCCTCTTGTTTTAAACACCCCATCAAGCGAAAAAGATTCTCACTATCTACTGTGTCTGGCTCCCTCTTAATTCTGCATACCTCTAAAAGATCACTTCTTAGCCTCCTCTGCTCCAAGCAAACAAACCCAGTCTATTCAATCTCTCCCTATATTTGAAATGCTCAATGATCGAGGCGACGTTCTAGTGAATCTTCTCAGCATCCTCTTCAGCGCAATCACATCCTTTGTTAGTGTGGCGACTGCAACCACACACAATACACCAAGAATGGCCTATTTCATAAAGTTGTAACATGACATCTCTATACCACAGCTGGTTGCATGGCACAGTGGTGCAGTGCCAGAGTTGCTGCCTTACAGCACCAGAGACTCAGGTTTGATCCTGACCACAGGTGCCGTCTGCACATAGTTTGTACGTTCTCCCTGTGACCACGTGGGTTTTCTCCAGGTGTTCCAGTTTCCTCCCACACTCTAAAGATATACAGGTTTGTAGGCTAATTAGCTTCGATAACATTGCAAATTGTCCCTAGTGCGTAGGATAGTGCCAGTGTGCGGGCTGATCGCTGGTCAGCGTGGACTCGGTGGGCCGAAGGGCTTGTTTCCGCACTGTATCTATAAAGTCTAAAGCAGATGAAAGCAAGCATCCCAATACCTTATTCACCACCCTGACCACCTGGGTTGTCACTTTCAAGGATCAATAACACTTTTGCGGTTCCTTCAACAGGGTACCACATAGTTTGGGAAGTCTAACATGGGCAGGATATGCACAGTGAATGGTCGAGTGTTGTAGAGTAGAGTAGAGGAGTGGGGGTGCATCGTTCCTTGAGTCGCAGGTCGAGTCGCAGGTAGATAAGGTGGTCAAAAAGGCTTTTGGCACATTGGCCTTGAGCAGTGAGAGTATTGAGTATAGAAGTTGGGGGGTTATGTTGCGTAAGACAATGGTAGGCAGCATTTAGAGTGTTATGTTGTTCTGGGCACCATGTTATAGGAAATATGTTGCCAAGCTGGAAAGGGTACAGAGAAGATTTACAAGGATGTAGACTGGGACTCTATTCCTTAGAGCACAGGAGGATGAGGGGTGATCCTGCAGAGGTGTACAAAATCATGAGAGGTATAGATAGGGTAGATGCACAGAATCTCTTGACCATAGTAGGCGAATCAAGGACAAGAGGACATAGGTTTAAGGTGTAGCTCCAGCAACATTCAAGATGCTGGACAAAATAACTAATTTGATTGACACCACATACACCACCCTAAGTACCCGTTCCATTCGACCAACAGAACATTGTGGCTATAGCTGTCATGTACACCATGCCACACAATTATTTGCATTGGTTACATCAACTTGTGAGACAAGTGATCCCTACTACCCAAAAAGAACGGGCTTCTGGTACACGGCGGCACGGTAGCACAGCGGTAGAGTTGCTGCTTTACAGCGAATGCAGCGCCGGAGACTCAGGTTCGATCCTGACTACGGGTGCTGCACTGTAAGGAGTTTGTACGTTCTCCCCGTGACCTGCGTGGGTTTTCTCCGAGATCTTCGGTTTCCTCCCACACTCCAAAGACGTACAGGTATGTAGGTTAATTGGCTGGGTAAAATGTAAAAATTGTCCCTAGTGGGTGTAGGATAGTGTTAATGTACGGGGATCGCTGGGCGGCACGGACTTGGAGGGCCGAAAAGGCCTGTTTCCGGCTGTATATATATGATATGATATGATATGAAGGGGAAAAGATTTAATAGGAAACTGAGAGGTACCTTTTTGACACAAAGGGTGGTGGGGATATGGAACAAGCTGCCAGGGGAGGTAGTTGAGGCTGGGACTATCCCAACATTTAAGAAACAGTTAGACAGATACATGGATAGGACAGGTTTGGAAGAATATGGGCCAAACACAGGCAGGTGGGACTAGTGTAGCTGGTAGAAACAAAATGCTGGAGTAACTCAGCGGGTCAGGAAGCATCTCAGGAGAGAAGGAATGGGTGACGTATCGGGTAGAGACCCTTCTTCAGACTGTCAGGGGAGGGGGCGGGACAAAGATAGGATGTAGTCGGAGACAGGAAGACTAGTAGGAGAACTGGGAAGTGGGAGGGGATAGAAAGAGGAAGCAGGGACTACCTGAAGTGGGAAAAGTCAATGTTCAAACCGCTGGGGTGTAAACAGCCCAAGCAAAATATGAGCTGCTGTTCTTCCAATTTGCACTGGGCCTCACTTTGGCAATGGAGGAGGCCCAGAACAGAAAGGTCAGATTGGGAGTGGGAGGGGGAGTTGAAGTGCTGAGCCACCGGGAGATCAGGTTGGTTGAGACGGACTGAGCGGAGGTGTTCACCGAAACAATCTCCGAGCCTGCGCTTGTTCTCGCCGATGTAGAGAAGTTGACATCTGGAACAGCGGATACAATAGATGAGGTTGGAGGCGGTGCAGGTGAACCTCTGCCTCACGTGGAAAAACTGTTTGGGTCGTTGGATGGAGTCGGGGGGGGAGGTAAAGGGACAGGTGTTGCACCTCTTGCGGTTGCAGGGGAAAGTACCTGGGCAGTGGGCAGTTTGGGTGGGAAGGGACGAGTGGACCAGGGAGTTTCAGAGGGAACGTTCTCTGTGGAAAGCAGAAAGGGGTGGAGATGGAAAGATGTGGCCAGTGGTGGGATCCCGTTGGAGGTGGCGAAAATGATGGAGGATGATTTGTTGTATGCGACGGCTGATGGGGTGGAAGGTGAGGACAAGGGGGACTCTATCCTTATTATGAATAGGGGATGGGGAAGCAAGAGCGGAGCTGCGGGATATTGAGGAGACCCTAATGAGAGCCTCATCTATAATGGAAGAGGGGAACCCCCGTTTTCTAAAGAATGAGGACATCTCCGATGCCCTAGTATGGAACACATCCTGGGCGCAGTTGCGACGTAGACGGAAGAATTGGGAGTAGAGGATAGTTTTTACAAGAAACGGGGTGGGAAGAAGTGTAGTCAAGATAGCTATGGGAGTCAGTGGGTTTGTATTAGATGTCGGTCACTAGTCTGTCTCCTGTGATGGAGATGGTGAGATCCAGAAACGGTAGGGAGATGTCGGAGATGGTCCGAGTATATTTAAGAGCAGGATGGAAATTAGTGGTGAAATTGATGAAGTCAGTGAGTTCTGCATGGGTACAAGAGGTAACACCAATGCAATCATCAATGTAGCGGAGGTAGAGTTCGGGGATAGGGGCAGGGTACGCCTAGAACAGGGATTGTTCAACGTACCCTACTAAGAGGCAGGCATAGCTGGGGCCCATGCGAGTGCCCATAGCTACTCCATTGACATTGACATTGACATAATAACATTGACTTCTCCCACTTCAGGTAGTCCCTGCTTCCCCTCTCTATCCCCTCCCCCTTCCCAGTTCTCCTACTAGTCTTCCTGTCTCCGACTACATCGTATCTTTGTTCCTCCCCATCCCCCCCCCCCCTGACATCAGGCTGAAGAAGGGTCTCAACCCGAAATGTCGCCCATTCCTTCTCTCCTGAGATGCTGCCTGACCTGCTGAGTTACTCCAGCATTTTGTGTCTACCTTCAATTTAAACCAGCATCGGCAGTTTTCTTTCCTACTAGTGTAGCTGGGACATGTTGGCCGGTGTGAGCAAGTTGGGCCGAAGGGCCTTTTTCCACACTGTATCACTCTATGACTCTATGACTTGGACAGGTACATGGATAGGAAAGGATTGGAGAGATATGGCCCGGCACAAACAGGCTAGGCTAGCTCGGTTAGGCCAATTAGTTGGCAAAGATGAGTTAGGCCAAAGGGCCTGCTTCACTGCTCTATAACTAGCAGCTATGGACTAATACACTAAATTCCTTCTTTTCATCAATACTCTCTGAGAACCCTACTATTAACTATGCATGCATTACCCTTATTTGTCCTTCCAAGGTGCATCACTTTGAACTTATCAGGATTATATTTCCAGCTGATCAATATCATTCTAATTCAATCCTAATTCAATCATATACATCACATCAATTGCTTTACCTTCATTAATTAATCCATTTTCCTGCAAGTGATGGATAATGCCTGGCCTAGATCAATCTTTCTTACAGTTTTCTCACCACTATACTCTATAGTTTCTCAACCTATCATACTGTCCTTTGTAAATAATGAAGTAACATTTGGTATTCTTGTATTCATCTCTGGTATTACCAGGCTGGTCATTTGATCAGTACACGTCAGAGGAAATGGGGAGAAGGTGGGAGAATGGGGTTTGGAGGGAGAGATAGATCAGCCATGATTGAATGGCAGAGTAGACTTGATGGGCTGAATGGCCTAATTCGTTTCCTATCCCTTATGGCCTTAGGACTTTATGATCATGTTCTGGTATCACCTCTATTCAATACTGTCTCACTACCTACAATACCTCAAATTTTTGTTTCATCTGCCAAACCACACCGATGGTTTTTGTTTACATTGTGTAGTCACCATAGGTTGATCAGCATCCTATTAATTCTGAAGATTAGCTTCAGTGGAGTGGGTAGGTTGTTGGGGGAGAGTAAGTAATATGGAGACACAAGAGACTGCAGATGCTGGAATTTTGAGCAAAACGCAAAGTGCTGAAGAAACTCAGCGAGTAAAGCAGCATCTGGGGAGGGAATGAATGAGCGATGGGCGATTTTCCTTAATCTTGTCCACCCAGTGAGAGTTCATACCCCACTTCACCTTCTTAAATTTCTTGAACTACCCCTCCTCCCTAAAATTTCTATACTTGGGCTTTCCCTGTTTTCAGTTCCCTGTGCAATAAACCTCAGGTACCTTTGAGCTGGAATGGCACATTTTCTGTACTATCAGGTGGCAGTCATGTTGATAACCAAACATACACTTAACCCCAACCACTGAGCTGGACTAGCACAGTTTATAAACCACTGGATGTTGCCCTTGTTAATAAACCGACTTACATTTAACCCTGACCTTAACCTTAACTCTAATTCACTCCAATGGTGTTTAACTACAGTATATTTAGCTACATCAGTAGTGGTATTCTTGCATAGATATATGGTATGATTTGATGGGATAACATGCTAACAACGTTCTTTCCGTGTCTTAGCACATGTGACAATAATAAACCAATATTAATAGACACAAACAGTCATGTCAGATGATCATGTGGTCTATATTGAGCATGAGGTTATCCACTTTGGCGGCAAGAACAGGAAAGCAGAGTATTACCTGAATGGTGGCCAATTGGGAAAAGGGGAGATGCAACGTGACCTGGGTGTCATGGTGCACCAGTCATTGAAAGCAAGCGTGCAGGTGCAGCAGGCAGTGAAGAAAGCGAATGGTATGTTAGCATTCATAGCGAGAGGATTTGAGTATAGGAGCAGGGAGGTTCTGCTGCAGTTGTACAGGGCCTTGGTGAGACCGCACCTGGAGTATTGTGTACCGTTTTGGTCTCCTAATCTGAGGAAAGACATTCTAGCCTTAGAGGGAGTACAGAGAAGGTTCACCAGATTGATCCCTGGGATGGCAGGACTTTCATATGAAGAAAGACTGGATAGACTAGGCTTATACTCGCTGGAATTTAGAAGACTGAGGGGGGATCTTATTGAAACATATAAAATTCTTCAGGGGTTGGAGAGGCTAGATGCGGGAAGATTGTTCCCGATGTTGGCGAAGTCCAGAACCAGGGGTCACAGCTTAAGGATAAGGGGGAAGTCTTTTAGGACCGAGATGAGAAAACATTTCTTCACACAGAGAGTGGTGAGTCTGTGGAATTCTCTGCCACAGAAGGTAGTTGAGGCCAGTTCATTGGCTATATTTAAGAGGGAGTTAGATGTGGCCCTTGTGGCTAAAGGGATCAGGGGGTATGGAGAGAAGGCAGGTACAGGTTACTGAGCTGGATGATCAGCCATGATCATATTGAATGGTGCAGGCTCGAAGGGCCGAATGGCCTACTCCTGCACCTATTTTCTATGTTTCTATGATCTACTTTCTATTTGAATGCTTTTTGGTCCATTCTGTGTCCTATTCTGTACCTCAGTAAGGTGAGGGATGAGGAACGAAGGTGGATTGAGCAACATGGACTAAGATAGTGAGGGAATTAAAAGGGACACATTAAGAGAGATGCAGTAAGAGGGACGCATTAAGGGGAGATATTGATGAAGAACGTATGGGCAGATGTGTGTAACTAGGTAGAGTATATATATCAACACAAGTGTGTGTGTCCATGCTGCAGAACCTGATCTTCAATTGTCTTGGACCTCCTCGCCACTGTACCAAGACCTCGCTCTGCCAGGTCTATGTAATTGATGTCCCATGTCAAAGGAAAACACACACGAGCATCTTCTGTGCACCAACTGTGGTAGAACCAGCTCATTCTCTTATCCCGAAGGGCTGAGACAGAAGATGAGGGGCTATGCTGGATTATGTATAATGTATTATTGTATGACTATGAGAGATGGTATTACATTTTTGCAAGGCGAATTTTCCTCGGACTTGCCATCAGTGAGCAATCACACCACCCCGCAAGAACCTGTCAGAAAATCACAAGCACATTGTCCATCATACTCACAGCACACCATCATTACAAGCTTGAAGAACCTGATACTTTGATAGATCACAGGATCATTAGTGATAGGAGCAGAATTAGGCCATTCGACCCACCAAGTCTACTCCGCCATTCAATCATGGCTGATATATCTCTCCTAACCCCATTCGCCTGTCTTCTCCCCATAACCTCTGACACCATACTAATCAAGAATCTATTTATCTCTGCCTTAAAAATATCCACTGACTTGGTCTCCACAGCCTTCTGTGGCAAAGAATTCCACAGATTCACCACCCTCGGATTAATGAAATTTCTCCTCATCTCCTTCCTAAAAGAACGTCCTTTAATTCTGAGGCTATGACCTCTAGTCCTAGACTCTCCGACTGTCACTGATAAAGTCAATCAGATTTGAATTGAACAAAACGTGACGCGCTGGAGAAACTCAGTGGGTCAGGCATCATCTGTGGAGGGAATGGACAGGTCACCAGAAGAAGCCTGGTCTGAAATTTTGTTCATAAGTTTATGTCACAGGAGCAGAATTAGGCCGTTAGGCCCATTGAGTCTACTCCTCCATTCAATCATGGCTGATCTATCTTTCCCTCCCAACCCCATTCTCCCGCCTTCTCTCTGTCATCTTTGTCACTAATCAAAAATCTCTAAAACTCCACTTTAGAAATACCCAATGACGGCCTCCACAACCATCTGTGGCAATGAATTCCACAGATTCCATATCTTCTGGCTATTTGTCTACATCAACCCTCAAGAGTTATGAAGTACAGTTACTGTTGTAAAGTAGGAAACATGCTAACCAATTTGAATACAACATTGTCCTATTAATTGTTAATGACCACAAACCTGTTGATGTTAACCAAGGAAAGATTCTGCCCACGACGTCATGTATAGTTCATAGAATCATATAAAATTTACAGCATGGATAATGGCCTCTTGACTTATCATATCAATGCCAAATGCAAAGAACTACTGAACCTAATTCCACCATATACCTGCTGGTGAGGGTTAATCAAGAACATGTCAAATACTTTTAAAATATGATGAGCATTTCTGCCTCTACTGGCCTTGGAGACAATGAGTTCCAGATCTTTTAGATCCTCAGGATTAAAATATTTCCCCCATTTCCCCACAACCACTCCAACCAACTACTTTAAATTTGCATCATCTAGATTTCAAATTCTATTAAATCTTTGTTGTTCTTGTTGTTCGTCCTTCGGGTTCGAAGATGACCATGACTTCACTTTCAGTTGGAGGATTGGTGACTGTGGGTCCGGGAGTGACTGGTGAGGCCAATCCGGGCCCGGAAGGCACGCCCACACGTAGGATACAAGTGGTTGGCTGCTGCAGTGGAAGTGGAGGTAGCCCGGGCCTTGCGCACGGTGCCTTTCCTCTGGGCCTCTGCAGTGCGTCTGTTGTCTGCTGCACAGGCTCCTGTGGTGAGCTTGCTACGCCAGGTTGGACGGTCCAGAGCAAGAGACTCCCAAGTGCTGAGGTTGATGTCCAAGTCTTTGAGGGACACTGAGAGGAAATCTTTACCCACTCACCTTAAACCTATGTCCCCTGATTCTTGGTTCCCCTACTCTGGATAAAAGACTGTGCATTTACCCTATCTCTTTCCCCTCATGATCTTATACACCTCAACAAGATCACCAATCAGCTTCACGTGCTCCAAGGAATAAAGTCCTAGCCTGCCCAACCTCTCCCTGTAGGTCAGGCCCTTGTACATCAGGCCCATTTACATCCTTGCAAATCTTCTCTGCACTCTTTACAGCTTAACGACATCCTTACTATTGCAGGGTGACCAAAATTGAACGCAGCACTCCAAAAGCGCCTCGCCAACATCTTACACATCTGTAACATAACATCGCAACTTCTCTGTGTAGGAAGGAATTCCAGATGTTGGTTTATACTGAAGATAGACACAAAATGCTGGAGTAACTCAATGGGTCAAGAGGCATCTCTGGAGAAAAAGAACAGTTTCGGGTCAGAACACTTCTTCAGATTTCTTTCAGTCTGAAGGGTTCCAACCTAAAACGTCACCTATTATTTTCATCAGGAGATGCTGCCTGACCCATTGAGTTACTCCAGCATTTTGTGTCTATCCCAATTCTATCCTCAATACCCTGGCTGAGGCCAATGTACCTTCTTGACCACCCTATGTACCTTTGATGCTACTTGAATGGTGTTGAATTGGATTGAATACTTACCTGCACACCTTGATCCACAGTTTAAGAATAAGGGGTAGGCCATTTAGAACAGAGATGAGGAAAAACTTTTTCACTCAGAGAGTTGTAAATCTGTGGAATTCTCTGCCTCAGAAGGCAGTGGAGGCCAATTCTCTGGATGCTTTCAAGAGAGAATTAGACAGAGCTCTTAAGGATAGCGGAGCCAGGGGGTATGGGGAGAGGGCAGGAACAGAGTACTGATTGTGGATGATCAGCCATGATCACATTGAATGGCAGTGCTGGCTCTAAGGGCCGAATGGCCTACTCCTGCATCTATTGTCTATTGTCATCTGCTCTACCACATTTCCCAGGGCCCTGCCATTCACTGTGAAGGTCCTGACATGGACAAAAATGCAGTGCCTCACATTTATCTGCATTAAACTCTATTAACGACTCCTCAGCCCAACTGATCAAGATCCTGGTGTATTTTTTTATAACCATCTTTGCTATCCACGATACCATCCACTTTAGTTTCATCTGCCACCCAAGCCCTTCAAATGTTGGGTGCCTCAATTAAGTGGTCAGAAAGGCTTTTGGCACATTGGCCTTCATCAGTCAGAGTATAGAGTATAGAAGTTGGGAGGTAATGTTGCAGTTGTATAAGATGTTGGTGAGACCGCATTTAGAATATTGTGTTCAGTTCTGGGCACCATGTTACAGGAAAGATATTGTCAAGCTTGAAAGGGTTCAGAGAAGATTTACGAGGATGATGCCAGGACAAGAGGGTGCAAGCTATAGGGAGAGGTCTAGGCTGGGTCTCTATTCCTTGGAGCACAGGAGCATGAGGTGTGATCTTAAAGAGGTATATAAAATCATGGGAGGAATAGATTGGGTAGATGCACAGTCTCTTGCCCAGAGTAGGGGAAACGAGGGCCAATGGTCATAGGTTCAAGGTGAAGAGGAAAAGATTTAATAAGAATCTGAGGGGTAACTTTTTCACACAAAGGGTGGTGGGTGTGTGGAACAAGCTGCCAGATGAGATAGTTGCGACTGGGACAATCCAACATTTAAGAAACAGATAGACAGGTACATGGATAGGACAGGTTTGGAGGGATATGGACCAAGCGCAGGTAGGTGGGACTAGTGTAGCTGGGACATGTTGGCCGATATGGAAAAATTGGGCTGAATGGCCTGTTTCCACACTGTATCACTCTATGACTCTGTCTTCCTACAACTGCCTCTGTCTGAAACAAAACAGTCCTGGCTTATTCAAACTTTCCTTATAGGTACAATTTTCCAGTTAAGGCGACACCTTTTAAAATCTCCTCTGCATCCTCTTCAGTGAAATCATACTTTTCTTGTAGGATGGTTACTAGAACTGTACACACTATAGCCGTTGTGAGCTAACTGGTGTGCACAGTTCTAAAATAACTTCTCTTATAAATGAAAGAATCTCATATGTCTTCTCAAGTACCTTATTAATCTGTCTTGCTGTCTTTTAGCATATTTGGACATACATATATTCCAAGGTTTGCCAGTCTTGCATCCCACTTAATACCATATGTAGGAAGGAACTGCAATGCTGTTTTATATCGAAGATAGACACAAAGTGGCGGGGTAACTCAGCGGGTGAGGCAGCATCTCCAGAGGAAAAGGTTGGGAGATGTTTCGGGTCAGAACCCTTCTGCAGACTGCTAGTCTGAAGAGGGGTTCCAACCTGAAACATCACCCATCCTTTTTCTTCAGAGATGTTGCCTGACCCGCTGAGTTACTCCAGCACTTTGTGTCTATCCCCATGCTGTTTACTGTATGATACCCTACCTTGTGGACCTTTCAATGCAAAATTCTCCTGCCCTTCCTGGAACAAGAAGAATCTTTTACATCAACCTGAGAAGCTAGTGAAAGACAGCAAATTTGACTTTGATGCATGCACTTTGTGTGCGTTGTGTCAGCCTAGATATTTGGGCATAACTAGCTAGTAGGGATTCAAATTGATAAACTTCTAACTTTGTAGCATGTTTGGAACCAAATTAAATCATGGTATGTTATAATATTATGTTATACAATACACTGTCTATTATTTTTGATAAAAGGTGAATCTTAGTACCTTTGAGGGCACAGAATCTAATGTTTAATTACGGACTTCACACATTCTTTTAAGGTGTCTAGCAACTGTGAAGTTGTTACAGGCTGCCACAGAGAAACGCACAGGACAACCCTATAGATACAAGAGTAATAAATGAAATTATTTACAACCCAAATCCATTTAGTTGGCAATTGATAATCCTGGATATTTTTTTTTACACACAATTCCAAACGTGTCCTTTTGTTCTTGACCGGCTTTTAAACTCCATGAACAAAGCCACAAATTGTAACTTGACTAACATCTCGTGGTATGGTTATTCGAAACTTGAATATTGTATTTCTCGCCATTTTGATGTTGAAAACTGCAGGGTGTTCCTTTATAAAACCAGATCGGTATTGTTCAACATATTTAACGGTGCAATGTGGCATTGTAGGCAAAAACAATCTTTGTGACAAAAATTGAAACGAGAGCATTATGCAGCTGCGAAAAAGGACAGGAAAGTTCTCTTGGTAGATTTGCGGCGCCAATCTCAGTGCTTTTTTTTGTAAGAATATTTCTGTATAATTGTCTATTGTGTTCAACAATAGCAAGGCGCGTTTCTGTTGACCATGTTTATGTGGTTCAATGCTCTTATGCAGTGTAAATAGATTGACCCAGTCCCTGTGATATTTGCATAGCTAAACGTTTGTTTTTCATGCAAATACGTATAATCAATGGGGAAAATAAATATTGGCATCCAAATTCAACATCTTTTTACTTTTCTGCCGTTAAGTCTACATTTAGGTAAGGTACAATACTTTGTGACGTTACGTTCGTTGTTGCCTTGCATTTCTTTCCAGATTATCCAGATTATTTTTCACTGATTATTTTTCATATCTGTGCATTGTTTTCAAATATTTGTCATTAGTCTATGCATAAATAACATTCAAACATTTTCAGGAATGGTCTAATTATGTTCGGTTATTTGGCTCTGATGCGTAGATGGTGTTATAGGATATTTTCCTCACACAGTTTGATGAGCTGGATTTTCTTGATAGGCTTAAAAAAAAAATGCCAGTTGGAATATTTAATTTTCATCTGTATATGCAGCCCATCATCATTAAATACTGCAATTCTGCAGCAAGCGAATTTCGTGCATCAGGTAAGCGGCGTTTTACACAATTTACTCACTTGTCTTGTTCCAAATTACATTGAGGTTACGATTTGTTTGGTGAAAGTCGTCAGTTAGCAGGCAAAATTTTAAGGACTCTGATTTCAGATCTGACCGTTTGGCAGTTTAATTTCATTCAATTTGTCCGTGAAACAACAAGGGAGATAGCAGTGTAACAAGCAAAGATCGGTAGACAGCAGGCTCAGGAATCTATATACTTTGCTTCAGTTCATGGCTGCGCACATATATCCAGTGGTTACAAGTGTATATCCATGATACAGACAAACACATAGGTGCATTAACTCGTCTCACTCTAAAACGTCCTTTCGGGGGAATATCATAACAGTAGTGAAATACAACCTCTGTAAATTTGTGTGTTAATGCTGTAACTCTTTATTAAATTGACACACGATACAGGGATTAAAATGTTATCACCCCCACCCCCCCACCCCCACATCGGCTGGCTTCCAACTTTACTCCCACCTCTCCAACCATCTCGGCAGGGGGAAGTGTTTTTCATACAGTATGCCAGTTTAAAACTTAAACGAATATTTCCAATACCCGAGACATTTGCATTTGAAAAAAAAAAGCTGTTCAGATCTGTTAGACAATCCGATGAGCGTGACTTCACGAAAAAGCCTGACATGTATAAGAAGGTTCTCACTAATGAAATAAATAAATAAAATCAGCCGTCATTAACTTTAATTTTACTTAGGCTACAAGGTCACAGGGAGAAAAAATTACATATTAATTTTCACTCTTACCGGAACGACCTAATGATGTCGGATTTTAGATTTTTCATGCATTAATGCGATTCATTATTTCCAAAAGTGACTTCAATAATATAAAGATATTACCTAGCCCAATAAAACCTCTTTGCCACCCAGTGGAGTGAGATACCTAGTAAAAGCGTAATAGGACCCAACGTAGATAATGTAATATTAACAATAATGTGAATTTAAAAATCTGTAGATTTAAAATGTCCGGTTTGAAGTTTTTTGTTTTCTTTCTCTCACTCACTCACTCGTTCACTCTCTCTCTCTCTCTCTCTGCCCTGTTCGTCGATTATTAGTATTTTCCGAGTTTTCCAAACTAATAAGTGCCACTATCAGGCGGTTAGAAGAGCTGGGAGCTTGCAGACTGGTGCTTTTGCCTTAATTGATATTGAACGAGCCGCTGGTAGACGGTAACAGGGCCACTGCTGGATAATTTGCAGTTTAATCAGCGTTTGTAATGAGAGCTGCTGATTATGGGCTGTTGGAAATAAAAGAGAGTTACAAGGAACGTCTGTCAGAGTCCGGTGATAATTCAGGACTAATTGTAGTGATTAAGGCAAACGGAATGACTTTGGGTTTGCTAATGTGCAAGCTGCCGGAGAATTCCTCCTGCTCTACCCCCAGCTCCACTGTGAATTCCGCATGTGCTACTCAATTTAAACCGCAAATACATTGTTGTACAGGCTCCTGCTTTAATTTAGTGTGAGGTTCTTCCACTTTTTTTCCCCATTTATTGCTTAAACGAGGGAATTTAACAGACTAACCATTCTAAAGTTCACTTTACTTATTTAATTCATTACATAGAATACATCATGCTAATCCGAGTTAATGTACCACAGAAACAAGCCAGCCAGGTGCCTTTCTTTTGAGGTATAACATCTTGTTTTTCTTTTTAATAAGATTAAAGAAGTCTGGGGGGTTTTAAAATAATGGTCAACATTGCATTATTGCGTGGCTTATAGCCATCCAATCGCAAATGGTAATGCTCTAGTTGTAAATAAAATTGCATTAAACGTGTAACATCGTGCAGCCATAGAATGCTACAGCGCATAAACTGGCCTTTCAGCCCATCGAGTCCGCACGGACTATCACACTACCATTTACACTTCGACAACATTAATCATTCTCCCTATCTTCTCGTTAGCCCTCACCCCGCCCCAGGCTCTCTATTCGCCTACACGCAGGCACAATTTACAGAGGCTAATGAACCAAATGCCAGTGTGAAGAAAGGTTCCGATACAAAACCCATCCTTTATCTCCACAGATGCTGTCTGGCCAGCTGAGTTACTCCAGCACGTCTTGTCTATCTTCGGTATAAACCAGCGTCTGTGGCTCTTTGTTTGTAACACGTGAGAATTGACCGGAACACCCGGGGGAAACACTCAGAGGGAACCCCTTGCAAACTCCACATGGGCGGCACCTAAGGTCAGGATTGAATCTGGCGTTGTGGGGCAGCGGTTTTACCAGCTGTGCCACTGTACAGACCACCCTTGGGAATGCCAAACAACACTGCGTAACTATATTTATTTTCAATATTACTTATTAACAAGTAATATTTTGATACGATTATCATACCTAAGCAGTTATATAATTAATTTACTTCAGCGATCTGCGTCTGAAACATGTTCTTATTTCATTCCAAGTCACTATTCTGTCCTGCAAATTACGTTATGGACAATAAGATCACGCAACACCAAATTAATGAATAAATTTGTTTAAAGAAACACATTTCCCTTTTCTTTAAACTAATTCACTTCTCGCCTCATCTGGAATAATTAAAATACTTATTGGGGTAAATTATGTCACTGCAAACTTATTGTGACTTAAATACAGACTTAAATCTTTGTTCAAAACCAATCTTATATCTAAATGCAAAACATGAAGTTTATATGCTGGGAATGAACAAACTATCAAACGTTGCATTTTCAACTATATAACTTAAAAAACGTTTTCCACTAATATTGCTATTTCTGCCAGGCATAACAATATTACCACGTTATTACCATATGTTATTACCACGTCTGCAAGCACTTTATAATAAAAAAAACACGCTGTTGTTTCAGAATTAACACGCGAGAATTGATGATATGCCAATGGAGATCCAAAATCGTTTCAGTAAATTTCATTCCTATTTAATCCATATTTAATCAGTATACTAAGATATACCATGCACTGTCAGAAATGGCTTGCCGAATCTCACCTGCTTATGCAGAACATGTATAATAAAGAAGAAGCCAGATTTGTGGGTATTTGATTATAAAGTGCAATAGCTAATTTTCAGAACAACGCTTCCAGATGAGTTGATGGACATGACAAATTATATTCATGTTGTATCTGGGAGAATTTGCAGCTTTGCAAGAGTCCTGTTTCAGCTGCCCGCAGAATTATAAAATCGAAATTAGTGAGAATGTGAGTGTGAAGAGAAGTTGGTAATTAGTAAGCCTGGAGGAGAGAGGAACAGATATGGGAAGGGGACCAGGTGAAACCCCTGGCTCCTAGGGCTCGAAATGAACTTGAAGAAGCACCAGAAGTACCGTCGCTAAACAGCAGTCAATATTATTTCCCTCTGTCCAAATGTGACCACCAGGAAGGATGAAGTCAGAAATAGATGAAAGTTGGACAACGGGCATTTCTAATCTCATTTTGTTATTTTTCCAATCCTACGCAGAATACATGTTTAATAAAAAAAAGCAAACTTTTGCATCAAAGTGTCTGCTTCTTTTACATCTATATTAACATCATAAACAAACGTACTTGGCAACTATGTTTAACATCGTAAACAAACGTACTTGCCAATGATGTTAGTGTTGTATCAATCCAGCCAATTAAAGAGTTGACACAGATTTTTTTTATATGTGCGTGTGTTGCATTACCATGTGCAATTATGTGCCATATACTTTGCTTTGAACAATAGGTCGCATTTATAACATTATTGATTTGATTGATCTGCTTTAAAGTTCACTAGATAAATAGAAATTCTCGATTCATTAGAAAATAAATGATTCAGAAAACTATTATATTCATATTATTACCCGTCCTGTATATTTCTTGTTAACAATTAAAACTCAAATTATATTTAATACGTCGTCAGCGTTGCAATAATAAAGAACTAAGCAGATTATCACGGTTTTTACCTGAGCCCCCTCCTTCCAATAAACACCAATAATGCGTTTAAAACGCATTTATCCAAATATATTCAATGTGGTGGGATGATTAAACTTTATTAACAATCTGGCCCCTTGGTCGTCGCGTTTTTTTCAGTTTTACGAATCATTCTGAAAACGAAGCTTATTTCTGATCTAAGTGCTAGTTATAAATTGGATGTAATAAATATTTGCCGGTAGATTAGCTGGGGAGAATGTGAGTGCTCTGTTTGGACCTGTAACCTCTCCAAAGCTGTGAGTTCTGCGCCAGATTAGCCCCATCCATCCAGTGTCAATGGCTGTCTTGTTGAGAAAATCAGTGAGTAAACACGGCTGACAGAGAGGGGGTCTCATCTGATTACTGTTACAAATAGACTGCAAACTCCATGATGATGAAGCAGTCTTCACATTGGAGTCTCCACCCTTTGGATGACAGCGATGCTTCTCCCAGGGTCCCGTGTCCTGCTGTTCCCACTTTGTCCTCCATCAATCATACTATTGTGTCCTGGATGCTTTATAGAGTCAGTTAATATCCCTGCCTTCATCTCTATTCACTTAGAATGATGTGTCATAGGTCCAGGGGCATCTGTCAGCAGAGACAGGGGGAAAATCCTGGGACCTTAAGTGAAGAAGCCATTGAAATTCCGTGTGTGTGTATATATGTGCGTGTGTCTATGTTTGCATGTCTGTTGTACGTGTGTGCGAACGCTCGTCTGTGTATAGCACTTCAAAAAATCAGTGGTTGCTTTCGATATGTGCTTCTTTAGACGTTATTGGTGCTGTAAGCTTGTAGATTTTAATATTTATTTAAATAGTTTGCCGGAATTCCAATTATTCAGGATGTCTTCAATTTACATCAATGCTTTAAAATCACATAATATTCCGGCCTTCCAACATAGAAATAGTATATACCATAAAGTGAGTTATTTTGATGTGCACTGTGACATGACTGGTGGTCTTCAAAGACAAGTTGGATGCTCCAGATACAATTGCTGTACACGCGTGTAAAGTAAAATACATCTGAGCTGATTCATGTCTGAACACAGATGAAGTAGAAGATTTATATTCTGCATCTAATTAAGGCATTTACGAACAGTCCCAGAATAATATAAATACGAAATCGTAAAACCTCAAAAGTCTGTACCAGAGAAATTGCAATTCTATTTCCGCCTCATATACAGTGCTACAAAATTAACACCAGTGCAAATTTACAACCATATGAATTAGTTGCCTTCCGATATCTTTATACAACGTGTCTATTCTGTTTTCAAACTTATTTACCCATATGCTTTTCACTGTTTTTTATGGGTGAAGTGGCAAAATTCTGGGTAAATTAGTTTGCGAACAGTTTATTCTGGGTAAAGAAAACACACTTCACTCAACTCGAAATCTTGTTTCTAAGCAGTTTAGTTAAAAACCTTCACCTTAAATTTGAGCAACTTTTTAGCAGACTTTAGCATTTGTCCTTTCGACGAAATATCGTGATAAACCTTCAGTCGGAGTAGGCCATTCGGCTCGAAGGGCCGAATGGCCTACTCCTGCACCTATTGTAATAAAAATAAATAAAAAACGTAAATAAGTTTTATCTACATCTGACTGAAATTGGTATGCAGCAAGATATTAGAATATTGAGTGACAATTCTGGAGAATGTTCAGAAAGATTGTATTCTCGTTAATATTATTAGACGCTTGTCATTAGTTAGGTTACTACGATGATTGATGCATTGTTCACGAATTAGCATATAATTACAGATCCTCTTGTAGGAAATATGCAAGTGGTGCTTTCCGATTCAGAAAACTTTAAACAAATTATTAACGTAGGAAAGAATGACTGACACGATTGTGTTTTACATATTATGGGTATGTAATATTTGTTTGGGAAGTCAGATAGAATACATCAGCGTTCATATCTGCATTCAAATGCTTGCTCTTACTAGCATTATTTATTTAAACGTTGATTATGGAAACGTTACTGTCTGCTATCCCCAAAAAACATTCATAATTTAAGATTAATATATCGGTAATTAAAAACGATTTTGAAAAAGTTTCTATTATTTAAGTGTGGTGCAAATTGGCAATTTAAAAATCACGTCCAAGTTTGTTCTTGCGAATAATGTAAGTGATGTAAAGACCGTTTTACATACCTCACTTGATAACGGATTGTTTAACTCAATGCACTCCTATCCACAAAAAGGCATTGATCATCACAGCCTTTATCCTATACCACGCTGGATCAAATGTCCCATTAAACAACAAATGATTTCCTATTGATCATATTTTTCATAAATGAATGATAACAAATATTAATAGTTTAGTGTTGGTTGGACTGTGCAGTCTTATTCAGATGTACATACATGTATACATATAACGGGTTAAGTTTAATACTTTAATCTGCAGCAAAAGTTTTAGGTAAATAATCCAAAGTGTATTTAACTATGTATAGCTATATCAGTAGCAGTATTCTCTACTTGTAAAAGCAAATCCCGTGCATTTATTAACATCGTAATTTACAGCAGTGTTATTACAATAATAACATTTATTTTAATGGTTGCTAAAGTATATATTCAGTTTTTAAACATACCGAGTCTAAACAAAACAAATCAATATCA